>NC_142466.1:68039217-68732342 GCF_049115385.1 Moschus berezovskii
CATGCTTTTGCTCATCATCAGAAGACTAAGGTTATGGGTTTGATAGAATCCAGGAGGAGTAATTTCAGCTAATAAATTTCATGAATTCCTCTGAATTCAAAAAGGCACTAAGAAGAAATGAAAGGTGAATCAGTGAAACCTTCAAGAAGGCACTTATTTGAGAAGCTCTCTGCTCAAAATCTCCAGCAGACTCCATCACCTATGGTTAAGATCAAGTTCTTCAGCCTGGCATTCAATGGCTATTTCTGTTTCCCAGCCTCTCCTTTACACACCCCAACTTCTAGCAGAACTGCAGAATGGCACTACTTGATATTCTCTGATTGCCCCTTCACTTTGCCATCACTGGGTTCTTGCCCTTATGTGGAGGAAGATTTGGGACCCCAGCCTTGGCCAGAGTGTTGTTCAGAGCCTGTGCCCATCCTCACCTCAGCTAAGGTCGAGAAGCCTCCTGAAGAGAGGAATCAATGATATGTGGTCTTAGGGACTCCAGTCTTCTTCTTACATGATTTTTCACGTGAGGTACAATGTACATACAATAAAATGCATGTATCTCAAGTGTACAGTTCTATGAGTTTTGACAACTGTATTCACATGGTAAACACCAGTCCAATGAAGCTTTAGAATTTTTCTATCACTCCAAAAATTTCCCTCATTCTCCTGCCCCTTCCCAGTCAATTCTGCATACCTCCCATCTCCAAGAAAACATCTGCTTTGGTTTCTATTACCATAGATTAGTTTTTCCTCTCTTTAAACCTCATATGAATAGAATCACACAGTACATATTCTGTGTCATGCTTCTTTCACTCAACATAATGTTTCTGAGTTTCACCTGTGTTTTTGCATGCATTAATTTTTCATTCTTTCTTATTGCTGTGTAGTATTCCATTGTACAAATATAGCACAATTTGTTTATCCATTTCCCTGTTGGTGAATATTGGAGTTGCTTGCAGTTTTGGACTATCACGACTAAAATTACTATGAACTTGAATATTTCTAGTGGGTATTTATTTTGATTTCCTAGGAGTGGAATTGATGGGATAAGTGAGGGTTTAAGTTTATAAGGAACTGCTAAGCAGTTTAACTAAGTAGTTGTGCCATTTTATGCTCTCATCACCATTGTATGAGAGTTCCAGTTGCTCTCTCCTTGCCAATAATTAGCACTGTTAGTCTTTTGGTATTGTCAGTAGTTGTGAAATTACATCTCATTTTGCCTTTAAAATGTATTTCCTTGATGACTAAAAATGTTGGGAAACTTCTTATGTACTTATTCATATATACTCTTTTGTGGAGTGTCTGTTCAAGTCTTCTGCTATTTTTTAAAATTGATTTGTACAGGAAGAATTCTTTGTTGCCAAGCTTACCCATAATCCAGAAGCCCCCCTGGAGTTCACCTGGAGCTGGCACACAGGTTCAAGGCCAGAAAGGTAAGTGTTTATAATCAAAGAATCTGAGTCTATTTGGGAATTAGATTACACAGGATCATGTAAACATTGCAAATTGTGTCTTTTGATATCAGACATGACAGAGTGCACCTAGTAAAAGAGAAGAAATTCTTAATATTATGCTACAGTAATGGTTCCCAACATTGGATACAAATTCTCCAAAATTCTGAAGAGTCTTCATCCCACGATTCTGGTTCAATGATGGTGGTGTAGCCACGGAATTTGGAGCTGTAAAAGTTTTCTAAGGTGACTAAAATGCAGCTAAGGTTGAGAATCACTTCTCTAAAAGGAATGACATTCATTCACTATGGGACATCTTATATGTTACTTTGCTAAACCATCAAGCTCATTTAAACGGACTATTAGGTGTCTTTTTCACATAGGTAATGGACAGAGGAGCCTGGTAGGCTGCAGTCCATGGGGTCGCTACTAGTTGGACACAACTGAGCGACTTCACTTTCACTTTTCACTTTCACACATTGGAGAAGGAAATGGCAACCCACTCCAGTGTTCTTGCCTGGAGAATCCCAAGGATGGGGGAGCCTGGTCGGCTGCTGTCTATGGGGTTGCACAGAGATGGACAAGACTGAAGTGACTTAGCAGCAAGTTATTCAGAGAAGCTGGAGATGTCTATTCATTTATTAATGTCAAGTATCAAACTGCAGATCATGGTCAGTTACTTTTCTTTCCTCGCTTCGTAATTCTCTCAAAAATGCATCTCATCTATAATAATCATGTTTGGAATAAAGTGAGGATTTAGCCCTCAGTTCTAGATACATTCTCCACCCAACAGTTAAAGTGAGATGAAAGAGTTTTATTTCCTGCCCTAAGCTGGTGAACGGCAGGGAAGCCTGGCGTGCTGCAGTCGACAGGGTGGCAAACAGCTGGATACGACTGAGCAACTGAACAACAATAAAGCTGAAGTGGACACATCGTGTTACTGAGTCCAAGCTCACTCTGCTTGCTGCACAACAGGCCAATAAATCCAAGAGATGAAGTGTTGAGGCAAGGAATATGACTTTATTCAGAAAACTGGCTGGCCAAGAAGATAGCAGACTAATGTCTCAGAGTAACTAACCATCTTGTCAGGGTCTGGATGCCAGGTTCTTTTATACAGTCGGAGAGAGAAAAGCAATGAAGAACTAAAGTCAAAAGGTAGAACAGAGAGGGAGAGGCAGTGGGGAAGTAAAGTGAAAAGGTCTTCAGTCTTCCAAAACATCTCTGGGAATGGCCATTCTTTGGAAGGGGGGTGTTAATCTCTTCTTTTTGTTGTAGTTCTTCACAGGTGGGCAGGGTCAGATTATCTCTCTATGAGCTGAACAAAGACACTTTACAGTCAGGCAGAGGGGCAGAGTCCTCTGAAGCAGGATACTATGTATGATTATGTTAGGTAGTTAGAATAAGGAAAAGGAGTCCAAAATGGCGGTGACTAAAAGACAAGGAAGGGAAAAGCCCGAGAAAATAGAACAAAGGAAGGTCAAAGAAAGGTCCGAAAATGGAACAAAGGAAGGTCAAAGAAAGGTCCGAGGATGCTCCTCCATTCTCTTCTCTTCTTCAAGGATGGATTCTCCTGTTATCTTCTAAATAAAATACAGCTGTAACACTGATTTGTCTAAGAGCTATGACACGGTTTGTTCAAGCCCCAAGAGCTGCGACGTGCCAAGGGCTTTAATGTCCGTCGCCCCACATCATTGTTGTGATGAGAGAAGAACCGAGAAACATACACTGGCCTGACAATTATAATAACAAAAACAATGAAAAGCAAGTCAAAGAAACAATTTTCAACATGAAGTCAGAACTGACTTCTTCTCTGTAACAATCCCATGTATTTGTAACTTACTATAAGTTCAAGTTCCATCCCTAAAAAAGCCAGATTTCAAATTTGGGAAATGTGCAGAAGTTACGATCTAAGGTTAATGGTCAGCAAATTATGGCCAGTAGGCCAAGTTCTTCCCATGGCCTAAATCCAATCCAATGCCTGTTTATGTAAAGTCTGTGAGCTAAGAATGATTTTTACAATTTTAAATTAAAAAAAAACAAAACTCAAAATGAGACTACTAAGGAGACATGACTTTGATTTCTGATCCAGGAAGATCCCACATGCTGCAGAGCAACTAAGCATGTGCACCACAACTACTGAGCTTGTGCTCCAGAGCCCAGGAGCTGCAGCTACTGAGCCCACGTGGTGCAGCAACTCCGAAGCTCGCGTACCCTAGAGCCCGTGCTCCACAACAAGAGAGGCCAGTGCAATGAGAAACCTGTGCAGTACAACTAGAGCGTAGTCCCTGGTCTCGCAACTAGAGAAAAACCTGTGCAGCAACGAAGACCCAGCACAGCCAAAAATAAATAAAATTATATTAAAAAAGAATTAATCAAGTTCCACAGAGTTTTTTGACATGTAAAATCACAACTGTTCATCCAGGTAGTGTTAATGGCTGCTTTTGCACTCCAATAGCAGAATTGAGTAATTACAACAGAAACTGTGTAGCCCACAGAGCCTAAATATTTATTACCTGGCCTTTTACAGGAGAAATCTACTGATTCTTGGTCTAGATAAGGATTCTCTGGATGGGAGAGGAGGACAGCTGGAGAAGTGAGAAAAGTGTAGACTTTTTGGGTCTTTCACAAAGAGTGACCCCAGTCTCCCTACCTCCCCGCTAGACCAAACCCAGGGAGGTAAGGAGTAAAGAGTAGCAAATAACAGAACTTCCAGTTTGGGTAATCTGAATGCAGAAGGTTGACCCCATTACTGGTTAGAGCCCCAGAGAGGGGTAAAACTAGAGAATAAATCACTGCATAGTAAGTCCAGGCCCCTGGTTCTCAAAGACTTATCTTCATACGTGTAGCATTAACACCCCTGGAAGCTTGTTTGAATTGTAAATTCTTCAGCCTTACTTTAGACCCACTGACTCAGAAGCCCTTCTGGTGGTGCTAAAGCACCAAAGAATTTGAGAAGCTTGGTAGGCAGGGCTTCAGCCAGCAGTTCAAAGTCTCTGTGACTCTGCATGGCCTTGAGATGTTGACTGATCCCCATGGACCTGAGAGGGACACAAAGGTAGCTGAAAGAGAGTTGAGTTCAAAGTCACATGATTGGGATCAAAGGAAGATGTGAGAGCAAACATGGGACAAGGACTGAAGCTCAGCTGGGGAGAAATATATCTCAGTGATGGCAACATTTAGAGAAGGAAAGATGCAGGATTCCCCGGTGACAGAGTGGCTTTTGCCAAACAACAGAAAAAAACAGAACTTAGGTCCAGAAAAAATAAATTCCTTTTTTTCTCTAAGCCTTACTGAGGTATAATCGACAAATAAAAATTATATATATTTAAGGTATATAATGTGATAATTTGATTTACATATTCATAAAACAATTACTACAATTAAGCTAATTAACCCATTCATCACCTCACATAGTTACCTTTTTTTGTTCTGGTAAGAACAGTTAAGAGCTATTCAACAAATTTCAAATATACAATATAGTATTATAGTGCGTGTGTGCGTGCTAAGTTGCGTCAGTCGTGTCCAGCTTTTTGCAACCCTATGAACTATAGCCCACCAGGATTCTCCAGGCAAGAATAGTGGAGTTGGTTGCCAAGCCCTCCTCATAGTATTATAGTATTATTAGCTATAGTCACCAAGATGTACAGTAGACTGCCATAACTTACTCATCTTACTCATCAGTTATGAAAGTTTGTACCCTTTGACCAATATCTCCCCATTTTCTCTACCCCCAGCCCTTGGCAGCAGCCATTCGACTCTCTGCTTCTCTGAGTTGAACTTTTTAGATTTCAGTAGAAATGAGGTCATACAGTACTTGTCTTTCTGTGTCTGGCTTTTTTCACTAGGCATATGTCTTCCAGGTTCATCCATGTTGTCACAAATGGCAGGATTTCTTTCTTTTTATGGATGAATAATACTTCCTTTTATAGAGCTGACTTGAACAATGCAGATGTTAAGGACACCAACCCTCTTGCTGTTGAGAACATGCATATAGCTTTACAGTCAGCCCTGCTTGTGAGAGTCCACTAGGATGCAACCAACCACATATCAGGTAGTACTGTGACTGTTGTTGCTTAGTCGCTCAGTTGTGTCCAATTCTTTAGCAACCCCTCTTTAGTGACCCCATTGACCATAGCCCACCAGTCTCCTCTGTCCAAGAATAACAGAGTGTGTTGCCATTTTCTTTCCAACCCAGGGATTGAACCCACCTCTCCTGTACTGGCAGGTGGATTCTTTACCACTGAGCCACCAGGAAAGTCCAGTACTGTGGAACGTATTTATTAAAAACAGAATCTAAGTTTAAGGGTTAACTTAATGTATAAGTAAACATATATGTACATGTATATATCTCACATTTTCTTTATTCATTTGTCTGTTGACCTGTTTCTTTTCAAAAATCGCAAGAGAAAAAGAGTAAGAAAAATCCTAAATATTAAAACTTGTTCCATATCTTGCTTATTGTGAATAATGCTACAATGAACATAGGACTGTAGATAGCACTTTTAGATCCTGATTTCAATTTTTTGACTATATACTCAGAAGTGGGATTACTGGATCATATGGTAATTCTATTTTTAATTAATTAATTAATTTTTTGGCCATCCCACACAGCTTGAAAGATCTTAGTTCCCCGCTATTGATTGAACCTGGGCCCCTGCAGTGAAAGTGCCAAGTCCCAACCACTGGACTGCCAGAGAATCCTCAATTTTTAATGCTTTAAGGAAGTTCCTAGTGACTGTGCTAATTTACAGTCCCACCAACAGTATACAAGTTTTCTCTTTCCTTCACACTTTCACTTCACTTTCAGTTCAGTCACTCTCGTGTCTGACTCTTTGCGACCCCATGGACAGCAACACACCAGGCCTCCCTGTTGCCATCCTAACAGGTATGAGGTGGTATCTCACTGAGGTCTTGACTTGCATTTCCCTGATGATTAGTGACATTGAGTACCTTTTCATTGACCTATTAGCCCTTTGCATGTCTTCTTTGGAATAAAGTTTCATTTCTTGAAATGTAAATTTGAGAACTGTTGTCTCCTTAATAAATGTTTGGTTGTTTAGGTGAAATGTGGGGATATGAGGACTACTCTGGGGGAAAGTTCAAGATCCTATGCAGTCAGCTGGTAGTGAACTGTTTTGGAACTCAGATCCCAGACTCTGAATTGAAGAACAAGACCTTGCTATTTGTAGCACCTACACTGCAAGAAGGGAGGGAAGAAGGGAACGCTGACCAGACAGAGGTTAGGACTATGAAGTTTTAATTCCCTAACCCATCAAGACAGAGACTTCTCTATTATCCAGCAGTAAAACCTCAGATTCTCCTCCAAAAAGCACCTGTGATTGTAGCATCAAACTGCAGGAGGACCCTTGTGACATAAGCAGGGCAGATGAGGCATTATGACTCTCTGTGGTGGACATACAGCCAAAAGTCAGCCAACTTAAAAAATCGTCATAAGTTAGCCAATTTCAAAAAGACTATTTGATTACAAACACTATAGAGACGCCCGGCTCCGGCGCAACCGACCACGTGCAGAATAGTGGCTGAGATGAGCTACCCTGCGCCCAGGGTTAGGGCGGTGGCCGAGAGGAGCTGTACCACGTTCAGGAGGCGGTGGCTGCTTGGGCACCGGAGGGCCGAGAGGAGCTGATCTACATTCAAAGAAGGAGGAGCGGCCTTGAGGAGATACCCCTCGTCCAAGGTAAGGTACAGCGGCTGCGCCTTGCTGGAGCAGCTGGGAAGAGATACTCCACGACCAAGTGGAATATAAGAATCCAGTGTTCTGGGGAGGAAGGAACAAGATGGCGGAGGGATAAGATGGCAAGACCACTTTCTCCCCCACAAACTCATCAAAAGAACATTTGAACGCAGAGTAAAGTCCACAAAACAACTTCTGAATACTGGCAGAGGACATCAGGCTCCCAGAAAAGCAGCCCATTGTCTTCTAAAGGAGAGAGAAGAAATCCAGCTCCACCCACCAGAACACCGACACATGCTTCCCTAACCAGGGAACCCGGACAAGTCACCCTTCCAACCCCACACACAGCGAAGAAACTACGTAATAAAGAGAATTCCACAAACTGCAAGAAGAGGGAAAGGCCACCCCAAGCAAAGCAATATAAGCAAAATGAAGAGGCAGAGAAATACCCAGCAAGTAAAGGAACAAGATAATTGCCCACCAACACAAACAAAAGAAGAAGATATAGGGAATTTACCTGATAAAGAATTTCAAATTTTGATGGTGAAAATGATTCAAAATCTTGAAAGCAAAATGGAGTTACAGATAAATAACCTGGAGAAAAGGATTGAGAAGATGGAAGAAAGATTTAATAAGGACTTAGAAGAAATAAAAAAGAGTCAATATACAATGAATAATGCAATAGATGAGATCAGAAACACTCTGGAGGGAACAAACAGTAGAATAACAGAGGCAGAAGACAGGATATGCGAACTAGAAGAAGAATTGTAGAAATAAATGAAACAGAGAGGAAAAAAGAAAAACGAATTAAAAGAAATGAGGACAATATTAGAGTCCTCTGGGACAATGTTAAACGCTCCAACATTCGAATCATAGGAGTCCCAGAAGAAGAAGACAAAAAGAAAGACCATGAGAGAATACTTGAGGAGATAATAGTTGAAAACTTCCCTAAAATGGGGAAAGAAATAATCACCCAAGTCCAAGAAACCCAGAGAGTCCCCAACAGGATAAACCCAAGGCGAAATACTCCAAGACACATATTAATCAAATTAACAAAGATCAAACACAAAGAACAAATATTAAAAGCAGCAAGGGAAAAGCAGCAAATAACGCATAAGGGGATTACCATAAGGATAACAGCTGATCTTTCAACAGAAACTCTTCAGGCCAGAAGGGAGTGACAAGACATACTTAAAGTGATGAAAGAAAATACCCTACAGCCCAGATTACTATACCCAGCAAGGATCTCATTCAAATAGGAAGGAGAAATCAAAAGCTTTACAGACAAGCAAAAGCTGAGGGAATTCAGCATCACCAAACCAGCTCTCCAACAAATGCTAAAGGATCTTCTATAGACAGGATACACAGAAAGAGTGTATAAACTTGAACCCAAAGCAATAAAGAAAATGGCTACGGGATCGTACTTATCAATAATTACCTTAAACGTAAATGGGTTGAAATTTTCAAAAAGGCTAGGAAACAATTCTCATAGCCATCATTAGTTCAGTGTTGAGTTCATGAATAGTTTTTAAAGTTTGGGACAAACTGTAGTATTTGCTATTTGAAGTACTATTTGTAATTGGCATATTACGATGTAACATTGATCTTCATTTCCATCTTAAAACGCCTAAAAATGCCTAACAGGTTTTTAGATTTGTGAATTTTAGTTGAAATGTATTTTACGATGTTACTAAACCTGCAGAAATATTGAAAAACAAACAAACAAACAAACAAACAAAAAAACACTATAGATAATTGGTCCTATTTCTTATTAAAAATCACAAGAGAAAAATAATAAGAAAGATCCTACATATCAAAAGAGATTTAATAAACTTGCCACCAGTTACAAAGTATAGATCTTTGTACTTTGAATCCTGATTTGAACAAACTGGTAAAAATGAGACAATTGAGGGAATGTACACTCTGAATATTTGATTATATTAAGTAAGTTTTATAAAATTTTTTATATGTAAGAATAGCATTGTGGTTATGGTTTAAAAATAATTCTCATTTTTAGAGACATCTAAAATATTTAAAAGATACAATATCCGGGCAAGGGTACTAGGCATGTGTATAGATGAAACCAGACTGACCATGAGCTGATAAATGTTGTAGCTTGTTGATGAGTGTATGGGTGCATTATACTATTCTGGTCCATTGTTGCATATATTTCAAATTTTCCAATATAAATAGTCTAGCTTTGATTTTTAAAAAGCATTTTTGAAAGAGTAGCAATAACATTAACTTGAAAGATTTCACAGTCACTTGCCCAAAAAAAATATTTAGAATTTCCAAAAGCATTACAGTATCTGTGCAGGTGAGTAAAACATTAGACATATTTTTGACACTTGAGTTTTGCCAGCCTGATATTTTCCAATGTTTCATTAGGGAGGGGCCGCTTTCCCCAGCATTTTCTCCCCTCTTGGGATAGATCAATCCACACATTCATATCTGTGTGTTTACTGAGCTGTGGGTGTGCCTTTCGAGGGATAACTGCTGTTCACCATCACTGTATGATGGGCAAGGTGAGTGAGGGGGAAGGAAGACCTTCCACGAAGGCAGCAGCAAACTGCCACCCAAGTAAGGTAGAGACTGCAGGGAATCCCATCGGCAGGATTCTCTCTGAGGTTTCCCAGCTCACACAGCTAGTCCTCTTATCTGCACATCCACACAATTCTCCAAGAACACTTCACAGTGGATATTTCTTAGTTAATTATGGATGTCACTTCTCTTTCCAGGTGAAAGCTACTACAGAGCAGTGAAAACTGAGGAATTCCCTTTCTGGCTACCATAGTCCTGGACGGTACTGTGATTTGGAGAGGACTCAGGAGTACTTGGAGAAGGCAATGGCAACCCACTCCAGTACTCTTGCCTGGAAAATCCCCTGGGCAAAGGAGACTGGTAGGCTGCAGTCCATGGGGTCGCTAAGAGTCAGACACGACTGAGCGACTTCACTTTCACTCTTCACTTTCACGCATTGGAGAAGGAAATGGCAACCCACTCCAGTGTTCTTGCCTGGAGAATCCCAGGGACAGGGGAGCCTGGTGGGCTGCCTTCTATGGGATCACACAGAGTCGGACACGACTGAAGCGACTTAGCAGCAGCAGTAGCAGCAGGAGTACTTAGTTTTCAGAGCTTTTTGATGTGGCTGTGGCTTCTCAGCTCTTAGTAGTTTTGATGTGACTGTGGCTTGTCTCCAGTCTCCAGGCATATCCACATGGGTGGTCTGGTACAAAGTACAGTCATGGGAGTGGCCAAAATAATTTCATAAGGCAGAACAAATCGCCTTGGCAGGTCTTTCTCAAGAATTCCAGCTGTGTACCTAGTTTATGCAGATGACACCACCCTTATGGCAGAAAGTGAAGAGGAACTCAAAGGCTCTTGATGAAAGTGAAAGAGGAGAGTGAAAAGTTTGGCTTGAAGCTCAACATTCAGAAAACGAAGATCATGGCATCTGGTCCCATCGCTTCATGGGAAATAGATGGGGAAACAGTGGGAACAGTGTCAGACTTTATTTTTGGGGGCTCCAAAATCACTGCAGATGCTGATTGCAGCCAGGAAATTAAAAGACGCTTGCTCCTTGGAAGGAAAGTTATGACCAACCTACATAGCATATTAAAAAGCAGAGACATTACTTTGCCAACCAAGGTCCGTCTAGTCAAGGCTATGGTATTTCCCGTGGTCATGTATGGATGTGAGAGTTGGACTGTGAAGAAAGCTGATCACCGAAGAATTGATGCTTTTGAACTGTGGTGCTAGAGAAGACTCTTGAGAGTCCCTTGGACTGCAAGGAGATCCATCCAGTCCATTCTAAAGGAGATCAATCCTGGGTGTTCATTGGAAGGACTGATGCTAAAGCTGAAGCTCCAATACTTTGGCCACCTCATGCGAAGAACTGACTCACTGGAAAAGAGTCTGATGCTAGGAAGGATTGGGGGTGGGAGGAGACGGGGACGACAGAGAATGAGATGGCTGGATGGCATCACTGACTCGATGGACATGAGTCTGAGTGAACTCCAGGAGTTGGTGATGGACAGGGAGGCCTGGCATGCTGTGATTCATGGGGTCACAAAGAGTCAGACACGACTGAGCGACTGAACTGAACTGAACCTAGTTTCCTACTCTGGAATGAATCTGTTGATACGGAGTCCAATCCTGACCTGGAAGCCTACCAATATATTATATGCTTCCAGCAATATGTATATTATATTATAACATATATTGTAGGTTGGAAAATTTTTACCCGTACCTTTTTATTAAAGTAATAGTACTTGCTTTTCAGCAGGGGAGGCCTCAAGCCATTGAGAATAGCTATTTCTTGCTACCTAACACCCCAAAACTCAACGATTAAAACAATAACATATTATTCTGAGGTCTGAGATCACAGTCCACCAGAGGATTAGCAATGACACTCTCCCACTCCTTTCCTCACCTTTACACTTTTAAGTCTTCCCATCCCCATCTTGCTTTGTCCAGACTCTCTTTTCTATCCTCAGCTGCTTTGAGCAGGTGACTCTCAAGAGACTCAGTTTTATTAATCTACAAAATGGACACATTAATCCCTACTCATTTCATAGTGAAGGTCCATGGGGATGAGGACGAGATCTGAATATTGTCAAGGGCTGGGCAAGTTGGTGTTGAGGTAGTGGAAGACACTATAGGGACCTGCTCAAGGCCACCTCGAGGTGGTGAGTGAACAGGTTTCCACCTCCCATCCCTGGGTTCTGGCCAGGAACTGTGAGTGAGTCAGTGTGAGTGTGTGAGGGTATGAGTGAGTGTGAGTGGAGATCTCCCTCCAAGGGACTCTTGGAGAGGAAGAAACCCCTCCTCTGTTTCCAATTGTAAGACTTTCAGTTTATTAAATTAAAAAGTAGAAAAAAAAATTATTCTCATGAGTCTATGGGTCAGGAATTAAGTCCAGGCTTGGCTGGGTGGTGCTTCTGTTCTGCATGACAACAGCTGGGTCACTCAGGTGCATTCAGCTGGCAGTTGGCCACACAGTCTTTCTCCAGGTTTCCTTGGGTTTCTGTGAGGAAAGGTTTCTTCACAGGATGGTGGTCTCAGGTGAATCTCATTCTTACATGGTGGCTGGCTTATAAGAGGGCATCAAGCTGGTTCTGTTAAAGTATTGGCCCAGCGACACACTTCTGCCATATTCTTTTGGCCAAAGCAAGTCTCAAGGCCAGCCTAGATTCAAGGGGTGAGGAAGCAGAATTTACCTCTTGACAGAGGAATGGCATGCGTGGACGGGGAGGAAAGGAATGAATGAAAGAATCAGAGAGAATCTACCAGTCACTCCTCTGACCACAACAATTCATCTCTCTGCCACACGCAAAACAGACTCACACCCTCCCGGCAAAGTCTCATTCCATTAAGGCCTTGGATTGAAGTCTAGGAAATTATCCTTTAAATCAGGTCTAGCTGTGAGACGTGAAACAGAGTGGTGAGGTGGGGATAAGATGACCACATTAGACCCCATCCTTCATAGAGCCAGGGATCAGTACATAGCAGTTGCTGGTTCCCATCAATCCTGAAATCCAGCCAGGACACACATCTCCAGATCCTCCAGAACACACTCTCTCTCATTTTCTCTATATGTGCATACAGATAGAGAGATACAGTGGAGAAGGCAATGGCACCCCACTCCAGTACTCTTGCCTGGAAAATCCCATGGACAGAGGAGCCTGGTAGGCTGCGGTCCACGGGGTCACTAAGAGTCGGACACGACTGAGCGACTTCACTTTCACTTTGCACTTTCACGCATTGGAGAAGGAAATGGCAACCCACTCCAGTGTTCTTGCCTGGAGAATCCCAAGGACGGGGGAGCCTGGTGGGCTGCCATCTATGGGGTTGCACAGAGTCGGACAAGACTGAAGTGACTTAGCAGCAGAGAGATACAGAGAGAAATACACACACACACACACACACACACTTATGTATGGAAAGACAGTGATTTATTCTGAAGAATTGGCTCATGCAATTATGGTGGCTAAGAAGGCACATAGTCTGCAAACTGGAGACCCAGGAAAGCCAGAGGTGTAATCCAGTCAGAGTCCCAAAGCCTGAGAAGTGAGCTGATGGTGTAAATCCTAGTCCAGGGGTAGAAGATGAGATGAGACATCTCAGCAGTTCAAGCAGTGAGGCAGGAAAAAAAGGGCAAATTTGTTTTTCCGCAGCCTTTGTTCTGTCTAGGCTCTCAGTGGATTGGATGATGCCCACCCAAATCAGGGGAGTTGGGCGGGAGGGATAGTCTGCTTTGAGTCCACCAATTCAAATGCTAATCTCATCCAGACACATCCAGAAATAACGTTTAATCTGGGCACCCTGTGGCTCATCAAGTTGACACATCAAATTAGCCATCCCACGTAGTATGGATGTACCATAGTTTATTTAACCATTCATCTGTTGAAAGACACTTGGGCAGTTTCCAATTTAGGGTTATTGTGAATAAAGCTGCTATGAACATTTGAACATTCATGGACATGATTTTGTGTGAAAATAAATAATCGTTTCTCTGACATAAATGCCTAAGAGTGAAATTGCTGGGTCACATGTTAAGTCCATTTTTGATTTTATAAGACACTGTCCAATTATTTTTCAGAGCAGCTGCATCATTTTACATTCTCACTAGCAATGTATGAATGATCCATTTTCTCTGTATCCTCACCATCACTTATTTTAAATTTTAGCCATTTTTAGTATTTTGGCAGTCAAAATTCCTCCACAAATTTCTGAAATGTTTCTTAGGTAGAATTGCTTCCAATGAGAATAGCTAGGTCACTGGTTCTCAAACTAGACTGCCCACTGGGATTGCCTGGGGAACTTATGCTTGGGTCCTTCCCTCAGAGACTAATTCCATCGAGAATTTTTAAAGTTCCCCATGGGATTTCAACACACAGAGAAATTCATGAAACATTGATGTTATTCTCATATCTTAGTCATTTTAATCCTAAAGTTTCAAGATCCTGTGAATGAGATAAATTTAAGGATTGAGGTAATTGTCTCTTGAATAAAGAAAGATTGAAAAGCTGGAGCTGCATTATATTCCCAGCAGAGTGTCAGTAGAAAGCAAAGGGGGAAGTAAAAATAACTGTGGTCCAACAAGCCCTACTATAAGAGAAAACTTCAAAAACAGACATTTAAAAGACTAAAACCCAAATCAAATTACATAAAAACAAACTACAAAAGCCTGGGAAACATTTCAATTCCTAGAAATATGGTGTAGTGGTAGAAAGAGAAAGGGTTTTGGAGTTAGAAGTCCTGGTTTTTCCCACTTAGAACCTGTGAGATCTTGGATGAGTCACTTGGTCTCTCTAAATTTTATTTTACTCACAGCTGAAATCTGTAGCAAAAAGGTTACTTTAGAGGTTTTTTGCAAAGATTAAATATACTGATATGTGCTGTATTTTTAACCATAACACACTGAAATTGTGACATATTTATTTTTTATAAGAAAATTAGAAATATCTGTTATCTGAGCAGCATCTGGCTCACCCCAACCGATATTTAATGAGCATCTCTGATGTAATACTTGCAATACAGTACACATTTTCTTTTTATAATTTCTTAATTTTTATATTCTTACCGTGGAAATCTCAAACATATACAACGTAGAAAGAAGAATGTAATTTGATGCTTCTTAAGCATTAAGTGTCCCTATGATTCACCTGGGGAGCTTGTTAAACTGCAGTTCTGACTCAGTGGTCTGGGGTGGGGCCTGAGACTCTGCATTTTACAAAGCTTCCCTGTGACTGACATGCTGCTGGCCGCAACTATCGTATGTTTGCACTGCCCTAACAAAACACCCTAGACTGGGTGGCGTAAACAACAGACATTTATTTCTCATAGTTCTGGAGGCTAGTCTGTCAGATCAGGGCACTAGCATCGTCAGGCTCTGGTGAAGGCCCTCTTCCTGGTTTGCAGATGGCTGCCTTCTTTCTGTACCCTCACCAGAGGGAGATCCGGTATTTCTTCCTGTTCTTGTAAGAGCACTAATACCACCATAGGAGCTCCATCCTCATGATCCCCTAATACTTCTTAATATTATTATATCATAAAGCTTAGGGCTTCAACATAAGACTATTGGGGAGACACAGATATACCGTCCATAACACAAGGATATAATGAACCTCCAGGTACACTGCTTAACTTCAACAGCAATTAACTCATGGCCAATTTTGTTTTCACTTCCTTATCCATCTCTTCTTCCCCTTGCCCTCTACAGATTATTCTGAAGTATATACAGACATTCTATAATTACACCTATATTTCAATATGTATCTCTAAAAAGAGAGATATTAAAATATTCCCCTTGAAAATGCAGAACTACCAGATCAACACTCTCCCCTCCAAAAAATTAACGGTGATTACTTAATATCACCCAAAATCCAGTCAGCATTCATATCTCCCTTAGTGCTTCTTTATTGTGACATGTTAAGTTTGTCTCTTCAGTCTCTTTTAATTGGAAGATTCCTCTTCCAGCCTTGCTCTTTCCTCACTTTTTTTTTCCTTTAAAGAAACCAAGGTGTTTGTCCCATAGAGATTTCCATACTCTGGTTTTGCTGCTTTGCAGGCTCATGAGGTTGATTAACATGGCTCTTTCTTTCCTGTATTTTCTGTCAATTGGTAGTTGGATCTAGAGCCTGATTTGGACTCAGGTTTGCTGTTCTGGCAAGGTTGCTTCAGAGGTGGCACTGTGCACTTCATCAGGAGATCCATAATGTCTGGCTGTCCTGTTCAAAACCTTTTTAAAAGGAGTCGGCTCTTCAAATAATGAAACCATGATTGGGGCATGCTGCCACCAGGTGGTAGCAGCACACATAGCCGCAGGTTCAAGCAGCAGAACAAGAGACACTTTTAGGCAGAGATCCCAGAGGCAGGACATGATTTCCTCATTTTGAACCTACATTAAATCACTGTGATTTTTAAACATGATACTTTAAAACAAGATACTAATGCTTTATCTTTATAGCATATTTATAGCATGTAATAATAGCTACACTTCACTGAACCCAAGAAACTCACATCTACAATCTCATTTAATTTTCGCAACCCCCAGGAAAGTTCATCACTGTGTCAGTAACAAATCAGTGGCGAGGCTGGGATTTGACGTCTACACTGTTCTCTTTAACATTTCTGTGCCTTGCTACATTCTCTTTTGGTTTGCGCTGGACTCACCTGTACTTGTTCTCCTCTCCTTCCCCCAACTTATAGCTCTGCTAATTTTTTTCCAGCTCCCCTCCCACCCTCTCCTCCATTCTCTCTCCACCCATCCCTGCCCCAGGAAGCTGGTTTCTGTGGATTTTATCACCAGGCTGCCTTACCTGCTGACTTCCAATGGCTTCCAATTGAATTCACCCCAATTTATACTTTGTGCATCTCACGGTTTCCAAGGGCTGCTTCTCTCAACTATAACTTCTGCGCCAGGTGGCCCCTCTTCCATGGCTTTTCACCCAACTTCAGTTAATACAATCTTCTTCTCCTGCTCCTTAGACTTCAGTTTCTCACTATTCTATTTGCTGGGAGTCTCAACTTTCCCTTTGATACGCTTACTCCACCTGCCTCAGTAAAGAGCATCTTCATTACAGCCCCCCAGCTGGCGGGCCTGTGATTCCTGCTGGGGCTCTCTCATACTCATTGACTCCTCAGCTTCCATTTTCTTCTCAGTTCACTTCAGTGAGGCAAGCTCCCTAGCGTTTCTCTGAAAGGTTACCACCGTTTCCACCTTCCCTAGTGAATTGTTAACTCTCCACTCTCATCTTATTTTTATCTCCTAGCAGCTTTTGATGCACTCCTTGAAACGCTTCCTCTCCAGGCTTCCCAGTCACCATATGCTTGTCCTCGTACCTTCTCAGCCACTTCTTGTCTTTCTGACCACATGGTGGTGGCATGTCCTGGTGTGCAACTCAGAAGCCTCTTCTCCATCTCCACTGTCTTCCTACTCATCTCATCTAGCCCTGGAGCTTAAATACCATCTCTTCCCAATGACTCCAGTCTGTGTGTACTCTCAACCTATCTCCCGAGCTCCAGAATCATGTATCTAGCTGCCTACTTGTTCCAAAATTAACAAGCCTCAGATAGAATTCTTGATTCCAGATCTCCTCCCACCCCGCCCCTATATATAACCATCTCAGTTGATGGTATCACGATTCACCCGTTGCTCAGCTCAGAAACCTTGGAGTTATCCTTGATTCTTCTTGTTTCCTCATTCTTCAAAAAGTTTCCTCTTTCAAAATATAGAAAGTGAAAGTGAAGTCACTCAGTCATGTCCGACTCTTTGTGATCCCATGGACTATATCCTACCAGGCTCCTCCGTCCATGGAATTTTCCAGGAATACTGGAGTGGGTTGCCATTTCCTTCTCCAGGAGATCGTCCCGATCCAGGGATTGAACCCAGGTCTCCCGCAAAGGCGGACGCTTTATTGTCTGAGCCACCAGGGAAGTCCTTCAAAATATAGCCAGCGTCCCAAAATCAGAAGGCAGCTGTGCAGGCGATCAACTGGAAGGGGTAAGAGTTTAAGCAGTAAGACCAATCAAGAAAGACCCCTACTGCTGTCCAAGTGGATGATAGTGGCTTGGATCTGAGTGACAGTAATGGATGGTGAAAAGCTTTTGGGACGCTGGATATATTCAAAATATACCCAGTTGATTGCCTGCACAGCTGCCTTCTGATTTAAATAAAATGCAAATCAGGTCATATTACTCCCTAAGCATGACTTTACATCACACTTGCAGTGAAGTCTGAAGTACTTCACTGGGCTTCAGGGCCTTATGCAATCTGGTGGCCCCACCTCGTCACCTAACTGCCAGCCTCTCTGCTCTTGTCCACTCCAGCCACACGGGCCTTTGAACGTGCTGAGCCTGATCCCGCTCGGAGCCTGTCTCTGTTGCTCCCTCTGTGTGGAATGCTCTTTCCCATTTTCACATGGCTCTCTCCATTTCTTCCCCTTCTCACCTCCACTGTCTTGTCATCTCCTCAGAGGGGACTTTCTGGGTGGCCTTATCAAAAGCAGCAGCTCTCTGTTTTGCTGTACGCATTTGTCTCTTTTATTTTTTAGATTCCACATGTGAGCGATATCACACAGTGTTTCTCTGACTTCTTTCACTAAGTATAATATTCTCTAGGTCTATCCACACTGCTGCAAATGGCAGAAGTTCATTCTTACTTTACAGCTAATATTCCACTGTATATGTATATAGCACATCTTTTTTTTCCAGCCACACTGTGAGTCATGGAGGATCTTAGTTCCCTGACCAGGGTTCACACCTGCACCCCTAGTACTGGAAGCTTGGAATCTTAACCACTAGACCACCAGGTAAGTCCCCACCATATCTTCTTTATCCATTTGTCTGTTGATGGACGCTTGGGTTGCTTCCATTCCTTGGCTATAGCAAACAGTGCTGCTATATATGGCAAAACAAAAACAGGTTCAAGATATAGAAAATAAACCAGTGACTACCAGTGGAGAGAGGGAAGGAGGGAGGGACAAGATAGGGATGTGAGACACAAACTACTGTGTATAAAACAGATGAGCAACAAGGATATACTGTATAGCACAGGGAATTATAGCCATTATCTTATAATAACTTTTAATGGAGTATAATCTGTGAAAATACTAAATCACCATGTTGAACGCCTGAAACTAACATTGTAAATCAACTATATCTCAATAAAAGAGCAACTCTCCCTTTGCATCACTTTCTATCCCCTCTCCCTACTTAGTCTTCTTAGCAAATGTCACAATCTGAAATGAAATCACTTATTTATGTGTTCCCTGCAGTGAGTATTTGTTGAGTGTGTTAATGAGCAGTACCAGTTTCACCTCTGTCTCTATACATGGCAAGCACTCGGCACGTGCCTGGCCCACTGCAGAATCTTAGAGTCCAGGCCCTGATTTAGAAGGCTCCAGGCCTGGGGCAGCCCCTTCTGGACTTGGGGGTTGATGGTATGTGAGCTCACTAGGATCCCCTGAGGGCTCTGCATGGCCTTCTCAAGGGCAGGGTGGGTATCATGACTATGGGATTGGAGGTTTAAAAAGACTGGCAATGAGCCTTCTTACTGCGGCCATGGCCGTTTCTTAGTCACAGCCCTTCTCTCTGTCCTTCAGTGCCGATCTACATACATCCCAGAGGAGGCAGAGTGACGGAAGCTCTGCTGTGATGAACTCATGACAAGGAGGGGTCCACAATGACTGTTGCAGAGGACTGAGTGTACAATAGAGGCCAAGAAGACAGGCCAAAGTGCCTCAGCTTCAGCCCTTTTGGTCCTAATGTACTGGCCCGAATCTTTCTGCCCTTGGACCTGCTGCCTCGCCTGAACCTGGAAATATTCCTCAGAAGGAACAGGTTGGGCTTTCCATACTACAGCCCCATTTCAGGGATTCTGGGAATCTTGGCTGGCACGAATAGTTTCTGAATGGAGAGTTAAAGCTATTTTGAGAAGGCTGTTCTGTGGGCTCTGGTTACTGAAGATGACCCTCCAGATGCTCTGTTCTTCTGATGGCCATGATCTCAGGCACACATAGTACTGCAGCTGAACTGGAGTTGGGAGACAATGCAAGATCACTGTTTCCTTGGTAGGTGTGGATGTTCATTCATTTACATGTCATTTAAAATGCATTGAGGTTTTTCAAAAAAGTATTTAAAAAATTGAAGTACAGTTGTTTTACAATGTTGAGTTAATTTCTACTGTACAGCAAAGTGAGTTCAGGTATACACATACATACATTCTTTTTATATTCTTTTCCATTATGATTTATGTATTGAATTGTTACGACCTAACACTGCAGATGGTGACTGCAGCCATGAAATTAAAAGATTCTTGCTCCGTGGAAGAAAAGCTATGGCCAACCTAGACAGCAAATTAAAAAGCAGAGACAGTACTTTACCAATAAAGGTCCATCTGGTCAAAGCTATGGTTTTTCCAGTAGTCATGTGTGGATGTGAGAGTTGGATTATAAAGAAAGCTGAGTGCCAAATAATTGATGCTTTTGAATTGTGGTGTTGGAGAAGACTCTTGAGAGTTCCTTGGACAGCAAGGAGATCCAAGCAGTCAATTCTAAAGGAAATCAGTCCTGAATATTCATTGGTAGCACTGATGCTGAAGCTGAAACTCCAATACTTTGGCCACCTGATGCAAAGAACTGACTCATTGGAAAAGACCCTGATGCTGGGAAAGATTGAAGGCGGGAGGAGAAGGGGACAACAGAGGATGAGATGGTTGGATGGCATCACCGACGCGATGGACGTGAGTTTGAGTAAGCTCTGGGAGTTGGTGATAGGGAAGCCTGGCGTGCTGCAGTCCATGGGGTTGCAAAGAGTCGGACACGACTCAGCAAATGAACTAACTGAACATTTTTGTGATGTTTAACAATATTCCTTTCTCCATGTGGTTTACTATTCTCCCCTCAACTCAACCCCCACAACACCCTCCTTCATTCAATGTGCTGCCCCTTTTTGTTATGTCCCTAGGGAAGGAATGTGATAGATATGAAAGAAAAATCAAAGAAGTCTCTTGCTTTTGTGTCCAAAAATGTGTGCCTTTCCATAAAGAAGACTTCAGGAATTGATAAAACGTCTGCGGGAGACAGCAGGGCTTCGCAAACCCCTCCCTCAAACAGAGAAGAGGCTTCCCTAAGGCTGGAAGAAAGAAAAGACAAAGGGGAAGTCCTGATGATGCAGATCTTGGTGGCATTCCAAGAGACAAGACCTGCCTTCTGGACAGAGCCCCAAGAGGCAAAGCTGAAGTCTGGGAGGAGGGAGCAGCCTGATTCCCATACTGTTAGATGGCACAGAGGGGAAAAGAGCTTCTGGGGTGAAGGTCCTGGCTCTCAGGAAGGAGAGCAGTAGTGACAGTCACTGGCATGGGCTGTCACTATGATGACCAAGGCTGTCATGGCTGTCATGGTGACCAAAGGTCAGATGCTCACCTCCATCATCTTGATGGGATGGGGAGAAACTGAAGGGTGGATTCTAAAAGACTATGTTTCTGCTACTTTGGCAGAATGGAGATTTAAATTCAAAATTAAGCTGAGTTCTCTTTCACACACACGCACACCATTTAAAAAAGAAAGTTTACTAAGCTTCTACCATGTATCAAGATGGATAAGCCACACAGACTTTGATCCTGGTCTCTAGAGTTAGAGAGTCTCTCTGAGGGGAGCACCATTCAACCAGCTGACCTTAAGCCTTGCTGCTAAGTGCACTACTGGAGATGTGCATAAGGCTGTATGATCACAGAGGTAGAGTGTGCATTCTCCCGGGAACTACAACTCAGGCTCCACGGACTCAGAAGACCCCAGTTTTGGGGTGCTTACGGCAGTCACCAAACTCCTAGAAGACTACTAGAGAAAGCCAGAGCTTGCAGATTCCTTCACAGGACGGTAGACATGTGGGGACTGGCCACGCTCAGCTGCCAGAAAACTGCTCAGAGAGTGCAGGTTTTGAGAGAGGCAAGGGGATGGGAGGCTGCTGTGGGGCGGTCCCTTCTGGCTCTGAAATGGCTCAGAATTCTCCTTGCTGCCCTGCTCAGTTTCTCCTCTGGTGACAAGTCTTCCAACCACAGGGACTCGATACATAGTATTTATTTCTTAAAAGTTGGTCTTCTTTCCTTGATGCTACACTCAGGCCCTTTCCTTCTCCACTTTTAAAAGAAAATTGATGTGTTATTTACAATATTATATCGTTTTAGGTATGCAATGTAGTGATTCAAAATTTTTATAAATCCTACTCCATTTAAAGTTATTAGAAAATATTAGGTATATGTTGCTATACAGTATACCCTTGTAGCCTATTTTATACATAGTAGTTCGTACCTCTTAATCCCCTACCCCTATCTTCCATCTCCTCACTGGTAACCACTAGTTTGCTCTTTTTATCTGTGAGTTTGCTTTTTTTTTTTGTTATATTCACTGATTTTAGTTTTTAGATTCCATAAACAAGTGATGTTATACAGTTATATACCCTTCTCTGTCTGACTTATTTCACTAAGTATAATACTCTCTAGGTCCACTATGTTGTTGCAAATGGCAACTTTTCATTCTTTTTTATGGCTCAGTAATATTTTCCGTATATATATATTACATCTTTATCCATTCGTCTGTTGATGGACATTTAGGTTGCTTCCATATACTGGCTATTGTAAATAATGCTGCTATGAACATTGGGGTTCATGTACCTTTTTGAAGTAATGTTTTAATTTTCTTTGGATATATACCCAGGAGTGGAAATGCTAGATCATATGTAGTTCTACTTTTAGTTTTTTGAGGAGTCTCCATACTGTTTTCCACAATGGCTGCACCAAGTTACATTCCCACCAACAGTGTACAAGGGTTTCCTTTTCTCTGCATCCTCACCAACTTTGTTATTTGTGGTTTTTTTTTTTTTAATGATAGCCATTCTGACAAGTGTGAGGTGACATCTCATTGTGGTTTTGATTTGCATTTCTCTGATGATTACCAACGTTGAACATTTTTTCATGTGCTTATTGACCATCTGTATGTCTTCTTTGAAAAAATGTCTACTCAAGTGTTCTGCCTACATTTTTAATCATGTTGTTTTTTTGATAGAGTTGTATAAGTAATTTATATATTTTGGATCTTAACCCCTTATTGATCATATCATTTACAAATATTTTCCCCCATTTGGTAAGCTGTCTTTTTGCTTTGTTGATAGATTTTTTTTTTTTTTTTTTTTTGCTGTGCAAAGATTTTAATTTTAATTAGGTCTCATTCATTTTTA
Source organism: Moschus berezovskii (assembly GCF_049115385.1). NCBI lineage: Eukaryota > Metazoa > Chordata > Mammalia > Artiodactyla > Moschidae > Moschus > Moschus berezovskii. The sequence goes on from NC_142466.1 coordinate 68,062,093, forward strand.
CTTTTGTTTCTCCTCTCCCACTTTTGTCACTGATAACTTATGATTCCTGGATTAGTGTTTCTCTGATCATTGTGACTGTCTTAATTGGCTGGTTTCTGTTCACCTGGTAAAGATTTGAGGAAACCATCTTTATTTTGTTGGCAACACACACAATTTAACGCCTTGAGTGGGCAAGATTTCTAAATTTTGGTGATTTTTGTAAGTTCTATTAATTCCAATCAGAGCAACAGTTCCTGCCCAGATTCCCAGGTTCTGGGAGTGCAGACCATTCAGAGAGGATAATCTAGCTCTGAAACCACTGTCCACATACAGGGATTTTTCTGTTGTTTATTTCATACTGAAGAGTATTCATAAACATTAAAAATTTTTTTAAAAAATATGTACTAAGTTGCTTCAGTCACGACCCTATGGACTGGAGCCCACCAGGCTCCTCTGTCCATGGGATTCTCCAGGCAAAAATACTGGAGTGGGTTGCCAAGCCCTCCTGCAAGGGATCTTCCTGACCTAGGGACTGAACTGTATCTCTTATGTCTTCTGCATTGGCATGCAGGTTCTTTACCATTAGTCCCACCTGGGAAGCCCCTGTAATTTTTTTAAAATAAAATTATTTTAAAAATACTTTCCTTTATTTTTGGCTGTGCTGGGTCTCTGTTGCTTCTCGGGCTTTTCTCTAGTTGTGGTCATCGGGGGTTGCTCTCCAGTTGCAGTGCACAGACTTCTCATTGCAGTGGCTTCTCTTGTTGCAGAGCATGGGCTCTAGGTGCACAGGCTGCAATAGTTGTGGTGCATGGGCTTAGCTGTTCTGTGGCATGTGGGATCTTCCTGGACCAAGGATCAAACCTGTATCTCCTACATTGGTAGGCAGATTCTTTACCACTGACCCACCAGGGAGCTAATAGCCCCAAACTGTGATCATCCCAGATGTCCTTCAACAGGTGAATGGTTAAATAGACTGTGGCACATCCAATCATGGAATGCTACCTGGCAATAAAAAGGAATGTACCATTGATACATGTGATAGCTTGGATGAATTTGTTTTGCAAAATGTTACCACTGTGTGTGACATACCACAATGACATACCACTGTGTGTGGCAATGTGTGTGACATAATAAGAAATACATATTTGGTGTCTGCTTTCCTTACTTCCTCTTTTCCTGGCACACAGCTCTTAAAAGCCTTGTAATCTCTGAAGTGGTAAAAGCATTTTAGTATGTTAATGAGATGACTTGTGGCTGGAAGCACCTAAAAAGCTCTTAAAGATGGGGGACTGGTTTCCGCTTGGAAAATTAACCACGTGATTAGAGGGTTGGAAGTTTGAGCCCCACTCTCCTAACACCCAGGGTGGGGATGAGAAGCTGGAGGTTGGGCTGATCATTAGTGGTCAATAATTTAATCAATCATGTCTGCATAGAAAAGCCTCTATCAAAAACCCTAGCTGAAGCATTCACAGAAGCTGCTGAACACATCAAGGTGCCAGGAGGCTGATGGTCCTGGAGGGGGCATGGAAGCTCCATGTCTCTTCCCACACATCTTGCTCCATGTATCTTTTCTGTTTGGCTGTTGCGGAGTCGTATCCTTTAATAATAAGTCAGGAATGTAGTAGATAAACTATTTTTCTGAGTTCTGTGAACTGCTTTATCAGATTTTCCAACTCTAGAAGGGGGTCATGGGAACCCCTCCTTTACAACTGTTTGGTCAGAAATACAGAAGGCCTCAACTCCGGACTGGCATCTGAAGTGGGACCAGTTTTATGGGACTAAGCTCTTATGCTAATTCTAATTTCAGGTAGAGAGTGTCAGAATGGAATTGAATTGTAGATACTCAATAGGTGTCAAAGTGTTCAGAATAAGTAGCAGTCTAGAAAAAAAGAGGGATTTTTTTTTTCCAATTTAGAGAGAAATGGAACAAAGCATACAAGAGAACTCTCTGCATTATTTCTTACTACTGCATATGAATCTACAATTATCTCAATAAAGATTTCAATTAAAATACATGCAATATAGTAAGTCTTAATATAGTAGTATGGAAAGTAAAAACTAAGTCTGTTTTCCATACCTTACCCTAATTCCATTTTCTGGAGAGAACATTAACACTATAACGTATAACCTTCCAGACGTTTTCCTATACTTACACATTTCTTTAAACACAAATGGCACTGTACAATTTGCTTAAGTAAGCAGCTTATTTTGTTCACTTAAAAACAGACATCATTTCATGGCATTTGGGGTTGCCAGATAGAGCAAATAAAAATACAAAATGCTCAGTTAAATTTGAATTCTGGATAAATAATGGATTTTTTAAAGTGTAAATATGTCTCCAGTATGTTGCAATTTTATCTAGTGACCCTAATGACAATATACTTACCGAATTCTTTTGAAAAACTGGTTACGTAGTATCCCATTAATACTTAGCCTTTGCCTGTTGATGAAGGTGCTCTTTAGGTCAGAGTGTTCATTATTATTCTCAGTAATTCACAAATTCTCTTGTATTTGTATGGCACCTGAAATTGTTCAAACTTCTCTCAAATTTCATTCAGCAAAATTAACTGAGAATTATAGCCGAAAAATCCTGGGCTTTGGATTCCTGACTCATTCTTATCAGATATCTAAACTTCTTGAAACTTAGTGTCCTCATTTGTAAAATGGGAATAAGAATACCTATTCTGCAGGATTAGAAATAATGTATATACAACCTATAGTACACTGTCTAGCAGAGAATGGAATTCAGGAGCTAAAAACATTGTAGGGACTTCCTTGGTAGTCCAGTGGTTAAGAATTCACCGCCAATGCAGCGGACACAAGTTCGATCCCTGGTCCAGGAAGATCCCACATACCACAAAGCAACTAAGCCCATGCGCCACAGCTACTGAAGCCTGTGCCCTAGAGCTCGGGTTCTACAAGAGAGGCCACCCCACTGAGAAGCTGAAGCACCACAAAGAAGGGTAACTCCCACTTGCCGCAACTAGAGAAAGCCTGTGTGCAGCAATGAAGACCCAGTGCAGCCAAATCAATCAATAAATACATACATTAAATATTTTTTAATATTAAAAGAAAGTGATATATGGCAAAACCAATACAATATTGTAAAGTAATTAGCCAAAAAAAATTTAAAAAAAAGAAAGTGATAAAACATTTTTAATTACAGTAATTTTAAGACCCTGTGGTAAGTGCTAAGGGATAAACAGAATTAAGAAACATATTCCTGGGATTTCTCTGGTGGTCCAGTGGCTAAGACCCTGTGCTGCCAATGCAGGGGCAGGGGGGACCAGGTTTGATCCTTGGTCAGGAAACCATATTATATATGCTGCAGCTATGAGTTTGCATGCTGTGACTAAAGATCCTGCATGCCAACGAAAAGATCCTTCATGAAAAAAAAAAAAAGATCCTGCATGTTGCAGATAAAGATTGAAGATCTCGAGTGCTGCAACTAGGACCCGGTACAACCAAATAAATAAATTAAATATATAATAAGAAAAAAGAAACATTGTTGATATTTTGGGGTTACTTTTAACTTTGAAATAATTTCAAAATTATTAGAAAGTTGCAAGAAGAGAACAGAGCAAGGAATTCCCATACACCCTTTCCCCAGATTCACTGATTCTACATTTCGTCCTATCAGTTCCATCATCTTCCCACCATGCTTTCCTATGAACAAAGACATTCTGGTTCCGTTCCGTTCTGTCGCTCAGTCGTGTCCGACTCTATGCGACCCCGTGGACTGTACCCTACCAGGCTTCTCCGTCCATGGGATTCTCCAGGCAAGAATACTGGAGTGGGTTACCGTTTCCTTCTCCAGGGCATCTTCCCGACCCAGGGATCGAACCCGGGTCTCCAGCATTGGAGGCAGACGCTTTAACCTCTGAGCCACCAGGGAAGCCCAAGACATTCTGGTACACACCCACAATTTATCAAAATTAGGAAATTTAACAAACTCCCAAAGTAGTTTTCACATTCAAATTCCTGAAGTATTTTTAATAGGTTTTTTGGAGCTATCTCCTCTTTCAGCAGAATGATGGCCCCAAACTGAATTTTGCGTGGTTTCCCATTTTCTCTTGCATTGCACATAAGAATCAAGGCATGATTTGTAGCCTGAGGTGTGCTAACCTCAACCGCTTCAGAAGAGAAACAGCACTGTAATGAATGGACCTTTGCTTCCAGTCCCCACTGATGACTCCACCACAAATGGCATTCATTCCACCACCAGGGAAGCACAGCTCTTGTCGTGCCTTCCCAGGCACGGATACTCTTATATGGGCAGAGTGGCTGCCTGGGCTTTCTCTGAAATGTACAACTGCTCATCTCTCTTTCCTGGTTAGCACCCCTCCCGACTCAAGCACGGCACACAAGCCCAGCCCTTCACCAAGAGTTCCCTGATTACTGGCTCTTCCTCTCCTGCCACACCCATTTCCTGTCCTCCATCCAACATAACTTTCTCCCAGAAGACTTGTGTTTTCTTGTCTCTGTGCTTCTGCACACAGAATTCCCCATCTGGGGAATGCTCTTCCTTGTCAAAATTTTCTACTTTTTCCCCCAATGCCTAACTCCAGTACAAAATACTTCAGTCCCTTGGTTAGAGATAATTGCTTCCCATTTTGAGTTTGAACCAGCATGAATGAGTGCACTTGTATTAATAGTTAGTGCTTCTGTCTGGTCCTTTGTTAGAGTTGGTTGCTCTATGGATCTGGCAATTCTGTGTTTGAGCTTCCTTGTGCAGAAGCCATCTCTCTTCTTCTTTCCTCAGGCATTGCCCTGGGAGGCATAGGGTAGACACTGGTGACTGATTATAGAATGAACAGCATGAATTACCCTATGTGGGAGGGGCAGACACTTGGTTATAGAGATGATGCATATAAATGCATATTAATCATTCTAAAAATTGTAGAGGGTTTTATTATTGCTGCTAATGGTGTTTTTATTGGTAGAGATGTTATACTCCAAATAGTCTGACCCACCCATTTAGTGGCTCAAGAAACAGGGAGCAGCAAAATCATATCCAATCTCCTTACTGTCCATTTGAGGAAACAAGCTGACAGAGGGGCAGGCACTTCTTTCAGGACAGGTCCCACAGCTCAGGCCCTGCCTCCCTGCACTGAACCTTTTCCTCTTGCAGCATAATTACTCTCCTTAATTCACCAACACTCAAATGCTTTTGAATATGCACACTCAACATGACTTTGAAAAACTTTTAAGTAGATATCTAATTTTTCACACCATACTTTTAATTATGATCTCCTTTACTTACGTAGAATTTTAAGTTTAAAATGGTTATTTTCCTTAGTACTCGTAACCATTTGACACAGACAGGCTAGACTATATTAACTCCATTTTACAGGTAAGAATGGGAATATGCTTATATTTAGTATAAGATCCAGGATATAAACCCTGGACTTCCACACATGCAACTGCTCTTTTCCCATGACTTTTTGATACATCATTTTTAAAGTAATCTGATTTCACAATGCTTCATAGTATAAGAGTAACATCTATAACTTGTAATCCTGGAAGGTTAACTCTTGGGGCAACCAACATAATTACCTCATAATCTGACACATTTTAAGGCACTGTTAATACCTCCAACTCAATCTCACAGCTATGTGTGTAACAGGGAAGAACATTTTGTATTCTATTACAAGTTCATCACTAAAGCAATGTTGCCTATAAACTTAAATTATACATAACGGCCCATGTTTGGGAATCTGCTCCCAGGTAATGAGCATTAAGCTAAGAAACCTTTGTTTGCTGACCAGGCCCACCTGTGAACAACTAACACAGCCCCTTTGGAGGCTGATGGGGACCCATAAATACTTGACTTTACTCCCTTTCCTATCAGTATAAAAGAAACCTGAATTCTAACTCAGGTAAGACAGTTTTTTGGGATACAAGCTCACCATCTTCTTGGTTTATTGGCTTTCTGAATAAAGTCCCCATTCCTTGTCCCAACAACTCATCTCTCCATTTATTGACCTGTCAGGTAGCGAGCAGTATGACTTTGGACTAACACGTTTGAGCGCTCCATGAACCCAAACTGCAGCAGAGCTGATCTTAAAGGACCAGGGGACACAATAGTTAAGCATGATTTTAACTCTTAAGCTTGGTTTGGCACACCCTCGCCACCTACTTAGACGACAAGTTGAAGCAACCCAGTGATAGGAGCAGAGGCAAGGCCCATTTAGGGATGGACACCAATGATAAACACAAGCACGATCAGACCCCCCCTTTTAGGTCTAACATCTTCACGAGTGTTGGTCTACCTGCAGGGTAGAGGGCAACACTTCTGGATTCTAGAATATATAAGGAAAGGGTCCAATTGTGTCTCTTGTCTGGGGCCTGAAAGACCAAATGGTGCTAACTTCATCCATGCCAAACCAAAAAAATGGCTCACTCTTTGCTGACTTGGGTTTTAAGAAGCCATCAAGAGAACCAGAAAATTCCATCTTGAAGCCCAGCAGAACTAAATGGTGGGCATTTCCCTGAGTCATAGATGGCACAGGGACTCAGTAATCTACCATGGCATTCTTAATAGGTTCAAGTACGCACCCTGGAGTTGGCCCACTACTGTCTTGTATTCATGCTTAGGTATTCATTCATTAACCCCAGGATAGAAGATGTGACAAAGCATCCCTCCTCCACGGCATGAGTCTTTGGCTGGTTTCAGAGGTGGAAAGCGACCAACACAGAAAACACACAGGAATTTTTCCTTGGAACTAGGGTGCCAATATCACCATCTTTTCCCTGAACTTTCCCCCTCCAGTTTCTGAAGATAGAGGAGAATATAAACTCTGAAGATATTTGGAAACAATTTCAGAAAACAAAAACACATGCTTCCAAATGCACTGTGCTTTCAGATATTCTGAGTTTAGTTCAGCTGCTGGTTCAGCTGACTGATGTGTTCACTTCCATAGATGAGCTTCCGAACAGACTTCAGATTTGGAAATCCCCAGGTCACGTGAGGTTCCACAATAGGAAGTGTTTTTATGGTTTGAGGGGTTTCTTGCACAAAGACGTCACTGAAAATCTTATTCAGGCTGTCTTGCGATGGTCCACTGCACCAGTAAACTCACCCCATTAATCCTCTAGATGACTACAACAAAGGCCAAAGAATGTTTACCTGGCACTTTCAAGCCAAGAGGTTTCACTTTCAGTTGTCTGTGGTCGGTGCATCCTGTCACACGGTTTCGGCTAGGAATCATGGAGGAAGCATTTTAGTCGCTAAAACTTGACCGCTTTTCCATTCCTCTGTTCCTTCTTTTGCAAAGGCTTTGCCTGGATGGCTCCGAGGAAGGACCTGATAAAACTTACACTTTTCCAGGAGGTTTTCTAGAATCAAAGGGATCTTCCCTCTTAACTCCTCCTCCGCCATCTTTCTGAGTCTGCGACTACTGCTGGTGCGCAGGTGGGGAAGAGAGGAACCGCTCTATGTTTACCGGACCATAGAAACGTCTGTTCTGACTCTTGGCTGGATGACCAGGACCGTCCGTGCCCTCTTAGCAGCACTGAATCACTGCGATCTTGCTAACCCTAATTCCTGGCGAAAGTTGCATAAAGCTGCCTTTACAAGGCTTCCAAACTTTTTAGAGCTGTGTCATCTTTAAAACCTAACCCTTTAGGTTTCAATTGTATTTCATAATGCTGGGGCGAGGCTGTAAACACCGAATTGCCTTCCACTGCGCATGCTCTCCTCATGATTTTGCATAATCCACCAAAGTTTTAATTTTTTGATTAATTGTATTTATGTATTTTAGAACAACTGTTTACTGTAAACCTCAGAAACTGAAGCAATAACTCCTTTGAAGATATCCAATGGATTGAAAATACCAGAAGATTTGATACCTGCTATTATTAAAAAAAAATACACAAACAAAATATGTGATTTCTTTTTTAATGTGCTTATTTCCCCTCTTTTCCCTTTTACTCATATTTCGGTTCCACACATGTTATCTTAGTGTAATTTCTTTTGCTTGAAAATCTTTTACTGTAGTATGCTGTGCTGTTAGTCGCTCCGTGTCCGACTCTTTGTGCTCTATGGACTGCAGACCACCAGGCTCCTCTGTCCATGGGATTTGGCAAGCAAGAATACTGGAGTGGGTTGCCATGCCCTCCTCCAGGGGACCTTCCTAACCTAGGGATCGAACCCAGGTCTCCCGCATTGCAGACGGATTCTTTACCGTCTGAACCACCAGAGAAGCCCCTAAAAACACATGTATAAATTTATACTTAATACTTTTTCTTTCCTCTTGCTATAATTTTTTTTTACGTCAGGATCGAGTTATCATTACAATTGTAATTCATACATCGGGTGAAAGTCACATAAATAATGACCAAACGGTAAAACGTATTAGAAGGACTTTACAGTGATGCTAGGTTGGTGTTTCTGGTACCTTGAGTTATCTAATGGCTCCTGGGGATTTCATTCCTCGTGGCAACACAGTTTATAGTAAGATGTGGAGAGGGCAGAGGTATACTTGTCTTTCGCTGGATGACGGGAGGGCCAATAGGCAAGAGAAGAACGAAAATGAGAACCTTCACTACCAGTGACTTCTCTGCAGATTAATTTTAGGAAAGAGAACTTAAGAAAGTTTAAATATGTGGAAACTGTACGTCCGCGCCACCAGGCACAACTTCCCGTGCCCTCAGTCACACTCCAGGTACCGAGACTTGAAGTCCCCTCTGTGCCGGGAGCGACCCCGCCCACTCCTCTCAGGGACCCCGCCCCCTCCTCGCAGGGACCTCCCCGCCCCGACTAGCCCCGCCCCCGACGAGCCCCGCCCCCGCCGCGCCCCCGCCCCTTCCGGCGCGCGAGGTTTGATTCCCTTGGCGGGCGGAAGCGGCCAGAGCCTCACCATCCCAAAGGTTCTTAGGAACTTTCTGCACTCGTCGCTTTCTTCGGGATTGCAGTCCAGTGCGTCTGTCTTTCTGCCTGGTTTAGTCCCTCCCAGCCCTCCGCCCTCAGGTCAGTGTGTCCCGCGTGGGTGAGGGCCGAGGTCCTGGCAGTGCGCAGCTCGGGGGACAGCGGCTTGAGCCCAGGGTGCTGCTAGTTTTGGGGAACTTCGTGGAGCCCCCGCCTTACGAGTTCGGTTCCTTGGATGAGATAATTAGCCTTTCCGACCCCCGTTTTTCTCCGCTGTGAGTGGGGATAGTGATCGTACCCGCCTCCGGGTTATCGATCAGGTGTGTAGTGGAAGCGCTTGCCACCTCGGAGGCTGGGGTAGATGTGAATTCCCATTCCACGTTTGCACGACCTTGACGGTCTCCGAGAAAGACGTTCAAAGAAGGATTTCAAGTTGTTTCAGTTCGTACAACTCAATTTACTGGGCCAGTTCAGTGAAAAAGGAAATGTGTTATGTCTTATCACCCCTCTTTCAGAGTCCAAAGGCTTCCTCTCCTTCACCTTCTCAAAGTAGTGGCTTAAGAGACTTACACTAAAAGGGGAGTATACACCGAATGCTATAGCAGTAAAAGAAGTGGCCCTCACCGAAAGACCAGTAGGGAAAGGGAGACGTCCGAAGGAGGGCGTCCCAGGGGAGTGATCCGGGCTCTCTCATTCCTAGGATGAGTACTATTGAGCTTCACCATTGGTATTTCTCTTTGGTAATGGAAAGGGAAAGGGGGAAGGCAGGGCAGCATTACAGGTGCCTGGAGTTTTGCTTAGAGACTAGTGTTCCTCACTTTTTTGTTCATATTTTGGTTTCTGTTTCTGTGCTGTGTGGGATAAATCAGAAACGCCCTCACTTGCACCTTCATGGGCTTGTCTCACCAGTGGATCTGTCCTTTCAGTATATTTGCTGTGGACCAAGGAGATGATCAGATCAATCTCTTACTGGCTTTGGGAATGAATGCCTCTCTGTTGGTACTCCCAGAAGCCTCTGCAAGGGAGCAGAACTGGATGTTAATTAAATGTATTACAAGGTCACATTGTAAGACATTCTGTATTCTGCTTCTCATTTGAAATATCCTCAGCATCAATGTCTTACCAAGCTCACTAGATAACGTAAATGTACGACACAGCAGGAAATAGCATAGCCCAAATAAGACTATGTTGGTAAGAAAATGCCCCCAATTTGTTGCTATCCTATAAAATTTACTGATAAACTTCCTCCCACTATCTAGGCAATTCCTAGTTTCCTCAGAAAAGTTCAGGACCACAGTTTTATATAGCTCCAGTTCTATTTAGTCACATTCAGAAGGACAATCAGGTGTCTGATTGGGGTCTAGTTTCCTTCTTTATCCACAGTTGGGAGGTCCCCTTCCACATTTAACTAATCATATATCTCCTTTAGCAGCAGCTGGATAACTCCAGTCACATGTCCTTATTCTGTATTTCCAAACTCTAGAGGATAAACAGAGAGGAGAATTAAGAATATTAGAACCAATTCTACTTCCACAAGCCAAGTAAAATCTGCTATCATTATAGAGGTTTGCAGTATAAACACTAGTTTTCTTATACAGTAGCAAAAAGAATGTTACCTGGATTAAATAGATATAATTTAGGCCCACATTAGTTTTACTTCTCTGAAGACATGGTATAATTTGAGGGAAGGGAGTAGATAAGCAAATGGAAGGAAGAAAAAAAGAGGAGGTGTGTGATTCAGTCTTACACTGATGCAGGTCGATCTCTGCTAGTTGACTGGAGGCCATAACCTGAAAGTTCAAAACTCATTTGGGAAAAATCCGTCAAGACATTGATTAGGATGCTCTTATATCCCTCATCTGGGAAAATCAATTCCAACATCATACCAACTGCTTTCTTTTTCTGTGTGGCAATTTAAAATAGCCCAGTCTTTGGTATGGAATTTAAGCATGTGCATGGTGGCAATTAGAATCTTATATTTCCTAAGACCTGTTTTTTTCCTTTGTCTATTTTCATCTCATGGTCTTTTGTTAGTTTGTTTTTTGGCTGTGCCATGCGGCTTGCAGGATCTCAGTTGCCCATCAGAGATTGAAACTGGACCACAGTAGTGAAAGGCTGGAATCCTTACCACTAGGCCAGTGAGGAACTTTTTCCATTTCATGGTTTTTAAGCTTCATAATGTCTGTTTGTGTTTCCTCTTTAACCCCTGTGTTCTGAATACCCCAATATTGCATTAGTTGGGCCTCTGCTCTCTAAGGAACGTGATAGCCTACTTTTATATCAGACAACTTTCTAAACAGATTTATAGCCTGACATCCCTCCATTTCCAATATCCTGCTCACTCTCTTCTCCCTCATTAGGATCCCAAAGATTTCTTAGCCTTGTATTGACCTCTATATTTTACTGCTATTTTTACCTGTTTTAAAAATTCTTAGTCCTGTAATTCCTGTCTTTGGGGGTGTGGTTCCACTTTATTCCCAATTTGCTCCAGTGACAAATGCCCTTTAAAAGGTTTCTGAATTAGTACTGCTGTTAAGGATATTTCTCATCCTGTATCTCAGGGGCCAAGAAGAATAAATATGTCCTCTGTACTGTCTCCTTGCCTGGAACAACTTTTGCCATTCTAATGGAAGCAGAAATATTTCATTTTATGTCATCAGCTTTCTATTAGCATCAGGACCTGACTTTTCTTCCTTAGTTTGCCTATGCTATTTGTGTAGATTCAGCTAGATTAAAAGTTCAACCTGCTTATTAAGTTGGTCCAATGTCCGTTCTTCCTAGAAAATGACTAATATTGTTTATTGGATCTTGGTCTTTTTTACATTATTTTTTATCTTTCTTGCTATTTCAACTTTGACATTGCTACTTAAACCATTTTTTAAGCTGATTGTTTTCTTGAGTTTTGATATTTTTCCCTTCAGAATTTCCACTCTAGTGTTCATTTCACTGACCAAATTTTTGAAGGCATTTTACTTGCTAAATAACATACCTTTTTTCTCCAAGTAAAATGATTCATGGAATCAGAGTGCTTTAAGCATTTTAAGAGGATATTTAAAGGGATCTTAAAAAAAAGATCTGTGGCTCTTGGGCTTTTGATAATTACTTTCAGTTTTTCCTCCACCTCAGTTTAAGAATATGGCCCATCTTCACTATAGTAAAAACCTTCCCTGTTACTCTGTCTTTTCCTTTATAAACTCACCATAGTCCTGAGATTGAGACTAGACCATACTCTAGGTCTTCCAAAGTCACCAACATTATTGAGATTTAATAACATGCTGGTCCCTCGGCTCTGGAAGAGCCAGGATGAAGGACAGAGAACTTAAAGTTAGTGAACATGGTGCTGGCCACATAACTGATCCCAGAGCCTTCAGCAGATTTGCTGAAACTCTCCCTGTTGGTAAGGGAGGCTCTCTGGCTCTAGAAATGAGCACTAGCACCAGGTTTCCACCACTGAGTGGTAGTAATTAAGATATACATGAGTTCTGTCCTTTCCAGGTGGAACTTTACCCAAGTCCCAGTTGGCTGTGCATGTACTTGCTGCTGCTGCTGCTAAGTCACTTCAGTCGTGTCCGACTCTGTGTGACCCCATAGAGGGCAGCCCATCAGGCTCCCCCGTCCCTGGGATTCTCCAGGCAAGAACACTGGAGTGGGTTGCCATTTCCTTCTCCAATGTGTGAAAGTGAAAAGGGAAAGTGAAGTCGCTCAGTCATGTCTGACTCGTAGCGACCCCATGGACTGCAGCCTACCAGGCTCCTCCGTCCATGGGATTTTCTAGGCAAGAGTACTGGAGTGGCTTGCCATTGCCTTCTCCGGTGCATGTACTTACCTAAGTGTTAAAGAGAGTGGTATCCTGGGGTCTTGAACCCTGTAGTGCCATACCTAGTCCACTGCCAGGTCACAGGAAGCTCTGGGCACAGGAGTCATACCAGCAAAGGAGGAGTTCATCACTAGCTAGGTCTTGACTCAAAGCCCTTTGAGATCTCTAGATCCCTTGGTGTGCTGTGCTGGTTTACCTGTAAGAAAGCTCCACTTTGCAGCACCTAAACTCAGGTCCCAGGACTTCACCTATATAGGAGCGCTTCCAAATTTATTTAGAAATCTGCTTCTGAGAAATTTTCTTTGACTAGTTTCGCTTTTTTCCCTTCCTTCTTGGCTTCTATGAAGCTGTATTCTTCTAATTCTTACTTTTCTAATGGTCATCTTCATGCTCTTCCTCTTGCCATTCCTAACTATAGGTCTGGTATGAGTAAGGCCTTATCTGTACGTATTTTAAACATTAAGGAGATCCAACCAGTCCGTCCTAAAGGAGACCAGTCCTGGGTGTTCATTGGAAGGACTGATGCTGAGGCTGAAACTCCAGCACTTTGGCCACCTCATGAGAAGAGTTGACTCATTGGAAAAGACCCTGATGCTGGGAGGAATTGGGGGCAGGAGGAGAAGGGGACGACAGAGGATGAGATGGCTGGATGGCATCACCGACTGGATGCATATGAGTTTGAGTGAACTCCGGGAGTTGGTGATGGACAGCGAGGCCTGGCGTGCTGCGATTCATGGGGTTACAAAGAGTTGGACATGACTGAGTGACTGAACTGAACTGTCTTTAAAGTCTTTACTGTAATTGATTTTGTGTGTGGTGTGAGGTAGAGATGTGGTGTTCTTTTTCTCTGTAAGCCTAACCAATTGTCCCAGCGCCACATCTGCATTTCTTTTTGCTGGTACTTCTGAAAGCAGCTTCAGTTCAGTACATGTCAGCCTTTTCTTCCACTGGGACCTTTGCACCTACATTCTCTTTTTCTGGAATTCTCTTCCTCTCATTCTTTTCAAGTTAACAATTTTTGTTAAGGCCTATGAACCACAAACCATTAGGAACACATCTGTAATTTAAAAACATTAGGTGTCCTTAGCTTGCTGCAGCAAGAGGAACCCTGCTCCCTAGGATCTTGAGCATCTCAATAAGAGTGAGTTGAAAGGGGCTTATATGGTTTGGGCTTGTGCTGGGGAAACGAGGACCAGTTTTGGAATGGATTCTATCAAAGGGCAGGAGCATTTCAGCTTTTGTCTATCTGAGGAAGAAGGAAGTGGGAGCAATGAGGTAGAGCTAAGGGTGTCATTGGTGAGAAAGCAGCAGTCTGTCAAATAAAAGAACACTATCATTTTAACTGCTTCAGGGACTTTGCTGGTGGTCCAGTGGTTAAGACTGTGCTACCGATGCAGGGGGCCTGGGTTAGATCCCTGGTCAGGAAGCTAGATCCCACATGCGGCAACTAAGAATTGGCGTGCTGCACCAACTAAAGATCCTGCAAGCAACTAAGACCCAGAGCAGCCAAGTAAATAAATAAAAATCAGTGTCAAAAGAAAATGATTTTAACTGCTTCACATGGAAACATTCTTTACATGGTCATGGACAGGCCCTGTGGAAAACATTGTTCTAGTTTTGATGCGAACATCCCAGTCTGATTATTTTTATGATTAATGGTTTCTCTGTCTATTTAAAGGACCCTTTTCTGTCCTGAAATGATAACAATATTCTATTAAAAGTTTTTAAAGATTTACCTTTCATATTTGTCTTTATTTGATCTGGAATAGATTTTTTTGTAGGAGTGAGAGGAATCTAGTTTTGTCTTGTTTTGTTTTTTCCTATTCCTAATCAGTTTTCTCAATATGATTTATATGCCTGAGACTTATTTTTGTAGTTAAAAGAGTGAAGGAGATAACCTGTTAGTAGTTCCCTTTTTGATTGCGTACTGTTTTTGTCTTACAGGTTATTTTTATAATTTTGAGTAAACTTCCAGGAGGACTATGAAAGATTATGATGAACTTCTCAAATACTATGAATTATATGAAACTATTGGGACAGGTAATTAATTTTTTCTTGAAGAGAATAGGTCATCCATTTGAGAGTAGAGTGAAATGGGGCAGCCATGAGCTGCTTTTCTTTTTTTTTAATTTACTTATTTTTGAGGAATCTCCATACCGTCTTCCATAGCGGCTGTATCAATTTACATTCCCACCAACAGTGCAAGAGCGTTCCTTTTTCTCCACACCCTCTCCAGCAAACGACAAAATTCTGTGAAGCAATTATCCTTCAATAAAAAATAAAAAAAACAAAACAGAAGCAATATTATGAAAAATTCAATAAAGACTCTAAAAATGAAAAAAAAATTTACTTTTTGTTGAAGGATAATTGCTTTACAATATTGTGTTGGTTTCTGCTAAACCATGAGCTTTTTTGCGGAACTTATATAGTTTAAAAAGTTTTGAACTTATTTTAGTAAGAAAAAGTGGAACAAGAGAGAGGTGAGTTGTAGGAAAGGTCTTATAGTTCATTTTATTAATAAAAGTCACTAGAGAGTTTTGAGCCAAGGAGTGATCTTACTTTTTGTTTTTAAGGATCACTCTGGCTACTTGATTGTGAAAAAAATGGCTGGGAGAGGGCAAAGGCAGAAGCAGATAGATGTTAGGAAGTTACTGCAGTAATTTAGGTGAGTGTACTGGAGATGATGGTGACATGGATGGTGATAGAATTGAAGGTAGTGGGATTCTGTGTATAGAAAGGGGTGGACTTCTGTATACAGACACACATATATGTATATATAATTTATTGAGGCATAATACACAGTAAAATAAGCAAAGTGTAATACATTTGGTGGCGTTTTGGCTCACATATGCTCATATGTTCAGATCAGGACATAGAATGTTTCCATTCAGTGCCTGCCTCCTTTCCCCCAAGATAAACATTAATAAATTTTTGAAGACAGAGCCAATGGGCTATGTTAATGGGTTGGGTATGGGGTGTGAGACAAAAAGGAAGGGCTAAAGATGGCTTCCAGACTTTTGGCCTGATCTGGGAAGATGAGTTGCCATTTACTGAGATGGGGAACACCATGGGAGGGACTTTTGGGAACTTCTTTTTAGAGGTACTAAGTTTGTTTCTTTCAGATACCTGAATGTAGGTATTTACCCAGCTTTTGAGCCAATTTTGAAACATAATTGCTTATTTTTTCAGTTTTAAAACTGAATGGAAGTTTCATATTATTTGTCTTTTGTCTCTGCAACTTTATATTGTGTTTTGACAATGTTAATTAAAAGGCAGGTTTAATTATAAAACAAATTTCTAAAGAATTATAAAACAAATTTATACTTCTTCCTAATTGAAAAATTAAAGATATCCTATAATGGCAAAAGGGAATCTTTAGCTAGTCATTGGATAAGGAGAGGTTAGGATCATGGCTAACGCTTTGGAAGCAATATGAAAAAAAGGGCCACAAACTTCATGAAAATATAGCTCAAGAGAGCTTTATAAAGTAATTGGAAAGGTATTTGTGCTTGAGTTCTCAGTTTGCTCTGCTGATGATATTTAAGTTAGTTTGCTTATCTCTTCATAATACATTTTCCTATACTTAGGTGGCTTTGCAAAGGTCAAACTTGCCTGCCATATCCTCACTGGAGAAATGGTAGCTATAAAAATCATGGATAAAAATGCACTAGGGGTAAGTTTAATATTATTTTTAAAATATTTATAGATCAATTTTGTGAATTACAACCTGAATTTCCTCTAATGTTCTAGTTATTGCTCTTTTATTAAAATAACGTTTCCACAGCCATTTATGTATAAATCTGTGGTTTTAAAAGGGCTTCCCTGGTGGCTCCACTGAGATAAAGAATATCTCAGATAAAGAATAATGGCAGGCAGATGAAGAGTCTGCCTGCCAATGCAGGAGACCCAGGAGATGCAAGTTCGATCCCTGGGTTGGGAAGATCCCCTGGAGAAGGAAATGGCAACCCACTCCAGTACTCTTGCCTGAAAAATACCATGGATAGAGGAGCCTGGAAGAGTTTAATATGACTTGTTACTTTATTTTTAAGGATGTAAGTGCTGATTAACATATATAAAAAAGTTGAAGTGAATGTTGTGTTAGAGTAATATCACTCAATTCTCTGAACTCCTTCTGAAATATATGCCAAAATCACGAAGTGATCTATATCAGAATTACTTTAAATAACCTGTCAACTGACAATTCAGGCTCTCCTTCAGTATTTTTGTTTTCAGTGCTCAATATTATGTTTATTAAACTAATAAAAAGATATTAAAAATAATTTTTCTTGATCATTTAAACATTGGTTACAAAACTGATTAATTTAATTCCCTTAAGCAATTTAAACTTCAGTTATAACTTTAGTGTACCTTATTTACTTGACCCAGCAAACACCTTAATAGCAGATAAAATATGAGTTGTTACATTATAAGATATAACATACTAGTACTCAAAACTTACTCTAAAGCATCAATATGATGATATTAATTCATTAATTCTAAACTGGTTTTTGTATTTTCTATTGTTATTATGCTTATTTTAGTTACTTCTTAGGACTTTAAAAATATTTTGATTACTTTCAGGGTTTTAGTCATCAGATTCCCACATCCCCCCAGAAAAGAAGAAAAAAAGATTATCATATCAGAATAGTTAAAGTTACAACTTCTTGGTTAAGATCTAATATCAGATTGCATGGCCCTATCATTAGACTGAGTCCCTTTTTATAATATTACTTGTTTACTACATGGATATCTGGATTTTTATCTTTAGTATGGACTTTAAATTTTTTCAGCTTGGCTATCCTCCTCCCAGCCAACTTCTTATTTTGAAAAATTTCAAGCTCCTTGAAAAGTTGGGAGACTGAGATAGTGAATACCTTTTATCTACATTCACCAAATTTTAGCTCAGTTCAGTTCAGTTCAGTCACTCAGTCGTGTCCGACTCTCCGCAACCCCATGAATCACAGCACGCCAGGCCTCCCTGTCCATCACCAACTCCCAGAGTTCACTCAAACTCATGTCCATCAAGTCGGTGATGCCATCCAGCCATCTCATTCTCTGTCATCCCCTTCTCCTCCTGCCCCCAATCCTTCCCAGCATCAGACTCTTTTCCAGTGAGTCAGCTCGTCGCATGAGGTGGCCAAAGTATTGGAGTTTCAGCTTTAGCATCCTTCCTTGAACACCCAGGATTGATCTCCTTTAGAATGGACTGGATGGATCTCCTTGCAGTCCAAGGTACTCTCAAGAGTCTTCTCCAGCACCACAGTTCAAAAGCGCTCAGCTTTTTTTCGGCGCTCAGCTTTCTTCACAGTCCAACTCTCACATCCATACATGACCACTGGAAAAACCATAGCCTTGACTAGACGGACCTTGGTTGGCAAAGTAATGTCTCTGCTTTTTAATATACTATCTAGGTTGGTCATAACTTTCCTTCCAGATGGTAAGAGTGAACGTAGACATTCTCTGAATCAGTGAACTAAAATGGACTGGAATGGGTGAATTTAACTCAGATGACCATTGTATCTACTACTGTGGGCAGGAATCCCTTAGAAGAAATGGAGTAGCCATCATGGTCAACAAAAGAGTCTGAAATGCAGTACTTGAATGCAGTCTTAAAAACGACAGAATGATCTCTGTTCATTTCCAAGGCAAACCATTCAATATTACAGTAATCCAAGCCTATGCCCCAACCAGTAACGCTGAAGAAGCCGAAGTTGAACGGTTCTATGAAGACCTACAAGACCTTTTAGAACTAACACCCAAAAAAGATGTCCTTTTCATTCTAGGGGACTGGAATGCAAAAGTAGGAAGACAAGAAACACCTGGAGTAACAGGCAAATTTGGCCTTGGAGCACGGAATGAAGCAGGGCAAAGGCTAATAGAGTTTTGCCAAGAGAATGCACTGATCATAGCAAAGACCCTCTTCCAACAGCACAAGAGAAGACTCTACACCTGGACATCACCAGATGGTCAACACCGAAATCAGACTGATTATATTCTTTGCAGCCAAAGATGGAGAATCTCTATACAGTTAGCAAAAACAAGATCAGGAGCTGACTGTGACTCAGATCATGAACTCCTTATTGCCAAATTCAGACTTAAATTGAAGAAAGTAGGGAAAACCACTAGACCATTCGGATATGACCTAAATCAAATCCCTTATGATTATACAGTGGAAGTGAGAAATAGATTTAAGGGACTAGATCTGATAGATAGAGTGCCTGATGAACTCTGGACGGAGGTTCGTGACATTGTACAGGAGACAGGGACCAAGACCATCCCCGTGGAAAAGAAATGCAAAAAAGCAAAATGGCTGTCTGAGGAGGCCTTACAAATAGCTGTGAAAAGAAGAGAAGCAAAAAGCAAAGGAGAAAAGGAAAGATATAAGCATCTGAATGCAGAGTTCCAAAGAATAGCAAGGAGAGATAAGAAAGCCTTCCTCAGCGATCAATGCAAAGAAATAGAGGGAAGCAACAGAATAGGGAAAACAAGAGATCTCTTCAAGAAAATTAGAGTTTCCAAGGGAACTTTTCATGCAAAGATGGGCTCGATAAAGGACAGAAATGGTATGGATCTAACAGAAGCAGAAGATATTAAGAAGAGGTGGCAAGAATACACAGAAGAACTGTACAAAAAAGATCTTCACGACCCAGATAATCACGATAACGTGATCACTGACCTAGAGCCAGATATCTTGGAATGTGAAGTCAAAGGGGCCTTAAAAAGCATCACTACGAACAAAGCTAGTGGAGGTGATAGAATTCCAGTTGAGCTATTTCAAATCTTGAAAGATGATGCTGTGAAAGTGCTGCACTCAATATGCCAGCAAATTTGGAAAACTCAGCAGTGGCCACAGGACTGGAAAAGGTCAGTCTTCATTCCAATCCCAAAGAAAGGCAATGCCAAAGAATGCTCAAACTACCGGACAATTGCACTCATCTCACACGCTAGTAAAGTCCTGCTCAAAATTCTCCAAGCCAGGCTTCAGCAATATGTGAACCATGAACTTTCAGATGTTCAAGCAGGTTTTAGAAAAGGCAGAGGCACCAGAGATCAAATTGCCAACATTCGCTGGATCATGGAGAAAGCAAGAGAGTTCCAGAAAAATATCTATTTCTGCTTCATTGACTATGCCAAAGCCTTTGACTGTGTGGATCACAATAAACTGTGGAACATTCTGAAAGAGATGGGAATCCCAGACCACCTGACCTGCCTCTTGAGAAACCTGTATGCAGGTCAGGAGGCAACAGTCAGAATTGTACATGGAACAACAGACTGGTTCCAAATAGGAAAAGGAGTACGTCAAGGTTGTATGTTGTCACCCTGCTTATTTAACTTATATGCAGGGTACATCATGAGGAACGCTGGGCTGGAAGAAGCACAAGCTGGAATCAAGATTGCTGGGAGAAATATCAATCACCTCAGATATGCAGATGACACCACCCTTATGGCAGAAAGTGAAGAGGAACTCAAAAGCCTCTTGATGAAAGTGAAAGAGGAGAGTGAAAAGGTTGGCTTGAAGCTCAGCATTCAGAAAACAAAGATCATGGCATCTGGTCCCATCACTTCATGGGAAATAGTTGGGGTAACAGTGGAAACAGTGTCAGACTTTATTTTTTTGGGCTCCAAAATCACTGCGGATGCTGATTGTGGCCATGAAATTTTTAGCTCAGCAGGCTTCTTTTTTAAAAAATTTATTTTTGATTGAAGGATAATTGCTTTGCAATATTGCATTGGTTTCTATCAAACATTAACAAGATTAGCCATATGTTTCATCATGCTTCTTAATGGACATTGCGGAGACCGAAGTGGTAGCCTAGACATGCACACTGGATAGTGTTCCTGTCATTTCCCTTGTTTGGAATGCTGACCTTCGAAAGGGAGTGAGATGATTTTACTTTTTCTGGATGTTGTACTCTTGCCTCAGATTGAACTTTTCTTTTGTAAAACCCTCAAGTCATTTTGAAAATGTACACAGAAATAAGTTGTTCTCTATTTCTGTATTGTTGAGCAAATCATTTTGAGGCCATTGACTGCTTTTGCTACTTAGTATTAGAGTTGTTGATATTGGGGCTTGGAATATTTTCCAAATAAGTTGATTGCTCATTTAATAAAATGTTTTGTCACAGAGTGATTTGCCTCGGGTCAAAACAGAAATTGATGCCTTGAAGAACCTGAGACATCAGCATATATGTCAACTTTACCATGTGATAGAGACAGCCAACAAAATATTCATGGTTCTCGAGGTCAGTAGTAAGTACCAGAGACCTAAAGTTATTTGTCACTGTCTTAGCCTGTTTGGGCTGCTGTAACAAGTATCACAGACTGAGTAGCTTATGAACAACAGCAGTTTATTTCTCACAGTTCTGGAGGCTGGGAATCCCAAGATCGAGGCACCAGCATGGTCGGGTGAGGGTCCTCTTTCTGGTTCATAGCTGGTACCTTATTGCTATGTGCTTACATGATGGAAAAGGCTAGGGATCTCTCTGGAGCCTCTTTTATGAGAGCACTGATTTCATTCATGAGGACTCTGCCCTCATGTCCTAATCACCCCCCAAAGGTTCCACCTTCTAAAATCACCATCTTCAGGGCTTAGAGTTTCCACATAGAAATTTTTTGTGGGACACAAATGTTTATTCAGGCCATTCTCTTTCATTTTATGATAGTTATGAAAGAGGTATTAAATTCATTTCACTCTTGAGGTTAAATGCTAAGTGGCTTACCTGTTTAAGTTCTATCTGTAACAATTTAGACCAAGTAGACATGTATAATAAATTGGAGATACATTGTAAATATTCCTTTGTAATACCCTCCTTCTGTGATGGTGTGCGTTAGTGTACAGAATAGGTTAGAATTTGTTCCTGGAGAAAACCCCGAGTGAAGCAACAAAGACCCAATGCAACTAAGCAATAATAAATAAATAAATTAAAAATAGCACAAGACCAGAAGTATTCCAAAAGCTGGAATACTGAGAGTGTATTTTTGAATATACCTAAATTCATTCCTTTGCTTATAAATTGAATTAACAACATCTCTGAGTTAAGTATGATTTTTTATTTTAAATTCCTCTGATTTTTGCAAGTAATAATGATATTTATGTGACTCTGCTGCTCTTGCAGTATTGCCCTGGAGGAGAGCTGTTTGACTACATAATTTCCCACGATCGCCTCTCGGAGGAGGAGACCCGCCTTGTCTTCCGTCAGATAGTGTCTGCCGTTGCTTATGTGCACAGCCAGGGCTACGCTCACAGGGACCTGAAACCAGTAAGTGGCTGCATTCCAGGTGCTCACCTGAGAATAGACATCATTTACCTGTCATCACTCAGTTTCCAAATGTTCTTTTCTGTTTAGAATTTATCTGGGCTTTGCTTATTTTTTTGTTCCATTCCTAATGTATCTTTGTTTTTCCTTTTTGATTTTTGACTCCTGCTAGGCTCTTCTGGATGGCCTTATTATTGGCATTCTATTTCTTTGTCAATTTTGTGTGGCATTATAAATGTCTTTGTAATCAGCTGCAGAATATAAACCTCAGGTTTTATTCCTAGGAAAGAAGAGTTTTGCGTATTTTCTTTGAGAATATTGTCTTTGAGTATTTTCCTCTTGATATTCTTTTCCTGACATCATCTTCCTTTAATTTTAATTCCATTATGCTTCAGAAGTGAACAGTTCAATGAAATGGGCAGACTCTGCTTTTCAAGGGCAGAATGAAAATCTGATACTCTTAAGCGTGTAGGCTCTGACTAATATCCTTGCTGGTGAACATGAATTTCAATGTAATTTGGTACTAGGGTTTGAGATCTAGAATTGCCCTAACAAGATACGGCAGTTTCTGTCCTTTTCTCTTTGTTTTTATCCAACTCTTTGATTCGAGTTCACTCTTTCTGTTCAAACTTGCCTTTGGCACATACCATGTTTGCTTGTAGTTGAACCTCAGAGTACCAAGGAGAAAGTGGTTTATGCTAATGTGTCTTGAGGGGAAGCAGGATAGTTATCAACATTCCTCTCCTCTTCTCTTTCCTTCTCTTCCTGTCACTTCATTATTTCTTTTTTTTCAATTGATATTTTTTACTCTGTACCCAACCTTGAAGTGCTTTTAGGAATAGCTAGAGGTGGGATGTGATATAAGGAAGACTGTATATAGTTATGAAAATGTCTTTTTTATTTTCAGGAAAATTTGTTGTTTGATGAGTATCATAAATTAAAGCTGATTGACTTTGGTCTCTGTGCAAAACCCAAGGTAAGTGCAGAGATAAAAATGAGTTTCCTTCCTTTGCCATTGCAACTCTTGCCTGTTATCTTACACTAACTTCCATTTAGTATTTAGTGAGCCTGGTTGCATCCATTGAGAAGAATGCTAAATTTCACGCTTTTTATAAGTTCTCTTGATGATTTTAACATGTAGCCAAGGTTGAAAACCACTGCTCTAGGTCCAGGGTTGGTCGTGCTGAAAACCCCATGGGTATGCTGTGAGAGAATTTGCAGGACTGAGGTGTCAGGAAGCCATCACAGTATGAATGCTGAATTGACCACGTGTTTGCAGTTGGAGTATGTTCCTGTTAGATGATGCCTTTCTTTGTTTAGATATGCATTTCAGGAAATCTAGTGAAAAAATCTGTTCTTTATTATCCAAATGGTTATATAACTAACAGTTACATTTTGAGAGACAATCCCCTTTCCTTATAAAAGAAGAAGGAAAAAGTCCATATGTACTTTAAAATTTATACCGTGAATTATTTCCTTAATTTGCACTCCATCGTTAAGTACTGGTATTCTCCAGCATACCTTCTCTTTGAGGTGACTTTGAACTTTCTCCTGTGTGGCTGCTGTTGGAGGCTTCCTCTTGAGTCCTCTAATGATGGCACTTACTGTCTCTAAAATGAACTGTCTACCCTCATTAAGAATGTTGAAATTTCAGACTTGTCTCAGCCCCTTGGAGTCCCATGATTATTTCCTGCCCCAATCAGAATTACCTGGGTGCAAAGGGAGGAAGATTTTGCCCCTTTGGCTGAATGTCTGATTCTTTTTGATTTTCCTCTCCTTCCCTTGGCTCTTCAGAGATTGTCAGTCGAGTCTTGTGTCTGGGAACCAAATGCAAGAAGGCATTTTTCTGATCGACAAGCAATAGAGATAAAGCTTACTTTGAGCCGATAAGCTGGTTTAAGTCATGTTCATCACAGGAGGCAGTGGAGAATGTTTGTGACAGACTCTGGCAGCCTTTATTTATGGCTGCCACGGATTCAACCCACACAGACTCCGTCTCACAAAGCAAGACTTGACTGGGAGAAGGTGGCTTCAGCTTTCTGCTGAGGAGCTAACTTCTGGGTGTGCTGTTATAGTTGTAAATGAAATCTTACAATTTCATAAGTCATTTGCCATTTGTGGAACTCTGTAGAAGTGTTAGGCGGTGGTATCATTTGTATTATGTCTCCATATTTCTGTGGGCGACCAGAGGATCCTTATTTGAACAGATCTGGAGGCTGAGGTCATGATCTGTGTTATAACCAAGTCTAGAAAACAGACTCCCAAGGGTTTGTTTTATGTAGTGTTTGCTCTCTTCCCTCTTGGGGAAAAGAAACTTATGTATTTATAAAGATTTGCTATTGGAGATAGGGTCCTTTAGAGAAATAATCCTTTTTTCTTGAATACTTGGGAGTTGGAGGCCTTGGGTGCTTGGATGTCTAAACTGATTATTATGCAAATGGATGCCTAGGGAAGTATGAACTTGACTTGATTGAGCTAAGGGGAGAAGGATTTTTTTCATGCTAGGTCTTGGTGGTGCTGGAAATCCAGAGAAGAGAAAGCCACACGTGCATGCGTGCACATGGGCAGAGTATTGAGTTGGCGCCAGAATGTCTCTTATCATTTGGGGTAACTCTTATCTAGCATCTCTTTGCTTAAATTGGAAGAATGTTTATCAGGGTTTGAATTCTCTTAAGGGCTGTAGTTAATAAGTGTTTCATTTTTATCTTATTGGCAGGGTAACAAGGATTGTCACCTGCAGACCTGCTGTGGGAGTCTTGCTTATGCAGCACCTGAATTAATACAAGGCAAATCATATCTGGGATCAGAGGTAATTATTCAGTGATTAATTCAATTTATGATCAATATATGTTTACTGTTGATCTGTAGTGAGTCAGGCACTGTGTGTTGAGGATGTAACGAGGTAAGAAATAAACTTGTTAATCAAAGAGTTGTCTAGTCAGAGAGTGAGATAAGGGAAATGAACAGCTTGCAATAAATATAATAACACATAGTATTCTTGTGAAACCAAGATATATTTCTGGTGTTTTGTGTTTAACAGTGCCATAATTTAGACTGATTAGTCCTGCCAGGTAGAGTGTGAGGCCAGGATTATAGGCTTGGTTTGCAGAGATGGTGTTTAGCACAGAGAAGACCTTGGATAGCTGGCTGTACTTTATCCACAGCCAGCTATCCGAGGCCTGCAGTCCTGTGTAAGAGGCCCAGGCTCAGAAAGCCCTGGGCGTTGCCGCTTAACTACTGGCTACCGCATGCTAGTTCGCCCCTTACACTCTTTGGAGTACTGATTTTGCTGATATTGTCATAAAATGGAAAAGGTTTAGTTGTCAAAAGCTCTGGAAATACTGGGTTAAACAGGTTTCTTTAGTTCAGGGTGTTTCTGCATCTTAATATGTTCCTGTACAATGTCCTCTGGGAGGAGACCATCAAGAGAGCAGCTGGTCTCAGTTTCATGCGCCTACAGAATCCACTTTTTATGTGGAGCATCTTTTGGAACTGGTGTTATGTGGGAGAAACTTTGAGATATGCCAGTTTACTTAATTTGTAACATGAGAAGATAAGGACTAACTTGTTTTTGGTGACCTTTTATTTGGATATATTCTCAAACTTACAGAATAGTTACAAATATGGAATGAGAAACTTCTATATGTATTTTGCCAAATTTACAACTGTTTACATTTTTCCCTATTTGTTTTAGTATTCTTTATGTTTATATACATGTGAATTATGTTTTGAACCAATTGAGAGTAAGTTGGAGACATCATACCCCTTTATCATTAAATGCTGTGTATATATTACCTAAAAGCAAGGGCTCTCTTATTTATTTATTATTTTTTTGGCCATGCTGCATGGCTTGTGGGATGATCTTAGTTCACTCACCAGGGATTGATTGAACCTGGGCCGCAGTAGTGAAAGCGCTGAATCCTAACCTCTGGACTGCTGGGAAATTCCCAAGGTGTCCCTCTTTTAGTTATCAAAATAAATTTACCTTAGTTATCAAAATCAGAGAGTTTAACATTGGTACAATTTATTTAACCCACAATTCATGTTCAGGTGGTGTTAATTGTACCAATCATGTCTTTCACAGCTATATTTTCCCTCAAGTCCGGGATTCCATTCAGGATCATGCATTGCACTGTTGCATTTCTTTGTTCTTTAATCTGGAAGACTTCCTTAGACTTTCTTCATCTTCATGACCTTGAAATTTTGGGGGAGGCTGGTTATTTTATAAAATGGCCATCAATTTGAATTTGTTTGATTAGTTTTGGGTTATGCATTTTTGGCAGAAATACCACAGAGGTGTATTGTGGCCTTCTCAGGGCATCATAAGAAATGGATAAACTTTTACTGAATATTTATCGTAGTCCTGGAATTATGCTAGATCTTTTTTTTTTCTTTCAATTGTGGTAAAATACACATGACATAATATTTGCCATCTTAACCATTTATAAGGATACAGTTCCTATTTCAACTATTTTTAAATGTGCAATTCAGTAGTGTTAGGTACATTCATATTATTGTGCAGTCAATCTCCAGAGCTCTTTTAATCTTGCAAAACTGAGACTATACCTATTAAATAGTAACTCTGTTCCCCACTCCCTGCTCTCCTGGCAGCTATCCTTTTACTTTCTATCTTTGTGTGAGTGTGATGGACTCATACAATATTTTTTTGTGTGACTGCTTTATTTTATTAGTGTAGTATAGTCAAGCTTCTTCCATATTGTGGAGCATGTATCAGAATTTCCCTCCTTTTTAAATCTGAGTAATATACCACTGTATGTATATACCATATTTTATTTATACATTTATCCATGGACACTAGGATTACTTTTATCTTTTGGTTATTGTGAATAATGCTGGTAGACACAAATAACTCTTTGAGACCTTGCTTTCAGTTCTTTCGGATGTATACCCAAATGTGGACTTGCTAGATCATATGGTAGTTATATTTTTAATTTTTTGAGGAACTGCCATACTGTTTTCCATAGTGGCAGCAGCATTTTACATTCCTGTAATAATGCACAAGGATTCCACATGGTAGATCCTTTTTATAATTTTCATTTAATCTGCCCAAAAATCCCTTGGAGTGAATACTGTTACTCTGTTTCATAAGATAAAGATGATGAAGATACTGGGGCTCAGAAATTAAGTGCCTTTGCAGGATCACAACTAGCTACTGTGGGTCAAGATTTGAACTGAGTGAGGCTTAACCGCATGCCTGTACTCTTTCGAGTCTTCTAAAAGGAGTGGTAATCACATGCCTGACACTCACAAGATTCCTAGAGGTCTGGTGATGAGGCTCTGCTGGTTTGAATGCATCAAGGTTTTCCCACAGGATCTTGTTTTCTTATCCATTTTAGTTCAGTTTTCCATCCTTCTAGGATAATTTCTTAAGGATAGTGTACCACGGCATTGTCTGGGGGCACTTGTTAAAATATGCAGAACTCAGGGCAGTATATTTAGAGATTTTGGTTTTGTTTTCTAAGGTGGGGCTTTAGGAATCTTCTTTCTTAAATAAGTAATTTAGATTATTCTGTTGCTCATGGTTCAGATCGTGCTTTATGGAATGTTCCATGGTAAACATCGCTAATTCCTTTTTTAATTTCTCAGAGGAAGTCTCTCTGTTGACCTCTTCTTATGGCATTTGATGAGGCCATATTAGCCCACTCTTTCCTGGGTAGCCTCTTTCTTTGTGTTTAGTCTTTGTTAGATTAGTATGTGTCTTGGTGTGTTTTTCCTTAGGTTTATCCTGTATGGGACTCTTTGCACCTCTTGGACTTGATTTCCTTTACCATGCTGGGGAAATTTTCAACTGTTATCTATTCAAAAAATTTCTCATACCCTTTCTTTTTCTCTTCTTCTTCTGGACCCCTAAAATTCAAATGTTGGTGCGTTTGATATTGTCACGGAGGTCTCTGAGACTATCCTCAGTTCTTTTCATTCTTTTTACTTTATTCTGCTCTTCAGAAGTTATTTCCACCATTTTGTCTTCCAGTTCACTGATTCGTTCTTATGCTTCAGATATTCTGCTGTTCCTTCTAGGGTATTTTTAATTTCAGTAATTGTATTGTTTGTCTCTGTAGGTTTATTCTTTAATTCTTCTAGGTCTTGGTTAATTGAGTCTTGCATTTTCTCCATTTTATTTTCAAGGTTTTTGATCATTTTTACTATCATTCTGAATTCTTTTTCAGGGAATTTGCCTAGTTTCTCTTCATTTATTTGGACTTACATGTTTCTGGTTTTTTCCTTCATTTGTATAATATTTCTCTGCCTTTTCATTATTTATTTAAACTTACTGTGTTTGAGGTCTCTCTTGCCCAGGCTTCAAGGTTGAATTCTTTCTTCCTTTTGGTTTCTGCCCTCCTAAGGTTGGTCCAGTGGTTTGTGTAAGCTTCGTATAGGGTGAGATTTGTGCTGAGTTTTTTTGTTTGTTTTTTCTCTGATGGGCAAGGCTGAGTGAGGTGGTAATCCTCTGCTGATGACTGGGTTTGTATTTTTGTTTTGTTTGTTGTTTAGATGTGCTACTGGTGGTTGGGTGCTGCGGGTCTTGTATTCTTATATTCAAGTGGCTTCCTTTGTGTGAGTTCTCACTATCTGATACTCCCTACGGTTAGTTCTCTGGTAGTCTAGGGTCTTGGGGTCAGTGCTCCCACTCCAAAGGCTCAGGGCTTTCTTTCTTCCTGGTCAGTCTGCTACAGCCGTACTGGCCTCTGCTGTTCCACGTCTATGCCTGTTGCTCCCTCTGCTACGAATCTTCTTTCCTGTCCTCTTAGCCCGCTTGATTTTTCTCCTTAGCACTGTTACCACCTGGCAGAACAGCTGTCTATCTCGCCCTCCCCCACCCAATAGAGCTTCAGCACTTTCTCCACTTCCGCTCATAGTATGGTACCCAATACAGTTTTCCCACCCATGCCTCTCCTGTTTAGCCTCTTAACCTTAACACCCCAGTCAGGAGTGCCATGCCACCAAGACTCAATTTATAGATGAAGCATTTGACATCTTTCAGGCATAAATGGTTAATTTCTGACCTCCTGAAAGTTGGAAGAAGAATCAGTTTTTCACTTGAAAGTACACTGTTCACCCAGGGTTTCCTTTTTGAGTCCTAATGATATGATGTGATTTGGTAGGCAGGACTAGGTGTGAGATTGGTGTTATTTAGTATAAAAAGTAAAGTTTTTCCAAGGCTCAAATGAGGGTGGGAACTGTGACTTCTCAGCCAGTAGTCAAATGGCTGTCTTACGTAAAGGTTAACTCATTTCTGGGATTTTGAGATTTGTAGGGCTATTTGTACTGGCAGGCTAATTTCTAGCCTTGATCCTTGAAAAGTCATTTGTTGAACTTTATTAAGGTTTCTCTACATAGAGAGGACTTTACAGTGCAGCTTAGTCACATTTGCAGATTATCAGTAGTAAATTTTAAAACTTGTTTTGATTTTCTCATGCATGTTTACATAATTCTCATATGTAATAAACCCTCAGTAGCACTAATCTCTTTCAGAATCAGAGACTTAGCCTCATCTGCTTCCTTATCATGCCCAATCCAGCCAACTGGAAAAGATTTTCTGTTAAGCACTGGAGGGGAGTGCACTGAACTGGAAGTCGAGAGACCTGCCTGGGTGGCCTGCCGTTGGCTGGGTGACTTTGGATAAGCCTTCCTTTTCTGGGCTTCACCTTGTAGAATGAGCTGGTTGAACTGGATGATCTCTGAGTTCTTTTCCAGCTCTGTAAAGATTCTGTGTACTGCTACTTTGAAATGTGTTCTAATTTTTTGTCTTTTGATTTTTTTCTCTTCAGGCAGACGTTTGGAGCATGGGCATACTCTTATATGTACTTATGTGTGGCTTTCTGCCATTTGATGATGATAATGTCATGGCTTTGTACAAAAAGATTATGGTGAGTATTACAAGGCATAGAATTTCATTGTGAAAGTTTACTGCAAACTATATACTTCTATTTATAAAAGTACAGAAACAGGCAGAAGTAATCTATGCTGTTAGAAGTAAGGATAGTGATTACTTGTTGGAGGTGGGTAGTGACTGAGAGACATGGTTGAGGCTTATGTTTGGATTTTGATCTGAATGCTGATTATACTTATGTATTCAGATTTTGAAAACTCACCAAGATATACCCTATGATAGGTGTCCTTTTCTATATGTATTTTATACTTCTTCAGTAAGAAGCTTAACAAAACAAAAACAAATGGGAAAGTAAACATGTAAGCTGATTTTCCTGGTAAGAATTTTTGTTTTGTATCCTGAAATGATGCCTTAGTACGTTGCTGTGTTAAATCACATTTTTGTTTTGAGTTATGTTAAAACAAGAGAACCTTTTTGTGTTGAAGGTATTATGGGGCAGTGGGGGTGACTACTTAAGGGTAAAGGGTTTGTTTTGGGATTGATGAAAACATTATAGAATTAGACAGTGGTGATGATTACACAACTTGGTGAATGTATTAAGGACCACTAAAGTGTGTACTTTAAAAGTGAATTTTATGTTATATGAACTATATTCAATTGAAAAAACAAGAAATCATATGGGAAGGAAAGGAGTAAAATCCTTTTTAATGAGTTAAATTCAAGGCACACTAACAAAAGAAGACATGTAGAGAGGAGGAGCGCCACGTTGTGTCCATAGCAAACCACGGCCAGACCAGCAGAGAGCTTCTCAGTGGAGCTGGAATTCCGTTCTGCTTAACAAATATTTCCTGAAAGTCTTCTTTGAGATACTGAAAAGCATGAACAAAGATCTATGAAACTTGGTCATTTTTCCCCAGGGCCAGATTTCTTGCTAGAGACAGATATATGGCTATCTAAAAAGAGGAAAAGCATACATATACGTGTATCCATTTTCTCTTCAAACCCCTTCCATCCAGGCTGCCACATAACATTGAGCAGAATTCCCTGTGTTTTACAGTAGGCCCTTGTTGGTTATCCATTTTAAATATAGCAGGGTGTACATGACCATCCCAAACTCCTTAGCATGTGTACATGTGGCTGAGTCCCTTCACTGTTCACCTGAAACTGTCACAACATTCTTAATCGGCTATACCCCAATGCAAAATAAAAAATTCAAAAGAAAAAAATGAAAATAAAAAGGGGAAAGGGTGAGGGATGCCATTTTATAACAGGTATAAGTGAAGTTAATGCAGGAGTGGATGTGGGATTTGGGAAAACATCTTACAGGAAGTGAGGTTTGAGCTGGGCTTTGAAAGGTAGGAAGCACTTGAGAAAGGGATGTGGGAGAGAGCATGTCTGGTGGACAGTATCAGCAAAGACATAATGGGAGTAGCATGGGGAGAAATGATCAGAAGTTTTCTGTGTCTGGACCATTAGGTCTCTAACTCCTTTTTGTAGGGAGGCTGCCTACATCAGCTCTTATTTCTGGGAAGTAGCATACAGGGTTGAAGGTGGCAGAGGCAGTTGGCTCATTGCCTGCTCTATAGAACAACCAAGGCTAAGGGCACAGAGTTCAATCTGCAGTTATTTGACTTAATAGTTTTTCCTGTATCCCACCCTGGAAAACGCTTTAAAAATCAGTGCCAAAACTACAAGAGTAGTTTTGGGAAGTGACGGAGTTGTAGTAGTTCCAGTTTCTTGAAGGCTGAGGAGCTCTGATTCTGCAGGATCAGAGAAGTGATGTTAGCAGTAGCTGTTGCTCATGTTTTGGGGAACTGTGAGCTTGTGTGCTTCTCCTTGGAGAGGAGGATGGATGGGGCAGTGGGCTGGAGCCTGCCAGGGTAGCCAAGACAGCATATGTTTCTCCCCATCCCTTCTCACGAAGCCTCCTCTAAACTTTGTGGGGTAGCAGTTACTGCCTTGGCTCTACTAGCAATGCTGCCTGAGACAGCAGTTCCTGGCCTCACAGAGCCACAGCCCCCTGGTTAACAGCAGGATACAAGGAGAACAGTGTTAAAATCCCTTTGTAGTTTCAGCTTTAGTTAACAGATGTGGAGTGGGAAGGAGGCAGCTCAGGGACAATTTTCCAGTTATACTTTTGAAAAATATTTGGTTGACCTCTTGAGTTATTCCTGTTTTTTGCTACTCTTTCTTTAAAGTAGCATTCCGTTTTCTGTTCTGAAAATAACTTTAGTATTATAAGCTGCTAGTATGTCTTACCATGCTCTTTGGGGGTTGGGGGTACTCCATGCTAAAGAAATAAACTGACAGACAGATTTCTCCAAAGATGAAGAAGAATGGATGTGTTAGGTGTTAATAGCATGAAATCTTAAACCTTCTAGAATTTTAGAAAGACAATGTGGGGACACATGGTCATAGAGTTACCCTGTTTTCTCCTCTCTGCTTCTTGTTTCATATTTAAATTTTCACTAAAACATCTCTCACCCTGGCTGTGTCCATATGATCACTCTCAGGGTGGGGGAAGCCTTAGCTATGGACTTAGTTCACTGGTTTACAACCCTGGCAGCATAACAGCATCACTTGGGGTGCTTTAAAAAACATAAGGTCCAACCCCCAGAGAAGTTAAATCAGAATCTCACTGATATTTTAAAAATCTAGGATCTCTACTTTCTGGCTATGGACTTCGGCAAATTACTTAGCCTCTCTGTATGTCAGCTTCTTCATCTGTAAAATAGGTGATAGTATTCACAACACAGGGTTGTCAGCGTTAAATGAGTTGGTTCATTTAGTGTGCTGCTGCTGCTGCTAAGTCACTTCAGTTGGGTCCGACTCTGTGCAACCCCATAGGCGGCAGCCCGCCAGGCTCCGCTGTCCCTGGAATTTTCCAGGCAAGAGTACTGGAGTGGGTTGCCATTGCCTTCTCTGTCATTTAGTGCAATGCTCAGTAAATGTTAGCTCTTTTGACTGACATACATTTCTAAATTTGGTTTGCCAATATTTTGTCCAGGACTTAAAATTTGTTCAGAGATTAATATGTAGTTTTCCTTCCCAGAACTCTTTTGGGTTTTTTTTGGCTTCAAGATTTTACTAGCCACCTAAAGTTAATAGGGGACTACTCTTCCTTTTACTGTTTATTTTGTGTGTGTGAGTGTGGAGAGGCAGTTTAAGCTTAGAATTTTTGGGTGTTATGGAATATGCTTGAAAATCCATCTCCAACAGTGACTTCTTTATGGGAAGATTTTGAAATAGTAAGATCTCATTACTTTACTGAAAGCTCTCCAGTGGCTTCTTTCCCATTTTACTCAAGCCAGATTGTAGGCTCTAGGCATCATCCTAGGTGAACTGGCTTTCCATTATCTCAGCGTCCTCACTGCTTACTCACTTAGGATGAAATTCTCAAATCTTAAACAGTTTCTGAACACCTATCTGTGCCAGGCACTTTTCTGGATACTTGGGATATGTCATCATCTGTGAGTAAAACAGATGGAAGGTGCCTGCCCCCATGGAGTTTATATTACAGTGGCAGGGAAAAAAATACTGATAGTGGTAGAAAGAGATAATAGGTGTAATATTAAAAGATGATCGACCTCCCTGGTGGCTCAGACAGTAAAAGCGTCTGCCTGCAATGCGGGAGACCCGGGTTCAATCCCTGGGTTGAGAAGATCCCCTGGAGAAGGAAATAGCAACCCACTCCAGTACTCTTGCCTGGACAATCCAGTGGATGGAGAAGCCTGGTAGGCTACAGCCCATGGGGTCTAAAAGGGTCGGACACGACTGAGCGACTTCACTTTCATTTTCATGTGCTTTAGAAAAAAGAAAAAATTGAGCAGGTTAAAAAGGAATCAGGAGAATAGATGGAGAGGTGTGAAGGGAAAAAGAAGGGCTGGTTGCATTCAGTTCAGTGCAGTCGCTCAGTCATGTCTGACTCTTTGGGACCCCATGAACCACAGCACGCCAGGCCTCCCTGTCCATCACCAACTGCTGGAGTCCACCCAAACTCATGTCCATTGAGTCGGTGATGCCATCTAACCATCTCATCCTCTGTTGTCTGCTTCTCCTGCCCTCAATCTTTCCCAGCATTAGGGTCTTTTCAAATGATTCCGCTCTTCGCATCAGGTGGCCAAAGTATTGGAGTTTCGGCTTCAACATCAGTCTTTCCAATGAACACCCAGGACTGATCTCTTTTAGGATGGACTGGTTGGATCTCCTTGCAGTCCGAGGGACTCTCAAGAGTCTTCTCCAACACCACAGTTCAAAAGCATCAATTCTTTGGTGCTCAGCTTTCTTTATAGTCCAACATATCAACCATAGCCTTGACTAGATGGACCTTTGTTGACAAAGTGATGTCTCTGCTTTTTAATGTGCTATCTAGGTTGGTCATAACTTCCCTTCCAAGGGGTAAGCATCTTTTAATTTCATGGCTGCAGTCACCATCTGCAGTGATTTGGGAGCCCCCCAAAAATAAGTCAGCCACTGTTTCCACTGTTTCCCCATCTCTTCCACGAAGTGATGGGACCGGATGCCATGATCCTGGTTGCATTATTAAATGTTAAATAAGGTAGTCAGAGGTGAGATTTAAGCAAGATTTGGTGAGAAGGAGGTGAGAATGTTAGTCAAGTGGTCATCGAGGCCGAGAATATTTCAGGCAAGAAAGCAGAGCAAAAGCTAGAAGGTAGAAGCATGCCTGGTGTAGTCAAGGGGGAGCAGAAGGCCCGTGCCACTGGAATGGAGTAAGGTAGGAGAGCCATAGAAACGAAGTCTCAGAGGCTCAGAGCTCCAACTGCCTTTGGCTCTGTAGCTTTCAAAGATTCTGGCTTTTTCTCTAAGTGAAATAGGAAACAACCAGAGGGTTCTGAACAGAAAACAGACATGGTCTTGTTTAGATTTTATCAAGACTGCAGTGGCTACTGTGTGGGGATAGGCTCTAAGGAGCAAAGGGAGAACCAGGGAGATGGGTGAGGGGAATGTGGAAGTAATTTTCAGACAAGAGATGGTAGCCATTGAGGTCGTGAGAAGTGGTTGGATTCTAGGTGTCTTTTTTTTTTTTTTAATTATTTAAAAATGAACACAGAGTAAAATAAAAATTTTGTGTGTAACAGTTCTACAGATTTTAACACATGGAGATTCATGTAACCACCTCCATAGTCAGGATATATGTTTAGACTAATCTGTTGTCTTTGGAAGGTATTGCTAGTGTAATTTGCTGATGGATGGGATGAGGGGAGTAACCTGAGCAACTAGAAAGTTGGAATTGCCATCAGCTGAGATGGAGTGGATTCCTGGTAGAGCACGGATCATAAGGAATTCAGTTTTGAGCATAACGAATGTGTCTATTTTGCCTAAATTTTTTAGTTTATTGGCATAATGTTGCTTATTTAACCCCTCACAAAATGTATATCAGATTTTTATGTATATTTTTCCAGATTAATCTATACTATGTAAGGAATCTTTTATTTTATCTCTTTATGCTACCCCTTTCCCAGTTTTGTCATACAGATGGTAGCATACCACACTGTTCTGTATCTTGTCTTCTAACGGTATGTGTTGGAAATCATACCATTTCATACCCAGCTCAGAACTTTTCATAGAATTTTTTTTTCTTTTTGTTTTTAAATTTTAATTGGAGGCAAATTACTTTATAATATTATGGTGATTTTTGCCATACATTCACATGAATCAGCCATGGATGTACATGTGTTCCCCATCCTGACCCTCCCTCCCACCTCCCTCCCCATCCCATCCCTCAGAGACATCCCGGTGCACCAGCCCTGAGCACCCTGTCTCATGCATCAAACCTGGACTGGTGATCTATTTCACATATGATAATATACATGTTTCAATGCTATTCTCTCAAATCATCCCACCCTCGCCTTCTCCTACAGAGTCCAAAAGTCTGTTCTTTACAACATCTTTTGCTCTCTCGCGTATGGGGTCATTGTTACCATATTTCTAAATTCCATATATTCATAGAATTCACTTCATAGAATTGCAGTGTATTGTACTTTAATTTATCTAAACCAGCCTTAGTTATGTACCTTAATTTAAATTATGTACTTTAATGTATCGAAAATATAAATTAAAAGATTTTTAAAGATAAATTATATACCTTAATTTATCTAAACAATCCTGGGTTAATGGGTATTTAAGTAGTTTCTGAGTAGTAATTTTGTTCATTGTGCATATATGTATAAGAAAATTCCTCAAAGAGTTATGGGTCAGTTGTTCAGTCGCTCAGTTGTGTCTTACTCTTTCTGACTCCATGGACTATAGCACGCCAGGCTTCTCTGTCCTTTACCAACTTCCAAAGTTTGCTCAAACTCATGTCCACTGAAGTTGGGTATGTCATCCAACCATCTCATCCTCTGTTGTCCCCTTCTCCTTCTGCCCTCAATCTTTCCCAGCATCAGGGTCTTTTCCAGTGAGTCAGCTCTTTGCATCAGGTGGCCCAAGTATTGCAGTTTCAGCTTCAACATTAGTCCTTCCAATGAATATTCAGGGTTGATTTCCTTTAGGATTGACTGGTTTAATCTCCTTGCTGTCCAAGGGACTCTCAAGAGTCTTCTCCAGAACCACAGTTCGAAGGTATCAGTTCTTTGGTGCTAAGCCTTTTTTATTGTCCAGCTCTCACATCCATACATGACTACTGGAAAAACCACACCTTTGACTATACAGACCTTTGTTGGCAAAGTAATGTCTGTTTTTTAATACTCTGTCTAGGTTTGTCGTTGCTTTTCTTCCAAGGAGCAGGCATCTTTTAATTTTATAGCTGCAGTCACCATCCACAGTGATTGTGGAGCCCAAGAAAATTTAAGTCTGTCACTGTTTCCATTGTTTCCCCATCTATTTGCCATGAAGTGATGGGACCAGATGCCATGATCTTAGGTTTTTGAAAGTTGAGTTTTATTTTAAGCCAGTGTTTTTGCTCTCCTCTTTCACCTTTATCAAGAGGCTGTTTCTCTTTGCTTTCTGCCATAAATGTGGTATCACCTGCATATCTGAGGTTATTGAAATTTCTCCCTGCAATCTTGATTCCAGCTTGTGCTTCATCCAGCCTGGCATTTCACATGATGTAATCTGCATGTAAGTTAAATAGGTAAGGTGACAATATACAGCCTTTACGTACTCCTTTCCCAATTTTGAACTAGTCTGTTGTTCCATGTCCAGTTCTAACTGTTGCTTCTTGACCTGCGTACAGGTTTTGCAGGAGGCAGGTCAGGTGGTCTGATATTCCCATCTCTTTAAGAATTTTCCGTAGCTTTTTGTGATCCATACAGTCAAAGGCTTTAGCATAGTCAGTGAAGCAGAAGTAAGTGTTTTTCTGGAGTTCTCTAACTTTTTCTATGATCCAGTGAATGATGGCAATTTGGTCTCTGGTTCCTCTGCCTTTTCTAAATCCAGCTTGTACATCTGGAAGTTCTTGGCTCACATACTGTTGAAGCCTAGCTTGAAGGATTTTGAATATTACGTTGCTAACATTTGAAATAAGTGCAATTGTGCAGTAGTTTGACCATTCTTTGGCATTGCCTTTTTTTGGTATTGGAATGAAAACTGACCTTTTCCCATCCTGTGGCCACTGCTGAATTTTCCAAATTTGCTGGCATATTGAGTGCAGCACTTCAACAGCATCATCCTTTAGGATTTGAAATAGTTCAGCTGGAATTCCATCACTTCCACTAGCTTTGTTTGTAGTAATGCTTCCTAAGGCCCACTTGACATCGTAAGATATCTGGTTCTAGGTAGATGATATACCGTCATGGTTATCTGGGTCATTAAGATCTTTTTTATATAGGTTTTCTGTGTATTCTTGCCACCTCTTCTTAATATCTCTGTTTCTCTTAGGTCCATACTGTTTCTGTCCTTTGTTGTGCCTGTCTTTGCATGAAATGTCCTCTTACATAAGGGTCAGAGGTATGTGAATTAGTAAGTTTATTTGATATTGCCAAATTATTTCCCAGCAAAGTTCTATCAGTTTATAGTCACCAGCAATAGTGTGAAAATGTGTATTTCTTCATAATCCCATCAATATATCACCTTTTTCTGTGTTTAAGATTTTTTTTTGGCTATACAGGAATTGTTTTATTTTTGTTTTGTCAATTTTTTTCTATTTTGCTGCTCCATGCTACTTGAGGAAACTTAGTCTCTTGACCAGGGATCAATCCCATGCTCCCTCCAGTGGAATCGAGGACTCCTAATCACTAGACCACCAGGGAATTCCTGATGCTCCTAATTATTAATGTATTGTTTTACCAATACACGTACTAACATACAAATTTAGTACTAACATACAAATTTTAGTGTTCTCTACTTTTATTTATTTATTGAATACACTAGTGGATTCTGGGTGAATCCTTTGGGAGAGAGGACTTACCTTCAGTTCAGTTCAGTTCAGTTCAGTCGCTCAGTCGTGTCCGACTCTCCGCGACCCCATGAATCACAGCACGCCAGGCCTCCCTGTCCATCACCAACTCCCGGAGTACACTCAAACTCATGTCCACAGAGTCGGTGATGCCATCCAGCCATCTCATTCTCCGTCGTCCCCTTCTCCTCCCGCCCCCAACCTTTTCCAGCATCAGAGTCTTTTCCAGTGAGTCAACTCGTCGCATGAGGTGGCCAAAGTATTGCAGTTTCAGCTTTAGCATCACTCCCTCCAATGAACACCCAGGATTGATCTCCTTTAGAATGGACTGGTTGGATCTCCTTGCAGTATAAGGGACTCTCAAGAGTCTTCTCCAACACCACAGTTCAAAAGCATCGATTCTTCGGCGATCAGCTTTCTTCACAGTCCAACTCTCACATCCATACATGACCATGGGAAAAACCATTGCCTTGACTAGACGGACCTTGGTTGGCAAAGTAATGTCTCTGCTTTTTAA
Source organism: Moschus berezovskii (assembly GCF_049115385.1). Lineage (NCBI taxonomy): Eukaryota > Metazoa > Chordata > Mammalia > Artiodactyla > Moschidae > Moschus > Moschus berezovskii. The sequence continues at coordinate 68,100,740 of NC_142466.1, forward strand.
TATACTATCAAGGTTGGTCATAACTTTCCTTCCAAGGAGCAAGCGTCTTTTAATTTCCTGGCTGCAATCAGCATCTGCAATGATTTTGGAGCCCAAAAAAATAAAGTCTAACACTGTTTCCACTGTTTTCCCATCTATTTCCCATGAAGTGATGGGACCAGATGCCATGATCTTTGTTTTCTGAATGTTGAGCTTCAAGCCAACCTTTTCACTCTCCTCTTTCACTTTCATCAAGAGGCTTTTGAGTTCCTCTTCACTTTCTGCCATAAGGGTAGTGTCATCTGCATATCTGAGGTTATTGATATTTCTCCCAGCAATCTTGATTCCAGCTTGTGCTTCTTCCAGCCCAGCGTTCCTCATGATAACATAAAAATGTTATATCCTAATAGTAGGTGTTAGATCAAAGTTTTGATATTTGGAGTAAATCAAATATTTCTGCCATGCAATGAGTAGAAAATGTCTAATTCTTGTTCAATAGAGATTTAGCCTTCCTAATTAATAGTATTTAGTAATATTAAATTAATATTTAAATTAATGCTAATACTAATCAATGCTAATACTAATATTTAAATTAATATTATTTACTAATACTGTATATTCTTTGTTTCTCTTATTCTGAATTTCATTTTTTAGTTTTTCATGTGTTTGCAAGTTGAAATTGATTCAAATTAGAACTTTTATGCATTATTGTGGAATTTAATTTCACACATTATAGATTTTGAAATTTATTGTAATCTTGGCTCAGAACTATTGTTCCGAGTCACAGTGTAATACAGTCTGCTGGTTGAATCTAATTAAGGTGTCGTATCACTTGCATGCAGTATGTATCTTTGCCTAGAATGTTCTAAAATTCCTCAGTTGGGAATAACACTTCCCTCAAACCCAGCAGTATTTGACACACTGTATGTAACTCTTGTTTAAAAGGCAGACTTTGTTTAGCTTTTTTGTTTTTTGGCTATTTTAACCAACATGCTAAACTACAGTTTCCAGCATGGTTACTAATAGACTGAGTGTTAATCTTATTAATGTCACCTATATTCATTCACTATTGCTGCATTCAAAGACAAGCATGACTGTACTCCAGTTCTGGGTACATAAACATTAAGGAAATATAACTAATTTAGTAAATGAAAGTTGAGTAGCTTGAAAGTAAAATTGCTTTCTAACAAGTATGGTTTATAATTTTAAAGGAAATGAGCAAGTTATCTCTTTATGAGATAATACTTTACAATTATAGAGCTGACTCCAGTACTATTATGTGTTGAAGAGATCACCTGCCTTTTTTAGTACTGTATGAAAAGTGAACAATTCCAAGCTCACCAATATTCCCAGGATTATCTTGCTTATTAGCACACAGATCTTTTTTCCTTCTTCCCAATTGGTTTCACCCTCTATTACCTGTTTCTTGCTCTCATTTGCAAGGTAATCAGCTCTTAAATAAACAAGAAATCTCCAAAGACTGGATATAGGGGCACAGGCTTAGTTGACACAGGGCCTTTTGTGGAGGTGCTCTTCCCCAGCGAAATTGTTCCTTTAAGGCCTTTTCTGTTTGACCATTTATAGATACATATTTTCAATATTTAAAGATGGAACCTTTCTCCCTACTTCTAGGTATCCTTAGACTTTCCAGCACAGTACAATACAATAAGTATTATATCTTTCTTTACTATCTCTGCCCCTTTATTTCTTTGTAACAATGTTTCTCAACTTTGGCACCACTGACATTTTGAACTGGATAATTCTTTGTAGTGGGGGACTGTCCTGTGCATTGTGGGGTGTTTAGCAGTATCCTTTGCCTTTATCCACGAGATGCCAGTAGTGGCCTCCAAATCACAACAATCAAAAATGTCTTCTGACACTGCCAGATGTCCCCTGGGGGACAAAATCACCCTCGGTTGAGAACCAGTGCCTTATAACATTGAATAGGTATTGATTTCCCTGGCTGAGACATAGGTTCCTCACCTGTGTGATGTGGTTAGTAATCCCTGCCCACTGCACCTGTGGGCAGGGTAAAATATGTATACAAGTGCTTTGTGTGTTTTTGAGTACTGTGTACAAATAAGTGGTTGGGGTAAGCCTGGCTGCAGAACTCAGCTCTGGACTCAGTGTAGAGGATGAAGCTCAGAATGTTAGGTCATGGTGCTGGGGCACAGGCTTCATGCTTCCTTTGTCCATGGTGCTTACAGAGCTGTTCTGTCCAAATAGGGAAAGTGGGTGGGTGATGTGAGTAGGACTTGACTAGTTGATTTGTTCTTACCAGGCAATCCTGAGGTCCTGAGGCAGCTGTGATGGGGCAAAGCACTATTGAGAGGGCAGGTGCATCCTCAGAATGACTCTAGCTGTTTTTACCGTACTGAATATTTAGCACCCTGGCATGTATGGCTTTGGCCACCATGCCATCTTTGGTCTGCCCGATCTCTCTGCCCTTTGAGTAGCCCTATCTCCCACTTCTTTTTATTTCAGATTGAACAAACATTTATTGCCTTTTGTGCAAGCCACTTTGCCAAGTGCTTTCCCATACATTCTCTTTTATTCCTTTTAGTGGAATAATCCCACATACAGTAATGCCTGGTAAGTAGCATCCCTGTACTTGTTTCACAGACAGTAACAGTAGTAATAGTAGTAGCAGTAATGGTAGTGATGGCAGCCTTAATAGTACAGACTAACAGATACTGAGCTCTTAATTCTGTGCCTAGCCTAGCACCCCACTCCAGTACTCTTGCCTGGAAAATCCCATGGATGGAGGAACCTGGTAGGCTGCAGTCCATGGGGTCGCGAAGTCAGATATGACTGAGCGACTTCACTTTCACTTTTCACTTTCATGCATTGGAGAAGGAAATGGCAACCCACTCCAGTGTTCTTGCCTGGAGAATCCCAGGGATGGCGGAGCCTGGTGGGCTGCCGTCTTTGGGGTCTCACAGAGTCGGACACGACTGACGCGACTTAGCAGCAGTAGCAGCATCAGCCCTGTGCTAAGTGCTTTATATGTATTAAATCATTGAATGCTAGCAGTGGTTTACGGAGTTGATACTATTACTGTATTTCTTTTCCAGATGAGGAAACTGAGGCATAGCGAGGTTACATAGCCCATCCACACAGCTAGTAAGTGGTAGGTCCTACATTTGGATATAGATAGTTTGTCTCCAGAGCTTACTCTTAGGAAACAGGGTCAGAAAAATGACATAACTTGTACAGGTTCAAGGAGCAGATAAGAGACAGACTGGGATTCAAATACAGAGTATGACTCCAGGCTCTGCTTGTTTCCAGTGTACCAAGTACCATACATCTCATTCACTGCCTACCTGTGGGTAGTATTGCTTCAATAAGTACTAGCTTATAACACAGCACAGGGGATCTATTAAAAGAGACTTCATGAAATCAAGTTAGGATGATCAAAGGGGTGAGAAATAAGAGGCAAAGGGAAACTTGGAATCAGCCTGGTGGCTCTTGTTATTCAGTTCTTTGGTCTGAAAATTCATTTTTATATCTGATTTCTGTAGAATTCTGCTGTTTTTAGTTGAGAGTACTTGTGTTTTGGATGGTAGTTTTGGGATTTAATGGCATAACATTTATTATCATAGTTCTGGTTCAGTTCAGTTCAGTGCAGTCGCTCAGTCATGTCCGACTCTTTGCAACCCCATGAATAACAGCACGCCAGGCCTCCCTGTCCATCACCAACTAGGAACTGTTATTTGTGTGTTGGAACAGACCAGAAAGGGCTGGAATCTGGAACCAGAATTCTCCTTGGGTGGGTAGGTGATGATAGGAGAGAGGTAATGCAAGTAAGTTAAACCCTTAGAGATGGTCTGTTAGTTTTCTATGGTTGTTGTCACAAAGTACTACAAGGTGGTGGCTTAAAATGGCAGATACTTATTCTTTCAGTTCTGGAGACTAGAAGTCTAAAACCAAGGTGTCAGCAGGCCATGGTCTCTCTGAAGGATGTGGAGAAACTCCTCTTTTGCCTCTTGCTAGCTTCTTGTGTTTGCCTGCAATCCTTGGCAGTCCTTGGTTTATAGGTGTGTCACTCCAGTCTCTGCCTCTGTTTTCGTGTGGCCTTCTCTCCTGTGTGTTTGTGTCTCTGAGTCTAAGTGCCCCCCTTCTTATAAGAATACCCCCCAGTTACTTTGGATTTAGCGCCCAGCCTAATCCAGTACATCTTAACTTGATTATTTTTGCAAAAGCCCCTATTTCCAAATGAGGGTGCATTCACAGGTTTCAGGTGGACTTAAGTTTTGGGGGGACACTATTCAACCCTGTGCAGTTGGTATTCAGAGAGTAAGCAGTAGATGGCTCTGCATCCAGTCAGCATGAGCAGAGACCCACTGGAGTACATGGAGGTTCTGACCCGTGAGCAAGACAAAGGACACTTGAGGCTGTGCAGGTTGTGATTGGAGACTCGGATCATGACTCTCTGATCAGCGTAAATAGATAGTAGAGTCCTCACCCCAGGTTGTCTCTATTTTCTACGGGACCCTGGTAAGAGCAGGCTATGGTATTTGAGGTACCAGGCAAACGATCAGTTTGCCAAGAAAGAGAACATGTCAGGTACCCAGGGTTTGAATCATGAGAGACATCTGGATGCAGGAATAAGGAAAAGCTGAGATAAGAGAGTGGGGCCAGCCAAGTCACGGCCTGTCCTGCATGTGAGTTGGTGCTGAGTCCCAGCAAAGTGGCTGAAGCATCTAAAAATCCCCCCTTCCCAGGGATAAGCCTGAGCCTAGGCAGCACTGAGCCTTCAGTGCTTGGTGGATGAAGGGTGGTAAGGAAAAATGAATTAGAGGCTTCTTATTACAATTCAGAAACAAACTGTCAGCACCTGACATTGGCATGTGTTTAGGTGCCCTGGCAAGGCATAAATAGGCATGGGATCTCCAGGTAGTAAAGGAGAATGAAAAATTTACAAAGCTAGTGGAGGTGATGGAATTCCAGTTGAGCTATTTCAAATCTTGAAAGAGGATGCTGTGAAAGTGCTGCACTCAATATGCCAGCAAATTTGGAAAACTCAGCAGTGGCCACAGGACTGGAAAAGGTCAGTCTTCATTCCAATCCCAAAGAATGGCAATGCCAAAGAATGCTCAAACTACCGCACAATTGCACTCATCTCACATGCTAGTAAAGTCATGCTCAAAATTCTCCAAGCCAGGCTTCAGCAATATGTGAACCGTGAACTCCCAGATGTTCAAGCAGGTTTTAGAAAAGGCAGAGGCACCAGAGATCAAATTGCCAACATCCGCTGGATCATGGAGAAAGCAAGAGAGTTTCAGAAAAACATCTATTTCTGCTTCATTGACTATGCCAAAGCCTTTGACTGTGTGGATCACAATAAACTGTGGAACATTCTGAAAGAGATGGGAATCCCAGACCACCTGACCTGCCTCTTGAGAAACCTGTATACAGGTCAGGAAGCAACAGTCAGAACTGTACATGGAACAACAGACTGGTTCCAAATAGGAAAAAGAGTACGTCAAGGCTGTATATTGTCACCTTGCTTATTTAACTTCTATGCAGAGTACATCATGAGGAACGCTGGGCTGGAAGAAGCACAAGCTGGAATCAAGATTGCCGGGAGAAATATCAATAACCTCAGATATGCAGATGACACTACCCTTATGGCAGAAAGTGAAGAGGAACTCAAAAGCCTCTTGATGAAAGTGAAAGAGGAGAGTGAAAAGGTTGGCTTGAAGCTCAACATTCAGAAAACAAAGATCATGGCATCTGGTCCCATCACTTCATGGGAAATAGATGGAAAAACAGTGGAAACAGTGTCAGACTTTATTTTTTTGGGCTCCAAAATCACTGCAGATGCTGATTGCAGCCAGGAAATTAAAAGACGCTTACTCCTTGGAAGGAAAGTTATGACCAACCTTGATAGTATATTAAAAAGCAGAGACATTACTTTTCCAACAAAGGCCCGTCTAGTCAAGGCTATGGTTTTTCCCGTGGTCATGTATGGATGTGAGAGTTGGACTGTGAAGAAAGCTGATCGCCTAAGAATTGATGCTTTTGAACTGTGGTGTTGGAGAAGACTTTTGAGAGTCCCTTGGACTGCAAGGAGATCCAACCAGTCCATTCTAAAGGAGATCAATCCTGGGTGTTCATTGGAAGGACTGATGCTAAAGCTGAAACTCCAATACTTTGGCCACCTCATGCGACGAGTCGACTCACTGGAAAAGACTCTGATGCTAGGAAAGGTTGGGGGCGGGAGGAGAAGGGGACGACCGAGAATGAGATGGCTGTATGGCATCACTGACTCTGTGGACATGAGTTTGAGTGAACTCTGGGAGTTGGTGACGGACAGGGAGGCCTGGCGTGCTGTGATTCATGGGGTTGCGGAGAGTCGGACACGACTGAGCAACTGAACTGAACTGACTGAAATGTCATTTGTAAAATGAAAGCTCTTGCCCTTCCTAGGAAACACTTTGTAGGTCAACCTGTCTGCTCTCATCAGAAAGGCTGAGTAAGAGGCTGAGTTACTTTAACATTAGCACCTTTTCTTTTTAAATAAATTGCTTGATAACATTTCTTTGGAACTTTGACTGTTTCTTTAACATAATCAAAGTCCAGCCTGTCATGTAGGTCTCAGATTCTGAGTGATCTGTACTGTCCATTTCCCCCCTCACCTTTAAGCTGGACTGGTTCCTGTGAGAATTGTGTCCTAGACAGTTCATAAGGGCAGAGAATGCAGTGCTGCTGCTAGTTGATGGCTTCTCCACCTACCTGCCTCTACTGTTCCAGCCTAATTCAGTTGTTGCTGGGTGTGTGTGTGTGTGTGTGCGCGCATGTGCATGTACTTACATGCATGTGCGTGTGTGCACTTGCCCTTGTCAGGGAAGTTTGTAATTTCCTTGGTTCTGTCTCACTGCAGCAAAAATTTGAAGCAACGGAGGGACCAGTGTTACAGCTCACTTTTATTTGGCAAGCAAAGGAAAATACATCCTCGAGGCATGAGGGCGGGCTGACCCAAAAGATGCGAAGAGAAGAGAGGCCAGAGGCTCAATTTTGGCTTCTCTTTTTCTATGTTTTTTTCCTCCCCCTGAGCCTGCCCTATGTAAATTGGGCTAGCCAGGAGGGGTGTTTGTTTCACTTTTTTGTTTCTCCGGTCCTTGGACCTTCCTTTGTTCTATTTTCCCGGGCTTTTCCCTGCTTTGTACTTTAGCCACCACCATTCTGAACTACTTTTTCCTATTTTAACTACCTAACATCACCGACTTGATGGACATGAGTTTGAGTGAACTCCGGGAGTTGGTGATGGACAGGGAGGCCTGGCGTGCTGTGATTCATGGGGTCGCAAAGAGTCAGACACGACTGAGCGACTGAACTGAACTGAACACCCTCATCTCCCTGGACCTGTAATAGATTTCTAACTCAGGATCCTTATTCAGGTAATTTTGTCTTTGAGTAGTTTTGGGGAACCTCTGGATTCTCTCAGACCATGTTCCTTAGTCCCCATAGTTATCACAAACAATTGTGTGATGAATATTACTATTCATGACAGTAATAACTGTTTTATGCCAAATTATTTGCTTTGGATGAATTGCTAGCAGTGTAATTGCTGGATCAAGGATATTTGATCTTGAGTGCTGTTTATACACATTTCCAGAGCACTCTTCAGAAACGGTCATACTTTCCTTGTATATATAAGTGCTCTTGCCCCTGAACTCTAACACTGGATAATTTTTTTTGAAGTTTTATCAATTTAGATCATATTTTTGTTTAAATTAATTACTTTTTTATTACTAGATTCATTGAACATGTTATCATGTTTATTGACCATTTAAAAGCTCTTGTTTTTGGAATTGTGAAAATTCTTTGTCCATTGTCTTTTGGAGTATATGCTTTTATCCTATTTCTTCATTTAATCAGCAAATATTAATTGAGCACCTTTTATGTTAGGGCCAGACAGTGTTCTCGGTGAACAATACAGACAAAATCCCTGTGATTTTTTGAAGAGTTTATATTCTAATGTAAATAGAATACATTAGAATATTTTCTAATGCATAAACAAATATGTAGTATGACGTTTATAAACAAATAAATATGTGTTTATAAATATAAACATATAGTGTGACATATTTAAACAGTAAATATGCTGGGGATGTGTGTATGTGCACAAAATAAATACGTAGAATGACATATAAACAAATAAATATGTAGAAAATAAATAAATATATAATATGACAAGTGGAGATAAGGACTGTACAGAAGGTGCCTTGAAAGGGTGGTAGAGATGATGGTGTGTGAGGATGCTGTTTATAATGGTGGTTTGGGGAAACCTCATTGATACCACTGGTATTTAAGGGGATACCTGAAGAAGGTAAAGGTGCAAGCTCTGCTGATATTGAGGAAAGCATGATAGTGGCGGGAACAAAATGTGCAAAGGACCTAAGGCAGGCCTGTGTTTAACTTGTGGCGTGATCATAGTTTGGTGAGTGAGGGAGAGAGTGAGGAGGTGAATTTGAGAGGTAGCAAGGAGTTGGGCCTGGAGCCAGAGTAAGGAATTTGGATTTCATTCTGAGTGAGATAGGGAGCCTTTAAAGAGTTTTGGATAGTGAAGTGACATGATCTGACCAAGTGTTTTGAAAGAACATTGGTGCTGATAAGTAGAGACTAGACTGTGGGGAGCAGTGAAGGGCTCTGGAAGACTAGCTGGGAGCCTCTTGCAGTATATCAGATGAAAGAGCCTGGAGGTGTGGGGCAGGTAGTGACAGGGGTTTCTGGATATATAACATAGAACCAGTAGATTTAGATTTGCTGATGGTTTGGGTGTGAAGGAAAGAGGAGCTAAAGATGGTCCAAGGTTTCTTCTTGTTTTTGTAAAATATTTGTTTACTTATTTGGCTGTGTTGGGTCTTAGCTGCCACACTCAGGATCTTTGATCTTCATTGTGACATTGAAGTTCTTTAGTTGCAGCCAGCAGGATCTTTAGTAGTGGCGTGAAAACTCTTAATTGCAGCATGTGGGATCTGGTTCCCTGATGGGGATTGAACCCAGGCCTCTTGGATTGGGAGTGTGAAGTCTTAGCCACTGGACCCCCAAGGAAGCCCATGATCCAAGGTTTCTGATCTGAGGAGTTGGTAAGGCAATTGCCATTTGCTGTGAAGGGGAAATGTTGGAAGAAGAGGATTGGTGGTGACCTGTGAGAGCTCTTTACATGATAAAGTAGGTTAGTCTTTTGTCATTTAGGTGGAAAGGCTTTTCCCCTACTCAGTTTGTTGTTAATTAACTTTGTTAGTTGTGTTTTGCTATACAGAAATGTCAGCTTTTAATTTTGTCATCTGTTAAAATCTTTTTAGTTTTTGGTATTGCTGTCATGTCTAGACAGGTTCTGAAAACTAGTCACCGATGCTTTCAGTATTCTCATGATTTTGTGTTTGCATTTAACTCTTTAATCTGGGTAGAATTAATTTTGATGTAGATTGTGAATTACAGTTCAATCTTAATTTTCTCATACAATTAACCTGTTATCCTAGCACCATTAAACAGTTTGTTCTCTGCTGAGAGAAATGATTCTGTCATTTCCTTTGAACTGGGAAAGAGGGGTGTGTGACAGATTGTGTGAAGAGGTACTGTTCTATCATGTGATAGTGTGTAGCAAGCCCCTAGTCTTGTTCTGGTTGATGACTTAGTGACGTAATGTCTAACAGGTTGTAAACATTTGTCTCCCAAGTCTTCCATTCCCTAAAGGGGTGGCTTTATTCAGTGCCAGTTCTTCAGTGATAGTGAATTCTGCCTCGTAGATGATATGTGACCTGTCTGTAACCACAGCCTGTGTCCAGTTACCAAGTGTGCCTTTCTGTGACCTAATTTTGTCAACTGACAATTCTTCTGGGATTATAAACTAAAATTTGCTTTAGCAATATGAACATTGACTACAGTGTATACTTCTGTCTGCTAATAATACTGTAGATTCCGAAGGCCTGTACGATATATGTTTGCCATGTCTTAAAGTTGGGTGAAGTCTTCAAGCTTGGAAGTAAATCTCTAGCATGTTGTTAACCGTAGACATTTTTGTTAAGGCTGATTGAACCTAAATCTCTTTAATGCTTTTCTTGTTTTCTGTAGAGAGGGAAATATGACATTCCAAAGTGGCTCTCTCCCAGTAGCGTTCTCCTTCTTCAGCAAATGCTACAGGTAATCTTTGTTATTTATTTTTAAATAATAGAAGTCTACTGCAGTTATTTGATTTTAAGATGTCTGTGGCGCTACTACATTTATACATCACCTTTAAAAAATTCTATTCATTATATCTATATCTATACTAGTAGAGTACAGATGTTCTCTACTAGTGCTTTCTTTGCAAATGCAATTTTTTTTTTTTTTGCCATACCACATGGCATGTGGGATCTTCCCTGATCAGGGATTGAACTCCCATCCCCTGTAGTAGAAGTGTGGAGTTTTAACCACTGGACCTCTAGGGAAGACCTGCATTTTTTTTTTAAAGACAGCTAATATATGTCTATGATGATTTGGTTTTTCTTCCTTTTTCTTGAGAATTGTCAGTTTAATCAGCTCTTGCTCCACTGTTTTCTGTGTTCTTGCTCCCACTCTTTGTATGCTAGATATATAGTGGATATGGAATAAATGCTTGAATGAGCTGATGTACAACTGAGTGGGCCCTTGATCTAGTGCTGTGGTTCTCAAACTTTAGCACGTACCAGAATTGCCAGATGGGCTTATTAAAACCCAGATTGCTGGGCTTCAAACAGAGAGTGTCTGACTCTATAGATCTGGGGCAGGACTAAGAGTTTGCATTTCTAACAAGCTCCCAGATGACACTGATGCTGCTGGTCTGGGGGGGGCCACATTTAAGAATCACTGATTTGGCGTAATGACCTCCGAAGGTGAAAGATAGGTGTGCTGAAGGCTATTTACACATCCCACCTAACCTGGTTCTGACCTGAAAATGGGGATTCTGAGCTTGGCCTCACTGCTACATAGTGTTTTGTGGATAAAATGAGATTAATAGGAAACACTTTGAAAATATGAGTACCTTATTAGTACAGTATGTTTTTCATTATTATGTATTCCAGTTTTCCATATTAAGCCTTCTCTACTTTTTATTCAAAATTTACTTCAAGCTCACCCACCTTGATTAAGTAGGCCAGACCACCAAATCTCCATAATGAGATTGAAAACACCTCATCCTTTCTTCTAAATTCCCCAAAACTTAATCTGTGTTGATTAATTTTCCTTTCCTCACATTTGAAAATTACAAATGGAAAAGAAAGGTATGCTTTTCAACTTGTTCTATGTGATTGTAAGCTCACCGGAGGTAGAGATTGCATATTCAGTGTGAATGCCCTGCATTGTGGCTGCTTGAATATTAAATTGGTGAATATTTCCTGTGAATAGGTTTTCCAGCAAAAGACTATTACATCATACAATAGATTGACTGAACTTCATGAATAATGTCCATACCAATGAAGTTCATGTTTGTTAAACATTTATCTTCTAAGCCGTGTTGGTTGCTATAGTTCTCTTGCTTCTAGTCCCTTTTTAAAAGAATTTATTCCAAGGCCATTTTAAGGTCTTTGACCGCATTTTTGTGATGATAAAAGTTTACATCTGTTCTGATGAATTTTGAGTTCTCAGGAGAAAAAGGTGTTCTATGCTCCCTGTTTGAAATGTTAATCTCCAGCTACCTCTCAATGGCCACTAGGTGGACCCAAAGAAACGGATTTCTATGAAAAATCTCTTGAACCACCCCTGGATCATGCACGATTACAACTGTCCTGTAGAGTGGCAAAGCAAGGCTCCTGTAAGTAGAATTAAAAAACAAACAAAAAACTTTGTGTGGATTCAGGATGTACAGTGATGTGGTCTAAGTATAAAAGAAAATATATTTTGTAGACTTATCCATCAGATTGCTGTTTGGGAGACTGTAACTGAATTATACATTTACCTGTTAATCTCTCGGACAGTGATATTAATTGATTCACTTAAAAGTAACAATACTATACCTGTTACAGTTTATCACAAATAAATATTTTTATGAAAAATGACTATTTAAAAAATAAATGTGGTGGGAAGAACAGCATTGTTTTACATCTTTGCAAGTTTCTTTAAAGTTTAGCTTGAAGGAAGGCACTTGGATCTCACCTGCTTCTGCATTGTCTCTTTTGTTATGTTGTTTTGATTGGAGATCCTCCGGGGTCTGCAGACCACACCACACCCTGAGAACTGGTTTAATATATATATATAGGAAAGAACTTTAACACAGAGTGCTATGCAAGTTTAAGCAATTATATTAACAAATATTCCTACATTACTGTTTTAAAATACTTTTTAACAAATGGCAGTTTGAACTTGATAAAAATGTGAGCGTTACTAAAGAATATGTATAATTTAAAAAATTATAGTTAATTTAAAATATTGTGTTAGTTTTAGATGTACAGCAAAGTGATTCAGTTATGCATATGTATATATTTCAAATTATTTTCCATTATAGGTTATTATAAGATATTGACTGATAGTTTCTGTGTTACACAGTAAATCTTTACAGTTTATTTTATGTAAGGGGTAGCCAAATTTTGTATATTAGTGAACTATTGCTATTAAAATAAAACCACATTTAGTGATTTAAAACAATAATAATTTACAGTTTCTGTGGATCAGTAATTTGGGGCTCAGCTGGGCTGTTCTTGTGTGGGTCTTACCTGAGGTCACTCGTGTGGCTGCAGTCAACTGGTGACTCTAACGTGGCTGGATTGTGTAAGATTCACTCAAAAGACCAGCTGTTGGGACTTCCCTGGTGCTTCAGTGGTTAAGACTCCATGTTTCTATTGCAGGAAGCACGGTTTTGATCCCTGGTCAAGGAACTAAGATCCCACATGTGACATAGCATGGCCAAAAACCCCCCCGGCTGTTTATGCTGGTTATTTGTTGGGTCACATTGTGTCCAGCAGGCTACTCTGGGCTTCTTGATATGGTGGCTAGATTCCAAAAGAAACAAGAAAGTGGGCAAGCCTTAACACTCAAGCATTTTTCAAGCCTCTGCTTTCGTTGTACTTACTAATGTCTGGCCAAAGCAAGCCACAAGGCAAAACCCAGAGCCAGTATGGAAAGCATAGGCATCAAAATTGGTACAATTCTTATCCCCTTTTCATAGACAAGGAAGTCAATAAGTTAAACATAACTGTTTAAGAAATAAATATAGTGAGAAGAATGGCACTGCTTTATGTCTTTGAAAATTTCTTTACGGTCTAGCTTAATAGAAGACACTTGGGTATTCATCTGCTTCTGCACTCTGTTTTGATACATTGTTTTGGTTAAAGCATATGAAGAAAATGTAGCCTCACACAGGTGTGTAGTTAGAAAAACATTTCAATGCTTTAAAGGAGATGTATTTTAATAGCCTTATCAGATAATTGGGGATGTTTTTTGATAATCTGAAATGTCTACAGTGAAGTGGAGTTTGTGCATGGGTCACCAGAATAGTTTGGAGACACGCCACATTGTAGACCTGATACAGCTGTAGGGTATTTGCTTTCTGGAAGAATCACACCAATAAATATAAATACTTGGACAATTAGGCTGTTTTTAACCCCTTCTCACTAGTCTGTCCCCTATTAGGACCACACAGCCTGATCTGAAATCCCTCCTGATTCTCCTGTGATTGTCAGTCTCTGAAACTTCTCTTCTCCCTTTTTCCTTTCACCCTTTAAGACATATTCAGTATCTACTGAGCAAACACAATTAGAGCAGCAGCTTAGTGCTAATAACTGAGAGCCTACAGACAGCAGAACGTATGCTGTCCTAGCAGTGTGGCAGCAGGGCCGGGGAGCTATGCTGTGCCCCCTGCGGGATGTTGACCATGCGTGGTGCCAATGCCTGTGTTCAGCCATTGGGGGTCATCATTTCTCCATGTGTGGGAGGGCTCTGCATGTCTTCTCAGCTGTGATCCTTAACAGGGGAGGATATGCTACTGTTTGCAATAGAATAGATGCCAAAATGAAGAAAGCCTCTGATTTCAACAGCACGAAGATTACTTTAAATTTTGGCATTGTGTAAAGTAGGATACATAGTTTTGAGGTTTTGAGTGTTCCGAAAATGTATATGATTTCCCTTACATATTAATATAATAATTGCTCATATATACTGAATGCTTACTATAATAGAAAAGTGTGCTGTTATAGTACTATAGTATAATTATAGAGCCCTTAGGATACTACCCTTAAGGGCTTTATGTTTTTAACTCTTTTAATTCATTTAACCCTCATACAAACCCTCTGAAGTGGGTACTGTTATTGTCCCCATTTGCAGATGAAGCAGTTGAACATAGAATCATGAGATAACTTGCCCAAGGTCAAATAGCTAGTAAGTGTAGAACCAGGATCTTAATCCAAACAGAAGGGCTCCAAAACATAATGGATCTGACAGGTCAACAGTTGAAACTCAGGTCTTGTATTCTGTGTAGTGGTAGCCTTTGTGATGAGCATTACTTGTCTGGTCTCTGTTGGAATAGCTATTGGAACAGAGTCTCAGAGAGGTGGCATTGTGGTGTGGTAGGAAGAACCCTAGGCTAGGGTGAAAAATGCCCATCTTGGGCAAATGGTATAAATTTTTTTGAGTCTTCATTTTCTCACCTCTAATGTGGGTATTCTAATGTCAGTCTCTTCTGTATGTTTGGATTATGTTTTGTCATTTTTAGAGTGCTTTAAATGTAATGTCATTCATCTTTTATGTCTGCCTTACTGAGCTATTGCAGGGATCAAATGAGTTATATACAGAAGAGCTATAAGGGATTATTGCTTTTTGAAGTATTCGCTTGTCTGCCTCAGTATTGTCTTTCATCAAGGTTGAACTATAAAAAATAATGCAGATTTACTTGGATATTTAAGGTAGAGATGCCGTTCTGTAACTGTATGCATGTTCTCCTATCATTTTCACACATAGCTGTAGTACTCAAGTATTGTATCAAATAGAAGTTATATTCAGTTCCATTTTCTGCCCTACTGAACAGGAAATGTAGTAGGCACGGATAATCCAAAATAATTGGCTAGCTTTTGGTACACATTTTTGTACTTAATTTAACTGGAGTGTGTGTGGCTGAGAATTCAGAGTACTTAAAGTATTTAACCTTTTTGAAAAACCCAGCTTGAGAAACCATATTTTTCAGACTTTGGTGTCTTGTCCCACTCTTTTCATTCTTTCCAGTTCAAGAGCCGAACAAAGAAGATTGCATCTCCTTCCTGCTCTTCCTTCCTTTCCTCCACATACCCTGTGGTAAAAGTACAGAGCAAGAGGCTATGGGGGAGAGGTTTTTGTTTTTATGAGAGTAACTTAAAATCATGGTGGGAACCCCAGAAATCCTGTCTTTCATGCTTGAGCAGTGATATCAACAAGAATATATCCAACTGAGTTGTCAAGTATCTGGGCTTCTGAGTCTGAGTTCTTCCTGAAGTGGGAATCTACAGTTCAAGAAATTGCTAAGGTCAGAGCATCACAGGGAAAACTTACTCGTGGCATTGTTGACTTTCCTGGAACCATCAGTATAAACCTGTGTGGTCTCCACATTCTCCATAGCCCGTGAGGTACCAGCCAGTCATACAAGTCATTGTTTGTACCGTCCCTGTAGTTTCATGGTGGCAGCATGATTTTCCCTTGAGTCTGCTGTGACGACTATGGTGTCCAGAACAAGGGAAAGTCATGATAGTGCTCTGCCTTCTGCTGGGCAAACCTCTCTTGGATCTTGAGGGTCAGTGACAGCCTGAACTATGTGATCTAAAGAAAGGACCAGAATGGTTGGGAGGAGTTAATCATTGAAACAGTGGTTAAAGGGACTGGAAAAGAGAATGTTTGGTGAAGAAAGGTTGTTGATAATAGGAATATTCAAATTTATGAAAGGCTCTTATACCAAAGAGGAAATAGAATTAAGACTGTTAATAAAAATAGTTAACCATTTTTTGAGGGTCTGTTTGTTTAGGTATTCCACATAGCTTGCATATGTTACATGGCAAGTGCTATCTCTATTTTACAGATGATGAAACTGAGACTAAGGGTAGTGTAATAACTTGCTCAAGATCACATGGTTCTTTTGTGATATAATGATTAAAACCAAGGTCGTCTACTTCTAAAGCCTGTCAGCTGTCAGATTGTAGTGATTCACAGTGAGTAGGAATCAGAAGGAGACAAATCTTAGGGGAGGAGGAAGAAGCTAACCATCCCAGCTGTTCTGGAGATGAAGACTAAATAGAAAGTGAAACCTCACTTACTGGGGCTGTTGTGAAGTGAATTCTTACATTGGAAATATGACTTTATAATTACATTCCTTACAATTCTCTTCCTGTGTGATTTTCTGAACTCCTTCCTGTTGAAGGGATAGGCCAGACCCTACCTGCCTTTTCATTCTCAGTGATCCTTGTTTGGTTCTGAGAACCTATTTCTGGTCCCATCTCTGGTGAGATCTCATCCTGGAGGGGTCAGACTACTTGGATCATTTCTGTCCTTAATCAAAGTAATGTTTGTGTGGAGGCAGTATTACTTCTTCCTTTTAACGACTGTGCTTTGCCAGTGCCTTCATCATAATGATGATTGTGCAGCGTCTGTGGCACCATCAGAAGCGCTCCTTGGATTGTGCTAAACCCAAACATAACCTGGGAGACTATATGCTGCAAGTCTGACCCACTCTTTACCTAGTCTCTTGTGCAGCCACCAGTTTTTGATGCCTAGATGACTGCTCTTTGATGCAAATGGCGGTCCCTGTCTTGCAGTAGGGGAGGAGAATAGAGTCCCTGGGCTGCACAGAAGAATTGTAGCAGTCGATCAGATGATGATGGGGACATGAAAAGCCAGGAAATAGAGCTCATCACCTTCTTGAACTGCTTATTGTTATCTGCTTATATCTCTCAAAATTGTGGAGGATGTTTATTCTTACCTAAGTGTTTGACAGGAGGGCAGTCTGAGGAAACTAACTTGAGATAGCAAAGCAGACTATGGGATAGCTAACCCGGGAAAAGGTGAAAAGCCCTGACCTAGGACACCACCAGACCCGCTCACAGAGTGGGGGACTGAGCAGAGCCAGCCGGCTATGGACGGCTCATCCCCCTTCCCCCGCCGAGACAGGCAGGGGAGGGCAGCCAGAGCCAGAAAGGGGCGATCGATACCAAACTGCAAGCAGGCTTCATTGCTAACCAAGACTTCTTGGGGTTCTGGCCGGTCAACACCCTCCTGAGAAGGTGTGCCAGTTGTACACCCAGAAAACTGAGCGGCAGGGACAGGGAGGTGATAGGTCACAGTGACTGCGCTCACCAAACACCTGGTCACCTGAGCTGCCTGGACTGCGGAAGGGCACAAAACGCAGGCCCAACCGAGTCTGCGCTTTTGTGGACCTGAGAACCAGAACCTGAGCGACTTTGACCTGGGAAATGCATGCAACCCAGGGCCCGCCTCAGACAGTTCCCAGCAGAGCAACCTAGAGCCTAAGCAGTATAGACCGGGAAAGCACACACGCCTTGAGCCCATGAGCGGGGGCAAACCCAGTGTGGCTGAGACACTGCGAGCACTCCCCACAGACGCCAGTGATATTTGTCTGCAGCGTTCCTCCCTCCCCACAACACGTGAACAAGGGAGCCTAAAAAAGTGTCCACCACCACCCCCTTGTGTCAGGGCAGAAATTAGACACTGAAGAGACCAGCAAACAGAAGAAGCTGAAACAGAGGGAACCACCTTGGAAGTGACAGATGGAGAAGTCTTGAGGCTACTTCAAGAATAAGACTGAAAACCAGAGGCAGAGGCTTAAGTCTAAATCCTGAGAACACCAGAGAACTCCTGACTGCAGGGAACATTAATCGATAGGAGCTCATCAAACGCCTCCATACCTACACTGAAACCAAGCACCACCCAAGGGTCAACAAGTTCCAGAGCAAGACATACCATGCAAATTCTCCAGCAACACAGGAACATAGCCCTGAGCTTCAATATAAAGGCTACCCAAAGTCACTCCAAACCCACTGACATCTCATAACTCATTACTGGACACTTCATTGCACTCCAGAGAGAAGAAATCCAACTCCACCCACCAGAACTCCAACACAAGCTTCCCTAACCAGGGAACCTTGACAAGTTACCCGTCCAGTCCCACCCACAGTGAGGAAACTCCACAATAAAGGGAACTCCACAAACTGCCAGAAGACGGAAAGGCCACCCCAAACACAGCAATATAAGCAAGATGAAGAGGCAGAGAAATACCCAGCAAGTAAAGGAACAGGATAAATGCCCACCAATACAAACAAAAGAGGAAGAGATAGGGAACCTACCTGATAAAGAATTCCAAATAATGATAGTGAAAATGATCCAAAATCTTGAAAACAAATTTGGAGTTACAGATAAATAACCTGGAGACAAGGATTGAGAAGATGCAAAAAAGGTTTAACAAGGATCTAGAAGAAATAAAAAATAGTCAATATACAATGAATAATGCAATTCAGTTCAGTTCAGTCGCTCAGTCGTGTCCGACTCTTTGCGACCCTGTGAATCACAGCACGCCAGGCCTCCCTGTCCATCACCAACTCCTGGAGTTCACTCAAACTCATGTCCATCGAGTCGGTGATGCCATCCAGCCATCTCATTCTCTGTTGTTCCCGTCTCCTCCCACCCCCAATTCTTCCTAGCATCAGATTGTTTTCCAGTGAGTCAACTCGACGCATGAGGTGGCCAAAGTATTGGAGTTTCAGCTTTAGCATCAGTCCTTCCAATGAACACCCAGGATTGATCTCCTTTAGAATGGACCGGTTGGATCGCCTTGCAGTAGATGAGATCAAAAACACTGGAGGGAACCAACAGTAGAATAACGGAGGCAGAAGATAGGATAAGCGAGTTAGAAGATAAAATGGTAGAAATAAATGAAACAGAGAGGAAAAAAGAAAAACGAATTAAAAGAAATGAGGACAATCTCAGAGACCTCTGAGACAATGTTAAACACCCCAACATTCGAATCATAGGAGTCCCAGAAGAAGAAGACAAAAAGAAAGACCATGAGAAAAATACTTGAGGAAATAATAGTTGAAAATTTCCCTAAAATGGGGAAGCAAATAATCACCCAAGTCCAAGAAACCCAGAGAGTCCCAGACAGGATAAACCCAAGGCGAAATACCCCACGACACATATTAATCAAATTAACAAAGATCAAACACAAAGAACAAATATTAAAAGCAGCAAGGGAAAAACAACAAATAACACACAAGGGGATTCCCATAAAGATAACAGCTGATCTTTCAACAGAAACTCTTCAGGCCAGGAGGGAATGGCAAGACATACTTAAAGTGATGAAAGAAAGTAACCTATAGCCCAGATTACTATACCCAGCAAGGATCTCATTCAAATATGAAGGAGAAATCAAAAGCTTTACAGACAAGCAAAAGCTGAGAGAATTCAGCATCACCAAACCAGCTCTCCAACAAATGCTAAAGGACCTTCTCTAGACAGGAAACACAGAAAGGGTGTATAAACTCGAACCTAAAGCAATAAAGAAAATGGCTACAGGATCATACTTATCAATAATTACCTTAAACGTAAATGGTTGAATGCCCCAACCAAAAGACAAAGGCTGGCTGAATGGATACAAAAACAAGACCCCCATATATGTTGTCTACAAGAGACCCACCTCAAAACAAGGGACACATACAGACTGAAAGTGAAGGGCTAGAAAAAGACATTCCACACAAATAGAGACCAAAAGGAAGCAGGAGTAGCAACATTCATATCAGATAAAATAGACTTTAAAACAAAGGCTTTGAAAAGAGACAAAGAAGGACACTATAAAATGATCAAAGGATCAATCCAAGAAGAAGATATAACAATTATAAATATATATGCACCCAACATAGGAGCACTGCAATATGTAAGACAAATGCTAACAAGTGTGAAAGGGGAAATTAACAATAACACAATAATAGTGGGAGACTTTAATACCCCACTCACACCTATGGATAGATCAACTATCCAGTTAATTTACTAAACGGTAAATTAACAAGGAAACACAAACGTTAAACGATACAATATACCAGTTAGACCTAATAGATATCTATAGGACATTTCAACCCAAAACAATGAATTTCACTTTTTTCTCAAGCTCACACGGAACCTTCTCCAGGATAGATCACATCCTGTGCCATGAATCTAGCCTTGGTAAATTCAAAAAAATTGAAATCATTCCAAGCATCTTTTCTGACCACAATGCAGTAAGACTAGATCTCAATTACAGGAGAAAAACTATTAAAAATTCCAACATATGGAGGCTGAACAACACACTGCTGAATAACCAACAAATCATAGAAGAAATCAAAAAAGAAATCAAAATATGCATAGAAACGAATGAAAATGAAACACAACAACCCAAAACCTGTGGGACACTGTAAAAGCAGTGCTAAGGGGAAGGTTCATAGCAATACAGGCACACCTCAAGAAACAAGAAAAAAGTCAACTAAATAATCTAACTCTACACCTAAAGCAACTAGAAAAGGAAGAAATGAAGAATCCCAGGGTTAGTAGAAGGAAAGAAATCTTAAAAATTAGAGCAGAAATAAATGCAAAAGAAACAAAAGAGACCATAGCAAAAATCAACAAAGCCAAAAGCTGGTTCTTTGAGAGGGTAAATAAAATGGACAAACCACTAGCCAGACTCATCAAGAAACAAAGGGAGAAAAACCAAATCAATAAAATTAGAAATGAAAAGGGAGAGATCACAACAGACAACACAGATATACAAAGGATCATAAGAGAGTACTATCAGCAATTATATGCCAATAAAATGGACAACTTGGAAGAAATGGACAAATGCTTAGAAAAGTACAACTTTCCAAAACTGAACCAGGAAGAAATAGCAAATCTTAACAGACCCATCACAAGTATGGAAATTGAAACTGTAATCAGAAATCTTCCAGCAAACAAAAGCCCAGGTCCAGACGGCTTCACAGCTGAATTCCACCAAAAATTTAGAGAAGAGCTAACACCTATCCTACTCAAACTCTTCCAGAAAATTGCAGAAGAAGGTAAACTTCCAAACTCATTCTATGAGGCCACCATCACCCTAATCCCTAAACCTGACAAAGATGCCACAAAAAAAGAAAACTACAGGCCAATATCACTGATGAACATAAATGCAAAAATCCTTAACAAAATTCTAGTAATCAGAATCCAACAACACATTAAAAAGATCATACATCATGACCAAGTGGGCTTTATCCCAGGAATGCAAGGATTCTTTAATATCTGCAAATTAATCAATGTAATACACCACATTAACAAACTGAAAAATAAAAACCATATGATTATCTCAACAGATGCAGAGAAAGCCTTTGACAAAATTCAACACCCATTTATGATAAAAACCCTCCAGAATGCGGGACTAGAAGGAACATACCTCAACATAATAAAAGCTATATATGACAAACCCACAGCAAACATTATCCTCAGTGGTGAAAAATTGAAAGCATTTCCCCTAAAGTCAGGAACAAGACAAGGGTGCCCACTCTCACCACTACTATTCAATATAGTTTTGGAAGTTTTGGCTACAGCAATCAGAGCAGAAAAAGACATAAAAGGAATCCAAATTGGGAAAGAAGTAAAATTCTCACTGATGACATGATCCTCTACACAGAAAACCCTAAAGACTCTACCAGAAAATTACTAGAGCTAATCAATGAATATAGTAAAGTTGCAGGATATAAAATCAACACACAGAAATCCCTTGCATTCCTATATACTAATAATGAGAAATTAAGGAAACAATTCCATTCACCGTTGGAACGAAAAGAATTAAATATATCTTAGGAAAATATCTACCTAAAGGAACTAAAGACCTATATATAGAAAACTATAAAACACTGGTGAAAGAAATCAAAGAGGACACTAATAGATGGAGAAATATACCATGTTTGTGGATGGAAAGAATAAATATTGTGAAAATGAGTATACTACCCAAAATAATTTATAGATTCAATGCAATCCCTGTCAAGCTACCAATGATATTTTTCACAGAGCTAGAACAAATAATTTCACAATTTGTATGGAAATACAAAAAAACCTCGAATAGCCAAAGCAATCTTGAGAAAGAAGAATGGAACTGGGGGAATCAACCTGCCGGACTTCAGGCTCTACTACAAAGCAACAGTCATCAAGACAGTATGGTACTGGCATAAAGACATATCTATCAGTGGAACAAACTGGAAAGCCCAGAGATAAATCCACACACCTATGGACACCTTATCTTTGACAAAGGAGGTAAGAATATTCAATGGAGAAAAGACAGTCTCTTTAACAAGTGGTGCTGGGAAAACTGGTCAACCACTTGTAACAGAATGAAACTAGAACAATCCTTAACACCATACACAAAAATAAACTCAAAATGGATTAAAGATCTAAATGTAAGACCAGAAACTATAGAACTCCTAGAGGAGAACATAGGCAAAACACTCCCCGACATAAATCATAGCAGGATCCTCCATGACCCACCTCCCAGAATATTGGAAATAAAAGCAAAAATAAACAAATGGGACCTAATTAAAATTAAAAGCTTCTGCACAGCAAAGAAAACTATAAGCAAGTTGAAAAGACAGCCTTCAGAATGGGAGAAAATAATAGCCACTGAAGCAACTGATAAAAGAATTAATCTCAAAAATATACAAGCAATTCCTGCAGCTCAATTCCAGAAAAATAAATGACCCAATCAAAAAATGGGCCAAAGAACTAAACAGACATTTCTCCAAAGAAGACATACAGATGGCTAACAAACACATGAAAAGATGCTCAACATCACTCATAATCAGAGAAATGCAAATCAAAACAACAGTGTGGTACCATTTCACGCCAGCCAGAATGGCTGCTATCCAAAAGTCTGTGAGCAATAAATTTGCTGGAGAGGGTGTGGAGAAAAGGGAACTGTCTTACACTGTTGGTAGGAATGCAAACAAGTACAGCCACTGTGGAGAACAGTGTGGAGATTCCTTAAAAAATTGTAAATAGAACTCCCATACAACCCAGCAATCCCACTGCTGGGCATACACACCGAGGAAACCAGAATTGAAAGAGACACATGTACTCCAATGTTCATTGCAGCACTGTTAATAATAGCCAGGACATGGAAGCAACCTAGATGTCCATCTGCAGATGAATGGATAAGAAAGCTGTGGTACATATACACAATGGAGTATTACTCAGCAATTAAAAAGAATACATTTGGATCAGTTCTAATGAGGTGGATGAAACTGGAGCCTATTATACAGGGTGAAATAAGCCAGAAAGAAAAACACCAAGACAGTATACTAACGCATATATATGGAATTTAGAAAGATGGTAACGATAATCCTGTATACGAGACAACTAATCTTCGAATGTATAGGCATAAAGTTGTTTCTATTATTTATAGTCTTAATGCTTCTATGAGTAATTCCCATTTTGAGTATTGTTTATTTGCAAGGTTTTTCTTGTTGATTATTGTTACCTGATGTTTCCCTTTCTAGAGAAGCTTTTTAAGGCAGCTTTGACTCTGTTGAGTCTCTCAATTTTATCTTTATTTTTATTGCATTAATACCTGGTATGTATTAGTTGCTTTCTTTTCTTTATGATTATTCTGTTCATTTTGCTAACTTCTTAAACTGGCTGTATACTTGTATACTCATTGCTCTTCCTTTTTATGTAAAGTCTACTACATTTAAGGCCTCAGTGGATAATGTTTTCCACATCCCGTAGGTTTTAAGACTTTGTATTTTTGTTATCTTTCTGTAATGATGTTGTTTTTAAATGCCATGTACTCAGTGAGTGATATAAACACATTGTAAATTTCAGTTTTCTAATTAAAAAAAACAAGAGTTTGATAAACTCATGTTGTTTTTGCATGTTGGCGTTTGATTTTTTAAGGTCATTATTTAATTTAAAGGTTTCAAAGCCATAAATATTTTATTAATGTTAATAAAATTGATAAAATTCTTTTTCTAGCTTATTCACCTTGATGAAGATTGTGTAACGGAACTTTCTGTACATCACAGAAACAACAGGCAAACTATGGAGGATTTGCTTTCACTGGTAAGAAATGCAGCATGAATTTGAAAATATTATCTTTTATTTCATCTTTTTGTTTTGTTTTGTTTTATCAGTACATTAAAAATAGTATAGCATTTTTCAGGCCTAAGATTTTATCCTCGGTGAAGATACTGTATTGCACTTAGTTTATGTTTGTGTATATTTTCAACTCTTTTCTGATGTCTGCTAGATATCCTCTTTAGAAATTATGTTGAACAAAGAGAATTACAGTGGAAAAAAAATTAAGAAACAGATCAAACGAGTCCAGAGAATTTTCAGAGTTCCAATTCTGACAACTTTTAATTCTTTAATGCAGAAATGTGATTCTGCTGTAGCAATGAGGTAAACACAAATCAGTTTTCATTTTACCTGAAAGCATCCCATTAGCATCACATCACCCCCAACCTTATGAACCAGATACATGTGATTTCCGGTGTTGGATCATTTTTAGCTGTTTCAGATGCTTAATTACTAGATTCTGTATGTAGTTTCTCCTGGAAACAGAGGCTGTCTCTGAGTACAGTCTGACATGATGGGTAGGGATCGCACCCAGCTTACCTCCTGGTTCAGGACCATGTCTTTCATCACCTATAAATTGTGTTTGCTTTTTCCTCTTTTCTAACTTGAAAGGTAAAGGCCTTAAGAAGATTTTTTTACAGAACTAACCAAAGCTTTGCTAAGACACAAGTTTTTTCAGTGAGGAGATAATGAAAGAATTCTTTTGAATGACACAGTAAGTCTTTTGAAAGACAATTTCAGACAAATGGGACATATCTGGAAAACAGAGTGATAATTTACTTTTTCAATGGAATGAAAGGAAATGGCAAGAATTGGGAACTGCTGCTAGATATGTTAGGTCCTTCTTTTTTTTAAAGTATTTATTTATTTGGCTACACCAGGTCTTAGTTGCAGCATGCGAACTCTTAGCTGTGGCATGTAGGATCCAGTTCCCTGACCAGGGATTGAACCCAGGCCCCCTGCATTAGGAGCAGGAGTCCTAGCCACTGGACCACCAGGGAAGTCCCAGGTCCTTCGTCTTTTACAGTGAAAATTTGAAGTTTTCACATAGACGAGTTTTATATAAATATGACTTTTTCTTTGGGATGATCTTTAATAGAAAGCTATATTTTGGATTCAAGAAATTGCTTTTTCAATTGTTATTATAGAAATTTTCAAATATCTATAGAGGGACTAGTATAATAACAATGATTTTCCATGCACTCATCTTCTAGCTTTAATTAACAGGTATTAACATTTTGCCAGTTTTATCTATATCCCAGCACTGTCCTCCATCTGCCCTTTTTAGCTAAGATATTTCAAAGCAAATCCCATGTATCATGATGTTTTATGCAGAAAAACTTTGGCAGGAGATTCACAAACTTTAAAACCTGTATCTGAAAAGTAACATACTCAAAACTTCAAGAATCTTTGGGTAAAAAGTCTTTAAAATAGTGTCCTTTATGTGGACACTATTTTATCTCTACGTATAATTTTCAAAGTTGAAACTGAAATGGAAATAGGGATTATAAAACAATATAACGAAGCATGATAGTAATGGTTTTCTGGTATTACATCTCTCTCAACATCTCAGTTGTCTTGAAAGCTGGGCATGACAAACCTTAGGAATGTGTGAGGAGAGTAATAGTTTTCTTCTTGTGTACTTTCCCTTCATTCTTAAATGCCTGTTTGTACTTATTTTCCAGTCCTAGGGATGAGTAGACAACTTCCTCAAAACCTTGGCTGAACATTAGAATCACCTAGGAACTTTAATCCTGATGCCTAAATCTCAACCCCAGAGATTATTATTTCATTGATCTGGGGTGTGGCCTAAGCATCAGAATTTTTAAAGGCTTCCCAAATGATTGCAGTATGTGGACAGGGGTTGGGAGGTACTACTCTAGATTGTTCCTCTTCAAAGTGTGATCTGTGACCAGCAGCATCATCACTTTGTGCTTGTTAGAGATGCAGCATCACTTTGTGCACCTCAGACCTACTGAATCGGAATCTGCATCTTAGTAGAACCTCAAGTGATTGATCATGAAGCACTGGTCTGAATCAGTGGTTCTCAACTGGGAGTGATTTTGCCCCTCCAGGGACATTTTTGGTTCTCACAACTAGGGTGTGTGTATATGCCAATATCGCCTGGTGGGTAGAGGCCAGTGGTGCTGCTAAATATCCTATAGTACACAAAATAGGCCCTGGCCACAAATTACCCAGGTCAATTATCAATAGTGTTGAAGTTGAGAAATCCTGGTCTGGGAAGTCTCAGAGAATTCACATTGGTTCTGAGTACTTTCCAGTTTTAAAGAGCCTTGGGAAAACCAGTTTTGAGATCAGCCATGGTTTGTTAATATTTTTTTTTTCTGGTGTCTTGGGCACTATGCTGTTCAGGCTGGCTAGACAGGGCAGAGATCAGTTTAATGTGATCCATGCTAGTATGGAGCTGCTGATCTTTGTGTAAAGAGAAAGAAACAATATTATTCACAAACATTCAACTTTTGGAATACCACTTATACATTAAATACCCGAGCATTCTTAAACTGCTTTTTGTATTGGAAGTGAGAATCTCTCATGTGTCATGATTTTGAGCCATCTTGTTTTAACCCTCTTGAGATTTCCTCCAGTGGTGCTAGAGCTTCCACTTCATTGCTTTCCTCACTTTCCCCCTCGTCTTCCAGCTGTGAGTGGCTCTGGATTGTGGAGCAGCCAATTATCTGGTTGGGGAGCTTCACGGAAGGTCCCGTGTGCACACAAGGACCTCCAGAACAAGACAGATCCTTTCCCCTCACCCCTGTGGTGTAAACTCTCATGTATTCTGGTAACAGAGGTTTAAAGATTGAGGGCCCCATTGCGGGAATATAAATGTTCCTTTGTCAAAACCCTGTTTTCTGGGCACTGTTCTGTCTTACCCTTTCCTTACATGCTCTTTTTCATGCCCTTAAGACAGATGTCTTGGCTGACACATCAGCCTCAGCAGGTGTTGTTCTGCTCGTAGAACAAACTTCCTTATCTTCAAAGCCTTACTACATGACTTCCTTGTCCAAGAAGGAGACTCAATAAATATGCACTCAGGATTTTTTGGGCAGTTGCTGTTTTGTGAGCTCTCCCTGCACTGTCTCTCATAGTCCTGTGTGGTTGTGAGAATTAATTCAGGACGACACCGCTATACCCCAGGAGCAAGGTCAGGGAAAGGAGACTGGGCTGCTCCTCAGTTTATCAAACCCTGTGATCCAGTAGCTGCCTGTCCTCAGCCCAGGCGCCCAGGCAGTCCTTTAAACATTTGGTTTGCATGAACAATAACTGGGGATTTTTAAATGTCTTTCATTTCCTGGAAGTAGAACCTTCTTTATAACAGGTAAACCTTTTGCTTTACTCTCAGACATTTGACTTTCTAAAGAGGGAGCTGCTTAAAAGATAAGAGAGACATTGGTTGTGTTAGACTTGAGGATTGACATCACCTGGAAAGCATAACTAATGCATTGATTTATCTGTTATTAAACACAGAACTCCCCTGTGCATATTATCATAATAAATAGTATGCAATAGCTATGGCAAAAAAGTTATTAAAAAGATGCTTTTTTGCCTAGGGAAATAGAGAATTTCCAGGATGATTATTAAGCTCTGAGGTATGTTTAGAAACTCCACCTAAAACTCAGCATTTTCCCAGTATTATTTACAATGCCTGGGTTATGCCATCATTAACAAGCACGTGGCAACTTTTTTCTGAAACATTGTCTCTAATCAGTTTATGGCATCCCTTTCAAAAAGACATTTATCACACATGAGACCATAGATGTGGAAGGTGCAAAAAAAACCCTTTAACATGGGAATTATCTGGAGATCCAGTGATTATGACTTGGTGCTTCATTCCTGGGGTGTAGAATTCAATACCTGGTCAGGGAACTAAGATCCTACAAGCTATGCCACACGGCCAAATAAATAAATGAATAAACAGTTAAATAAATGCAATCTTTAACATAACTTTTGGAGAGTAGAGAGTTAGTTTCCAAGTACCTTCTCCATGAAACCTTTCCTGTCCTTCCTTATCCCCAACCTATCTAAATGAAAGGCAACATCCATGATAATTTATTACAGTGTTACACTTCTTCCACTAGATTGATTTGTCCATTATGTAAATTTCAAAGTATATACTACAATTGTGGGTGTCTAAAATGTTAACAGATAAAACTTATTAATAAAATCAGAGGTGACAGTAGATCTCTTTGGGTCATGTGAGAGATGACATGTGAGACATGACCCCTTTGTGAGAGATACATAGCATAAAATACTATTTAGTTTTAAATTTTAACACTTTTACAGGGCAGAGAGTCTCGTAGTCTTGAGTACATTATTTAGAAACATTTAGTTTTTCATGAGGATTGAACAGATATGTTTATATTCAACACCTCCTAAAACCTCAGTAAAATAATAATAAAGGAATAAAAAGGCAAACATTTCACAATGAAAAGAATGAAAGAGGAGATAAAAGAACTGTCAATAAAATTTTAGAAGTTATAAAATAGCTAAGTGTCAGCTGACCTAGCATTTTGGAGAAAACTGAAAGCAAAGTGCATGGAGTGGGAAAAGGCAATAAGCAAATTGTTAGAGCCTTGGACCTCCAGAAAGGCTCAGGAATCAGAGGTCCTAGGAACCTCTGGAGTCAGGGAAGTGAGCAGGTTGGCAACCAGGAATATTGGTTGGAAGTCTCTATTAGGAGCAGTTAGACTGCTAGGTCCCTTTCTTTACCTTGTGCTGCATGATAACCTTTCCCCGACTCCAGCAGAAGACTGGAGAGACACTGAACACGACATGCTTTTGTACCAGATGCAGCTCAGTGGGGGCGATGAGCCATCCTGAAATGGATGCATTGACACACACAATCCCCTTACTGAACAGTGAACCACCATCTCAAACTCCCTTCCCTAGTCATCTTTGAGAATGCCGGGATCAGGATTTTATCCTTACTGCAGTGGAGTTGGGGAAAATACTAGGAGACTCATCTCTAGGGAAAAGCCAAGAGAAAAGACCTATTATACCATTGGCTGGGAGTTCAGCTTCCTGCCTGTTAACCTTAAAGCAGGGCTTCCCAGCCCCTGGGCCACAGACTGGTATGGTCCATAGCCTGTTAGCAACCAGCCCACACAGCAGGAGGTGAGCAGTGGGCTGGAGAGTGAGCAAGTGAAGCTTCATCTGTATTTACAGCTGCTCCCCATCGCTTGCATTACTGCCTGAGCTCCTCCTGTCAGATCAGCAGCAGCATTAGATTCTCACGGGAGTGAACTCTACTGTGAATTGCATATGTGAGGAATCTAGGTTGCGTACCTATTAGAATCTAATATCTGATAATCTGATTCTGCGTTATGATGAGTTGTATAATTATTTCATTATGTATCACAATGTAATAATAATAGAAATAAAGTACACAATAAATGTAACGTGCTTGAATCATCCAGAAACCATCCTCCCCTCACCGCCATCTGTGGAAAAATTGCCTTCCACAAAACCTGTCCTTGGTGTGAAAAAGGTTGGGGACTGCTGTGTTAGAGAGAAGCCCCCAAGGTAATGAACTGCCCCAAACTACACATAGAGTCTTTTAGCTGTGTAGTATGCTCTTTGCTTCTAAATAGAGACAATCAGCCAGAGATCACCAAACCTTTGAGGACAGCCTCTAACATGAAAGTCAAAGATCAAAACAATGGGGTCGGGGAGAGAGTGAAGCAAAAGTATAGATACTCAGAAAAAATCAGATAATGCAGGGAGTGGAAGAAAATGGCTAAGAAACAATAATTACTATTCTTTGAGATAAGAGAAGCTATTTTGTTTTCGAAATGGGAATAAGATGACTTAAGAACATTTTAAGAGATAGCTCTTGAAGATTTAAAATATGACCAGGGAAATGAAAAGCTCAGTAGACATATTTCAAAATGAAGTTAATGTGAAATGTTTCAAAGGGAGAACCTAAAGACAAATAGATGCACAAAGAGAAGGTAAGAAAGGTCCAACATACACATAATAGAAGCTGCAGGAAAATAAAAAACAGAGGAGGGGAAAGAAACCATCAAAGAAACAGTATGAGAAAGAATATTCCAGAAGTGAAAGTATAAGTAACTAGGGCTTGGCAAAATGGATGAAAATAAATCTGCACAAAAGCCTATTTTAGTAAACTTCTAGAAAACTAGGGCTGAAAAAGGAGATGCAGATTTTCTAGAGACAGGAAGCAAAAGGTCATACACAAAGGTTTGGGAATCAGAATGACTTTTGATTTTTTGATAACTGTACTAAAAGTGAGAAGACCATGGGACAGTGCCTTCAAAGCTGTGAAAATTATCGTCAACCTAGAATTCCATACTCAGCCAAACCAGAATCAAGTGTGTGAACAGCATACAGTCATTTATCAGATATGCAAAATCTTAAAAAATTTACCTCCCATTCATCCAATAATTAAACAGTTTACTAATTGACATGGCAAGGGTTTCCCCAGGACTCTACCCACCTTTTGGCCTCTGTTCTGATTAATGTCAGGGTACCAATTAAATATTTTGGACATTACTTAGTTGTAAGGACTATTTACATGGTTATAATAACATAAATGTGATTTAACTAAAAATTGATTAAAATTATAATAAGAGGATACAGGAAGGAGATGTGTTGGGGAAAAAGGAAGGAGTTGAAATAGAGCTAATTTCTTTTTTCCATAGTAAGAAAGCTGGAGACAATATCTGACACTAAACTAAAATTTAAAGCTGTATAATCAATTGATCTAGAAATACAGAGAAAATAGCTGAAAGTGTTAAAAAGTGGTACCTTTTAGGGAGTGGAAATTGTGTGTGGGGTATGGTGTAGGGGATTGCTGTTTTTCACTGTATGCTTTGTAAAGCTTAAAAAAAAATCTAAACTCTGAATGTCATGATATTGGGGAAAAATATTAATTTAAAATAAAGATGATGTCAAAAGCAAGTTTAGTCTTCTAAACAACTTGATATTCTTTTCTCCAGTGGCAGTATGATCACCTCACAGCTACTTACCTTCTGCTCCTAGCCAAGAAGGCTCGGGGAAAACCGGTTCGTTTAAGGCTTCTTTCTTCCTATGGACAGGCCAACTCAACGCCAGTCACAAACATAAAGGTGAATGTTAGAACCTTTTGTGTGAGTGCCATCCACTCTTGCCATGTGCTTACTCTGTTCATGAGTGAATACACACCAGGAAGGTTAACTTTGCTGATGTCAAGGACCCAGAAGCAAGGCATTTGATGATTTAAATATTTTTGTTAAGGGAAATGAGAAATTCTGAGCTTGAATGCTAAAATTTTGAATGTTGGCGTGGCATTAAAAGAAAAATTTCTCCCTTCCTCCTTTTTTCCCATGAAAGTAACTCCTGATTGTTGTAGAATAATTTTAAGCCACGGATAAGCTAAAGGAAAATGTAATTTATCTATAAAGCTACTACCATCTGTAGATAAAATAGTTTATATTTTACTGTCTTTCCAGTCTTTTTTAGTATGCTTGTTTATATATTATGTAAATTATAGGACAAATTATATATGCTTTATGTAAATGAAGTGTTTCAGTGTAATGTTGATACTCATTTATGTTAGGGGTTTAAGATGTTTTGAATAGTAGCTATAGCTCATGCAACTCAAATTTCTTGTATGACTTGTAACTATTTTTTTCCATTTTGTAGTCTTTGTCTCATTTTCCTTCCTCATGAACGTGTAGAATGGTGGAGAAACCTTGCCTATTTGGAAGCACCGTGTCATTCCTAAGTGCTCACATCAGTCTCTGTTTTCTGTGTGATTCTCTGTATTTCCCATGGCTTAAACTTCTGCCTTCCAGATACTTTGCTGAATGGATGTGGAGCTTTGTAAGATAATCTTCCTTCCATTAGTTCAGGCTGCAGTTTAAATGATTTTAGCGCTAGAAAACGGTACTTTTGTTATTCTCAGAGAGAGGGAGTATGATCCAGTATGTTTGCTTAGTCTCTCAGTTGCGTTGACTCTTTGCGACCCTATAGACCTGCCAGGCTCCTCTGTCCATGGGATTTCCCGGGCGAGAATACTGGAGTGGGTTGCCATTTCCTCTTCCAGGGAATCTTCTTCTCCCTGGGATTGAACCTATATCTCTCGCATCTCCTGCATTGGCAGGCAAATTGTTTACCACTGTGCCACCTGGGAAGCCTGGAATCCAGTATAGCCCAAATGATTATGTGAGTGCAGTGATTTTTTTCTTAAATTGGAGGATAATTGCCTTACAATGTTGTGTTGGTTTCTGCCATACAGCAGTGTGACTCAGCCGTAAGTGTACGTGTGTCCCCTCCCTCTTGAATCTCCCTCCTCCGTCCCAGATTTTTTTTTTTTCAGGTCTCAAAACTGTGTTTTAAAAATCTTCAAATGCTACTCCTTTCATAATCTTTTGTTGAATCCACCCATACCCCCAGCCCCGGCAATTCCTTTAACAACTCATGTAGATCTCTCTTTTGGCACTTGTCAATCATGTGCTGCATGTATAGTGGTTCTTTTGTCCCTGAGGGACCTAACTCGTCTCCCTTTTCTCCCTAGTTGGTCTTTTGACCAAATTAAAAACTGAAAGTGTTAGTATAAGGGGCTGTTGTGTGAAGAAATCTCTGAAGTGAGATAATCTTCTGCTGGGCTGTTTTTCTTTTTAAAAGAAAGTTTTGTATTGGAGTATAGCCGATTTACAATGTTGTGATAGTTTCAGGTGGACAGCAAAGGGTGAGCTGTTCTCTAGTCTGTTCTCAGAGAGTTATACTGGGTTGGTGAATATCCCATGCCCAGGCAGATCTTTTACCTGCTGACTCTGAATCATCTAATCCCTCATCCTGCTCACGGAGCAAACTCTTTAAAGTCTGATACTCAAGTTGGTACCTTTGGGTTCAGGAGGATGCAAAAACATAAGCTTTGCTTCTGATCAAGGTAATTTCAGAGAGATATTAGATACCTTCATACTTAGAATAAACCTCAGCTTAATTTTATTTTGTTTTTTATTTTTTGGCTGTACTGTGTGGCATGTGGTATCCTAGCTCCCTGATCAGGGATTGAACTCAGGCCCTCAGCAGTGAAAGTGCAGAATCCTAACCACACTGGACTGCCAGGGAACTCCCTAAGTTTTTGAGTTTATGACACCCTAGTTAAACAGTCTTAGACATTTTCCTGAGCCATTAGATTTTCTTATATCTGGATTGACCTGGTCTCAATTGATGTACTTATATGAGTCATAGAATATCCAAGTAAAAATGATCTGGGAAGGTATTTAATCTTCCATCTAATGAACATTTACCCAATAATTTAATTATTTGGGCATTTATATTATTGAGTCAGTTTTTATAGCCAATAAAGAGAGTTTTTAATGTCAAGAAATGAAGTAGAAATCAAATTTTGTTATTTTTTTTCTCCCTAATCTATATGCAACTCACTAAGGCTTGGAGCAAGCTATATAGTCTTTCTGCTATTCTCCTCCTTGATAGAATCATTCCTTTTTTCTCTAGAGTTTTCTTTATAAAAAAGTAAGTAATTCTGAACTACTAATCAATGACACTGTCAGTGAAATGATAATACAATCTGATCTGAGAATCACAAAAAGACCACATATTTTCAACATCATTAGCATTTTCAGGCCCTGTGCTAGAAAGGAGAGTGCTTGCTGTCTAACAGATAAGATGAGACAAGACACGTATAAATAACACAACATCATAGTAGATGGTTGGTACCAGGTAAGCCCTGGAGATGTGTGGTAGGGGCTTTGTATAGCACGGGAGTGATCACTATGGGTGATTCAAACTGGATCCATTGTTAACTTTAGGAAAGTGGAAAAGAAGGAGCACAGAATTTAGGGCAAGATAAATGTAATTAGCAAAAACTCAGTCTCCTAAATGTGCTTGATGTATTCTTTTGACAGTGATCAGATTTGTTTGCTTAAAATAGAGTTGAAGGGGGAAAAGTAAGAGAGGGAGAGAGAATGGGTGATCTGGAAGGGTAGCTGAAAGCTAGATTTTAGAGAACCTTGAAATGCCTGATCAGAGGGTTAGACTTTATGCTATAGGTAATGGGAAACTGGATTTTTGAGCAAGCCATGACGATGACAAATCACCAACCTGACTCATTTTCAGAATTCATCCATTGTATATAGGGTTATTCAGTCAGGGATGTGTATGTGCTTTTACTCCCTACTGTAGCCCTCATTCATACAATACTGTGCTTCTCCCCACTGAGCCTAGACTTAGTATTTTTCTCAGCCTAGCACTCCA
Organism: Moschus berezovskii; assembly: GCF_049115385.1. Taxonomy (NCBI): domain Eukaryota; kingdom Metazoa; phylum Chordata; class Mammalia; order Artiodactyla; family Moschidae; genus Moschus; species Moschus berezovskii. The sequence continues at coordinate 68,135,018 of NC_142466.1, forward strand.
TGTAATTAGTTCTAGTTGATGGTAATTGATAACCCTGGAGAACTCTGTCATCCCTGGTTGAGAGGGTGGAAAGACTAGTGGTGGGGATTGTACTGTCTGCTTGAATAGTTTAGATATGAGAAGATTTGTCCTTGAATTAGAAAATCAGAAAAGAAGGGATTTTGGGGGTGTAAGAAATTCAAGTATAGTTGCCTGACTAGGCTAAATAGATGTTGAAAGAAAGAAAAATAAAAAATCCAGCTATACTGCATAGTCTTAGAATTTAGAGTGTATCTAGTATATTCCTAGTTTATTAACTTCCCAGGTGGCTCAGTGGTAAAGAATCTGCCTATCACTGCAGGAGATGCAGGTTCGATCCCCACTCTACTATTCTTGCCTGGGGAATGCCATGGACAGAGGAAGCAGGCAGGCTACAGTCCATGGGGTTGCAAAGAGTCAGACACACCTGAGCAACTGAGCACAGTTTATTGAGGAGGAAGAATGAAGGAAAATAAGTGACTCTGGTGGTATTATTAGCATAGGATCCCAAATATATTGTCTCCAGGAGATGTTTCATAAGGCTAATTTATTCCTAGTAGAAATTGCTAACTACTCAGTATGTTCTTCCAACCAAGAAACCTCTATTTCAGAGTCCCTTCCATTTTCTACTTTGTCAGAGAGCTTCTTATTTGTGGATTTGCAAAGGAGTCATTTGTCTGATGTTGTAGTGTTTATCTGATAAACTACTTAGCCATATAACATAAGAACATTCCAAGGCATCTTGTTTGAGAGTCAGAGTCTACTATCTAATAATTTGAATTAAAGACTTTTGACTTCTTGTTTTCAGTTTTGGATGTGAGCTCCTTCTATATACTATCTCTCATTTGTTTCTGCTTCCAGGGCCTTGCCCTGTGTATACCCTTTTAAAACTGAATCATGGTGGCATTGTTTTCTGAGTTCTTCTGTTTTTGAATAGTCAAAGAATCTGAGTCTAGAAGATATGATCACCAGTGACGAAAATTATGTGGCTGGATTAATAAACTATGAATGGTGTGAAGACATTTCATCAAGAGGTGTGGCTACTCCACAAACACCACAGGTTGGTTATTTTTATTATTTAAAGTGGATATGTTATCTCAATTATAAAAAATATCTAGGCTATATAACGAGATCTAATTTGTGCTTGCAAATTTCATGAATTCCTAAACTATTAAAAATATTAACAGGAGATTGTTGGGATATGAATGAAAGGAAGCCAATTATTTCCAAGTTGAATTCTTTTCATTTTGGAGCACTTTACTGCTCTTTTTTTTTTTCCTTTCCTCCCCTCCCCTCCTGTTTACAAAATGAGGTATAATTTAAATGTCCCTGTTCCACAAACTTATCAATACTTGATATTTTTTTGTATTTAGTATTTTATAATATGATGAATGTGAAGTGATATCTCATGTGGTTTTAATTTGTACTTTTTTGATTATGTTTGTATCTGTTCATATGTTGATCAGCCAATCTTTTTTCCTGTTTTATGAAATGTTTTTTTGTGTCTTTTGCCTGTTTCTCTATTGGATTGTTTCTTTTCTCTTTTGGTATTGAGGAAAGTCTAATTCTAACCCTTTGTTGGTTGTGTATTGCAGGTGTACAGATATATCATCTGAGTTTGTCACTTGTCTTTTTACTTTGATGGCAGGAGTCATTAATTTTAATGAGTTGTCAGTATTTTTCTTTATGGTTTGTAACTTTTGTATCTTTTAAAAGAAATCATTCTCCAAAAGTTATAAATGCATTCACACATATTGCTTCTCAAGTTTTAAAGCTTTTTCTTTCACATTTAAGCCTTTAATCTATGGAGAATTAAGTCTCTTGTATGGTGTAAGGTAGGGAATCAATTCTTCCTCTTATAACCAGTTGTGCCAGCACCATTATAAAATCTAGTCTGTCTGCACTGATCTACAGTGGCACTTTTGTCAGATATCAAGTTGTTATATGTATGTCTGCTTCTGAGAAATATTTTGTTTCATTGGTTTATTTTCACCAATACCATCTGTCTTACCTCTTCAGTTTTATAATATTTCTTTTATCTGGATAGCCAGTTTCCTCCCATCTTAGTCTATAGGGATATCTTGGCTATTTCTTGTTCCTTTGCATTTCCATGTACATTTTAGAGTCATTTTGATAAATTGACAACTTTATATATACTTAAAAATTGAAATTACATTGTTTCTAAGATTCAATTTGGGAAAAAATTGAGGTCTGTACTCTCAAATCCCTCATCTGTAGACGTAGTATACCTTGCTATTTATTAGGTTTTAGTTAACTGCTTTCAATAAAATTTTATAAATTTCTCCCAAAAGATCTTCCTTTCCAATGTTCATGCCTTTAGTGTCATTTTATTACTGTACTTAGTAGTCCTAACAATATAGCAGACATTCTTGGGTTCTTCCCAACTGTAGAATGATGCTTCTAATATTTTACCATTAAATATGGTGCTTGTTTTTTCTTTTTCATTCCCCTTCACCCTGCCTTTCTCTGTTCTTCTTTCCCTTTTCCTGTTATCCTGCTTTTCCTCTCTCTTCTCTGTGCCTCCCAACCCATATTTCTCAGACTAAGAAAATTTTCTCATCTATCCTGGTTTACTTAAAAATTATGAATCTCAGTTGCAGAAAAAAAGATTAGATAGAATTCATCTGTTGAGATAATCATCTGGCTTTGTTCTTTCCATTTGTTAATGTAGTATATGTTATATTAATAGATTTTATTTTAAAACAATTTTGCATCCTTTAGATAAGCCCAGTTTGTCATGATGTATTGCTATCTTTTTTACACGTTGCTGGGTTTAGTTTACTAATAATTTTCATTTAGAATTTTTGCTTCTATGTTCTTAAGTGAGATTGGCCAATTCTTTCTTAAATGACTTTTTTTTTTCTTTTGAAAATTTTAGTTTTGTTATGCGCAAGTAATACATGGGTATATTCATCTTGTAAAAAAGTTCAAACATTATGGAACTATGTTGAATAGAGTGAAAGGCTTTCTTCCCCTGTTGTTGCATCCCATCCCATCTTATATTACTTGTATCTGATTGATATTAAGATTATAATTTGTCTTTTAAAATGATTTGGAACATAGTCTCTCTTTTTTATTCCATGAAATGGTATTTAAGAGCTATTAATTATATTTTCCTTGAGTCTATGATGGAGCTTATGTAACTATCTCGGCCTGGAATTTTTCTGTGAGAAGCTAGTCAACTACTGATACAATTTCTTTTGTGTTTATAGGACTACACAGTATTTCAATTTCTTCCTGTCAGTTTGGTGAATTTTGTTTTTCTAGTGTCCATTTCATTTAAATTTTAAAATGTTTTGGCATAAAATCACTGGATATTATGGTCCCATGTGCATTTCGCTCATTTTCCTCCAGTAGTTAATTTTGCATAACTGTGGTACAACTTTTTTTGGCTCTATACATTTTAACTTCATAAATTACATTTTTAGAATGTAATGCTATTGATATTTGTTTTGATTTCCCTTCATTTACATACATTTCCCTTCATTTACATACCCTTCTTATCTCTCAAATTCTTCATTCTAAAATTATTTTTTTTCTTCCTGAAGTGTATCCTTTAAAATTTCCTTTAGTGGAAACTACAGTTGATGGCAAACATTCTTTCTAAATTAGCTAAAATTGTCTTTTTTTCATTTTTTTAATGTAGTTTCTCTGTATGTTGATTTATAGTTTATCAGTTATTTTACACTTTTCATTTTGAACATATTATTCCACTCTCTTTTTTTCCCCCTCTGTTCTCCTAGAGATCTGTTTATTTTTTAATTAATAAAGAATTGTTTAATCGCTAAGTCATGTCCAACCCCATGAACTGTAGCCCACCAGGCTCCTCTGTCCATGGGATTTCCCAGGCAAGAATATTGGAGTGGGTTGCTATTTCCTTCTCCTCCACTGTCTTCTTCCTTCTTCAGTTACCACTGAGGAATCAGTGTCAGCAAATTTGCCAGCAAATTTGGAAAACTCAGCAGTGGCTACAGAACTGGAAAAGGTCAGTTTCATTCCAGTCCCAAAGGAGAACAATGCCAAAGAATACTCAAACTACTGCACAATTGCACTCACCTCACACGCCAGCAAAGTAATGCTCAAAATTCTCCAAGCCTGGCTTGGAGAACCATGAAATTCCAGATGTTCACACTGGATTTAGAAAAGGCAGAGGAACCAGAGATAAAATTGCTAACATCTGTTGGATCATGGAAAAAGCAAGAGAGTTCCAGAAAAACATCTACTTCTGCTTTATTGACTATGCCAAAGCCTTTGACTATGTGGATCACAACAAACTGGAAAATTCTTCAAGAGATGGGAATACCAGACCACCTCACCTGCCTTCTGAGAAATCTGTATGCAGGTCAAGAAGCAACAGTTAGAACTGGGCGTGGAACAACAGACGGGTTCCAAATAGGGAAAGGAGTACATCAAGGCTGTATATTGTCACCCTGCTTATTTAACTTATATGCAGAGTACATCATGAGAAATGCTGGACTGGATGAAGCACAAGCTGGAGTCAAGATTGCCCAGAGAAATATCAGTAACCTCAGATATGCAGACAATACCACCTTTATGACAGAAAGTGAAGAACTAAAGAGCCTCTTAATGAAAGTGAAAGAAGAGATCGAAAAAGTTGGCTTACAACTCAACATTCAGAAAACTGAGATCATGGCATCCGGTCCCATCACTTCATGACAAATAGATGGGGAAACAATGGAAACAGTGACAGACTTTGTTTTGAGGGACTCCAAAATCACTGCAGATTGTGACTGTAGCCATGAAATTAAAAGACGCTTGCTCCTTGGAAAAAAGCTATGACCAACCTGGACAGCATATTAAAAAGTAGAGACATTACTTTGCCAACAAAGGTCTGTCTAGTCAAAGTTATGGTTTTGCAGTAGTCGTGGATGGATGTGAGAGTTGGACTATAAAGAAAGCTGAGCACTGAAGAACTGATGCTTTTGAACTGTGGTGTTGGAGAAGACTCTTGAGAGTCCCTTGGACTGCAAGGAGATCCAACCAGTCTATCCTAAAGGGGATCAGTCCTGGGTGTTCATTGGAAGGACTGATGTTGAAGCTGAAACTCCAATACTTTGGCCACCTGATGCGAAGAGCTGACTCATTTGAAAAGATTCTGATGCTGGGAAAGATTGAGGGCAGGAGGCGAAGGGGATGACAGAGGATGAGATGTTTGGATGGCATCACTGACTCAATGGACATGGGTTTGGGTGGACTCCGGGAGCTGGTGATGGACAGGGAGGCCTGGCGTGCTGCAGTTCATGGGGTTGCAAAGAATCGGGCATGACTGAGTGACTGAACTGAACTGAATTGAAACAGGGTATTGTTCTAATACTGTTCATTACTCACTCCCCTGAGCAAATGAAATCCCTTTACTGAGGGAATATCACAGATAACATAAATATGACTGTTTAAGTTGTACTAATTTGAGCACTGAAGAATTGATGCTTTGGAACTGTGGTGTTGGAGAAGACTCTTGAGAGTCCAAGGGACTGCAAGGAGATCCACGCAGTCCATCCTAAAGGAAATCAGTCCTGAATATTCATTGGAAGGTCTGATGTTGAAGCTCAAACTCCAATACTTTGGCCACCTGATGCGAAGAACTGACTCATTGGAAAAGACCCTGATGCTGGGAAAGATTGAGGTTGGGAGGAGAAGGTGATGACAGAGGATGAGGTGGTTGGATGGCATCACCGACTGGCATGCCATCACATGGCATCACACGAGTTTGAGTAAACTCTGGGAGTTGGTGATGGACAGGGAGGCCTGGCCTGTTGCAGTCCATGGGGTCACAAAGAGTCGGACACGACTGAGCGACTGAACTGAATTAGTGTCAGTCAGGTTGCTTTCTAGTTAGTCTTTTCTCCCTGGCTCTTTTTAGGATTTTTTCTTTGCTTTTGGTGTTCTGCAGTCTCATTGTTAGGTATACTGTCTGGTGAGTAGTGTCTTCTAGAATTGTACAACCTGGTAAATATAGATATGGATTTCTTTTTGTTTATGATTCATTGTGTTTCCTGTATTTGAGGATTTGTATCTTTAATTAATTTTAGAGGATACCTTGAGTAATTACTGCTTTTTCATTGTCTCTATTATCTATCTCTGGAATGTATAATAGATGTATGTTAGACCATAGAGCTTCGTCTTCCATTTATTTTAAACTCTCTTTCATATATCCCATATCTTTCTGTCTAAGCTGTGTTCTAGATCATTTCATATTTATTTCACATTCACATTCTCTTTTCATTTCTATCTGCTATTTGACATGTCCATTGAATTTTTCATTTTTATCATTGCATTATTTCTAGAGATTTTTATTCTCTTTCAAAATTGCTTTAACGTTTCTCTTTTCATGTTTTTAATTTTTTATTTTGAACATATGAACATATTTATGTTCTGTATTTGATAATTTTAATATCTTACATCTTTTGGGGTCTGTTTCTTTTATTTTTTTCTCCTGACTTTTGCTCTTGGTGTTTGAATCATTTGTGATTTTTTTTTTTTAATAGGTTCATTTTTCTTGGAATTCTTTGGGAATGCTTTGAGGCTTGGATTAAGGGTTGAGGTCTTGGGTTGTGCTGGATTGAAGCTTTTCTTTCAGATAGGAATTGTGTTTCCTTTTGTCATGTTCCTGGAATACAACCATTTAGGACTAGAATTATTTTAAATCAAATTCTAAGGTTGAAATTTCTGGGATATGAATTTGAGCTCCAAGTCTGTGTGAAGACTGTTCTGTGGTTACTTAGCAATTGTTAAAGGAAATTCTCTTTTCTTCTTCAGAGCCATAACCAAGACAGACAAATTTTTTTGCTAACTCCTTTACAGGGCAGGTTTAAATTTATTCACTCTTTCATTTTTGTTTTGGCCCCTCCTGGCTTTACCTGGAAGCTTTGGCTCTAACTTAGCCCCTGCATAGGTCTCATCTCCTGCTGTAGATTATGCGAGAGTGGGTACATGCCCTTAAGGCAGCAGACAGTTTCAACCTTGATTACATTTCTGCATTCATGCTTCTGTTTTTCGTTTGACCTCTGAGGATTTTCCTATCTTTTTTGCAAGCTCAACCATAAATTTAAAAGGATTAAGACATATTTTCTATGCAACATTTCTGTTAGAACATTTTAACATAGTTTTTCTGTGCTGGTCATTGACTAAACTTTTATTTCTTGGTACATATTAGAAACAAACTGGCAGTCTAGATATGGGAAGCAATTCTTAGGGATTTATTTGTGGCCATCAATTGCCTAGAATCTGGGTGTGTTTGATTAAATACAGCTTGAAACATGTTGAAAATTACCTGTCAATAGAACAACCTAAAGTGATCTACATGTACTAACTAAAGGGAACTGAATATATATTTTCAAATTTCCTAGTATCACCAATAATATCCTTTTGATAGTGTTTCATTTTAATAAAAGTGGTGCAAGGTAATTTGCAAATGATTAAGGCATGCTGTAAAGAAATTGACTTTTCTTCTTCAATGTGCTTTATCCAGTAACTTTTTTTTTCCAGTTTGCCAAGCATTGGACAGAATCAAATGGCCTGGAATCTACATCATTAACTCCAGTATTATGCAGGGCATCTGCCAATAAATTAAAGAACAAAGAAAATGTATATACTCCTAAGTCTGCTGTAAAGAATGAAGAGTGCTTTGTATTTCCTGAGCCAAAGACTCCAGTTAATAAGAACCAGTATAAAAGAGAAATACTCACTACACCAAATCATTACAGTACACCCTCCAAAGGTATTTGCTGTTTAGATTAAACAGTAGCAAAATATCTCGAAATTCCTTCTTACCATGCTAAATAAACATATAGCAGATCAGAAATGGCTAGCAATGCCCTCAGGAATTATAGGAGAAGTCAGGCTGTTTTTTAAGCATATGTTATTTGCATTAGTTGGAATGAAAGCATATTAATCAACTTCAGATTTTTCTCAAATGTTATTAAGGTTTTCTCTTTCTCACATTTATAGAGTTGAATCATATTATCACAGAATATCAAAGGTGAAAGGCAAGTTGCTGCTGATTTAATCCCCCTACCCTTTTCACAACTAAGGAACCTGAGGCTCAGATGAGTGAAGGGATCTACCCAAGGTTGTACATGTAGGCCGAGACCTTGCTTGCCCCTCTGCCCCCACATAGAATGACTCCATTCAAGTCTTTGCTGAGCCCTTCTTAGTCATCTGGAGTTCCAGTTCTGGTGTCTGATCCTGTTCTGCCTGTTCTATTACTGATGCCCTTCCGGATACCTAGAGCTGTGTTCATATTACAGCTCTCATTTACCTTGATTTCCTCTTCATTTTAATCATCACCAATTATTCAAGCTGTTTCCTTGGTGATATCTCAGTGTTTTCATAGCTGATTTTATCTGGGGACATTCTGTTTTGTCACTCTGTTTAAAACATAGTGCCTAGATCTGAATCCAGTTTTCTAGTACTAGGTCTCACCAGGATGACAGTGTCATGAGAGTAGACTCTCACTTTTCTGTGACATGGCATAGTACATAGCTGTAGCCATACTTGGTATCTTGTACCTACTAGGTGCCTGCATGCGTGCCAAGTTGCTTCAGTCTGCCTGACTTTTTGTGACCCCATGGTCTGTAGCCCTCCAGGCTCCTCTGTCTATGGGATTCTCCAGGCAAGAATACTGGAGTGGTGGGTTGCCATGCCCTCCTCCAGGGGATCTTCCTGACCCAGGGATCAAACCTGTGTCTTTCATGTCTCTGCATTGGCAGGCAGATTCTTTACCACTAGTGCCACCTGGGAAACCTAGTGCCTGGCATATAATGGGGTCCATTTCTGTTGAATGAAGAAATGAATAAATTAGAGAGCCTGAAGGGATTTCATTTACTGTGATCTAGTCTTTGTCACTTTAAAGAAATGACACCTAAACTTTATTAGTTTTCTTTCCAGCAGTTGTGACCTACTTGTGTGTTATGTTAAAATCTTAATGAACCTACACTGTGAAACATTGCCTTGTGAATGGCTGCCCACATCCTGCCATTGTGTTTCCAGTTTGCTAACTGACTGATAGCCAGTTCTAGAGTTTACTTCTTATACATAAAGATATTATGAAACACTTGGTGAGAATATTTGCTGGAAGTTCTGTTGATAGCATTATCCAGTTGAATCAACACTTTCCCTAAAATCATGAGGCTGGTTTGGTGTGATGTGTGAAAGCCTGTGGTTATTTACGAGCATTAATGAGATAATATTTGCATATAGTAGGACCTCAGTCGGAGAAGGAAATGGCACCCCACTCTAGTACTCTTGCCTGGAAAATCCCATGAACGGGGGAGCCTGGTGGGCTGCAGTCCATTGGGTCGCGAAGAGTCGGACACGACTGAGCAACTTCACTTTCACGCATTGGAGAAGGAAAGGGCTACCCACTCCAGTGTTCTTGCCTGGAGAATCCCAGGGACGGAGGAGCCTGGTGGGCTGCCGCCTATGGGGTCGCACAGAGTCGGACACGACTGAAGCGACTTAGCAGCAGCAGCAGCAGCAGGACCTCAGTAATTGCTGCTGTTGCATCGTATCTCTTTCTCTTCTCTTATTTCTCTTAATATACCTACAAGGTCCTTTGTGAGTCGTGAGGTTGGGCAGGGAACTAGAATGGACCTTTAACTCATCTTAACCCATTCAGGAGTTTTTTTTAAAAATTATTTAAAAAAAATAGTCCCTTCTGTTATTGACTTTCAATAAAAAAAATTTATGTAATTCTGAAAGTTTTGAAAATATAGGTAGTTTAGAATTTATAATCTTAAAGTGTCGTTAATTTACATATCTTGTCCCTGTGAGAGATTACATTGGTCAGAAGCTATTTTTGGACATTTTTCTTTAAACATAAGGGCTGCCAAGAGAAGCAGTGGCCGAAGCCCCAGTTGATAGCCTCCATCAGCACTTTGCATTTTACTTTTGCTCTGAGTCATTTTTTTAATATTTATTTTTTTATTATTATTTTGCTGCTTTGGGTCCTCATTGCAGCATGTGGGATCTAATTCCCTGACCAGGGATCAAACCTGAGCCACCTGCATTGGAAGCATGGAGTCTTAGCGACTGGATCAAAAGGGCAGTCCCTTAGAATTAGTTTTATTTTTCTGAATCCTATCTAACCCATTTAATGAGAGTTTGCTGAAGGGTAACTATGTATGGTAGTAGATACCCTCAGTACACAAAGATGAAAACTGTTTTCATAGGTATTGTTGATTAATCTTATTTTCTTGTTCTTGGGGAACCAGTGAGAGTAATGCTATATAGTCATAAATAAAACAAATCCCTGATCTCTTTTTAAAACCTTGGTATCTTATATTTCTAAGCAGTATACAACTTTTAGATCATGAACAAAAAGTTAGCTAATTAGCAGTAACCAGATTGTTAATGCAGACTTGTCACAAACTGTATCAGTTACAAATACACTGCTAGAATAAAACCCCAAATTCTGGAATATGGAGTATAAAAATAATTAAAGCTCACAACCTCTTTAATAACTTTTGTCAGCTTTCACAGGGGAATGTTCTCTTTGCCTGACAGGAGTTGAAAGGGCTATGAATTGAGTTAACACCTCTCAGTAATATATCAGCTAAAGGTATAAATACAGATTAACTTTTATTTATAGAAAGGATAATCAGTAATCATGAAGTATTATTTATATGTTCTATTTAGATTTGTCATGTGATATTTAAAACAAAATCATGAGCATGGCCTCAGTTTTACAGTGATGAAAAAGCAGAGTCACACTTGTAAGGCAAAATGATTTTGTTTTTATTTTAAATCACATGGAAACATTTCTTTAAAGAATTAGAGCTTTAACATCACTGGGCAAGTGGTTACAATATTTCTGAGCCAGTGAATGAGGTGATACATGCATTACTGATAAAAATTTTGAAACCATAGCATGTAAACTACATATGGTTTGTATTTTTTGTTTTTCTAATAGCTGGAAACCAGTTCCTGAAGGAAACCCCAGTTAAAATGCCGGTAAATTCAACAGGAACAGAGAAGTTAATAACAGGAGTCATTAGCCCTGAGAGGCGGTAAGTGTTCAGTTTTTAAGACTCTTTTGCTCTTCAGTATATGTAACCAGATTTCCTTTTTTCATATATGATAAGCCCAATTAAGGTAAACCAGCATGTGAATTCTGTCAGGGACTGTAGGAATGTCTGTATAAACATAGTCTGAGGTCATTACTGAGGATGTTGACACTGCCTTCCTCAGGGGGCAGCTGTGAGACTCATCACCAGTAGGATTGACACCTTACCTTAAAATACAGCAGGGGCTTCTTTGGTGACTCTGGTAAAGCATCCCCCTTGCCAGTGCAGGGGACATGGATTTGATCCCTGATCTGGGATGATCCCACATGCTGCAAAGCAGCTAAGCCTGTGAACCACAACTATTGAGCTTGTGCTCTAGATCCTGGGAACTGCAACTACTGAAGCCTGTGTGCCCCAGAGCCTGTGCTCCCCAACGAGAGAAGCCACCTCAATGAGAGGACCGTACACTGCAACTGGAGAGTAGCCCCTGCTTGCCACAACTAGAGAAAAGCCTGTGTCGCAGTGCAGACCCAGCAGAGCCAAAAATAAATAAATAAAATAAAATAATACAGCCGGCTGGGAGGCTGGGGCCAGGGTTCATGTGCTGAGGTCCGTCTTTCCCTGCACTTCTGCCAATGGAGGATAGATGTCTACTAACAGAAGCAAAGAGTCAGACACGATTGAGCTTGCACGCATGGCATTATTACTCATTTTCTTGATATCATAATGAGATTGTGGTTATGTAGGAAAATATTAATACATTGATGTGTACTGAAGTGTTTTAGAATAAAGGGTTGTGATATCTTCAGATGGGTTACTTTGATGGCTTATTTTTAATATATTTATTATATATACATAAAGAAAGCAAGTGTGATAAAATATTAATATAATATTAATCTAGAAGGATATGTGGGTGGTTGTTATGTATTTTGCTCAACTCTTCTACATATTTGACATTAAAAATAAAAAATAATTTTGGCATTTGGCTCGGGGGACAGGTGATGGCTGTATTTGGGTGGGAGATGGCTTTCGTGCTCCCTGAAGAAGAATAAGATGGCCTGGCCTGGGCATAGCTGGCACCTATCAGGCAGGACAAAAGCACCTCTGTGAGGGGCCAACAGGTGGAAGTCCAGCCCCTACTCATGATGTTTTTGTTTTTTTTCCCTCAGGTGTCGCTCAGTAGAAGTCAATCTCAACCAAGTACATGTGGAGGAAACTCCAAAAAGAAAAGGAACCAAAGTGTTTGGGAGCCTCGAGAAGGGGTTGGATAAAGTTATCACGGTGCTTACCAGGAGCAAAAGGAAAGGCTCTGTCAAAGATGGGCCAAGAAGACTAAAGGTAGTGTAAGGTCGTGGAAATGGGCGTCTCAAGCTGTAAGGAAATAACCCAGACACCACGGGAAAGTAACAGGCTTTATTGGCAGTGCGCTCCCGGGCAGAACCCACTGACCGCAAGAATGGCCACGAGGAGTTCTGCCCCAACAAAGGCAGGGTGCGATTTTTATGCCTTCGGGGCAGGAAGTGGTATCATATAACCTGGACAGGCCTAAGATAAGGTAAAGCTCGGGAATGCGAGATTGTGAGTGGTCAGCTAGACAGGCGGAGAAGGCAATGGCAAGCCACTCCAGTACTATTGCCTAGAAAATCCCATGGATGGAGGAGCCTGGTAGGCTGTAGTCCATGGGGTCGCTAAGGGTCGGACACGACTGAGCGACTTCACTTTCACTTTTTACTTTCACACATTGGAGAAGGAAATGGCAACCCACTTCAGTGTTCTTGCCTGGAGAATCCCAGGGACGGGGGAGCCTGGTGGGCTTCCATCTATGGGGTCACACAGAGTCGGACACGACTGAAGTGACTTAGCAGCAGCAGCAGCAGCTAGACAGGGTTGGTCACTCTGGAGGTCAGGAAGTGGGGGGATAGATCTCGGCAGAGGGTTATTACGTCAGAAATTCCTCAGCGGTTTGGCGGGACTTTTTCCCTCTGGCGGGGGATGGAGAGGGGAAGAAGGAGACAAGATAGCCACCGGGAAGGGGAAGCCAAGAAGGCCACCAGGGTCCGACCTTACAGGTAGGTGGACTGAAATTCTTTAATATGGATTTTAGAAGCTTACTGCTAATTGCACTATTTTTTTTTTCCAAAGAAAAGTACTGAATGTGTGAATTGATTAGTATTTTTAATTTACTTATGTACATATTTTTTGAGCACCTAAAGTATGCGTGTTACTATGCAGTGGGCTTAATGCAGAGGTAAATTACATACAGTTGGTCTTTTGGGGGGACAAATAACTATTTGTTAAAGTTTAAATATTCAAGTTCAGGTAGGGGGATTAATCTCATGGAGATGAGGAAGCATGGGGCATGTATGAGGAATTGTCTTAAAGGGTGGGAGCTTGTGCTCAGTTGTCCTATTTCTGGTACACAGAAGAGTCCCTGACACATGGGTGCATTTGTAGGCCCTCACAAAATATTTGAATGCAGGAAGTTAATTTGAACTTTGAGTGTGACATGTGAGGAGAATAGCAACAGGCCCAGAAGGGAGGCTGGGTGCTTCAGGGGAGAATGTTCTGAGATCCCATTTATGTTCTGTCTTAAAGTGAGAGAAGATAGGACTTCTCCATTAGTGTCTGTTGCCTTGTAGAACTTACATAATTCACTGGAGTTTTATGTTTCATATGACTGTTTACTAGGCATATTTTATCTTTTATTCTGAGATTTCTCTAGTTGGAGACAGTTGTGAGGTATTTCAAACCCTGACACTGGGATTATGAAAATCATGTCATTTCTATGAGAATAGTAAATAAAGAAGATTAAGGAAACTTGTCCAATTATATATATTGTTGAGATGCTAAGCAGTTATCAAATACTAATGGATGACATCTTTGAAATGTTCACCCATGTAAATTGTTTGAAACTTGAATGCGTTTTTCAGTAGTAACTGCTGTGATATTGGCTTTCTAGGTATTTCCCAGTGCTTCCAGAATGTAGGAGAAAAATGACAAGATGGGAATGAGAAACCTGGGTTGTAGCCTCAGCTTCATACAGTGTAGCTTGGCTAAGTCATTTTATCTCTGACTTTCTCGATGTCTTTATTTGTAAAAACTGGAGAGAATGTCTCTGGCAGCTTCACAGAGTTGAGATATGTAAACAAGACTGTATGAAATGCTGCACTGCATATGAAATGCTTTATTGATATAAGGTGTTCCAGGGTCAAATAACATTGTTTTTGTCAGTGTTGAGCATTTTAACCGCAGTGTAGCAGAACCACTGTTCTAATCAGCACATTCGAGCATCTGAAACTTTATCTAACTTTGGATCTTTAACCCTTTCTGATGTTTAAAGTTTTTCAGAACTGAAGGACTTGCTTTAGGAGATGAGCCTCATTTTTCCACCTGGTTGTTAAAAATTATAGATTTACAGAAAGTTAAAAGGATGGTACAAAGGGATTTTCCTGGTGGTCCAGTGCTCCCACTGCAGGGAACATAGGTTTGATCCCTTGGGGAACTAAGATCCCACAAGCTGTGAGATGGGGCAAAAAAAATATAAAAGATGGTTCAAAAAACCCCTTAGTTTTTTAAGATAGCAAACCGTATGTAGTTAAGCCCTCTTTTAGGAAGCAGTCTTTAAAAATCTGAATTTTAAATAGATAAAATAAGATCACTTCCTTATTTTACAAAAGGAATCACTTGAATTGTGATTTCCTGGTAGGCTGCAGTCCATGGGGTTGTGAAGAGTCAGACACGACTGAGTGACTTCACTTTCACTTTTCACTTTCACACATTGAAGAAGGAAATGGCACCCCACTCCAGTGTTCTTGCCTGGAGAATCCCAGGGATGGCGGAGCCTGGTGGGCTGCCATCTATGGGGTCGCACAGAGTCGGGCACGACTGAAGCGACTTAGCAGCAGCAGCAGCAGCTTGTTATTATCTTGAAAAGACCAAGTTAATTTGGTGAAAAAAGTCCTGAGTTGGAAACCAAGACAGAGGAGCTTGTCACAGCTGTGCCTCTTGTTCCTTTTATAACCTGAAACTGAGGTTCCTAAACTCCTCATTTGACAGTCACCTTTATATCGGCATATCAGTATATAATCTACACTGTTATTTTTCTGATACTTTCTTTATAAGATGCATTTTAGTATATGTGCTGCCAAAGTGAGCATTATGTGATACAAAATTAAAATAGATTTAGAGGTATAATTGACATGCAATAATCTGCGTATATTAAAAATGTACAATTCATATACTTTGGCATACATAATGCACTTGTGAAACCACCACAATCAAGATGACTAACTTTTTAAAAGCTTGAATTTATTTAAAAGGAAACCATATATTATTATTTTTTGCTAATTATATTTTTCTAAATCAGATTAGAGCAAATACATAAAATTATTTATCTGGGGACTTCCCTGGTGGCCTAGAGGTTCAGACTCCGTACTTCTACTGCACTGGGTACAGTCTTGAACTCTTGTCAGGAAACTAAGATCCCACATTCTATGCAGTGTGACCCAAAAAAAAGTATCCACGTGCCACTTCTTATAAGTCCAGTTATAATTTTTTTATCACATTTTGGGAAACCCCATCTTAAGAAACTTGTATTTCTTCTTTGAGTCATAGGTTCTTCATTTGAAAAGTAAGGTAGTGGGGTCTTTTCCAACCTCAGCATTTTGTTATTTATAAAAAGAACTGAAATCTTAAAGACATAGAAGGTATAATTTTGTTTGACAGTAAAGGTAGTACTAGGAAGGCAGGGATTCTTGTCTGTCTCTGGGACCTATTAAAACAGTGCCTGGCACCTAGTAAGCCTTCATTAAATAGTTGTTGGATGAATAGATGGACAGTTACCAATTAGGAATGAAATTATTTCTGAGAAATATGCAGTGAGTGAATGAGAAAAACCTGTTATATTCATTCCTTCATAGAATTGTCATAGAATCAGCCCCTGGGATTCTATAAAATTCCTTAAGTAATCAAGAAAGAATTAAGGAAACACATCCAACTATATACAAGTGAAATTTTCTAGGGTATTTGTTTTCTCATAGTTTAAACTGCAGGAATCTTTATCACAGTGTAGGAAGGAGGAAATAGGTAGAGCTCAGAAAGATAGACATTATTTAATATTTATTTACTTATTTAAAAAGGTGGTAGGAGAGGAAGATGCAAGTATAAAAATGATGATATAGAGGTTATTACTAATAAACATGATTTCTCTAGGCTCTCCCAGTACCATCTCAGTCCAACTTACTAAGAGTTGATTGTAAATTCTGTTTATCTTGAAATATTTCCACTTGAAATGGTACTATATTGAGGAGTTGGGAATCTCTAAATCAGGTAGGATGGTCTTTGTGTTGATGTAAGGATTTATTTCTCACCCCTCCTTTTTCTTTTTTAAGCCTCACTATAACGTGACTACAACCAAATTAGTGAATCCAGATCAACTCTTGAATGAAATAATGTCTGTTCTTCCAAAGAAGCACGTTGACTTTGTACAGAAGGGGTAAGAATCATGTTTGCATCTATTACTTGATGTCTTTTGAACTTCGAGAAAATATAGGTTGAGTCCCCTCTCCCCTTATTAAAAATATGTATTTCTTCCATCTCATTTTTTCCAAAAAAGCTTTTATGATAGTGTCTGTGTTTATAATTTATTCTCTTTTGTTTTATATGGGCTTTAGAAGTTTTTTAAGTGACCATATTGTCACCACTTTCAAAGTTAGACTTTTCGAAATAGAAAAATCTGAATTTCTTCCAGTTTTCTTTTGCTTCTTCTATTTTTCTTTAATGTTCTGCTTAACGATAATATTTCTAAATTGTAATCTAAATTTATGAGCTACCTCAAACAAATCAAGGATATATATATACACACACACTCCTCTTTATGATGTCTGTGTGATAGGATTGGTTTTCAGTACTTTGGATAGTGTGTCACTTTACCTCTTTCCCACTGTTGAATGAACTGTCATCAAAACCTCCTGGGTCATGATCTCATGGATTGAACAGCCAGAACACTTCTGGTTACTTAAGATGTTCATATTTCTAAGCATTTCCACTTAGTTACGTCTCTCTAAAATTTTATTATTAAAGCACTAATAGAAGAATGAAAGTACTAAACTAGAAGAATGAAAACACTGACTTAAAACTCAGCATTCAAAATACTAAAATTATGGCATCCAGTCCCCATCACTTCATGGCAAATAGAAGGGGGAAAAATGGAAACAGTGACAGATTTTATTTTCTTGAGCTCCAAAATCACTGCGGACATGACTGCAGCCATGAAATTAAAAGACTCTTGCTCCTTGGAAGGAAAGCTATGATAAACCTAGACAGCGTGTGAAAAAGCAGAGATATCACTTTGCCAACAGAGGTCTGTATAGTCAGATCTATGATTTTTCCAGTAGTCATGTACAGATATCGGAGAAGGCAATGGCACCCCCCTCCAGTACTCTTGCCTGGGAAATCCCATGGACGGAGGAGCCTGGTAGGCTACAGTCTATGGGTCACACAGACACGACTGACGCGACTTAGCAGCAGTAGCAGCATGTACAGATGTGAGAGTTGAACCATAAAGAAGGCTGAGTACCAAAGAATTGATGCATTTGAATTGTG
This sequence comes from Moschus berezovskii, assembly GCF_049115385.1. Taxonomy (NCBI): domain Eukaryota; kingdom Metazoa; phylum Chordata; class Mammalia; order Artiodactyla; family Moschidae; genus Moschus; species Moschus berezovskii. Next base: position 68,152,684 of record NC_142466.1, read on the forward strand.
CTAGAGAAGACTCTTGAGAGTTCCTTGGACTGCAAGATCAAACCAGTCAATCCTAAAGGAAATCAACCCTGAATATTCATTGGAAGAACTGATGCTGAAGCTCCAGTACTTCGGCTACCTGATGCAAAGAGCTGACCTATTGGAAAAGGCTCCAGTGCTGGGAAAGATAGAAGGCAAAAGGAGAAGGAAGCAACAGATGATGAGATGGTTGGATAGCATCACTGACTCAATGGACATGAATTTTAGCAAACTCTGGGAGATAGTGATGGACAGGGAAGCCTGGTGTGCTCTAGTACATGAGGTTGCAAAGAGTTGGACATGACTTAGTGACTGGACAATGACAAAGAAGAGCCACTAATAAATTAACAAAAATATTTAAATGGAACAGTCAATAGAAGATTTGAAGAAAGAATCTTTTGCAACAGTAATTTTACTTTTCACTATCTCTAAGTGTTGGCAAGCACTCCTTATATAAACCCTGGCTTTCTTCTTCAGATGTCATTAGAACACATCTAACCCTGACTTGCTCTTCATGCTTGGGGTTTATTCACAGTTGCAGAACCTCTCACCGAATCTGTATGAGAAAGCTTTCCTAATTATTTTTCCTTTAGCATATAATCTGCCAGATCACTAACTGGCTATTAACCAATAATCTGTTCCTTGAACTTCCTGATCCACCCAAAGGTCTGCCTTGATCCCTTATTTTTCTTTTTATCTTACCTGTTTTACTTTCTTTGTGACAGAACAGAATAACGAACTTTTCAGTGGTGTGGTGTCACTAATCTCGATTATATTCCATTACTATCTTTTTCCAATGAGGAAGAATCACGTTTTATCTTTGATGTGGCTACGTTGCTCTGTGCTTCATCTTCCCATCAGGAACCTTAACTACAGGGTATACCTTATGGTATGGCATTTCTGGTATCGACTGCTTATTTTTAATAGATCAAGCCCCAAAGGACACAAGTAAGAAAAAGAGCGATATATTTTATAACTCTGCCCTAAAGTGTTATAATGATCATAACCTCTTATTACTATTAGAAAATAGGGCTTCCCTTGTGGCTTAGCTGGTAAAGAATCTGCCTGCAAAGTGGGAGACTTGGGTTCGATCCCTGGGTTGGGAAGGTCCACTGGAGAAGGGAAAGGCTACCCACTCCAGTATTCTGGCCTGGAGAAGTCCATGGACTATATAGTCCATGGGGTTGCAAAGAGTTGGACACAACTGAACGACTTTCACATTCACTATTAGAAAAACCTTAAAAACGTGTTTCTTACTAACAGGTTGGTGGCTTCATCTTAATTTATATGAAAGACAGAAGTTTCTGATGAAGTGCACAAAATAAAATATTCATCTCCCCTCTGCTTTCTTTTGTTGTGAACATTGTGGAAATGGCCTAATGTTCACAGGTTACACCATTGAAAGAGCTGCATAAAGGATGCCAAAAGATTTCTTAAGCATGAATGGCTTGTATAGCTATGAATAAAGCACTTTTCCTTGGAGCAAGAGAGAATTCTGATAAAACGTTTTCAGCTTTTTTTTTTTTTTTTTAAAGATTCTGGTTCAGCTTTTGGGAAAACACTAGTCATACTCCATCACTAATGCATAGCTAGGTCATCTGGAAACTGTAAGCAGTACTACATTGCTTAATATGAAATCATGGTTCATTTTCCCCACTGGCCTCCTAGAGGCTTAGAAATCTCTTGTATTATACAGAATATTCATGATTCTCCTACTAACTGGCTTCTTATCTTGTTTTTCACAGCTATACACTGAAGTGTCAAACACAGTCAGATTTTGGCAAAGTGACAATGCAGTTTGAACTAGAAGTATGCCAGCTTCAAAAACCCGATGTGGTGGGTATCAGGAGGCAGCGGCTTAAGGGTGATGCCTGGGTTTACAAGAGATTAGTGGAAGACATCCTATCTAGCTGCAAGGTTTAATTGATGGATGGTTTCCATCCTGCTTGATGAGTATGGATGTGATACAGTCTATGTGGAGCCTGGTGTGATTGGTTTGATTTTTCAAGTCCACTGGAAGTACAACAAACTCATGTCTAAAGAGCTGTCTCAAAGACCAATATCTTTTTGTTTTTCGACAAAAGATACTATTTTGTGGGTGAACCTAAGGCAAGCCCATCTGTCATTATCTATTACTGTCTTTTTAAATCATGCGCTTTATATATTAATAACTGTTTACTTTCTTAGAGTCACTTCCATACATGAATGTAAGCTCTTAACTATGTCTTCTTTTTAATGTGTAATTTCTTTCTGAAATAAAATCATTTGTGAACATAGCAGGCTTCTCCTCTTCTTTGTATTTGATTTTGATCCAAATAAAACCTCAAATGGCTTCTTGACTATTAAGTAGAGACTATTTGGAGTATGTTTTATCTGTTATCAAATATGCCTTGGGCAGAAAAACAGATAAGAATTCATTTGCATAATTTTTTCCTGTCTCTGATTTAAGTAGGATTTATTGAGATCGTTAACTAAGTCACAGCTGTGGTTACCAGAGTTAAACAACACATTTAATATGTTGAATAAAAGAGTGTTGACTTCAGTAAGTGTGTTCAGTCAACAATGATAAGTATCTGAACTATGAACCCCCATGAAATGTTACTTTATTGTAATTTTCCACAAATCTCAAGGTTGGCCTCAAATTTGTCTTTTTATTTAATTTTATTGGTCTCTAAAGGTCAGCACTAAAGTTATATTTGTGTGGATTTTACAAGTTAACCTAGTTGGAGAAAAAAATAGCAGTGTTTCTAGTCAGTGAGGAAATGTTTTATCATTCATTTGTTCAGTAAACATTTACTCAGTGCTTGTAAGCATTAGGTTCTGGGACTGAATATCAAACTGTCTAATAAAAAGTTCAGTCTATTAGCAGGTTGTGTATGTGTAAGTCACTTCAGTCATGTCCATCTCTTTGTGACCCTATGGACTATAACTCAGCAGGTTTCTCTGTCCGTGGAATTCTCTAGGCAAGAATACTAGAGTGGGTTGCCCTTCCCTGCTCCAGGGGATCTTTCTGACCCAGGGATCGAACCCCCATCTCTTTACAGCCCTGCATTGGCTGGTGGGTTCTTTACCACTAGGGCCACCTGGAAAGCCCATTAAAAGGGCAGATGCATATAAATCAACCAGTACTTATAGTATAGAGGGCATGATCAACTTTGTCTGGAGGAGTAAGGGATGACTTCTTGAAGGAAACTATTTGGTCTTGAAAGATACATGAGTTCAATAGAAAGAGAAAACAGTATGACATTCTTGACAGCATAAATAGTATGTACAAAGGCATGGAATGATAAAATGGCTTGTGTGTTTAAGGTACAGGCAGAAGGTACTACAGGGAGGATAGCAGGAGATGAGGATTTAAAAGTTTAGCTGGAAATAAGTGATAAAAACTTGGAGGAACTTGAAGCCTCCACTAAACTGTTTTGATAAAGGAGTGCTGTCAAGGAGTTTAAAATTTTTTTATAGCAGCTTTACTGAAATACAATTCACATCCTATAAAATTACCCCTTTAAAGTGTACAGTTCAGTGGTTCTTAGTATGTTCCTATTTGTACAACCATCACCACAATCTAATTTTAGAACATTTTCACCACCTGAAAGAAAACCCTTGTACCCATTAGTGGTAACTCCCAATTACCGAACCGCCTATCCCCCACAACCCCCACAGCCCCTGGCAACCACTAATCTACTTTCTGCCTCTATAGACTTGACTACTATGGACATTTGATATAAATGAAATCTTATATGTGGCCTTTGGGGTCTAGCTTCCTTCAACTTAGCATAGTATTTTTAAGATTCATCATATAGCATATTTTAGGACTTCTTTCTGTTTTACTGCTGAAAAATATTCCATTGTATGGATATCAGTTCAGTTCAGTTCAGTCGCTCAGTCGTGTCCAACCCTTTGCGACCCCATGAATCACAGCACGCCAGGCCTCCCTGTCCATCACCAACTCCCGGAGTTCACTCAGACCCACCTCCATCGAGTCGGTGATGCCATCCAGCCATCTCATTCTCTGTCATTCCCTTCTCCTCCTGCCCCCAATCCCTCCCAGCATCAGAGTCTTTTCCAATGAGTCAACTCTTTGCATGAGGTGGCCAAAGTATTGGAGCTTCAGCTTTAGCATCAGTCCTTCCAATGAACACCCAGGACTGATCTTTAGGATGGACTGGTTTAACTCCTTGCAGTCCAAGGGACCCTTAAGAGTCTTCTCCAACACCACAGTTCAAAAGCATCAAATCTTCTGCGATCAGCTTTCTTCACAGTCCAACTCTCACATCCATTGTATGGATATATCACATTATATTTATCCATTTATCAGTTGATGGATATTTGGGTTGTTTCTGCTTCATGGCCTTATAAATAATGCTGCTCTGGATATTTGTGTCCAAGTTTTTGTGTGGACATAGTTGTTCAATTCTCTTGTGTGTATACCTAGGATTGGAATTGCTGAGTCATCTAACATTTTGAGAAACTGACAAATTGCTTATCATTTTATGATTCCACCAGCAGTGTGCTGCTAAGTCACTTCAGTCGTGTCTGACTCTGTGTGACCCCATAGACGGAAGCCCACCAGGCTCCCCCATCCCTGGGATTCTCCAGGCAAGAACACTGGCGTGGGTTGCCATTTCCTTCTCCAATGTGTGAAAGTGAAAAGTGAAAGTGAAGTTGCTCAGTCGTGTCCGACTCTTAGCGACCCCATGGACTGCAGCCTACCAGGCTCCTCCATCCATGGGATTTTCTAGGCAAGAGTACTGGAGTGGCTTGCCATTGCCTTCTCCCACCAGCAGTGTATGAGGGTTCTAATTTTTTCTCATTTATATTCTAGCATTTCTTACTGTCTTTTTTATTTTAGCCCTGCGAAGTGATATGAAGTAGTATCTCAGTGTGGTTTTCATTTGCTTTTCCCAAATGACTAATGATATTGAGCATTTTTTGTGTGTGCCTGCTGGCCATTTATACATCTGTTTTTTGAGAAATATTTATTTAGATCCTTTGCCCATTTTTAACTGGGCTGTTTTTCTTTTTACTGTTGAGTTGAATAAGAATTCTTACTCTATAGTGCTAGATATAAGTCCCTTTTCAAATATGTGCTTTGTAATTTTTTAATTATTGTGTGGGTTATCTCTGTACTTCTTGATGGTGTCTTTTGAAGAACAGAAGTTTTAATTTTCTAAAGCCCAATTTATATATTTTTATAAGACATAAGAGAAGGATCACTCTTCTGTTTCTATAGCAGATGGCATGGTCTAGAACAGTGATTCTCAAAAACTTCTGACCATGAACAATAGTAAGAAGCACATTTTGCTTTAGGATCCATCACATAAATACATTTTAATAACACTGCTTAACCTTAATATAAGAAATACTATTTTATATTTTATTTTCTTTTTTAAACATCTGGTCTAACAATTACAATCCTTAAATTGGAGGTTTTAGTATATTTACCTTTAAAATTTTTTAAAAATTAAAAATCTTTTTTGGGGGATAAATTCAGTCTAGAAATGCTGTTATTAGTTCTGCTACCCATCAGACTATATCAAGTTAAAATAGGTTCTCTGATTGCTATTTAGGCTAAAATCTTCCTTTTCTTTAAGAAAAAATATTAATAGTTGCCATATCATCTAATAATCTGTCACTTAGCTCTAATTCTGTAGAACCATTTGGAGAATTAAAGGGATATGGGTGTAGTTAAGTAAATGAGGCTGGGTTAGTTCTCAAGAGGCAAATACCGTTTAGATTGTTGACACTAAACTAAATCTACATAGTTGTAAGTTGGCTTTGTTCTCCATCGTCCAGCCATCGCTGGGCTTCTTTGTCGGGCCTGTGTGATTTTATGTACAAAGGAAGGCAGTGTAAAGGAGGATGAGGGGATTTGTAAAGGATTGTTGAAGGAATTGGGAGTTTGAAAACTGGAGGGCTCACAAGGGGAGAGAGTATGTGTCTTGTTTCAGTGAGAATAACAGGCAGAGAAAGTCTAGTGAAGAGTTGGAGGTAGAGGTTATATCTCATTCATCTTTGTGTTTTCAGCATGTAGTAGTCTCTGGAATATAGTAGGGACTCAATATACGCTTATCAAATTTAACTGCATTGAACTCCTTTTTTTGGCCACACGCATGGCATGTGGGATCTTAGTTCCTGGACCAAAGATTGAACCCATTCCCTGAGGAGTATAAGTGTGGAGTTTTCACCACTGGACCACCAGGGAAGTCCCTGAACCATATTGAACTAAACTCACAATAAAGAGCTTTGAGAAAAACTCCAAGCTACCAGACAAGAGAAAAGACACTTAGACTATTGCCCTTTCATTGGAGGTATTCAGACATGTTGGACAGCTATTTGTGAGATGGGTCATAGAAGGGATTTAAGTATGAGCTAAACCAACAGTCCTAAAGTTCCTGTCTACCTTAGCATCTGCGATCCAGTAACATCATGGAAGATAATCAGTTGTTTGGATGTTGGCAGCAGAGAGAGAGCCCCAGAAGCTTTTGCAGCATCATTATAGGTAGTTTTGAATATTTTGGAAGTTAGGAATGATAGAATGGTGACTGAATCTCAGGAGCAATAAAAGATTGTGTTTGTTGACTGTGACAGGGAGAAACGAAGATTATAGAGCTGTCAGATATTGAGTGCCCACTGTGTGCCAGATACTATGCTGGATGGTTTGTATCAGGGGTCAGCAAACAGGCTTGTGGGCCACCCTGCAGTCTTTTTTGGCAAAGTTTTATGGGAGCACAGCCAATATAAAGTAGCTCATGTTGTCTATTTTTGTTTCTCAGTGGCAGGGTTGATTGGTTTTTATAATGTATGACCAAGAAAACAAAGTATTTGCTATCATAAAGTATTTACAGGAAAAGTTTGCTGACCCCTGATTTAGATCAGTGTTTTCAAATCATCGTAACATGTATTACACACATTAACTCATTTAGCTTTACACTCACTCTGCAAGGGAGGTGGTATCCCTTTTCACAGAGGGGAACACTGAGTCTCAGAAAGGCAAATTAATAACTCTTCAGGTTGGATAAAGCTTAAAAGTGCATTGGATTTGAACCAGGCATGACAGGCTCTGAAGCATAGAGGTAATACCTCTCTCCTGAAATTGTACCATGTAGGTAAGCATGATTATATTATAAATAAATATAATATAAAGCATATATTATATAAACTTAAAATATTACTTTCTTGTAGCAACAATTATACACAAAATGGTTAAGACATAGGAAAACATCACTATTTCAGACTTCATTACAGTGTAATAAGTGTATTACAGTTGAGTGTGTTACATGATTCTCTTTAGTAAAAGTAATGAGTTCAAAGTCTTCCCGAGTAAGGAGAATACAGTCTGCAAGGAGATCCAACCAGTCCATTCTAAAGGAGATCAATCCTGGGTGTTCATTGGAAGGACTGATGCTAAAGCTGAAACTCCAATACTTTGGCCACCTCATGCGATGAGTTGACTCACTGGAAAAGACTCTGATGCTGGGAGGGAGTAGGGGTGGGAGGAGACGGGGACGACAGAGAATGAGATGGCTGGATGGCATCACCGACTCGATGGACATGAGTTTGAGTGAACTCCGGGAGTTCGTGATGGACAGGGAGGTGCTGTGGTTCATGGGGTCGCAAAGAGTCGGTCACGACTGAACGACTGAACTGAACTGAACTTAGATATGACATGAAATGCACAAGCAACAAGAGGAAAAGTTGATACTTTGTCAAAATTAAAAATTTGCTTCAAAGGACACTATCAACAAAGTGAAAGGACAACCTCCAGAATGGGAGAAAACATTTCCTATGGGAATCCCAGACCACCTGACCTGCCTCTTGAGAAACCTGTATGCAGGTCAGGAAGCAACAGTTAGAACAGGACATGGAACAACAGATTGGTTCCAAATAGGAAAAGGTGTACGTCAAGGTTGTATATTGTCACCTTGCTTATTTAACTTATATGCAGAGTACATCATGAGGAACGCTGGGCTGGAAGAAGCACAAGCTGGAATCAAGACTGCTGGGAGAAATATCAATAACCTCAGATATGCAGATGACACTACCCTTATGGCAGAAAGTGAAGAGGAACTCAAAAGCCTCTTGATGAAAGTGAAAGAGGAGAGTGAAAAGGTTGGCTTGAAGCTCAACATTCAGAAAACAAAGATCATGGCATCTGGTCCCATCACTTCATGGGAAATAGATGGAAAAACCGTGGAAACAGTGTCAGACTTTATTTTTTGGGGCTCCAAAATCACTGCAGATGCTGATTGCAGCCATGAAATTAAAGGATATTTGCTCCTTGGAAGGAAAGTTATGACCAATCTTGATAGTATATTAAAAAGCAGAGACATCACTTTGCCAACCAAGGTCCGTCTAGTCAAGGCAATGGTTTTTCCCGTGGTCATGTATGGATGTGAGAGTTGGACTGTGAAGAAAGCTGATCGCCGAAGAATCGATGCTTTTGAACTGTGGTGTTGGAGAAGACTCTTGAGAGTCCCTTATACTGCAAGGAGATCCAACCAGTCCATTCTAAAGGAGATCAATCCTGGATGTTCATTGGAGGGACTGATGCTAAAGCTGAAGCTGCAATACTTTGGCCACCTCATGCGACGAGTTGACTCACTGGAAAAGACTCTGATGCTGGGAAAGGTTGGGGGCGGGAGGAGAAGGGGACGACGGAGAATGAGATGGCTGGATGGCATCACCGACTCTGTGGACATGAGTTTGAGTGTACTCCGGGAGTTGGTGATGGACAGGGAGGCCTGGCGTGCTGTGATTCATGGGGTCGCGGAGAGTCGGACACGACTGAGCGACTGAACTGAAATGAAACACTTTTCTGGTAAAAGATTTGTGCCCCAAAAATAAGAGAATTCTTATAAGTCAACCATAAGAAAATAACACAACTTAAAAAAATGAATGAAATATCTGAATTGATGCTTCATCAAAGGTAAACAAATGGCAAATAAATATATGACAAGGTGCTCAACATCATTTGTCACTGGAGAATTTCTAATTAAAGTGAGATAGTGGCATGGCTGAAATCCCGAAACTGATAATATCAAAAATTGACAAAGATGTGGAGCAGCAGTAACTCATTCATTGCTGGTAGAAATGCAAAATGGTACATGCACTTGGGAAGACATTTTGATAGTTTATTGCAAAGTTAAACATAATCTCATTATATAACCCAGTAATTGTACTCTTAAGTCTTTACCCAATTGATTTGAAAACAGGTTCACAAAAAGATCTGCATGTGAATGTTTATAATAACTTTATTCGTAATTGCCCAAAATTGGAAGCCACAAAAATGTCCTTCAATATTTGACTGGATAAACAAACTGTGGTACACCCATACAGTGGAAAATTATTCAGCAATAAAAAGAAATGAGCTATCAAGCCATGAAAAGACATGGAAGAACATTAAACATAGATTGCTATGTGAAAGAAATCAATCTGAAGAGACTATCTACTGTGTGGTTACAGTTGTCCTGGAAAAGGCTAAACTGGAGACATTAAAAAGATCAATGTGATGGGAAGGAGTGTTGAATAGGCGAAGCACAGGGAGTTTTTAGGGTGGTAAAGCTACTGTATGATACTTTAATGGTGGGTACATAATATGCATTTGTCAAAATCTATCGAACTTTCAGCACAGTGAGTATATATTTGTTGTAATCTATTCAGGCTGCTGTAGCCATAAACCATAGACTGGTTGGCTTAAACATTTATTTCTCACAATTCTGGAGCCTGGAAAGTCCAAGATCAAGGTATTGGCAGATGCTTGCTTCCTAGTTCAGAGACAAATGTCTTCTCGTTGTGACCTCACATGAAGGAAGGAGTGAGTGAGTTTTCTGGGTCTTTTGTAAAGGCACTAATTCCATTCACAAGGGCCCCATCCTCATGACATAATCACCTTCTAAAGTTCCCACCCCCACATAGTGTCACATTGGGGTTTAGGTTTCAACATTTGAATTGGGGAGTAAAGGACAGAGACAAGCCTTCATTCTATAGCATGACTGTAATATGAATTTTTAAAAAATCATTTAGAATGTAGGATAACCCAGGAAGAAATGTACACTGTGACAAGAGGATCTAACTGTATTACAGATGTACGAAACAACTTCTTTAAAGGGAGTGGAGGAAAAGGTGCTGACCTAAGTAACTTTGGAAATGAGGGAAGTGTGTAAGATTCAGTGCAAAAGGAACCACACAAGCACTATACTCTCAATGATAAAGTTGTTTCTCGTGGGAACACAGCTTAACACTTTTGATACTTGTGATATTCTGATGCTTCTGATACTGGAACTGAAGTAAATGGATTTTGGGTGGTGGAAGCCAGATTTCTCACCACTGGAGTAGGAATTTACAATAAACAAGGGAAGAAAACCCTAATGATTTATGCAGTGTTTATCTTAATATAGATACAAATGGTTACATATAGAAATATATCAACCTATATATAAACACACAAGTTCATATTTGTATGTGTATTTCTTCTGTCTGCTGAGAAAGTTTCAAAGACACCTGGTTGCAGCAAGCAGACTTAAGGCTCAGATCTTAGCTCCTAATATTCTCTAATAAAAGGAATCAGGGCTCCTTGGAGAACTGGCTGATTCTAGGACTGGGGCTGGAAATATGGAAGATGAGTCTGGATTATCTCAGTGCCAGAAAGTGGGGAAGTGCTAACAACAACAGTAACACCCACATTGATAAGGGTGTGTCATTAAGTGGAAGCATTGGAGTTGTTGGCAATTTTAAAATATTTAAGATGTTTAAAATGCCCATTACTGGAAAAGCTCTGTTTATGGCCTGGCTGGGAGACTGAGCGATTGCTTGGCCTCTGAGAGATTCTGGTTCAGTTCAGTTCAGTTTAGTCGCTCAGTCGTGTCCGACTCTTTGCGACCCCATGAACCACAGCACGCCAGGCCTCCCTATCCATCACCAACTCCCGGAGTTCACTCAAACTCATGTCCATAGAGTCAGTGATGCCATCCAGCCATCTCATTCTCTGTCGTCCCCTTCTCCTCCCGCCCCCAATCCTTCCCAGCATCAGAGTCTTTCCCAGTGAGTCAACTCATCGCATGAGGTGGCCAAAGTATTGGAGTTTCAGCTTTAGCATCAGTCCTTCCAATGAACACCCAGGATCGATCTCCCTTAGAATGGACTGGTTGGATCTCCTTGCAGTCCAAGGGACTCTCAAGAGTCTTCTCCAGCACCACAGTTCAAAAGCATCAATTCTTTGGCAATCAGCTTGAGAGATTCTGGTACTCAAACAGAAGAAATAATGCACACGCTAGTAAAGTCATGCTCAAAATTCTCCAAGCCAGGCTTCAGCAATATGTGAACCGTGAACTCCCAGATGTTCAAGCAGGTTTTAGAAAAGGCAGAGGCACCAGAGATCAAATTGCCAACATCCGCTGGATCATGGAGAAAGCAAGAGAGTTCCAGGAAAATATCTATTTCTGCTTCATTGACTATGCCAAAGCCTTTGACTGTGTGGATCACAATAAACTGTGGAAAATTCTGAAAGACATGGGAATACCAGACCACCTGAGCTGCCTCTTGAGAAACCTGTATGCAGGTCAGGAAGCAACAGTCAGAACTGGACATGGAACAACCGACTGGTTCCAAATAGGAAAAGGAGTACGTCAAGGCTGTATATTGTCACCTTGCTTATTTAACTTATATGCAGAGTACATCATGAGAAACGCTGGGCTGGAAGAAGCACAAGCTGGAATCAAGATTACTGGGAGAAATATCAATAACCTCAGATATGCAGATGACACTACCTTTATGGCAGAAAGTGAAGAGGAACTCAAAAGCCTCTTGATGAAAGTGAAAGAGGAGAGTGAAAAGGTTGGCTTGAAGCTCAACATTCAGAAAACAAAGATCATGGCATCTGGTCCCATCACTTCATGGGAAATAGATGGAAAAACCGTGGAAACAGTGTCAGACTTTATTTTTTTGGGCTCCAAAATCACTGCAGATGCTGATTGCAGCCATGAAATTAAAAGACGCTTGCTCCTTGGAAGGAAAGTTATGACCAACCTTGATAGTATATTAAAAAGCAGAGACATCACTTTGCCAACAAAGGTCCGTCTAGTCAAGGCTATGATTTTTCCCGTGGTCATGTATGGATGTGAGAGTTGGACTGTGAAGAAAGCTGATCGCCGAAGAATCGATGCTTTTGAACTGTGGTGTTGGAGAAGACTCTTGAGAGTCCCTTGTACCGCAAGGAGATCCAACCAGTCCATTCTAAGGGAGATCGATCCTGGGTGTTCATTGGAAGGACTGATGCTAAAGCTGAAACTGCAATACTTTGGCCACCTCATGCGATGAGTTGATTTACTGGAAAAGACTCTGATGCTGGGAAATGTTGGGGGCGGGAGGAGATGGGGACGACAGAGAATGAGATGGCTGGATGGCGTCACCGACTCTGTGGACATGAGTTTGAGTGAACTCCGGGAGTTGGTGATGGATAGGGAGGCCTGGCGTGCTGTGATTCATGGGGTCGCGGAGAGTCGGACACGACTGAGCGACTGAACTGAACTGAACTGAACTGAAGAGGGATTGCAAGAATTGTTAGACTATGTGTACAACTCAGCACAGGGTCCCCTGAAAATATCCATAGACAAGCTTCACGATGTCCTCCTCGCTGGAATCTGTGGAGTGGCCTTGCCGAAACAGATCTGATACACATGCCCAGCCCTAGTCCTTCCTCTACCAAATTTAACACCCCAAAATGATTAGCCAGTTAATCTCATGCCATTTGTTGAATATTCATTATTGACTCACTTTAAGAAATTTTTGATCAGCCCTGGGTGTCCATTGGAAGGACTGATGTTGAAGCTGAAATTCCAATACTATGGCAACCTGATGTGAAGAGCTGACTCATTTGAAAAGACCCTGATGCTGGGAAGATTGAGGGCAGAAGGAGAAGGGGACGATGGGATGAGATGGTTGGATGACATCACCGACTCAATGGACTTGAGTTTGTGTAAACTCTGGGAGTTGGTGATGGACAAGGAGGCCTGGCATGCTGAGGTCCATTGGGTTGCAAAGAGTCAGACACGACTGAGTGACTGAACTGAACTGAATTAATTTATTTTAATTGGAGGATAATTGCTTTACAATATTGTGATGGTTTTTGTCATACATCAGCATGAATCTGCCATAGTTATACATGTGCCCCCCTATACTGACTCACTTTTAACTTCATTTGGTTCACCTACTCAGTCAACATTTATTGAATTTGAACTTGGTACTAGGTCGGATGTGGGAAAGAATACATGTATTATCCTGCCATTAAGGTGCTAAGGGTCTCAATGAAAAATACACTGGGCAGCATGCAGATGCATGGAAGTTCACAATGGCTTTTTGGTATCTTCTTCCTGCCCAGTCCTCATCTAAGTCAGCATTATAGGAGACACCTGTCTCTCTTGGCATATTAGAAGGGCCTAGCTATGACCTCTTATTCAAAATTTGAGGCATTGTGAAGACTTCTCTAAGCCCAACTGTGGCATTTGTACCACTGTCTATGAGACTGTATACTTCAGCAGGAAGAGCACTGGATGCTAGGACTCAGGCACTGGGAGAACTCAGCAGACCTGACACAGTTGTGTGACCTTGGGTAAGTCATTGTTTATCTTCAGGTTTGATTCTCTAAACATGACATGTACATGGAAACACAGACTACAAAGATATACAGACTTCTTTCAGGATCCCTCTTAGCTGACGCCAAGGTTTGATGTGTAATTTGGAATGATAGATTAAAATTTAGCCAAGAAAAGTAACTCTGGCAGAGTGGCTACAAACACCTCAACATGTGACATAAACATAAGGATACTCTGACCTGGACAACATGCTGACTCTGTATTTAGATGTCCATTCTGCTGATCTGCTTATTTTTCTGAATTCCCATTCTGGCTTATACACTCTAAAAAGCCTCAGGCATTTGCTTGATAGAGAGAAATATGTTCCACAGAAAAGTGTTTTGAATTACCAAACACAGAGTTATAGAGCAGAAAGGTGTAATTCCATAGGAGACTGAGCAAAGTTTGGTGGTCAATGGGAAATTTCCTTTTTTGGGGGGGGGCTCGCTGTGTCACACAGCATTTGGGATCTTAGTTCCCAGACCAGGGAACCCCCTGCAGTGGAAGCCTGGAGTCTTAACTGCTGGACCACCAGGGAAGTCCAGTGGGAAATTTCTGATGTGTTTCCTAAGAAATGTAAACCATACAGAAGGCCAGGGTGAGAGTGGAATACTCAGAGGTGAGTGGAATACTTTGAGTCAAGGGTGCAAAAAAAAGGCAAGGGGGTGTCCCTCAGGATTTAATCTTTTCATTTTATTTTTATATTTTACTGTATTTTAAATGTTAAATTTGATTCTGTTTTGGGCTAGACATTAGAATTAGGAAACATTGATTTTTAGAATTTCAGGGACCCTCGAGATAAGTCTACTGCCTTCTCTCCACCCTTGCCCTGTCCCTGCCATGCCCTTAGCTGAGACAAGGCTGTTTTTAGAGAGAGAGATGGAAAGAAATCATAGGGGACAAGTCCAGGGTGACAAGATCCACCATCCATCATGACTCCTGACCACAAACAGTTGGAGCCTTTCTCTTTACTCTGTGGGTTTTTTTTTTTTTAATTAACCTTTTTTCATTTTTCCTACTTTAGAATTTCACATTATAGTCCTTTGTTCATTCTCCTCTTTTCTCTCGATAATGAAAATGGATATAATATGAACTTAAACTCACTTGCCCTGGGTCATTGCCAGTGCTTAATAAAAGTGTATTAGTATTTGTAGTAATGGTAATAACCCACAGATAATGATGTCGCTAAAGACCAAAGGGTCCCCTTGCGTGAGAAGCGCCCCCCCCGAGTCGTCTAGCTTTGCAGAATTTAATGGAGACCTTGACTGCTTCAGATAGTCATTGTCCCTTTTAAATTATCAAGGTTTCATGGAGACAAGCGTTCTTCACTTAAGGATTTTCCAGACTGTCTGATGTGCTGGGCTCTGGGTAACCTTGTTCCTATGTCATCATATGTCATGCTGCCTCTTGGAAATTGTTCCCTGATGTTTGCAAAAATGAACTACTTAAAGGAAAACTAAAAAAAATTCCTTTTATTCACTTACACAGACACACACACGTATTTTAGTATTGGAAATGGTTACTTTCAGATAAGTGGGTCAGGGTCATGAGGGGAATTGAAGCTATGTGATGTGAGGAATGGGGGAAGGAATGGCCAGGCTTCATGGAGACAAGAATGAGATGTAACAGGCATCTTCAGAAATCTGAAGATTTATGGAAGAGAGGTTTGAACTTTTATGGATGAACCCACTGGGTATAAAGAAGAATACTTCTAAATGCACAGGTTTAATAAGATGTTGGTCTTAATTTGCTATGTGCTGTGATTAGTTGCTCAGGCATGTCCAACTCTTTGCAACCCCATGGACTGTAGACCACCAGGCTTCTCCATCCATAGGATTTCCCAGGCAAGAATACTAGAGTGGGTTGCCATTTCCTTCTCCAGGGGTATCTTCTTGATCCAGGAGTTGAACCTGGGTCTTCTGCATTGCAGGCAGATTCCTTACCAGCTGAACTACAGGGGAATCCTTGTAGGTTTGCTATGAGGGAGGCCTTTCTCCTTAGCTATTTGGGAAGGAAAGATGCTTGCCTAGAAGTGGCCAGTTCCCTATCCCTGGAGTGCTCCAGTAGAAACAAGACAGTCCCTCAGCTGGGACTATGTGCTGTGTTCAGTTGCTTTAGTCCTGTCTGACTCTTTGCAGGCAGGAATACTGGAGTGGGTTGTGCCCTTCTCCAGGGGATCTTCCCAACCCAGGAATTGAACCCGTATCTCCAGCATCTCCTGCATTGCAGGTAGGTTCTTTACCCACTGAGCCCTCAGCAGGGGCTATGGAGGAAAAATTATAAGCATTTGGTGACTTTTGAACTAAATCATTTGAGAATCCCTTGTAACCCTGAGAAGCAATAATTCTATGTGATTCTTGACAGGAGAATCTGACTTTTGTGTTGCAGAATGGGAACCCCAGGGCTTTCTTGGTAGAGAGTTCAAGTCTAGGATCTGGTTTTAGGAAGGAAGAAATGGCCCTTTCAATGGCCCAGCATATCCCCAGGCCCCAGGGTGATGTTGTCTCACCCCAGGCAAACTGCAGCTGGATATAGTTGCTGTCAACTACTTCTCTGAAAAACAGGTAATGGAATTGAAAAGAGATGGGAGAAGAAACAATAAGCCATTCAAGTCAAGAAAGAAGACCTTTGAAAGAGGGATAAACAGTGATGCTTGATGCTACAGAATGGACAAGGATGTTAAGGAATGAGAAGAGGGCGTTAGATCTGTCAAGGAGGAACCAGAGGCAGCTTCAAGAGTGTGGTGGAGCAGAAGCTTGACCTCAGGGCCACAGGATCACTGATGAGAAGTAGAGGCAAGAAATTCAGACCACATGCCCATGGATTTTATGGCAAGAACAATTGGATGGAGCCTAGACAGGTAAGACCTATGAAGATGAAGACTGAAGGCACAAGGGAAGGAGAATGAAGATGAGGACCAGTAGTGAATCTTGGAGGCAGAAAGGATGTTTCTGAGAAAAAGAGAACTTCAGTATGATATTTCTGGTTTGCAAAGTGCTTTACAAACAGCAATTCTTGATGCAATTCGATCTTTTAAATAATAGTATTCTACAGTCTTTGGATATCATTTCCACTTTTTCATACCCACAAATAGACCCCAAGCAGATGGGATGAGGTTTAAAGAGAAATCCTATGGTCAGAAGGGGATATTAGAGTGTGGCTATAGAGGAAACTGCCGAGAGGTAGAGTCCCCAAGGACACCACCACTGAACACCACTGCTGAATTCAATGACTCCCTTATTCCTGTTCCCTGACCCTGTTGACCACTTCCTCCATCTGGAACCCCTTCTGCTTTTGATTATATTCTCTTCTGGTTTTCCTAACACCCCTCAAACTTCGTTCCAGCCTCTTCCTCTGTCTGTCCCTTAGATGTTAATTCTAGACTTCTGGCTTGGCCATTTCTCTCTGCTTTTCACACTTTTCTAGATGTTCTCATCTGTCCTGTGGCTCATGATGCTTCTCACATCTAAATTCCTGGCCCAGTCCTCTTTCCTCGGCTCCCAGTGCCTGTGTCCAACTTTCCATTGTCCTCCATTTGGATGTCCCATAGGCACTTAAAAGGAAACATTTCTAGACCTAAACTTATTATCTCCACAAACTCTATTTTCTCCTATAATCCCCATCTTTAGAGTGACCATACATCCCAGGTTGCCTGGGATAGTCTCAGTTTAAATCTGTTGTCCCAACATATTAATAATATATTTAATAATATTAATTATTAGATAATAATAATTTCCACATTATTTATTGTTCATCTCACTCCAGTAGACTGAGACTCTGGAGAATGGAAATGGTGTCTTTTTCACTTTGATATTCCCAGTGTCAAACAAGAGTCTAGCCTATAGAACACACTCAATAAATGTCAATGAGAGGGATCATCTCTTGATCAGAGAAAGATGCAAGGAGGCCTGCAGTCTTCATGGACTCTAGGTGTAGGACACAGAACAAGTCCCTGTACTGGATTTTGGCTAGAGGTTTGCCTCAGGAAAGGTGTAGTAGTTAGCCAAGAGAGCAGGAGAAGGAAGCCTGTTTCCAGATTAAGGTACACTTTAGAAGTTTCTGACATGGTTACTAGACACATGTCCTTTTGAAAAGAGGCTTTTAAGCTTGCTGAGGAGCTCCTGCACAAATCAGATCGCCCATTTGTATATCATGAAGTTATGAGTCAACTCATATGACAGACAGGTGAAAGGAGCTTTAAAAAATATACATGCAAGAAAAGTCCTGCTAGCCAGGTGGCGTTTCAGCTTTGCCCAAGAAAGTGGCAGCTATCCCCTCTGCTGCCCCAAGCAAGGAAAAGCTGCTGATTTGTTGACTGGCTGCTGCTACTGCTACTGCTAAGTCACTTCAGTCGTGTCCGACTCTGTGTGACCCCATAGACGGAAGCCCACCAGGCTCCCCCGTCCCTGGGATTCTCCAGGCAAGAACACTGGAGTGGGTTGCCATTTCCTTCTCCTGGCTAGTCAGAGGAAATCACAGATTCACAAGGTTTCCCTCAATTGCCTGGGTCAGGCTCACCCGATGCTTGTTGTGGCTTCAAGCTTTGCTAAACTAAAAACAAGTGTCGTCACCCAGCTCCCTGAGCAGAACTTGGACTCTGAAACTGTTGAAAGACACCCTTTTGTGGGGCCATGAGCTGTGGAAGACAGATCATGAATGCTGATGGACTTGTCGGCATGAGCATAGAAGCCTGTAGAAACGCCTGTTTTCTGAAGAGGTCACTGCCCATCAGGAAAGCCTGACTCTTGCCCAGCAGGGCTCCTAGGGAAGCTACGAGTTGAGGAAGGTCCAATCAAGAGAAGCACGGCCCATCCATCCACTAGGGAAAGTGGTACTGATGTTGGCTTTTTGGTTTCAGCCTTTCTGATTTTTGCTCTCAGGGCAATGTGTGCCTTTTCTGGTTCAGGCTGAGGCCACTACCAATCAGCTGCTGGTCTGACTCCCCTTTCACCTTTTGCCTCCTAAGGCAGCTTGATCATTCAATCAATACAGCCTTTACCAGGAGGGCTGATCTGTAACAGGAGGGAAAGGGGCAGGGCACAACTTTTGAAAGAATGACATAGCCCAAGGACACAACATAAACCAATTAGAATCAAATGGGACCAAGATGGCAGACAAGAGTAGACCTTAATCCTCAATCAACAAATGAAATGACACACCCAGAGGTGCCATGACAGTTGCAGGGCACTTTTAAAAGACCAAGGAGTGGGTGGTGGCCCAAGTCCTGGAAATCTCTACCCCTTCCCAAAACTAGTTTGAATAATCTTCTCATAGCAGATGAAATTACCCAGCCTATAAAAACTAGAAAAGGCAGAGGCACCAGAGATCAAATTGCCAACATCCACTGGATCATGGAGAAAGCAAGAGAGTTCCAGAAAAATATCTATTTCTGCTTCATTGACTATGCTAAAGCCTTTGACTGTGTGGATCACAATAAACTGTGGAACATTCTGAAAGAGATGGGAATCCCAGACCACCTGACCTGCCTCTTGAGAAACCTGTATGCAGGTCAGGAAGCAACAGTCAGAACCGGACATGGAACAACAGACTGGTTCCAAATAGGAAAAGGAGTACGTCAAGGCTGTATATTGTCACCTTGCTTATTTAACTTATATGCGGAGTACATCATGAGGAACGCTGGGCTGGAAGAAGCACAAGCTGGAATCAAGACTGCTGGGAGAAATATCAATAACCTCAGATATGCAGATGACACTACCCTTATGGCAGAAAGTGAAGAGGAACTCAAAAGCCTCTTGATGAAAGTGAAAGAGGAGAGTGAAAAGTTTGGCTTGAAGCTCAACATTCAGAAAACAAAGATCATGGCATCTGGTCCCATCACTTCATGGGAAATAGATGGAAAAACAGTGGAAACAGTGTCAGACTTTGTTTTTTTGGGCTCCAAAATCACTGCAGATGCTGATTGCAGCCAGGAAATTAAAAGATGCTTACTCCTTGGAAGGAAAGTTATGACCAATCTTAAATTATATTAAAAAGCAGAGATATTAATTTGCCAACCAAGGTCCATCTAGTCAAGGCTATGGTTTTTCCCGTGGTCATGTATGGATGTGAGAGTTGGACTGTGAAGAAAGATGATCGCCGAAGAACTGATGCTTTTGAACTGTGGTGTTGGAGAAGACTCTTGAGAGTCCCATGTACTGCAAGGAGATCCAAACAGTCCATTCTAAAGGAGATCAATCCTGGGTGTTCACTGGAAGGACTGATGCTAAAGCTGAAACTGCAATACTTTGGCCACCTCATGAGAAGAGTTGACTCACTGGAAAAGACTCTGATGCTGGGAAAGGTTGGGGGCGGGAGGAGAAGGGGATGACGGAGAATGAGATGGCTGGATGGCATCACCGACTCTGTGGACATGAGTTTGAGTGAGCTCCGGGAGTTGGTGATGGACAGGGAGGCCTGGTGTGCTATGATTCATGGGGTTGTGGAGAGTTGGACACGACTGAGCGACTGAACTGAACTGAACTAAAGACCATGAGGGCTTCCCAGTGTAAAGTCGAAATGGCCCAATGATGTTAAGAACCCAGAGGCCTAATAGATAATATAACAGGCTTTAATGGCTAGGCGCCCCGGGTGGGATTCCTGGACCTAACAGAGCCAGGTTGGGGAAGTCCGCGCTGAACAAAGGCAAGAGGCAATTTATATAACTATAGGCAAGATTTGGAGTGGTGGTCTCTCATAGGTCAGTTAGCCGGGGGGCAAGACTTGGTTGGTTGCCCGGTCTGCTCATGGTTGTGCTGATGCAGCGGAATAGTTCTTGCTATTTCTGGGCAGAATGCTGTTTCTGGACAGGAGGTTAGGAGGGGGAGGTTAGGAAAGGGTTGATCTCTACCAGGAACCGACACCTCAAGGACACTCCAGCAATGGGGGAGGGAATGAGAGAATAGAGCACAATAGTCAGAGTCCAGTGGGACTTTTTCCCGCCGGCGGGAAAGGGAAGAGGGGGAGGAGAAGTCCAACAATGGCCACTGAGGTCCGACCTTACACCCCGGTGGTGCTACTGGTAAAGAATCTGCCTGCCAATGCAGGAGATGCAGGAGACTTGTGTTTGACCCCTGGGTTGGGAAGATCCCCTGGAGTAGGTAGGTAATGGCAACCTACTCCAGTATTCTTGCCTGGAAAATTCCGGGGACATAGGAGCCTGATGGATTACAGTCCACGGAGTCACAAAGGGTTAGACATGACTGAGTGACTAAACACACAAAGACCATGAAGATGAAATTAAGGGATAGAATTGGAACCGTAGAATATTACAGCTGAACGGATAGGCCTTTAGACTTGTCTTCTCATTTTATATAAGTAAATTGAGCCCCAGTGTGGTCAATGAACTTGACCAAAGTCACAAGGCCAATTAGTAGCAGGGTCAGTGTTAGACCCCATATCTGTCAGAATTTATCTAAGGCTCTTGTCTAGGCGGTTTAAATTTTCTTCATTAAATAGAGGGACAGCTTAGCAATCAACCTTCATAAGGTCCTTTGTGTGTGTCCTAGGGATTTGGGGTGTGGCATGGAGGGGCAAGGGCTTCTCTGGTGGCTCAGTGGCAAAAAATCTGCCTGCAATGTAGGAGATGCAGGAGACACAGGTTTGGTTCCTGAGTGGGGAAGATCCCCTGGAAGAGGGCATGGTAACCCACTCCAGTATTCTTGCCTGGAGAATCTTGTGGACAGAGGAGCCTGGCGGGCAACATACAGCCCATGGGGTTGCAAAGAGTCGGACAAGACTGAAACAACTAAGCACGCATGCACACATGGAGGGACAAGTATAGATATTCTTACTTCCAGTAATGTTCAAAACAGCTGAGCAGACCTTTCAAGGCTTGTTTGAGAGCCATTACACCGGTTTTCTACTGGAGACATTTTTAAGTTCTTAACATTGCCAGACCAAGTGAAAATAAAATCTGATCTGACAGGAGCACAGGTGTTGTCTTTTGTTCGTGTTTTTAAACTGAGAATCAGATGCTGTGAAATATCCTCAGCACAGCGAGTGGGAGGCTATGATATCCTTTATTACTCTGACTCTTGTGTTGGTATATGTGGGGATTCTAGAAAAGAAGTTATCTGACTGCCTTTAGTAGAATTCCTACCCCCCTTTTTAGTTCACTTCTGATTCTTCTCTTACCCTGGTCTTGCTAAGACATCATCTGATTTTGAAAAAAAAATCATTCCCTTTTCTACAAATTTGTGTTCTTCTTTTGTAAAATGAGTAGGTTAAGCTATATACTCTCATAGCTGCTTCTAGCCTGTTCCATCAGAGAAGGCTCCTCTGTCCAATCCTTGGAGCAGACTTGGACATTCATATCATATTTATGAGATGTATATATGTATCCTTCCCTAGCGACTTCACTTTCACTTTTCACTTTCATGCATTGGAGAAGGAAATGGCAACCCACTCCAGTATTCTTGCCTGGAGAATCCCAGGGACGGGGGAGCCTGGTGGGCTGCTGTCTATGGGGTCACACAGAGTCGGACACGACTGAAGTGACTTAGCAGCAGCAGCATATATATTTGTATGACGTATATATGTATACATATACCCCCCGCCCCGAAAAAATCTATGTCTCTGCTTTGTCCTTGGCCAGAATTTCTCTCCTATTCTTACACTTTATACTTAAATTCATCATTCCTTAAATGTCCAATCCTCTCTCTTTTCTAAACACTCTAATAAGCTTATTATTTCAACCATTTATATTTAACATTAAAGTTTAATTGTGAAGTTGTTAACCATAGAAAATTATTAAATAAGTGAGTTTGGAATGAGCATGGAACAGCTGAAAAAATAAAGAGTGAGTATTTCAAAATGAACACTTTGGAAAAGAAATTTATGCATAGAAAACAATGGAGAATTACAATTAAGAGCTCTGGGGATCTCAAACTGATTTGTCCAGCTATTACATAGTCATTTCAATTTAAATTAAAATTGTAACTATTTTCTAGTCTACTAAAAATATGAGGTGTCACATTAAGAGTTTTAATGGTGCATTCTCTGGGGGATGCAAAAATGCGAGATTGTAGCACATAAATAACTATATAGTGAAGAGTGAATAAATTCTCTGCCAAAAAAATGAATATGATAAAAACAGAAATGACAGTGGATTATTTTATTCCCTCTAGTGAAGCGCAGCTCACACATTAGAGCAAAGAAACAGTTCACAGGGTGTCTAATTCCATATCATTTTGTCAGAGCTGATGAAAAGAACAACACAAAAAATTTTAACTGGTTGATGAACTCAGGCATAAATGAGGCCATATATTTTGTTCCCAAAGTAAAATATTTTTTAAGTCACAGAAAGTAGGTTGATATTAATATTTGATAACCCTGATTCATAGAAAATTGGATTAGTCAAGGTTTTAACCACTGTAGAACATGTTTAAGGCAATCTAACTTCTAGAGAGGGAAAAAAGATTAAGTCAAAAGCAAGAGGTGTGGCTTCCTGGAGTAGGCTAAGCCCTGCTGTGTGTGTGTGTGTGTGTGTTCATGTGTGGTCATATGCTAGAATGATTGCTTAGAGTGGGTGAATTCTGATGATAGAGCATAGAAAATTTTGGATTTTATTGTAATACAAGTGACTTAAAAGAATCAGCCTCTGAATATCTGGAGGAAGCAGAGAATTAACTGAAGTAAGAACCAGGGACAAGAGAGTTACTATAATTGTTTGAGCTTCCTGGTAGCCAAGATAAAAAGGAACCTAGTAGGTTTTATAAGTCTTGTTATATCAGTGTTTTCCCATTCCTAAGTTCTTGGAAGAATTTGTTATTTAGAGCAGTGGTTCTCAAACTGAGTATACTTAATAATGATCCAGGATGTTAAAAAAAAAATACTGATGCATGAACCCTGCCTCTAGAAATTCTGTTTAATCCAACTGGGGTGGGACATGTGCACCTATATTTTTTAGAAGATCCCCAGGTGCGTCTAAGGCACAGCTAGGCCTGGGGCTCTGTGGTGCAGAAACTTAAGGAGAACAAATGAGTAATCACTGTTCTGCAGAAGATGCAGAAACACTTAATACAACCAATTATCATATTGATTTTTAATACAAGAAGGGTATTGATTTGTAGTTCAGTGAAGGCATTTATAAACAATTCAAATTCAGTTTTCTTACCACATCTGCGCTTTCAGGAATTCATTCCTAAAAATCAGACATTGTACACACAAACACCAACTGGGATTTAATTTTCCATCATTTTAAATAGGAAAAAAATTCAGTGTGTCACATGCAACCCAAACCTCTCAACCAAATTTTGCTAAAACATAAGTAAAACACAATCAACTGCCTGTTTAAATTTAAGTTACAAATGATTGTATTAGGATGTAAAAATGCTTACAACATTATATGATAAATCAGGTTGTTAATAGTTGTGCACAGTGACAAGGCTTCTATTAGGGCCACTCCATCTGAGACACACCTCCTTTTTGTTGTCTCTTGGTCTGCTTTTTAAAATTTTGTATGGGATTCTGATGATCTACCAATTATATTAAAAAAAAAAACAACTGGAGACTTCTCATTTATCCTTTTGTTAATAATGTCATGATGAATTTTTGTGATTAATTTTTAATTAAAATTTTTCCTTTATGAATACTGACTGAAATATATTGAAAGATATGAATGTTTTATGAAATTTGGGTATTTTTATTCTAAGAGGCATTCTACCAGAATAATGTTAGACAACAAGACATTGTATATTTTAAAAGTCCAAGTTGGATGAGCAGGGATGAGAATTGCATTGATAAGAATTTTTTTTAGCAGCAAGCAGCAACATAACATTCTCCCTCATTAAAGTAGGTATTCATGGCAAGAAGTGGAGTGGTGGATGGTCATAGCAACTTATTGTGATCAAGGGCTATGGCTATTCCCACCTGCTTTATGCTTTTCTACATTTATGGTATTGGTGATAGCTCCCCTCAACGTCACAAGATGGCTTCGGCAGCCCAGAGCACCATGTCTTCTATCAACAGAATACAAAATTAGGGAGGGAAGCCAGTGAGAGGACTCATCCTATTAAGTTTCTCTTACATCAGGAGCAAAATCTTTCTCACAAGCCTTCAAGCAGAATTCTTCTATCATCTTATTAGCAGAAATGGGTTATGTGGCCATCCACAGCTAAAAAGAAGGCTGAGGAAGTGGTTATCTTGCATTTGCAGCCTCTATCATGCAAGGAAGATAGGAGAGGGGAGGAAGGCCCAGTGGGAAGGTCAGTAGAATCCAAAATTCTATCATTAATGAGCTGTGTGTTCTTGGGCAGGTCTCTTACCCTCCATAAACTGACAGAGTTTTCTGACAGAGCACTTTTGCTTGAATTTGAAGATGTTACTTATTATAAAGGTTTGTCTTAATTGGAAAAGAGAATCTCTTTGGAGATTCTCAGGGTACCTTGGCATATAAAAATCTCTAATAAGTTCTGCACTAAAGACAATAGTTTAACTGTCCAATCCAGCATTTCCACAATATATTTGACCATAGAACCTTTTCTTATAAATCAGACAGTTGTTAATATGCAACCAGTATTCTGTGGGGCTCTTCAGGAAACACTGCCCTGCTAGACTGAAGTTTCTTGAAGATAGGATCTTCATCTTTAAATTTCCCAGAGTACTTAGACTGTCCAGACAACTGCCATTCATCCTTCACAGCTTCAGTCTCGCTTCCTCAGGGACGATGTCTCATCCATCAAACTAGGTTGGAAGATATATATATATATATAAATATACATATATAAAATTTTATCTATATTTCCTAATCTATTTTGGTATGTGTCCTGTATGAATATATCCTGTCCTCCTCCTTTATACCCCCTGGTTGCAATAAATTATCAGGTATGATTATGTATGATCAACCTTACCAAATAGCCTGTAAGCTCCCTGAGAACAGGGGTAGTTTCTTGTTCACTGCTTTGTCTCCAGTGCCTACCACAGTGGCTAGCACATAGCAGACACTTATTTTTGGATGAATGAATGCTTTCCACGTGGTGGACCATAGAAGTCTTTGGTAATGGAAACCTTATGTTTTGTTTCCTAGCACTAATCCCCCAACCTTTTCTTCTAGGATTGCTCCCTGCCGCCTATTCTATTCATATAGTGGTTCCTGCTGACAGTTGGTCCAGGAGTGGGTGCCTAAGCCAGTAAGCCTCCTCCTGGGGCTTTTACACTTTGGGATGGAAGAAGGGCCAGATTTCTTCCTTCTAGTGGGATGGGAGAGCCTGGTGGGCTGCCGTCTGTGGGGTCGCACAGAATCGGACACGACTGAAGCATAGCAGCAGCAGCAGCAGTGGTTAAACACAGAAGAGGTGAAGGTCAGAAACTGTTGGCATTCACATTTCCTTATCTTTGAACCTGAGAATTATAGAAAACTGATACAGCAATTGAGAGAGAGAGAGAGAGAAAATCATAGATAACCAACCAGAGAAGGGAGATGAAAAGTGTGATGACCAAGATTGAGCTTCTGGGTTTTTTTCCTGGGTCCTAGGCACATTCCTATTCCTGGGCTTCATGAGAATCTCTTTAATCCTTACACTAACTTCCTCTTCCTTGTTTAAGTTCGTTTGAGTTGATTTTCTGCTTCTTGTGAATCTTAAATATTAATAGTATAATTTACTAAATGAATTATTAATAATTATTGATGTAAAAAGAAAGGGGATGTAGGGCTTCTGGGTTCATGAGTGTATATAAAACAGTGAGCAGAGTGACTGAGTTGAATTCAGACTTGGTGAACTAGGACACAAGCAGAGCATGCTTAGATTCAGGAGAAAGAAATATTCAGTCTATTTATGCACACAGTGGTTTCAAGGATCAAATGAGTTAAAAGGTATAAAGGGCTTTAAAAGTGACATAGAAAGAATCTTTTCAATAAAACCAAAATATGCATTCTGGTGGTAGAGGGTGACAAAAAGACAACGGAAACCCCAAACCACAAGCGTCTCCATGATATCTGATGGCCATTGCTCTGCAGCCGTCACCATCCCCTCTAATGCCCAGACCTCTCCTGCTTCCCTGCAAAGAGCGCTCAGCCCCACGCTGCCACAGCACCTGGCTCGTCTGCTCTCTGCAGGTGTGTTCAAAGTCATTCTGCTTTTTGTTACTTGTCTGCCCTGCCTGAAGACACTCTCAGACTTTGTGAAGGACACCATCAGGGCCACCGTAGGGTGACTCTGGTGACTGAATAATGCATGAAACCAGCAGTGGGCAAGGGGGAGCCTCCCCAAGTGGATGGTGGGTTGAGGACAGGGTTTGGTCTCTATCTGTGGGGATCTGACTTTCTCATCCATGGGATTTTTCAGACTGATGGATCAGTCCACGTGGATGAAGTACCCTTACTAGGTTTCCTGAAGTGTTGTTTAGTTGTACTGGTGACAAATTAGACAACAGCACTTAACAGTTTACAAAGAATGCTCATGTCTCATTTATCTCATTTGGATGTCACAATAGCTCTGGGAAGTAGAGGGGTCAAGGGTTGTTATCTACTATCTATTGACTAGGAAACTGAGACCCCCCCCCGCCAAGAAAACACGATTTGCCAAGAGAAGACCAGTCTTTTAGGGTGACTTTAAAAGATACTCCTAGGTTAATTGAATTCACAAGATTTTTCTGTTCTTAAAGCGAATTAGAATGTTTCTCCTGCTCTGCCTTTCCTATTTGAAATTAGAAAAAATTGTGGTGAAATATACATAACATAAAATTTATTATTTTAACCATTTTGGTGTATAAGTACATTCAATGTTGTATTAATACAATGATCACCTCTATCTAGTTCAGAAGTTTTTTGGTCATTGCTCACTGAAACTCTGTACATTAATCAACAGCTCCCCATTGCCTGCTCTCTCTGGCCCCTGGCAGCCACCAGTTTGCCTTCTAACTTTGTGAATTTGCTTATTCTAGGTATTTGATACAAAAGAAATTATACAATATTTGCCCTTTCATGCCCTTCATGAAAACCATGAAGAAATGGTTTTCTTCATTTAATCATAATGTCTTCAAGGTTTATCCAAGTTGGAGCAGGTGTTAGGGTTTCCATCCTTTTTAAGGCTGAATAATATTCCGTTGTATGTATACACTACATTTTATTTATCCATCCATCCATCGTTGGCCCCTTGGTTGCTTTCACCTTTTGGCTATTGTAAATATAGCTAAAAGGTGCTGTGAGCATTGGTATGCAAGTATATGTTAGAGTCCCTGCTTTCACTTCTTTTGGGTATAAACCTAAGAGTGGAATTGCTGGATCATGTGGCAATTCTACATTTAAGTTTCTGAGGAACCGCCATA
Organism: Moschus berezovskii; assembly: GCF_049115385.1. Lineage (NCBI taxonomy): Eukaryota > Metazoa > Chordata > Mammalia > Artiodactyla > Moschidae > Moschus > Moschus berezovskii. The sequence goes on from NC_142466.1 coordinate 68,180,598, forward strand.
CTGTTTTCAACAATGGCTGCACCACTTTCCAGTCCCACCATTCTTTCTGTTTTTCAGCCGAAATTCATCCTCTGCCACAGCTCTCCAGCATCTTCCATTCATCTCCACTCCCCAAACATCCACCCTGTATACAAAGTGGTTGTGCCTGTCCCACTTATTAGAGAAAAAAAAAAAAGTAGCATTAATAGTTAAAAGTGTGGTATTACAGCAGGGTCTGGCAGTAGGTGATTGATGGCCTCCATTACACCCCATTAGATATTTTATTCTTGTTAAATGAAGAGCAGCCAACTTTGTCAAGTATTTTTAGTTCCCTCCGGTCTTATTGGTCCGATCTATTCTTCAGGACGGCCTGTAAATGGCCACATATGGCTGAGTGTCTGCAGGACGGATGGCCGTGCAGCTGGCGTTCATTGGCCACCAATTTACCCTGGCCCCCTTCATTGTGAGCCTGACAGCACCGGGGAGCCTTGTAGATCTAACCAAATATATCTATTTTCTAATTGTCTATTTATCACCTTCTGGGGATTTGTGGGCCTCCTATCTGAAGGGAAAGGGGGGATGGCCTTGAACAATGATCCTTGTCAAGGCTCTCGCTCGCTCTAAATTAGGGCCTAGTTGCTAAATAACTAATTTAGTCTGCTATCAAGCTGAAAAAGTGGGTATTCAGCGCAAAGTGCCAGCTGGGGAATTGATTATGTCTTCTCTCAGCGAGTGTGATAAACCTGCCGCCGAGCCACTGTGGAAGGCTGGAGACGGCTCCCCGGGGGCAGCGGCATTTCATCACCGAGAGTCGGCAGAGGGAGCAGGTCCAGGCCTGGCACAGCAGCTGAAGTCTGGGGCGCCGGGTCTGTCCCGCCATGGCGCCCATGGGGAGTCTGGATCTCTCCTCTTCCTCCTGGTCTATGGCTTCTGCTTGGAGTCATAGGGACCTTTGCATCTGTGAGCAAGGTGAGAACTGGGGAGGGAAGAGGAAGGGCATCCTGACAGCCCCAATTTCCAATTAGAGTGAGATTATTGAAGGTAGTGCAAGCCTGCGGTGGGGGAGGTGGGAGGGAATGAATAGGAAGAGGAGGTTCTTAGGAAAATATATTCATAACAACTACCGGATTTTGAACAGAGAAGGATGCCAGGTAGCTGAGAATAGAGAATTACGGTTTACTGTTTGGGAAATCGAACAACAAAAACAACACCAGCAATCAATTACTCAGTCCTCCCCTGTGCCAGGAGGCTGCAAATCCATGATCTCTTTGAATCTTCTCAACATCCAGGCAGATTAGGGTTCCTACCCTGATTGGTTCTTGGAGAAAAAGAATTTCAGAAATGTTACCAAATCAACTTGTCACAGGCTGACCTGTGCCCATAAATATCTTCCCCACCTCAAAGTTTTATAATGCCTGGAATGTTTCCATTGTTCATTCAGCTGGTCTTTATTGAGTACCTTTCTCTTCTGGATGCCGGGAGTCAGTGTAGGGATTCAGTCAGACCAGGTCCTGCCTTCATGAAGCTGATTTTCTAGTGGGAGAGACAGACCACACCAGTGGTTCTCAACACAATGAGACCTAAAGACTTCTTTGGAACTCAAATCTCTTGAATGACTCCTTCGTTCCGTTTCGTTCCATTCAGTCGTTCAGTCGTGTCCGACTCTTTGCGACCCCGTGGACTGTAGCCTACCAGGCTTCTCCGTCCATGGGATTCTCCAGGCAAGAATACTGGAGTGGGTTACCATCTCCTTCTCCAGGGGATCTTCCCGACCCAGGGATCGAACCCGGGTCTTCCACATTGGAGGCAGATGCTTTAACCTCTGAGCCACCAGGGAATTCACAGATAACACATTCTACTTATTCACATAATTTTAAAAATAAATGTAGCACTTTACTATAATGCAATAGAGAAATAAAAGGAAAGGAATTTTAATGAAACTAACGTGAAAGTGAAAGTGTTAGTCACTCAGTAGTGTCTGACTCTTGTCCGCCGGAGGAGCCTGGTGGGCTACAGTCCATGGGATTCTCAAGGCAAGAATACTGGAATGGATTGCCATTTCCTTCTCCAGGGGATCTTCCTGACCCAGGGATCAAAACCAGGTCTTCCGAAATGCAGGCAGATTCTTTACCATCTGAGCCACTAGGGAAGCAAACTAATATGTATTTCAATATTTAAATGTTTGATCATAAGGACATACCAGAAAGCACCATGAAGCTCACTTACTTATAATGAATGTTTGAATTTAAGAATAAAAAAAGAGATAATGTCTAACTGAGTGCTGACATTTTCTCTTTGATAATTTGAAATAAGGACTAAAAAAAGATACTGGTAAATATACTTAGAATTGTTTTGAATGTGACAGCTACAAATGCAGACTGATACAGGTATAGTAACAGTGATTCAAATATCATGAATGCCACCGATGACATGATTTTCTGAACTGAGGAAACTCCAAGTTGAAGAAAGCCAAGTAATCTCTTGCTTTCCATGGGGAAAGTCAGTATCAGTTAAACCAAGCATATGAGCCTTTGTGTGTAAGATGGAGCCTGAGTCTAGATTTAGATAATTCTGAGTGGTTTTTGACTCACAGGGATGTCTGGTTAAAGTTCAGATGCTATAACGGTGTGAGACAACCCATGCCTTGTTTTGCACACACTGAGGGTTTCTGCTACTGCTAAGTCACTTCAGTCGTGTCTGACTCTGTGCGACCCCATAGACGGAAGCCCACCAGGCTCCCCCGTCCCTGGGATTCTCCAGGCAAGAACACTGGAGTGGGTCCCCATTTCCTTCTCCAATGCATGAGAGTGAAAAGTGAAAGTGAAGTTGCTCAGTCATGTCCGACTCTCAGCGACCCCATGGACTGCAGCTTTCCAGGCTCCTCTGTCCATGGGATTTTCTAGGCAAGAGTACTGGAGTGGGGTGCCATTGCCTACTCCCACTGAGGGTTTAGCTCTGCCCTATTGAAAATCCCTGAACTATGTAAAAGACAAGTAAATAAACAATAAAATAATGAGTAGTGATAAATACAATGATCAAAATAAAACTGGGTAAAGCACTTCCCTGGTGGTCCAGTGCCTAAGACTCCATGCTCCCAATGCAGGGAACCTGGGTTTGATCTGTGGTCAGGGAAGTAGATCCACATGCTGCAACTAAGACTCAGGCCAGACAAATGAATAAATATTAAGAAAAAAAAAACTGGGTGAGAGGCTGGAGAGTATTTGAGGAGCTCCTTTGGATTAGGGGGTCAAGGTTTCTGGTTTGGGTTAAGTGGTGCCTCTAAACCCACTGCTCCTGGAGAGGAGGAGGCATAGCATCTTTTGGAGGATTCATTACTCTGTTCAGGGAGGTGGGGCAGGGAGGAGGGTCAGGAGGTTGGCCAGGCTGGAGATCCAGAAGACCCAGGCTGGGCGCAGCTTTACCAGTTATTGAGTGACCTTGGGCCAGCCATTTTTTTTTCTTTGTGAGCTTCAGTTTTCTCACCTGTCAAATGGAGAGAATTATGATCACATTGTTTTCTTTTCGAGTTAATATGAAGATTCTAAGTGATGGGAGTAAGTGCTTTATGCATTGTAAAATTCATAGAGGACTTCTTAGTGATGGGAAAAATTACAAACAACTCAAAAGCCTCCAAATTTTTTTTGTTTTTTTTAGAGCTTGTCAGTTAGTAGGTTATGTATCATTAAAATGATGTGCATGCCTGTTAAGTCGCATCCGACTCTGTGCGACCCTATGGACTGTAGTCCGCCAGGCTCTTCTGTCCATGGGATTCTCCAGACAAGAATACTGAAGTGGGCTATCATACCCTCCTTCAGGGGATCTACCCAAACCAGAGATTCAACCTGTGTCTCTAGCGTCCCCTGCATTGGCAGGCAGGTTCTTTACCACTAGCGCCACCTATAGGAGGCTGTTCACAGGGTGTTAAGTGAGAAAAGTAAGTTACAAAATAATATGGAGGGTATGATGCACTGTTTGCAATTAAGAGAGGAAAAACAAGCAAGCAAACAAAAAACCACCAACAAATAAAAAAGAAATGGAAAGATACCAAAATAATAACTAATGTTATCTCTGGGAATTAGAGGTGATTGTAATTTTCTTTTTGATCCTCTGTATAATTGTATAATGAACTGTATCATTTTGGTAATAAGAGAATCAAGTTGCAAACATGATTTTTAACACAGTTGTCACACACCAAGTCCCCTGCTAAAATCACTGTGTGTCTGGGCAGGTGGCCAGTTTGCTATCTTCTTTTTTCCATTTCATACATTCAAAGATAAGCAGTGTGGCCACTTGTTGCCCAGGGAAAACTTGTGTTGTCCCAAGGAGCATCTGGTTTATATTATGTTCTCTGCCCTCAGAGTTTGAGTCTTGAAGCTTGAGGTTCTTACAGATGTACAAGGTTCTGGGCTAGGTACCATTATTTTAATCCTCATGACAGCCCTTTGAGGCAGACATTATTATCCCCATTTTATAGTTAAGAAAAGCAAAGCCTTGAAGGATTAAGTGTTTCATTACTGGTCATATGTCTCTTGAGTGGAAGAACAGGATTTAAATCTGGGATGTCTAACTCTGAGCCACTGGGCTAAGTTTGTAACCACTTGGGAGATTAATTATTGGCCAAGTTTTCACGTCTCTATACAGATAGTTCAAAAAGGCTAGAGCTTCAGTGTCCTCATGGCTAAACAGCCACCTCTCAGCCTGGCTGGGAGACTTAACAGGGTAGCAGAGAAGGCTCCAAGGCACGGTTTATACCAAGGAATCATGTGATAAACATAGCTTCCTTTCTTGGGCTTGGGTCTGGATTAAAATGAGGCTGTTGTCAGCCTCTCTGCCTAAACTGGAACCCATTGTACTGGTGGGTCGTTGTACTGGTGGGCGAGATTCCAATTAAGGACTCTAGGGACCTGAGGGGCCAGCCCCTGTGAAGACCAAGCCTGGGAGAGAAAGTACTGAATTTAGCCAAAGACTCCAACACCCAGTTATTCACACACCACTCAGTCACACACCCATTACCTCTTAGAAAAGAGAGATTTACCTTCTATTCAAGTCCTTACTAAGTCTCTTTTGTTACAGGGCTCACTCTCAACCACTTAATTTTAACCCACAAAGCACTATTTGGGGATAACATATTAGCTCCTGATAACTTCAGCCAATGCTGTGCTTCAAATGCTTAGGAAGGTCACTCGGGCAGAAATGGAGACAAAAACACTAAGTGTAGATTTAGTCATTTTTCCTTGTAATTGCAAGTGTTGAATGTTGTAAACAAGCCTTTTAAAGATTGCTTTAAAAGACAATAGGCTCTAAGTGGTTACTCTGCAGAGCTCATGAATAGAAAATGGGTACTTGGGGTTCATGTATGGATGTGTGAGTTGGACTGTGAAGAAAGCTGATCGCCAAAGAATTGATGCTTTTGAACTGTGGTGCTGGAGAAGACTCTTGAGAGTCCCTTGGACTGCAAGGAGATCCAACCAGTCCATTCTAAAGGAGATCAATCCTGGGTGTTCATTGGAAGGACTGATGCTAAAGCTGAAACTCCAATACTTTGGCCACCTCATGCGACGAGTTGACTCACTGGAAAAGAGTCTGATGCTGGGAAGGATTGGGGGTGGGAGGAGAAGGGGACAACAGAGAATGAGATGGCTGGATGGCATCACCAACTCGATGGACATGAGTTTGAGTGAACTCTGGGAGTTGGTGATGGACAGGGAGGCCTGGCGTGCTGTGATTCATGGGGTCGCGGAGAGTCGGACACGACTGAGTGACTGAACCTGAACTGAACTTGGGGTTAGGAGTATAATTTCCAGCGACAGCATCATCCTAAGATGCAAACTGGCCTGTATCCTAAATGACTTGAATGGAAGTGAAGATAATGTTCTCTGGAAAGCTGTGTCAGATGACTTGGGAAGTCGTTCTAGTGGTGACAAAGATACCAATGTCAAAGATGTATGTGAATAGAATGAATATAATTGCTTCATGAATTAAATGTAAACATGGAAAAACAATATTTCTAAATATATGTTCAACTTGTAAGACTTTATATTAATGTGCTAATTTTCAATTAACATATTAATTTATAATTAATATATTGGTATAGTAATATGTCTTGTATAAGTTACTTTACATGTATGTGAAATTAAATTTTAAAATTTATTAAATAAGTAGCACTCTGCTGCTGCTACTGCTAAGTCACTTCAGTCGTGTCCGACTCTGTGTGACCCCATAGACGGAAGCCCACCAGGCTCCCTCGTCCCTGGGATTCTCCAGGCAAGAACACTGGAGTGGGTTGCCATTTCCTTCTCCAAAAGTAGCACTCTAGCTCATCTATATTCCTAAAAGTTAATACATACAAATAGGTCAAAAGCTTTGTTTTGGCAGAAAGAAACTCACAGACTTACAGACTCAGAGAATGAACTTATGGTTGTGGTGGGGGTGTTGGTGTGGGTTGGGGTAAGGGAAGGGATGGTAAGGGAGTTTGGGATGGACATGTACACACTGTTATATTTAAAATGGATAACCACAAGGACCTACTGTATAGCACATGGAACTCTGCTCAATGTGATGTGGCAGCCTTGAATGGCAGGGGAGTTTGGGGGTGAATTAATTCATATATATGTATAAATATGGCTGAAGCCCCTCTGCTGTTCACCTGAAACTATCACAACATTGTTAATTGGCTATACCCCAATACGAAATAAAAAGTTTTTTTTTTTTTTAAGTTTTTAATAAAAGCCTTGTTTTGGAACTTTCTACTGGGAAAAGGCAGATCTCTCCATATTGAGGCTGTCACATGGGTAGACATATTAACTGTAAGCCTACAATGTACCAGGTATGGTATCAGGCACTCAGTGAGGGAGCGTTGGTGGAAGAGAACCCAGAGTCCCAAACCAAATGAGTCTTGAGAGTCTGATTGACCCCTTCCTGACAGCCAGATTGCTGGAACCCAAAGGAAGGTGAATACTTGCCCAGAATCACAGAAGAAAATCCAAGTTCTGTGATGAGGAAAGAAGTGATAGCAGACATCCAGGCAAACTTGGTCTGGTAGCCAAAGACCATACTTTTCACATAGTAATGTCCCAGCTCCTGAACCAGAGCTTGGCCTAAAGAAAAGCAAAGAACTAGTGCTTCCAACGTGGGATACCTGTTCTGCTGTGCAGAGGAGGTATCCACTGCTGGGACAGGCTAGTGTCTAAAATAGGGTTAATATCAGTGGAATTAGCCCTTTTTTCCTCAATACTCCATAAAATAATTTAAAAAATCTATATCCCTTCTTGAGCATTTAAAAGTTGACATCTAGAATATCTGAAGCAATTTTAAATACTTTAAAGTAAACAATTAAAAATAATTACAAAAGATGTAATGTGTGGTATACTTTAAATATAGATATTGTAAGATAAAACTCTCACATTGCAATTTTGAATGTATCTAATAAAATACAAATATCATAGCAATTTGAGACCCATGACCATCCTTTTAAAAAATACACGAATGAGCTCTTATTTAACAGTAGGAAATTATATTTCCAATCCACTTCCCCCACAGAATTTTATTCTAATGTAATGTATTTTTATGCTTGAAAGTCTTTTATTGATTTTCCTATCATACTTCTCTGCAACAAAAAGATGTATATACATTGAATTCTTTTATTTTTTGTGACCATAAGCTTCTAAGAATTAAAGAATTCTTCTGAACTATCACTTCAAGTATTAGTAATACAAACAATAAAAATAACATGAATGTATTGCAAATTTTGATAATTAGTAAACAGTTAAATTTTACTGGAAATGGTTTTCTTAATGAGATGGATTGGGGAAGACCACCTCATACAGACACTCAATGTGTGTCTCCAGGGATAGCCATTTACAGAGACTATGATGTAGATGGCAACCCCAGATATTATGCAGTGGACAACCTGCACAACTTTATATGGTGGCCCTGGTGAGGGATATTTGTAGAGCCTTGATTAAAGGTGACATTGAGAACACAATTTGTTGGCTTATCCCTTTATTTGATGTCCCAGAAGCTGGGACTCAATGGACAGTGCATCATAATAAGATTCACGGTGAAAAGATGCATGAGTCTGTACAGTAGAAGGGGTTTCCTAGAAAAGGGAAGATGGAAATGGAAAACTGGCATGATGCTTCTACCACAGGCAGATCAGTTTTAGGAAATGTTTCCTATGGAAGCTGAGGACCAGGAAATAGATTCCCTTAAAGTTATCTCTTCTTGGTATCCCCTGGAAAGACATGTGGTCAGGAACTGTGAACCTCTGGGGCACCTCCACTGTCCAGCCTGCAGTGCCTGTGGAGCTGTCCGTGGTCCTGACCAGATTGGAGGTTTTCTGTCATTTGCTAGATCCTTTGCCTTTCGGCAGGCCCTCTCAGCCAGGACCACCAAATCCACAGAGCCCACCACAAAGTCCAGCTCTGACTGTGGGCATGATAAATGCCTTGAACAGCCTAAGGAAGAACATAATAGCACCCACTTGTTTAGGACTTAGTAAGTTCCAGGCACTAGTCTCAGCATTTAAGTAATCTCATTTAACCTTTCCTCAAACCTGTAAAATACATACTGTGTTTCTCAGATGAGAAAACAGAGACTTGCATAAGGTAAATAACTTGCTCAAAGTCACACAAGTACATGTGGGGAAGGGAAGTTTCAAACCTAGTCCAGGGCAGTGAAGCTCTGAAGACTGCACCCTTTTCTATCCCACCATGTCTCTTTAAAACTTGAACAAAGAAGGGGACTATGGTGCTTATGGCCTCCTGTGAGCTAACTGCTTTGCACATTATCACATTTAAGTCTCACTACATCCTACAAGGCAAACACTATTATCTATTAGTTACAGATGAGGAAAATGAAGCCCAAGCTAGTAAGCAGTGGAGTTAGAGTTTGACCCTGGGTCCATTCATTACCAAAGAACAGTCTTATCCACCCTCCCTTAGGCAGATCACTGAGCTAGGATGTCAACTCTCCAGCCATAACTGAAAGCAGAGTCCATTACATTTTACTATAAGTCCCTTGCTATAAACTACCTTGAATTTCCCTACCAAGAATAAGGGAAATAAAAACAATAAAGTCACTGTTTGAAAATTTGACTTCTGAGTCCTTTTGGCCCAGCCTTACATTTTCCATAATTATTTCATTTCATTTAATTCTTAGAATGCTTCTTAGGCCTAACCATGTGCCAGGTACCCACCTAGATGCTGCTAAGGCATTGGAGATGAAGGAAAGGATGGTTCCTGACCTCAGTTGCTGTCATTTGACATGTCTTCTTAAATTCCAGAAAGACAGTGGTCAATACAGAGCCCCAGGATCTAGAGGAAGAAGCTGATTCTGATGGGGGATCTGGGAAGCTTTATGAATATGGTGGAATTTGAACTGGATGTCATTGCTGTTGAGTTAATTCAGTCACAACAGGCAGCTTATTCTGAAGGATCTAGAGAACTGTGGCCATATGGTCTTAGCTTGGAGTGCCTGAGTCTGTCTGTCCTGTGGATTGCAAGTTCTTAGTTCACATCTGTACAGAGCTAAAGCATGATAATTTACTGGGCAATAAGCTGTCCAACCAGTCCATTCTAAAGGAGATCAATCCTGGGTGTTCATTGGAAGGACTGATGCTAAAGCTGAAACTGCAATACTTTGGCCACCTCATGCGACGAGTTGACTCACTGGAAAAGAGTCTGATGCTGGGAGGGATTGGGGGTAGGAGGAGACGGGGACGACAGAGAATGAGATGGCTGGATGGCATCACCGACTCAATGGACATGAGTTTGAGTGAACTCCGGGAGTTGGTGATGGACAGGGAGGCCTGGCGTGCTGTGGTTCATGGGGTCGCGGAGAGTCGGACACGACTGAGCGACTGAACTGAACTGAACTGAAGCTGTTAAACTCATTATAGCAGCATTTTGTGAAAATAATTCCAGCTAAATACACCTTGGTTTCTCATAGGAATAGATCAGGAGTTAGTTCTTAGACAGGTACATACTTCCCTTGAAAATAGGGCTGCTGAGTGGAGTCCCCTATAGGCTCTGCAGACCTTAGGAGCTCTGTGGGTATTTTTCAGAGTTTACCTCTGCAAAATCCTGTGCCCTAGCCAGATAACCCCTTCCTGACTGCTCCTGAGACAGCTCTGGGAGGACAGTGCCTCCCTGGTGTTCTCCTGTGATAGTAAGTGGAGTCTCTTCTTCAGGGCCCATCTTGGCCTTTTTCCCTGAGCCACACCCAGTGATGGGGGTGGAGGGCCTGACAAAGGACCCTACTCTCCTGCAGAGTGGGCACCACTAGATATAGAGGCACTGTTCTGCAGAGGGGCCCTCAGGGTATGAGCTGGGGTAGGGCAGTCCAAATCCTCAAAAGTATCCCAAGAACCAAACTATAAAGAGATGCTAGCATTTCCCCAGGTGGTGCACACTGACTGAGTGTATTTTTTTTTGCAATCCTGGGCCATTTGGTTTCTCTGAGGAAAGTTAGCAAGCTTTTGAGACACACTCCATTTCTCAGTTTTTTTTGGGGGGTGATCAGACAATCTGTCATGATGCTTTACTTTCCTTCTATTGCCATTAAAAGGTCCCTCCCCCTGCTTTTTGGTGAACTTTTGAATCTTAAGACAATTAATTCTGGTCATGTCTATAATATCAGCACTGTTTCTTGAGTACCTACCAAGTACTAGGTGCTTTTCCTGGGATATTTCATTTCATTCTGCCAAGTAGGCAGTGTTGGCCCTGTTTTACTGATAAGAGTGAGGTTAGGAAAGGTAGAGTGACTTGCAAGGTCATAACTGTTGGGTGGTAAAGTCAGGATTTGAACCCAGGTTTCTCTGACTCTAGAGAGCAGGTACTCGGCAGGGAGACTCTTGAGGCGGCTCATCTAGGCCTGTCTCATGCCTGTCAGCACCTTCTGAAGTGTAGTTTCAGTTGCTAAATTGCAGTTTAGATTAAATGGAAGCATGACTTTCCTTGATCCACATGTAGCATCAGTGTAGCACAAAGGACTGGTACCCTCATTGCTATGTGGCTTTGGACAAGTCATTAACCTCTCTGGACCTGAGGTCCTCATGTAAAGAAAAAGCATGGAATGGATGATTTTCTCTGGGACTTTGAACTTCCAAAGTCCTGTGCTTCAAATGCCACAGTAAATTTAGGGGCTTTGTGGAACTGCAGCCCATCCGATATTCTCCCCAACTTGACCTTTTCTTAAATTCATTTCATTAATTCTCTTATTCATAAGAATGCATTTTCATTTCATGGTTCCTATGTTTAGTGCCTTCTCCTGATGATGCTTCTCTTCCCCGGTATAATTTTTTGTTCCATTAATTTCCAAGGAACATTTTGCCAGATCAGAGTGTTAAGAATCATTCACACCTCTTCCATTTGTCTAACCAACCGCTCATCCATTTCTCTCCAGAAATAATTGTATATGGTTCAATAAGTTTATTGTTCAAATCTGTTTACACTTCAGGATGCATCTCATCAGGATTCGTTTTAAAGAGTGGAAGCCAGTTTCCAATTATCATTATTATATCTGTTTCTCTAAGTTTTCCAAATACTCTTTTTCTTCATCTTCTGGAGCTGGGTTTTTTTTTTTTAATTTATTTTTCTTTCATATTGAGGACAGACTTTAAACCAAAAAAGCACTAGTTCTTTTCAATATTTATTTACCTCTGTTTCTCCAACTCACTGTGGCTAGTGAATCACCTGAGCCTGAGGATGGGCTTTCTCAGTATTCAGCATGACTCTGCCTTTATTTTGAGAAGTTCCCCATTCAGAGGCACTTCCCTGGTGGTCCAGTGGCTAAGACTTTGCACTCCCAATGCAGGGGGCCTGGGTTCAATCCCTAGTTGGGGGTCCCATGTGCCACAACTAAAAAAGATCCCAAATCTCACAACTAACACCCAGTGCAGCCAAATAAATAAAGAAATATTAAAAAAAAAAAAGAAGTCCCTCATTAAGAGATCACTGGGTCTTTGTGAGTCTATTAGGCTATGGACACGGTGGGCAGGTGAGGTCTGAGAAGGGAGAGAGGGAAGAAAGAGAAGCAGAAACTGAAATCTAGGAGAAAGAAGAGGGGAGATTTTAAAATAACATTGCCAGGTTTCAGGACAGACAGCAAACCAGTTGCTGAACTGGCCCAGGTCTGTCTACTCCTGAACCCTCTCAGAAGTGGAGGTAGAACTTGGGGATCTGGGACCCAAAGAATGGGTTTCAGCTCTGTTCTGCCAGATAGTCATTGGGCAGTACATCTCTTCACCTCTGCCTCAGTTCCTTAGTTGTGAAAGTGGGGATAAAAATAGTTCTTGCTTCATAGGGCCATTTGGGGATTTATTCATAGTCCGTTTACCCAGTTATTTACTGGTTCCTACAACGTGCCAGGCTGAGCCCCAAGGATATAGCCGAGGGCAAAGCCCAGACCCAGTGGCTCCATGGATGGAATTGTGGTCAGGGTGGGATGACCTAGATTGATATATTCACTTCTCATGTAAACTCCAGCAGTACCACAACATAGTCCCTGAAGTGCACTGGGGAGCCCTGGGAGTCAGCAGGTCAGGAGAGGGGAGAAAGTGGTGAGCAGAGGCAGGGGTGGCTGGGGCAGGGAGGAGGGGGAGCCCGGTTCCCTGTGAAGCTGGTTGGGAGAAGGCAACAAAGATGCCAAAGAAGCACTTGGCTCTGGGCAGCTGCGCCCATGAGTACTTGATCTGTGACTGCAGTCTTCCCAGGTCCTGCAGCCATCGCCCCCTGAGGGGGAACAGAGCTGTTTAATACCTCCAGTCCAACTGTGGGGACAGCAGAGACAGATCCAGAAGGGAGGATCTAGGGTCAAGGGTCGGGTCAAGGGTCCCTGTGGTTGGGGCACCAGTGTCTGGACCCACCTGAATGGGGGTCCAACTGCATGAGAATCTGAGTAAGGTGACATGAGGTCACAATATTTTCCGATACCGTCTTCTAGTGTGGTTCATACAATTTGGCACGTATCAGAACCACCGGGGGAGTTTATTTCAGATGTAGATATCTGGCCTCCATCCCTGGAGGCTGATTTATCAAATCTGGGTCAAGGCCTGGAGTCTGCATTGTATTGGGTTGGCCCAAAAGTTCATTCTAGTTTTTCTGTAAGAGTGTATGGAAAACCCCCGAACAAACTCTTTGGCCAATCCAATAATAAGCGCCTCAGGTTGGGGTCCCCCCACCAGTGAGAAGTTCTGCCCATGGGCAACTTGACCTTCTAAACAAACTTGGGCTTTACATGGATTCCAGCAACCTTGGTCAGCAAGGCTAGGAGGCTTTTCAAAGGAATGGACCCTTTTGCTTGGGTCTGAATGTGCTAATATTATCACCTACTCAGAACCTGAAAACACTGAGCTTCTTGTCAAAATTCATACAGCAGCATGAGATGGGAATTAAGGAGAAATAACCTGGGTGTTCATTGGAAGGACTGATGCTAAAGCTGAAACTCCAATACTTTGGCCACCTCATGCGACGAGTTGACTCACTGGAAAAGACTCTGATGCTGGGAGGGATTGGTGGCGGGAGGAGAAGGGGATGACAGAGAATGAAATGGCTGGATGGCATCACCGACTCGATGGACATGAGTTTGAGTGAACTCCGGGAGTTGGTGATGGACAGGGAGGCCTGGCGTGCTGTGATTCATGGGGTCGCAAAGAGTCGGAGCGACTGAACTGAACTGAACTGAACCTGGTACTTGATTTCAGTGAAGCTTCAAGGACCCAGTCAGATATGCCGTCATCAGCTGTGGGAACAGCCCAGCCAGTCCAGTGAACATCTGGATCTTCTGCCTGTTGACAGCAGACACTAAGGGAAGGGGGGACAAAGGTGGCTTCCCTAGTACCGAAGAGTGGAGGCGCCACTGATTCAGAGGGGACTCAGCTGTGGGAATCCTGCCGGCTCTAGGGGCCTATTTAGGGTCAGGCCCTGGAGGAGGTGGAAGCAGAGGGGTGGAGGATTCTTGGACTTGGTGGCAAGGTGATCAAGCATCCTGGTTTGTCAAAGACTTTGCCAGTTTTATCTCTGAAATTCTCATGGTCCAGGCAACCCCTCAGACCAGGGCCAAGCCAGCTGCTTGGTCACCCTACTTGTTGACAAGGGAACTGCATTCTTCCGGGGTGATTACAGGTCCACCATTACTGTGTGATCTCGGGCAAGTGTCTTAAATGTGCTGGGTTTTAGTTTTCTGACCTGTCAACTGAGAATAATATTGTTTCCTTCATAGGAGGATTTTTGAGGAGAAGTAAATGAAATATGTATAGACCCTTAGCATAGCGCTTGGTACATTTATTCATTTGACAAATATCTTTTGGCCATGATTGTCGTATTTACCATATTTCTTTGAATCTGCTGCTGCTGCTGCTAAGTCACTTCAGTCATGTCCGACTCTGTGTGACCCCATAGACGGCAGCCCACCAGGCTCCCCCGTCCCTGGGATTCTCTAGGCAAGAACACTGGAGTGGGTTGCCATTTCCTTCTCCAATGTGTGAAAGTGAAAAGTGAAAGTGAAGTCGCTCAGTCGTGTCCGACCCCCAGCGACCCCATGGACTGCAGCCTACCAGGCTCCTCCATCCATGGGATTTTCTAGGCAAGAGTACTGCAGTGGCTTGCCATTGCCTTCTCTGTTCTTTGAATCTAAGATGCATCAATTATCTGGTGCACAATGATGGATCTATTAAGGAAAAAAATGCTGCCAATTAAACTTTTGACCTGTGGTTGGTTGATTGCAAGTTGTAACCCCTTTTCAGAGATGTGAAAATATGAGGAAAGGTCCATCTAGATTCAGCGAATCAGGTAGCATGCTGGAAACCCCTGAGGACACTGAATTAGGCACTGTAGTCTCTGCCTTTGCTCAATTTGTAGCTCAGGGCAAGCATTCTGGTGGAGATAATTTTCTAAAAAACCCTGAAGTGTAAACACAGGGTTGAAGAATGTGGCAGGTATTCTATTTATTTATTTACTTGGCCATGCTGTGTGGCATGCGAGGTCTTAGTTTCCCAATCAGGGATTGAACTCATGTCCTCTGCATTGGAGCACAGAGTCTTAACCACTGGGTGGCCAGGGAAGTCCTCAAAGTTCAAATGTCACAATGTGAAGGAAAGTTTTAGGCTGTCCAGTGTGTCAGAAGAGAAAATTCGTCAGTTCCCCTTGGGACATGATTGCTTTGTGTCCTAGGGCCAGTGTTTGGTGGAAATCTGAGCCTCATGTATGCAAAGAGGGGTTGATTCAGCTCTGAGGTCCTCCCAGCTTTGCCCTTGGGGACCCTGAAGGTGTAAATGCTTCCTCTCCCAATTTGGGAAGCATTTCCTCGAAGTTAGATGGCCTGACAAGGGAACATTGCCTCACTTAAGTTCAGTGGGAGTGGGGGTGGGGTGCAGTGGGGTGGTGGTGAAGGTGCCCGGGAGTGGGCAAGGGAAATTGCAGGTGCCAGAGACTGGGATTGGATGGGAACCAGGGAGAACATCGCACTGCTGTTTTCTCTGAAGAAACATGTTTACCCCGTTATTATTAATTCCCTATATGGGGAAATTCCATCTGTTGGGGACTTGAGAATAGAACCATCATAGCATCTCCCCTCACCCCCAGTATGCTTGCTCATTTGATCATCTTCCAGAAGGGAATCCTGTAAGGTCAGAGGAGGATTCTGTAAGGTCAGGTGTGGGGGTTTTAGCCCTGTTGTGGGGGAAGTGTGGTCACTGCAAACACTGGGGAAGGTGCTGGTTTCTACTTAGGGCCCAGAAGTAGCACTGAGTTAGCTGCTCTGGAAGAACCCTGGGCTGAGAATGCTGGGCCAGGAGTGTGGCCCATGGGGCATTCAGGAGCTCTTTTATGT
This sequence comes from Moschus berezovskii, assembly GCF_049115385.1. Taxonomy (NCBI): domain Eukaryota; kingdom Metazoa; phylum Chordata; class Mammalia; order Artiodactyla; family Moschidae; genus Moschus; species Moschus berezovskii. The sequence continues at coordinate 68,196,405 of NC_142466.1, forward strand.
ATCTCATTACCTGACTCTAATGTTGGCTGAGGGGGAAACGCTGAGTGGTCTGAGGTAGAGCTGCCCCGGGGTCCCTCCTGCTGGAAGTCCGGGGTGGTCGTGGGAGTCGAGGGGTACAATTAAAAACCTTTCCCAGGATCCTGGTTGAGGGTAGAAATTCCATGTTGAGGTGGGGTTGGAGAGCTGGTCTGATAAATATGCATCACTTGAAAATACACTGTGTTTTTTCCAACTTTGTTGTTGTTGTTTAGTTGCTAAGTCATGTTCAACACTTTTGTGACCCCCATGAACTTTAGCATGCCAAGCTCCTCTGTCCATGGGATTTCACAGGCAAGAATACTGGAAGAGGTTGCCATTTTGTTTTCCAGGGGATCTTCCCAACCCAGGGATTGAACCCATATCTCCTGCATTGGCAGGTGGATTCTTTACTGCTAAGCCACCAGGGAAGCCCCTTTTCCAACTTGACAAGTAATATTTTTTCATTGTTGAAAATCTGGGGAAATACAAATAAAAGATAAAAGAAAAAAACAAAAATCATGGCAGTCTTGCAATCTATATTCAACCTCCTTTAAAATTCTGAAATATTGTTTCTCAGGATCTTTTTCTAAACACAGGCCTAATCTGTACACTTGAGGGACAAGGGCAAGCATACTATTGGAGTCCCATATACCACATGTTTAAATCATTTTCCTAAAGAAGTTGCTTTTCTTCTAAAATATTCAAAATTATTAAGATGAGAAGGCGAACTTCAAATTATAATTAGTAAATATTGAAAATTTAGATAAAATTATTCCAATAAAGCTGAAACTTTAATTAATTTTCAGATGTTTGAGTAAATTAAACTAGATATTCAAAATTTTAAAACTTGATGCTATTTTTAATGGCCAAGGTCATCTAGTTGTCAATATAAAGAATTGGCATCATGCTTCATGCATATTATATCTAGACCTACATACATACAAATTTAAGAGTAAAATGAATTATTTGCTATTGTAGAACATTCCTCAGCTGTTATGTGCAGCTGTTGCAAATGTGTTAATTAGTGAGCACTCCTGGAACCACGAATTACAACAAGAAGAAGAGCAAGGAAATGGACACTTGGCACTACTGGGAGATGATACTTTGTTATGCAAGAAAAGATTGCATTTCATGCTATCTGAGAGGAAGTATTTGACAAATTAATTCATCGTTTCTTTAAGCACACCCACTGCTCAAATCCTGCCTCCACTCTGAGGCAGTGTCCTTCTCTGATGTCAGCAGCAACTCACCCCGCACAGTATTGTGGCACTGGGATTCAGTCCCTTTTTGTTTTAAAAATGGAGGGCAGGATATGGAGATGTAGTTCCTAGGGCTTAAATGATGTTAATTGCAAGTTGGTGTTTAAGGTTACGCTTTGTAGCACCAAGCACCAGATCCCAGGCAACAGAAATGCCCGTGTCTTCTGGAATAACTATTCATGTGTGAGTGTGTTTATGAAATGTAAGGTGTAGAATGCCCTAAATTGTGACCCCAAACAAGGACCATCTTTGCTTAGGTATCAGGATATATGTGTGTGTGTGTATATATATATTATATATATAATATGTAACATATATAATTATATATAATATAATATATATATATATAATTTTGGATTAGGAACAAACTATAGGTATTATTTCCCCAGTTTTATATATCATAAACATTTTCTTCGTGTCTTCTTAAAATTTATTTTTAATGATTGCAGAATATTCCAAAACCAAATACGCCATCAACGATTAAACTATGTGTGCTTAGTTACTCAGTCATGTCTGACTCTTTGCAACCCTTTGGACTGTAGCCCACCAGGCTCCTCTGAGACATATATTGTTGAAATGTATGTTGTTTCCAATTTTTCTTTTTTATAAACAACACCACAGTGAACATCCTTATGCATATCTGAGGTCCATTTCTGGAAGAGCTATCATTAGGTCAAAGAGGATATACATTGTGTACATCAAATTCAACGAAGGAAGGATCCCTTTAAAAGCTCATTGTTGAATTAACTTGTTAAGGATTGATTCCAGACAGACGAACAAGGCAGGCAGCACTAGACTGACCCAAGGAGTGGAGTCTGGAGTCCTGGATCTCAACTGTGTGTGAGCTTGGGCAAGGCCCTTCCTATTTGGGTGCTAGTTTCTGCATCTACACAAAGAAGAGTTGGACTAGATATTTCCTCAGCCCTTGCAATCAGAAACGCTCTGATTCTGGGAGTCTGCGGGATGAGTGGAGCCGAACTCAATCCTCAGAGGCTGCAGCCATAAGACCACTCTGACCCCTGCTGGCTGGTTGCCAGATGCCAGTCTTGTTCCTGTCTCCTTCAGGCAGAACCCCTGAATCTTGGGGACTCTCAGCAACTCAGCTGCCTGCTGTGACACTAGCAAGCTAGGAGAAGTGGCTGCTGCTCCATCTCCAGGAATGGCATTCTTCAGGCTGTGTCCTTGATGTCTTATTCATTTGTGCAACAAATGTTCCCAGCTTCCTCTTTTGTGCCAGGGCTATGTGAGGGGACTGGGAACTCGTTTTTCACCCTTGAATGTACAATCTAGAAAGAGTAGAATGGGTCTCCTTTTACTACCATACAGAGCAGAAAGAGAGGTACAGAGAAAATCCTTCAGGTGTTTAAGAATTTGACTAAGGCTAGGCTCTCAAGCCTCTGCTATTCATTTGTTTGGATAAAGAACCCAAATGGCTGTGCTGGGTTGAGTAGTGTCCCTCTAAGATTCATGTCTGCCTAGACCTGTCATGTGATAGAGGGCCCCTGGGGATGTAGACAGGTCCAGATGGCATCACATTGGTGGGCCCTAATCCAATGACTCATGTCCTCACAAGAAAAGGAAATAGACACATAGAGACGTAGAGGGGAGGGCCCTGTGATGATAAAGGCAGGGATGGAGTGATGCAGCCACGAGTCGAGGAGTGCCAGGGACTGTCAGGAGAAGCTGAAAGCCTAAAGCCTTCAGAGAGAGCATGACCCTGCCGGCACCCTGGTTCTGGGCCTTTGGTCTCCCGAACCATGAGAGAATGCACTCTGTTGTTTTAGGCCTCCCAGTTTGCGGTGATGTGTTATAGCAACCCCAGGAAACTGGCACAATGGTGACTTCCTGAGGATGAAACCTGGCACACCACGGAGTGCTAGGAATCTAGTAGTGTGTGAGCATTATGAGTGTGTAAGTGGGGGAAGCCAGAAGGACTGAGCCGTACCCCTAGTCCAGCTGCTGACTGTGCTAGAGGCACAGCCCAAATAATGTAATTCTAGAAATGAAACAACAGCCACTTCTCCACCTCTCCTAGCTTGCTGGCATGACCCTGGGTGAGACCCTGTCTCCTCTCTGGGCATTGGGTTTCTTGGTCTGTATAGGAAGGATTGGACTAGACTGGTGGTTTTAATAATTCATTCTTCTGCTGTTTCACTTCCTAAAACTACATTCTTAGAGACTATGCCAAGATTGTTTTCTTTCTTTTCTTCTTTCTTTGAGAAACAGAACTCTTTCTCTCAAACAAAAGTAACCATAGTGCCCTTTACATAGAAGAGCACACAGTTTGTAACTGGGCTGGTTGCAGGATCTTGGGGCTGGGTGGAGCACTGCTGAGAACTCCTGACCCACCCCAGAGTGTCAGGATGTGCTCAATCTTGCACTGGCCTCTGGCATTGAAAAGGGTGACATTTGACACCAGATGACTGCAGACCACAACCCAGAAGTGAGTCAATCTCTTCATTATTTAACTGAAAGCTTTGTTTGACCTCACCAGTTATGACCAACCTAGATGGCATATTAAAAAGCAGAGACATTACTTTGCCAACGAAGGTCTGTCTAGTCAAGGCTATGGTTTTTCCCGTGGTCATGTATGGATGTGAGAGTTGGACTGTGAAGAAAGCTGATTGCTGAAGAATTGATGCTTTTGAACTGTGGTGCTGGAGAAGACTCTTGAGAGTCCCTTGGACTGCAAGGAGATCCAACCAGTCCATTCTAAAGGAGATCAATCCTGGGTGTTCATTGGAAGGACTGATGCTAAAGCTGAAACTGCAATACTTTGGCCACCTCATGCGACAAGTTGATTTACTGGAAAAGACTCTGATGCTGGGAAATGTTGGGGGCGGGAGGAGAAGGGGACGACAGAGAATGAGATGGCTGGATGGCATCACCCACTCTATGGACATGAGTTTGAGTGAACTCCGGGAGTTGGTGATGGACAGGGAGGCCTGGCGTGCTGTGATTCATGGGGTCGCAGAGAGTCGGACACGACTGAGCGACTGAACTGAACTGAACTGAATAAACCCTGAGAGTTTATTTATACAAGTATGTCTTCACAGAACTATTCCATGAGCTCAGAGAGGGTAAGTACATTTGTTTTTTCACATCTGTTGTAACAAATTAACCACAAACTTGATGGCCTCAAACAAAAATGTATTCGCTCACAGTTCTTGAGACTAGAAGTCCAAAATCAGTTTCACTGGACCAAAATCAAGGTGTCCAGAAGGCCATACCCCCTACTCTAAAGGGAGAAGCCATTGTTTGCCTCTTCCAGCTCCTGGTGGCTGCTAGTATGCCTCAGCTCGTGGCCGCATGACTCCAATCTCTGCCTCCATGTTCACATTGCTTTATCATCTACGTCAAATTTCCTCTGCCTCTCTCATATAAGGATCTTTGTGACTGCATTTAGGACCCACTCAGATTATTGAGGGTAATCTCTCCATCTCAAGGTCTATAATTTAATCATGTCTACAAAGTCTACTTTGCCATGTAAGGTAAGATTTACACCTGGCATTAGGATCTGATATTTTCGGAGGGATATGACTCATTCCACTCCAGAAGTGATGTGTTCACAGGGAGCCAGTGGCAGAAATGTATTTTTTCAGTCTCCCACTCTCTTTTTCTTATTATTGCCACTCCCTACCTCTGCCCAGTAAAGAAGCTGTAGAAGGAATTCGGAGCCCTTTTTTAGGTGAGAGGTAGAGGAGGAGACATTGCCATCAGTCTCCTGGGCAGTGCCTTCTGATCTCAGGGCACATGGAGAACAAAGTCATTCCCATGCAGAAGCACAAAAGAAAGCCCACCTGGGCAGCCCTCTGTCAAAGGCTCACCTGACCAGGGAGGCAACTTGTATACACTGAGCTAGATCCTGTGTGAGGAGCTTCCCTCTCTGATGTAAACCCCGAAACAACCCTCTGAGACAGAGATTATTAGCACCACTTTACAAATGAGAAAACAGGCTCTGAGAGGGAAAGGGCCTTGCCTAAAGCTACATAGATAGTGAAGGGAAGGCAATGGCACCCCACTCCATTACTTTTGCCTGGAAAATCCCATGGATGGAGGAGCCTGGTAGGCTGCAGTCCATGGGGTCGCTAAGAGTTAGACACGACTGAGCGACTTCACTTTCACATTTCACTTGCATGCATTGGAGAAGGAAATGGCAACCCACTCCAGCGTTCATGCCTGGAGAATCCCAGGGACGGCGGAGCCTGGTGGGCTGCCGTCTATGGGGTGGCACAGAGTTGGACACGACTGAAGTGACTTAGCAGCAGGAGTGTTGGATCTGAATCTGTTACTATGTGAAGACTTTAGAGTACCCATTTGGGTCTGGGTTTCTGTTACCCTGAGCACAGGGCTGGAGCACTGGATTTGAGTCTGGAAGCATAGGCTCCTCTTCTAAATAGTTGTATGAGCAACTAATTCTAATTCTCAGAGCCTGTGCTTCCTTATCTGTAAAATGGGATTGAGAGCCCTTGATCTCCCTCCTGAGTTGTTATGAGGTCCCAAGGAAATCGTGTCTGGGATGGCCTGGTACCCCTGCTGCCCACAGAGGAGGTGCTATAGGTAAGGTTTCACTGGATCAGCAAGTGTGAACAGTCTTCCAGGAAGAAGATTGGTGAGATGGAAGGTGCTGCATATGGGCTTTGCTGGGGCTGGCACAGACAAGGGCAACTGACCCCTCTGGAAGGCAGCAAGCAGGATGTGCATCCAAGGAGACCTAGCTCTAGCCGATGGCCATTTTATTTAACTCAAGAGACATTCACTGGGTAGTAACTCTAGGACATGCCCTGACCAGGTGACAAACTCAAAACATGGTGGCTTCTGCACCAGTGACCTCTTAGGTCACAAGGAGAAATGGGTGTGTACATAATCTAAGAGAAGACAGCATGTGGTCAGTACCAAGAGAAGAACACAAATAAGTGGATGGAAGCCCGAGAAGGGCATGACCAACTCTGACCCAGTGCAGGGGTTTCATGAAGGGCAGAGGAATCATGATCCTCCATGTGGTCCAATTCCTTAGTACCGCCAGCTTGATCCTTATTCCTTCCCTTGGGAGACAGAGTAAGGATAGTTAATAAATAACTTTTATTGCTGTAAAATTAAGAGTGTAAAGGCCACTGTAGAATATGTAGGCAATGAAAATAAACAAAGAGAAGAAAATAAAAATCTCTTAGAAGCCCATTGCCAGTGACTCGCCATTGTCCATATTTTGGTGTATTTTCTTCTAGTATTTTTTCCTCCATAGATTTCACTCTAGATTCTGTCTTATAGCCTGCTTTTTTTTTTTTAAAAAAAAAAACACCTTAACAAAGAATAATTTTGTGTCACTAATTGTTTTGACAGCTAAACTGGATACATAATGTTCCATCAGATGGTTGGAACATCCTTTCAATTCAGTTCAGTTCAGTCGCTCAGTCGTGTCCGACTCTTTGTGACTCCATGAATTGCAGCACGCCAGGCCTCCCTGTCCATCACCAACTCCCAGAGTTCACTCAAACTCATGTCCATTGAGTTGGTGATGCCATCCAGCCATCTCATTCTCTGTCATCCCCATCTCCTCCTGCCCCCAATCCCTCCCAGCATCAGAGTCTTTTCCAGTGAGTTAACTCTTCGCATGAGGTGGCCAAAGTATTGGAGTTTCAGCTTTACCATCAGTCCTTCCAATGAATACCCAGGACGGATCTCATTTAGGATGGACTGGTTGGATCTCCTTGCAGTCCAAGGGACTCTCAAGAGTTTTCCCCAATGCCACAGTTCAAAAGCATCAATTCTTTAGCGCTCAGCTTTCTTCACAGTCAAACTCTCACATTACCCAATCCTTAAAGATCAGATATTTAGATAATTTGTCCCCTAACCCCCACTATTATAAGCAGATTCCTATAATTGGGATAAAATTATAGGGATAAAATTCCTAAAGTTCTTACGTCTTTGTTCACACAGTAGAGAAATGCCTGGGTTTGAAATTACAGTGTCAGAGGGTAAGCTCATTTTAACAGCCAAGTTTGCCCTCCACAAATGTTGTTCTGATGTATATTCTCAGCAACAGTGTTTGAAAGTGCCTGTATCTCTCCACAGTCACTGATGCTGGCTTTTATCACATTTTAATATTTGTAAATTTGATAATTAAAAATGTCCTCTAGCTGATTTAATGTATATTTCTAAGTTGATTAGAAATTTTGAACATTTCTTCGCTATTTACGAGCCATGTAAATGTGTACATGTACTTCCTGGTAAAATGTCCACTTTGTGTTTCCCTGATATATTTGTAAGACCATTTTATGCACCAGGATGGGGAACAGTGTTCCCCACTTTTATGATGAGGAAGCTGAGGTTCACTGAGGGTAAGTGACTTGCCCAAGGTCACTTTGGCAAATCAGTGCTGGAATGGAGTCCTCCACCCTGAGCTTTGCAGTCACTCTTTAGTCCTGTGCCCACTACGTCACACTGATAGATGACCCTCTACTATGGTTCTGGGGGAAGAAAATCAAGCCTGCCGTGTTTCAATTTAGTCTTGATTCTTAAAATAATCTATCCTCTAACACACAGTCATGTTAGCAGAGAAAATATGTTCCGCCACTTACCGTTAAAGGAGTGGAGATCCTCAGTGGGCTATGACCCTTTAAGAGCGTGCCCTCCATCCTGATAAATCAGGTCCTGGAAGGCTGTGTGGGATATTAGTGCTGACGTGTGTGGGGACAGTTAGCACAGTTATTAACAGGACACCATGGCTGGAGACAGCTAGCTCAGCGTGCACCTGAGCTCCTGGAAACCTCAGTCACGGGCTGTCTTCTGAGAGTTGCCTGGACTGGGAGACTGTCTGCCCACCCAGCCATGTCCCCCAGGATGGCTCTACAGTTCCCATCTATCCACCTCGTTCTGCTCTGTTCATCTTGCGGCCACTTGCAAAGCCTGGGGTTAGAAAGAGCTGAGCCCCAAACCTGGCTGTACCATGAGCTTATGTGGTGCCCTCAGCACCCCCCTTGCTTCACTTTGTCCCTCTCCAGCCAATGGCTTTTCTGAATCTTGGTTAGCCTGCTCTCTCCATCTCTCCACTCCTGTCCACCCTGGCCTTTTCTGCTGGCCACCTGAACACCCGAGAAAGTGCAGATCCATAGGACATGGTGCTCAGTGGGACCTTACTATCCTCTCACCAGTGTCAGGCCACAGGCTTGGGTTTTCAAGAAAGGAGACTTTGTCTTTCTTCACAGGGCATGCTTTCTCTTTTGAGCTGCAAGGCAAGAAGGTAGTCTCAGTGAATTCCAAGTGATCTCATTACTTTGGGGTTTCTCTCCCTACTCTTCAGCTGCTGAACTGTCTAAATTTTGGGTAGGAGTTCACTTAGGGTCTTTGCAAAATGATCTGGGGGGCTGTCTGTGCTCTGGGAGACACCCACTCTAGCTGTCAACCCTTGAGACAATCAGTGCTGCCGGCCCTTGTGGCTGATGCCCTCTGCCTTTGGTTCCACCATCCCTCCCTCCGAAGCTAGACCTTTCCAGAAGTGTTGCAATCTCAGGTACATGAGAGGCTGCTAAGGGACATGGGAAAATCCCGCTGTTCTCTCCCGTGATAGACGCTCCCCAAGGCACTCTCTGCTCAGGCATACCACCCACAGCTTCCTCTCTTTGTCCCTCCTGCCCACATATGAACATGGGTTCTCTCCCAGGTCTGTGCCTGCCTGGCCTTCCCTGGGGAAGAGGCCCCGGTCTCCCCAAATTTCAGATCTCTCCAAACTTACCTGAGATTTCTGTTATCCCTGTAACCACGGGCTCAGCCAGGGGAGAGGTAGACTTCTGGGCCCTTCTCAAGGACCCCTCCAGTATCTAATCTTTTATCTTCTTCTCTTGCAGTCCAGGGAGTTTTTAATGTCCTTTGGGGTAGAAAAAAAATGACTGACAAATAAGTCATCAGTCCCAATCCTTTTGTTTCAAACATTTCCCCTTTGCTCTCCCCCACCACCAATATTTATTTATTTGGCTGCATCAGGTCTTAGTGGGAACATTGCAGCATGGCAGGATCTTTAGTTGCAGCATGTGGGATCTAGTTCTCTGACTAGGGATTGAACCCAGGCCCTCTGCATTGGGAGTAGCCACTGGACCACCAGGGAAGTCCCCACCTTGTTCTCACCTTGTTCTTTTTAATTGCTCTCTGCTTCTACTGAAATCACCTCTGCCTTTTCTGTAATGTGAACAAGGCAAAAACAAATGTTATTAGGAAATATGGAAGCAAACACCCCAGCAAATGGCCAGAATGCTATCTGGCCTCATTGAGACAGAGCACTTGGTGAATCTAGGGTGGACCTGGCTTTGTCCACTCTGCCTTTCTTGGAGCCAAGCTCAGATGCTAGAAATTCAGTTTTTGTTCAAGTAGAACACATCCTTGTACATATGTTTCCTACTCCTCTTCTGCCCTAAGGCCAGGCCCGAGACAGCCAGGGAGAGCCCATGGTGCTGGCAGCTGTCCAGATCACTTGACCTAAGAATGTAATAGGGCATCACCCCAGTCCACTGCCCCTTCTCCAACATCCTGTTCTGCCTCCTCTGCCTGCCTCCAGGGCCCACCCTCAGGCCCCATTTGCGGTCAGGCAGAACCTCCCTCCATAGCCAGACCTGGGTCCTTGGCTTCAGCTTTGGTCAGCATCTCAGATTCAAATCTGAGACACACAATTTATTATTGTGTGTATGTGTGAGTGTGTTAAACCTTTTGTTTCCTTTTATTATTATTATTATACAAGCAATGCACATTTGTTATAAAAGTCAGAAAATATGGATAAACAAAAAGAAGAAAATAAAAATCATGTACAATCCCAAAATCAAGGGAAAACCCTTCTTAACATCTTGGAGTCTATCCTTATCTCTGCGTATTTATTTTTTTCATTTTTACAGAGGAAGAATCAGACAATATGTAACTATTTTTTATCAAAAATAATTCTGAATTCTTTCTGTTCTACCAAGTATAGTTCTGTGATATCATTTCAGACAGCTAAGTAGTTTTCCAGTGGGCCTTGAAATGCAGCCAACCATCTCTATTAATGGGCATTTAAGTGTTTCTAATTTTGTTACATTATTAAAGTAAACAATATGAAATTTCTGACATTTGGCTGTTCTTGACCTAAGAGATGGCAGTTTCATAGGGTTTAACCAAACATAAATAACACCATGATGAGCATCGTTAAGACTGATCTTCACATAATTTTTTTGGTGACTTGCTTATGTTTCTAGATATTTCTAGAATAATCCATTTGCTGAGTCAAAAGAGATGCATGCTTTTAAGGGATTCCCTGGTGCCTCATACGGTAAAGAATCTGCCTGCAATGCAGGAGACTCAGATTCAATCCCTAGGTCAAGAAGATCCACCAGAGAAGGAAATGGCAACTCACTTCAGTATTCTTGCCTGGGAAATCGCACGAACAGAGGAGCCTGGTGGGCTACAGTCTATGGTGTCACAGAGTCGAACACGACCGAGTGACTAATGCACTTTAATATACTGACCTCTGGCCTGTGTTTGAAGCAGAACAAGAACCCAAAGGAGAGGGCTGAGGGAGAATTTCTGGAGCTGGCTGTTGGGTGTCCTGGAGAGAAGCCTAGGTTTGGCCGCAGATGAGGGGGTAGAAGTCCCAGCTGCATCCCTCACTAGGATGTGACCCTGAAACAGTAACAGCAGAGGTCAGATGTAATCTGGAAAGCCGGCAGCAGGGCTTTCTTAGTGGGACAACTGGTGCTTTGTTGCAAAGATAATGGTGGTTTGGGCATTCTGAACCCTGTCTATCCTCTGTCATCCTTGAAATTCCTTTGCCTGAGTTTAGGATCCTCTGAACTGTGAGATCGGAGACCCCCTTCTCCTGGAAAAGTGCCTCAGAGATGAGGGCTTTTTACATGACTCTCAATTGCCTTCCTGGTTTTAACTGTTTAAGGATGGGACTTGGCCTGGAGGATGGACCCAGGCCTGGCTGTGGAGGGAGGTTCTGATGGATTTCATGGTGGCAGGCTTCCTGAACCATTGAAGCATGCAGGCTGAATTTTTAAAATAATTGTCCTTTTTAATGATGTAAAATATGTCATCTAGATTAAAAAATAAACACACTTTATTACTTTCCCAGTCCCTTCTTTCCTCCCAGGGCCAGATGGGGATTGCCTGAATATTTCTGGTGTATTTCACATATCTAATAACGCCACGCCCTTAGACGTTCTTACAGATCTGATGAAAATGTGGAATTGAACTCTGTCCATTGACACCATTTACAGAAAAGAAAGCTAGTGGTAGGGGTGTGTGTGTGTGTGTGTGTATGTGTGTGTTGGGGGTGGGGACCCATCCTATTTTGGAAGCAGCTGGGTTTACAAGTCCAAAGGCTTGGATTTTTTATCTTGAGTAACAAAGGAAATTGTTTCTGAGCCCCCCTGGTACCTTCTGGCGGGTAGGGGAAAGAAAGGAAAAAAGAAATGACTGCAGCTAAGCAAAACTAGAGCAGCTTCTGGAAAGAGCCAGGCCTTCCCCGACAGCTTTCTGTTAGCCCTCTTGAGCTGCAGCGAATCCAAGGAAATAATTAAAGCTTTAATTTATTTATACGTCTTCTCTATAGATACTACGGACCCGACAATTGCCGCCTCCTAATTTATGCACGCGGACCCCTCCAGGAGCACGGGCGGCTCGCAGAGGCAGAGCGCGGGTCCGGGCCGCCGCCCGCGGGAAGGAGCGGAGGCCCCCGCGGCCCCGGACGGGCTGTCAGCCCCGCGGCGGCGGAACAGTGGCTCGTGTGGCCGCGGGCCGCGCGGTGCCGGCGGCCGTCTCGGCGCGGGCGCACCTGGGTGATGGGCACCTCCCGAGACTCCCCGGGACGGCGGGCCTGACAGGCGCGAGGCGGCCCCTTAATAGACTGCGCGAGCGTTCTCCGGGAGAAGTCTGCGGCGGTCCCCGAGGAGAGATCATCAGGCAGAGTGGTCCCCGGAGCAGGATTTATTAGCAGACAGGATGGGGAAGTTGATTAGCCTCCGCGGCTGAACGGACATCCTGTCAGACCGGCCTCTTAATCCAATCACTTACCTGTCGAAGGGGAGCCTCCCGCCCGCCGCCCCGCACCGGCCTCCCCGCTGCCCGCGGGGTCCCTGCTACCTGCCCGCTCCAGAGCTGGGTGCTGCGGCCGGCCCAGGGACAGGGGCCTCCACCGCGCGCTGCCCATGCCCGGGCCCGGGGTCAGGCGACAGGCGTGCCAGTCTCTCCTTTTTCTCCTTGGCCCGCCCGGTCCGCTCTCTGAGCCTGTCTTGCTGTGGCGTTCACCTCCAAGTTGCTTTTCGGCATTCACAGTCCTGATGGTGACCCTCTCCTGCGTGGAAAACTTGCCTTCTGTGGCTTCCTATTCCGTACTCAGGAAAATACCGCTCCTGCATCTTGCCTCTTTTGACCCTAACCGCCTTCCTAGCATCATCCTGCTTTGGTCCTTCTCCCTGGAGTCTCTGCTCTTTGCAAACCCAGCTGCTGCTGCTGCTAAGTCGCTTCAGTCGTGTCCGACTCTGTGCGACCCCATAGACGGCAGCCCACCAGGCTCCCCCGACCCTGGGATTCTCCAGGCAAGAACACTGGAGTGGGTTGCCATTTCCTTCTCCAGTGCGTGAAAGTGAAAAGTGAAAGTGAAGCTGCTCAGTCGTGCCGACCCTTAGCGACCCCATGGACTGCAGCCTACCAGGCTCCTCCGTCCATGGGATTTTCCAGGCAAGAGTACTGGAGTGGGTTGCCAGTGCCTTCTCCTGCAAACACAGCTACTTGCCTCATTTCCTGAAATGTGCTCCTGCCTGCTGTCCCTGCCCTAGCTCCAGTTTGGGGTCTGGCTAGAATGCTCTTTTTTTTTTTCCAAATCCAATTTGTCCTTGGAGTTCTGGCTCACAAACCTCATTACATCCCTTCTCCTTCCACAGCCAGGTCATCTCTCCCTCCTGTGAAACTTTATCTGTGCCAGGTCGCGAACTCTAGCATGGGATCATGCCTCCAACACTTCCTAGCTCGGACCTTGGGCAAGAGACCTTACCTGGGCTTCCCCCTTCTGTAAAACAAGACAGTAACTCTAAGTTCCTCATTGGGTTGCCGTGAGGACCAAATGAGAGGATGCATTCGAGCTGGGAGTGATGCCTGGCACACAGAGGACCTCAGGACAATCTTTTGCAGATAAGATGGTTAAGTACTTGTTGAGGAAGGAAGGAAATGCTGCCAAAGTGTGGACGTACTATGATGTGCCATCTCTCTGAGTGACCCCATGAGGCTCCATTTCTTGTTGATCTGACCATGGAAGGAGTAAGAGGATGAAGGACAGGGCCCCCTTCTGCTTTGTGTGGCAGGCATTGAGATGTGTGTTCTCTCCAGCACTTGTCAAGAGTTTAGGAATTCAGACCCTATTGATCCACTGCATCTTCAAAGCCATCAATCATCATTAAGAAACAGGGCCTGAGTCCCTGGATGGGGCTGCTGGTACTAGGTAATTTAGAGGATTTTATACACACACACACAGATGTGGCTAAAAGAAATCAACTAAGACAAGCACTGTACATTTAGCAAGCAGTTGGGAAAAGAACTCAGGGAACTTGTAGAGACCAAAGGTTGTTGGCCAAGAAATATATCAAATTCTGCTTCCTAGTAGAATTGTAGATTTTGTGGTTGATTGTAATTGACTTTGAGCTCTTCACTTTGGTAAATGTGGATGCTGAGGTCTCACCCAGCCCCTCACCCCCTACTGATACCTGTGCTTTCTGGCTGCTCACAACCCACCAGTCTTACCTAGGTCAATGTCAAGGTCACTGGTTTCTGATTCGGGCCATCTTACTTCTCTTTCAAAAAACCAGAATAACGTTTTCCAAGCCACAGTCATCAGGCAACATTCCTATGCCTTGGTGTTTTTCAGGGATTTCTAAACATGCCTAGAAAATATTGGCATGGCAGAACATATCAGTGGAATGGGATTCAGAGCACCTGTGGCAGAGTCAGGCCCTGATACTGATTAGTCATGTGATCTCAGGGGGACTATTTAACCTCGCTGAACTTCAGTTTCCTCATCCATCAAATGGGAATAATACTTGGTCTCCCATCACTGGAGGAGAAATTTAAGGGTAAAATGAAGTAATTGATAGAACATACTTTTACAAGTACAGTACTATACAAGATTAAGGCAGAATTACTATCATGAGATTTTTCCTAAAATACTGATTGCCCTCAATGCTAGGTGCTGGGGAAGTAGAGGTGACTAAGCCTCATGCTAGGTTCACAGGCTAACAGAGGGCGGTGGGGTGGACAGATGTGGTGACCCTGGCTAAGGCACCAGGCCAGAGGAAATCAGTGCTGGGGAAAGGTATGACTAACGTGCTAGGAGAAAGGAACGAAGCAGCCCCCGCCCCAGCCCTGGGGACCAGCTGGGCTTCAGGAGCCAGGGGACTGGAATAGTTGGGGAAGAGGGTGACAGAGGGGATAGCAAGGGTAACAGCCTAGGGACAGGAAGGTGGTCGTGTGGTAGAGAGGGGTGCAGATGAGGTGGGAAAGCCGGTGGGAGCCAGATACACCGGGCCCTGTGGTCAATGAGTGCAGCCCACGTGGAAGGGTTCTCAGCAGGGAAATGACAAGATCAGGGGCAGGGAAGAGGGAAGAGGGCAGGCAGTGTGTGTGGAGCAGGGACTGGAGGGGAGGCAGGAGGTGGGCAGGAAGTTACTGCCACGTCCAGATGAGAGGTGGTGAGGCCTGAGGACCTGGGAGCAGCAGGACCTACTTCTGACCACTTGGCTGGACTAGAATGCTTCTAGAGGCAGAGAGCTCATTCTTCCCTTGACATTGCTTTGTGTCTTAGAATATTTCTGATTGAAAAAAATGAATTCCTTTTTAATGAAATCTTAAAGTAAGTGAGCACTGATTCTTTTAGGGGCCCCTGCTGCTCCACAAACTGTCTGCTTCTTTGGTACCTTGAGTGCCAGGCCCAGGGGTGTGGTTTTTATTCCCCAGGCAGAGGAAGCCCTGAAGGCCTCCAAGTCAAGAGGAGGGTGAATAGACAGAGTTTTGCTTCAGAAAGACGACTCTGGCTGGGCTGGGGCCGAGGCAGGGCAACGTGCTGTCAGTCTCTCTGCACCTATTCATACCCACTGACCTCATTAGCAGACTTGAGAGCAGATAACCAGTGATAACCATTTCTCTTACCAGACAAACAGGTCCAAGGCCAGTGGTCATGGGTAGAGACTGAGTGGAGGCACATGCAAAAGTTGGTATCTTAGGGTCATCCTGGGTCTAGGAAGGCAGTGCCAAACTCTGTGGGCCCACTGGAGTCTGTCTCTCTGCAGAACTAGAGATGGCAGGCAGATGCAGCAACTTGGGGTCTTGGGGTGAAGAGAATCTCCAGCTCTCCTCTCGACCTGATGTGGGGAGGCAGCCGGAAGGCTGTAGCAGATGGCCATGGTGAGGACTGGTGTTCCATGGGAGAGGCGGTCAGCTCTCTATCCTGAGATCAAGGCTTCACCCGCCCCAGGACCCCTTCTGACCTTTGCGTTCTCCAAAACAAAAGTCAAGGTGATGACAAGACACATCTATCGCATCTCAGCCATCATTGCAGTTGAAAGATGGGCCCGGAGCAGGTGGACTGCTTCAATTATGATGGATGAGGACAGTGACAGCTCTCGGGAGAGCTGCGGGAACCTGGCAAGTGCTCACTCAGCTATGACTCCTCTGGTAGCAATTTGACAAGATCAGAGCACTTTATGGAAGTGGAAAGTTTGGGGACCTTGGGGTTTGCTTGGCCCGGGGACTCTGTCTGCTGAAGCCTTCTGCTAGCAACACAGGGTGGGCATCTCTGCTAGGAGGGCCAATGCGGGGACGGGGGCGGGGTTCAGCCTCTGAGGCCTCCTAGCCTGGGCTCCCCCTGGGCCTCGCCTACTTCAGTGTCCCCAAGCTGCTGACCAGGGGACACCTCATGAGCCAGCTGGGCATCTCCCTCGAGCCAGGCTGGAGATTCAGACCTTCCTCATGGCACTCTCCATGGAGACTCTGGGTAAAGGGAGGCCTGGGACCAGACAGCCCCACCTGTCGCTGGCTATGAAGCTTCACTTGAACTTCGTCTGTTGGATCATCTTGTTTGGGGCTTGGTGGCTGGGGGTTAAGTGAGGTAGTCTACAAGGAGCATCAGCTTGTCCCAGGTGTTCAACTGATGTTGCTTTTCTCCCTCACTGATTTTGTTGTCCTTTGGTGCATTTCTTTATTCATTCTGCAAATGTGATGGAGCTCTTCCTGTGTGCCAGGTGCTGGGCTTGGCCCCAGGCATTAGGTGTGGTCCTCAAGATGAGGAGCTCACAGATTTATCCAAGATTGGATCAGGCAGTCCTCTAGCCTCACTGCCCCTGGTGGTTGCTGGGTGGAGGTGTTCACCTTGCAGAATGATGGTGGGCACAGCCGTGGCCTTAGTGCCCCAGCCTCTGTGCTTCCCGGGCATCTGTGGGCTTCGGTGCATCAGGTCTGCTCTGAAGCCAGGATTCAGGGGTTCTTCACTTTAGAGGGTCACCTTCCTAGATCTGGGAGCAAACCCCCAGCATGGGCAGCTCAGCTCAGACTAGTGGAGCTAATCAGAGTCTGTCCTTAGGATTTTATACTCTAGTTGAAAGAAGACCTCTTTCTTTTCTATTGTAAAGACATAAAAAGTAAGCTAGAAGTTCCCTGCAGATGTGGTTCTGGCCTTGGGGCAACAGCTGACTCATCAGAAAAAACCTACTTGGAGAGAAGCAGACAAATGGAGAGAGAGAGACCCCTGATTGCACTTGAATCCTTGGCTCCAATAATCTCTTAGTCCGGCATCTTCATTTTGGTCTCACTTTTTGAGTGAATGCCCATATTTCCCTTTTGGGTTAAGCCGTTTGGAACTGGGTTTCTGCCACTTGCAACCAAAGGATTCTAGCTCTTACTAATATATGTGGCACAGCACCTGGCTTATAGCAAGGGCTTGGTAAGCGGTAGCTCTCAGAATTCAGTTAGGCTCTGTGCAGCTTGACCTTGGTGCAGAATTTTCGTATATATTTACATCTGGCCATCTTGTCATGAGGACTTGTGTACTCTCTCTGCCACCCAGCCCAGAATCTAGGGTTCCCTCCCTGAAGCACAAAGCTGGTGGGTAGCCTGAGGCCTGAGCCTGCCTGGAAATGAAGGCAGCAACACCAGCCCATGTAAAACAGCACCGTGAACAGTGGCAGCCCAGATTGCAACCGCCTGCCACAGGACGCAAACACAATCAAGCTGCCGACATCCTTCCCCATGTCGGGGCCTGATAATGAACAAGTAATTTATGTCCAGGAGTCAGTGGAGCCTGTCGCAGGCCAGGGCTGAAATGTTACTACGAGGGATTCCTTTGAAGGTCATTGCCCTGCTCTTGTCGCTGTTCAGGGTTGTCTGTAAATGGCGTCCCCTTGGAGGCGTCCCCTTGTTCTCCTGGCTTCTTTGAGGGGAGAAAGATGCACCTTTGAGAAGCTAGGTGGGGAAGAGCCCCGGCTGCTTCTGAGCCACTCCCTTGCAGTGGCTCTGGAATCTGCGAGTCTGACCTCAGGTCACTCACAGATGAGAGAGGGAGATCCAGGGTAGACTGGTGCTTGAATGGCTGTGAGGGATCTGTGAGTAGGGAGGACAGGAACTAAGCATCCGTCTTTGGGAACAAAAAATGACTCCCAAGACTTTCTGTGTGAATTAATTTGAATATCCAGAGTCAGATGTGACTGGAATAGTGTTCTGGGGATAAAGAAAAGAGTATCTCTTTTAAAAGCATGGGAAGAGGAGAGATAAAGGAGAAGGTGCTGGGCTAGTGAGCAGATGAATCAGTCAACCCCCTCCTATGGGCCTTAGTTTGCCTGCCTCTTAGTGGATTATCGAGCCCTCCCCATTCTGGGATACAAAACATGCTTTAACGGTTCCATTTCTTGGATGAGGAAACTGAGGCTCAGAGGTCATGCAACTTCTGTGTTCTAACGTTGGGTCTTTGGATAACCCGACACTCTGTCCATCACCCAGCCTTGCCTGCTGTTTACAGAAATTGCGGGACAAGCAGTCACATGTGGTCCTCTCCCAGCAGAGACCCTGAGCCCTCTCTTTGTCCCTCCATCATTTCAGAGCAAGGGTTCCTCAGGAAGTTGTCAGGCTTCTTCTTTGGGGGCAAAAAGAAGTGGGGAAGGCACCCCTTGTGAAAGGTTCTGTTGCCTCGAGAAGATTTATCTGCTTGTGTGTGTACTGCCCCTAACCCTCGGCCAGGTTCTGTGGAGGGTCTGCAAGCGGGATCACCCTGGCCCCCATTTCTGCACCACGGGGTTCCTCGTCAGTGGCTTCCTTTCAGCTCCATTTCCACTTTCCATGCTCAGCCTGGGGTCCCTGACCTGAACCATGGTCAGTACCCCCTGGGCTGAGTGCTGCAGTTTTCTTTTCTTCCAGTGGGAGGACCACATCTCAGTTGACTTGAAAGTTCTATGAAGGGATGAAAAATAAAGGATGGGGTGGGGAATTTCTATCCAAACAGGACCCCTCAGCTGTGGGCTGAGCCTGCTCTGGGCCTGGAGCCCCATGACCACATCAGAGGAGCTGGGCGATGTTCACTGGGTGGATGGATGCTGACAGCCTGTCTGGCCTCTGTGCCCTGGGCCCCAGCTTGGCCCCTCAGATTCCCTTGGCAGAACTCTGGGAAGATAGGACCTGGATTATCATACCCATTTTACAGATGAGAAAATGTGGCTCAGAAAGGGAGAATGGAGCAGACCAGAAGCTGACCTGTGGGGCCCTTTCTCCTACATCTCTGTCCACCCCACCTCAAACAGCAGGTGCAGAAGGGGCTGCCCAGATGCACAGGCCTCTGGGGCTCCTGGCCAGACACTCCCTGAGCAGGGCAGGGGGAAGCAGTGTCCTTCTAATGAGCACTCTCCTTTTCTGCAAGAATATCCTCATCAAAAACTGTGTAGGCTTTGATTTTTATGGGGAGATTTGTAAACGGGATATATATCTATTTTGAAGTGTTGGAAAAATAAAGCAGAAAGGGGGGTGATTTCACCTGTCTTTCCCAGCTGTCTGGTGGTCTTTCCAGGCCTGTTTCTCCCGACCATGTCCTTCTCTAGCTCACTAACAACCTGCACCCTCCAGAGTCAGATAGACTGGGCCCAACTCTCAGCCCCACTGTGTTCTAGCTGTGTGACCTGGGGGAAGTTAGCTCACTTCTCTGAGCCTCTCTACCTTCATCTGTAAAAGGGGAGATAATAATTAGGGAGACTGTTGAGGTCATCTGGCCTGGGACACAGGTATAAACCAGGACTATCCTGGAATACCAGGATGTACAGGCACTTAGTGTAAAAGGGGCAGCTCTTCATGGGTTGTTGGAAATGATAAAATGCACAGAGTACCTAGCACAGAGCTGAGTCCAAGTTCTCAGTATAAGAGCTTTACTCTTATTATTGTGCATTCTTTTCATCTTAGGACCCACTGCGGCCTTCTTTTGAGACAGAGGGAGAATAAAAATGATCAGAGCTGAAATTCCTCACCTTTCAAACATGCATATTCTATGCAGTGTTCGTATTTGACTTCTCTCCTAAGGTTGGGCTTTGAGAATGATCCTGATGAAGCCCTCTGACCATGATGGAATCAGGTGATATGTGATCACATAAGCTCACCAGCCAAGATCCTGGAAAGCCAACATCTCTGAATCAGGGATGAAGGTCACATTTGTAGGTTTACTCCTCCAGCTTCCCCTGCTAATACCTCCCATCGCTTACTATAAGACATGGGTTATTAGGGTGGCGGGTAGGTGGTAGGAAAGATGGTATTGCTCAGAGAGAGGTTAAGCCTAGACAACGTTTCTGGAAAACTCATTCCTGGGAGTTGACCTTGGGGGTGACCACACCTGCTCCTGGGGGCTAGGATTGGACAACCAGCCCAGTCTCTCCTGACATCACACCCTGGCGAATTCCAGGGAAGCTACTGAGGGGGTCTCAGTAATTCAGAAAAAATCACAGAAGAACATCAAGACAATTGGGCACCCCACCACCCCGGGTGTTGTTAATCGCATTTAGCATTTCAGGCCAGGTCTTCTAGCCTGATGGGAGTGTGCATGTGTTCTGCGGGAAGAAATTTACACATTTCAAGGCAGATGTACCCAGAAGTACTTTTATTTTCCCTCTAAGTTGGATTTTTTTTCTTATGCCCCTGTTCTGACTGATGCAGAAAAATCAGTCTAGTGATTTCTTAGTGAAGTTATTATTATTCAGGGGCTTCTCAGCAACTTGAGGTTTTAGAGATCTATCATACTCAGGATTGCTCCCCTCTCAGGGTTTCCTCTCTGTCCCACCTTCTGGATTGACTCTAAGTGGTGGGGGAGGTGCTGTTACATTGCCTTGATCTCCATGGTCTGGATGCCCCATGTCCTTCTGGCACAGCTGTGTGGGTCTCTTTGGACTGAAACCAAATACACCCACCCCCAAGGGCCATCCTGGCCATGAAATTCTAACCCAACACCTTCCAGACAAGCTGAGTGCCCTACTTGGAAGCCGAGAGAATTTTCTGGATGACCTGCCATGCTGTCAGGGGCTGCAGGAAACCGCATGGGGCTGGGGGGGTTGGGGTTGGTGCAGTACTGGCCTCTCATGTCTGGGCACACCTGCCTCCAGCAGGCGGCTCCTCCACATCACTGGTGTAGGCTCGGGGTTCTCTGCTCTGGGGTCTCCACACTTATTTGGGGCTTTTAGCATTTCTTCCCCTTCTGTAAGATTTAGCCCAAAGCAGGTAGGTGGCGGGTCCAGGACTCTCCAACACCAGCAACTGACCTATAGTTTCACCTGCAAACTTCCCCTCCCCCTTTAAGCCTGAGTGCCTTTTGTGTGGTGTTGAGTGAGCAGAGCGAAACTGGTGGATCATGCCCACCACCTAACCTATCCATCCTATACCTAGACCACAGCTCCCGAACTTAAAACTTAAGGACTTAGGACTTTTTTGTTTTGGCTATGCCATGCACGGCATGAGGGATCTTAATTCCCTGACCAGGGACTGGATCTGGGCGCCCTGCAGTGGAAGCGCAGGGTCTTAACCACTAGACTGCCAGGGAAGTCCCTGGGACTTCTGGTGCTATGCTGACAATTACCCTCTTGGGTAATGGGAATGGGGTAAGTCATGATATACTCTCATGGAGGGTGAAGGCATGGGGTAAAAGAGTGGAGGAGAGACAATGAGAACAAACCAATTAATATTTCAAATTCATGTCTTATCACAGGGATATAAAAGTTAGGACACTACTGTATCTGTTCTATTAACTTCTTTTGACATCATGAATATTTACCAACTGTCAGTATGTATTCCTTCATAATATCATTTTTAATGACTGTACCACATTTCATCGTTTATGAGTTTCCTAATGGAACCATTTCTCTATTATTGAATGTTCAGGTTGTTCTTAATTTTTTTTCTCTTAGAAAAAAGAAAGCTGGGATGAGTTTCCTTGGCCATAAACCTGTGAAGGTCTCTATTTCTTCAGAGCAGGTAAGAAGTTTGATTTTAACATGAACTTTTGAGGAAATTCCCACCTCATCCACACACAAGCTTGTGTGCATGTTTCCACAGACACACACAGACACACACACAGACACACACAGACATACACACACTGGAGCCATATACCGCCCCAAGACTGTGTCCCACACAGAGCTTGGCACAGAGCAGCTTCTCTAGTGGGAATGTTTATGATCATAAGACAGTGGTAGTGGCAGTGAAATCTGGCTAAGGAGAGAGATGCCCCAAGCCCCCAGTTCTTGCCTGACTGTGAACATTCTCTAGCTGGGCGTGACCGTGGTACACCAGGAGGCTGGATGAGTAGAGCTGTCAGATAAAACACAGGACGCCATGTTAAACTTGAATTTCAGATAAAAATGAATATTCTTTTTTTGTATATGTCCCAAATAAGTATATGTGTGTGTGTCTTGTTGTGTCTGACTCTTTGAGACCCCATGAACTGTTGTAGCCCAGCCCTCTCAGCTCCTCTCTCCATGGATTTCCCAGGCAAGAATACTCTGGGATGGGTTGCCATTTCCTACTCCAGGGGATCTTCCCAACCCAGGGATCGAACCCAAGTCTCCTGCTTTGGCAAGAGGACTCTTTACCGTTAGCACCACCTGGGAACTTAAGAAATTCTTTGTTGTTTATCTGTAATTCAGGCTTAACTGGTCTTCCTGTGCTTTTACCTGCTAAATCTAGCAACCCTATATGTAAAGAAAGCGGTAATGCTGCAGTGTCAGAGGCGTCATTACCATTTTTTGGGCCATTGCTTCATGAGCAATGACAGATCGAAGTGTGCAAATCCCCACTGCACCTAAATGCAGATAAGCATGACAGACGGTAATGGCTCCAGAGGAGCCAAAGGGAGCGTTTCCAGAAGCACGTGAGTGATGGGCATGCTAGAAATGAGCATCTGGGCGCTGGAGCTCAGGCCTTAGCTGCCGTCTCTGGAGTGTCAGTTTCCCCAGGGGGTCTCCTTTTCAGGAGTGAGGCTCAGATCCTGAGGAATAAACCTGGAGGTAGTGACTACATTCCCAGTCTTGCCCACTTAAGTCCATTCTGCCAGTGAGGGGTAGAGTTTTAGCAATATTATGAGAGGCTTGAGTGAGGGTTGGCCTGGAGCCCAACTTCTATTTGGAACCCTATTTCTCTAGTGATGGGGACTCTACACTAGAAGGAAAGATGGAGGGATCAGAAACATTCCAGCCCTGGCTGCAGTGGTCTCTGGGCCATGGGGAGTGGGGAAGAGAAGGATGCGGGAGGACACGCATATTAAAGGAAATTGGGGAGTGATAATGCAGGTGAGCTCTCCTCCTTCACATCTTCTTTCCAACTACCAGACCAGCAGGGGAGAAAGTATCATTTACTATGTACTAATGAGGAGCCAGACTCTTAGGATAGACTCTCTTGGGTAATTTTCCAACACTTGTTTGATATTATTCCATTTTATGGAGGTGGAACCGAGACTCAGAGAGATGAAATAACCTGCCTAAGCAAAGTCAGTACCTGACTCCAAAATCTTGATTCTTTTTTCTGGGCCACATTGGAAATAACTCTCTGGGAGCTCCCATCAGAGGTCCCAGGACCTGACTTCAAGATTCCATGTTCATGACTCTGAACTGCCCAAGGCTCCTGATCCAGACTGTCCCAGCGAGGACTGGTTACTCATTCTCATTTATCTGCCAAAGCACCTGCTCCATGGGTGCCAGTGCTGGTAGCTAATGTCATGTTCCCAGGAGGGGCCCAGGATTGCTGCTACTTTTCCCCATAACTTGCCAGCACCCCAGATTTACTGTCTCTGAACTCTCTGAGCCTTGGTTTGCATCTGTTCATGAGCCCCCTGGAAATACTGGTGACCCCAAGTGGAGAGCTTCTGGAATGCGTGATGGGGCAAGAACTAAGTCTGGTCTCTCTTCCTCTCTGGCTCCAAATGTGTCCATGGAAGGGTGCAGGGAGAGAGCCCCACAGGCTCTACCGAGCTACAGCAGCCCAGGCAGGAAGAGTTGGTGACAAGACATCCATTTGCATCAGTGCTGATACTCTGGACTGAACTCATCCACCTGGGCTGTTTAATCTGATGCCTCAAGGGAGTGATGGTGTAATGCTAGCTGCTGTAACAAACAAACCTCCAAATATTTAGTGGCTCAAACACAACAGACATTTATGTCTCATGCCTGTAAAATACCAGACAGGTGTTCTGATAGGTGTAGGATTTCCAGATAAAATATAAGATACCTAATTAAATTTGAGTTTCAGATAAACAACAAAAAATGTTTTAGTCTAGGTCCCAAATGATAGCTATCTACCCAGTGATCTTAAGGGCCCAGAGCTGATACAACAGAAAGGTGACTGGGATTACCACTCTCCTCAGTTTGTTCCCGATGTATTATACTAAAAATTACTCATTGCTGCTGCTTCTGCTCACTCCAGTTCAGTTATGTCTGACTCTTTGCGACATTATGGACTGTAGTCTGCCAGGTTCTTCACTCCATGGGATTTTTCCAGGCAAGAATACTGGAGTGGGTCGTCATTTCCTCCTCCAGGGGATCTTCCTGACCCAGGGATCAAACACGTATCTCCTGCATCTCCGGCATTGGCAGGAGGATTCTTTACCATGGCACCACCTGGGAAGCCCCCCAAATTATTCATTGCTTATTTAAAATTCATATGTAAGAGGGTGTCCATGTTTTTGTTTTTGTTAATTCTGGCAAGTCTGAACAGGTGGGTGGTCCTTCCTCCCTCCAAGCTGGTTCAGGGACCCAGCCTCCATCACTTTCTGGGCCTGCCACCTTCAACCTACTGTTTCCAAGGTTCTGATATCTATTTGCATGAAGAAGGGAAAGAGCATGGAGAGTTGTGTGGGGAGGTTCTTATGCGTCAGAGCTGTAATTAAACACAGCTCTGCTTTCATTCTTTTGGCTAGAACCATGGACACGACCACGCCCAATTACAAGGGTTTCTGGGAAATGTAGTTTAGCTTCATGCTCAGGAGAGAGGTGGAAGAAGGTTTTCTGAGCTGCTGGCCAGTCTCTATCATTTAAAAAAAAAAAAAAAAAAAGGGCTTTTAAAATAACATGCCTTTTCCAGGGTCATTGTTTTTAAGACTTCAGCTTTACTTCAGTAAACATACACTCCAGGAGGAAAGAGACCTGTGCCTGAGTTTGTTGATAGTCCTTTCCTCTGTTTCCTTTGCAGAAAACAAACAAAACATTTATTTCATCTGTGTTGAGAAGAGTTTTTTTCTAGACAACTTCTTGGTAATGGATTGTGAAGTTATATCTTCTTAAACAAGTAGCAGGAGGGAGAGTCATAGTTGAAGCTTAGCATCCAAGACCTGGGACAGATCCTGGTAGAGCCTGGTACCACCTACCAGCTGTGAAACCTTGGGAAAGTTAGTTAACCTCTTTGAGCTGCAGTTTCATCTCATCATCTGTGAAATGGCACTATTGGCATTTACCTGATAGTTTTCTGTGAGACCACAGCCTGGTCGGACATAGGAGTGATCTCCCTAGGGTCCCTACTTGGGTCTCTAGGGACCTGGCTTGATCCTGAGATGAGCCCATCTGGGTGACCAATTGAAGGGTCCTCCAGGAATCTGCCTGTGTACTTCAGAAAATGGGCTGACAGACTCGGCATAATGGCAGGCCTGGAGTCATCAGAAGGAGGAGTCTGTCTGAGAAATATTCTCCTGGTCCAAACCCATCATAGACTTCTGTCTGGGGCCTGTGAAAAGAAAGTTATAGTCGGTAAACATGGAAAAACCTGTTCTTTAAAAAAAAAAAACAAACTTCTGCAAACCATTGGAAGACAAGCCTCCTTGCAACACTAAACTGGGGGCAAGGCAGTCCCCAGAGGGACACAGACAGGCTGTGGACCACCTAGGATGTTCTGGCACATCCACAGTGGAGATGGTGTCTCCCAGTGGGATGTGGCTTAGAGGTGGCCCCGAGGCAGTGGTGGGTGTCCTCCCATGAGTTAGCAGGAGCTGAAGGAGATAAAGTGGTAGCTGATGGGACTTGCTGGTAAAAACACATGAGTTTTCTGGAACTTATCAAGGCAGCGCTGGAAGCTGCTAGATATTTGGAGTTCTCAGGTGGAGTGGGCACACTGATTATCAGTAGTGATGTGACTCCATTTTAAACCCAGCGTTGGTGTGATTGAAATAACCCAGGGCACACCATTTTCTTCAAAACACCCTAAACACACACACACACACACACACATATATATATATATGCCCTATATAAAGAAGGGCATTTCCATTTGTGACAATATGGATGGACCTTGAAGGTACTAAGTCAGATAAGTCAAGAGAGAAAGAAAAATATGATAAATGGAATGTGAAAACAAAGCAAAACAGAAAGTGAAGTTGTAGATACAGAGAATAGACTGGTGGTTGCCAGAGGAAGGGGTGGGTGCAATGATGAAGGGATTTAAAATGTACAGACTTCAGGTATGAAATAAGTCCTAAGAGTGTAATGTACAGTATGGTGACTATCATTGATAACACTCTATTGTATATTTAAAAATTGCTAAGACAGTGTGCTGTGCTTAGCCGCACAGTCGTGTCTGATTCTTTGTGACCCCATGACTGTAGCTTGCCAGGCTCCTCAGTCCATGGGGTTTCTCCAGGCAAGAATCAGTTCAGTTCAGTCGCTCAGTCATGTCTGACTCTTTGCAAACCCATGGACTGCAGCACGCCAGGCCTCCCTGTCCCTCACCAACTCTCAGAGTTTACTCAAACTCACATCCATTGAGTCGGTGATGCCATCCAACCATCTCATCCTCTGTCGTCCCCTTCTCCTGCCTTCAATCTTTCCCAGCATCAGGGTCTTTTCAAATGAGTCAGTTCTTTGCATCAGGTGGCCAAAGTATTGGAGTTTCAGCTTCAACATGAGTCCTTCCAATGAATATTCAGGATTGATTTCCTTTAGGATTGACTGGTTGGAGCTCCTTGCAGTCCCAAGGGACTTTCAAGAGTCTTCTCCAACACCAAAGTTCAGAAGTATCAATTCTTCGGCGATCAGCTGTCTTCACAGTCCAACTCTCACATCCATACATGACTACTGGAAAAACCATAGCCTTGACTAGATGGACCTTTGTTGGCAAAGTAATGTCTTTGCTTTTTAATATACTGTCTATGTTGGTCATAACTTTCCTTCCAAGAAGTAATCGTCTTTTAATTTCATGGCTGCAATCAGCATTTGCAGTGATTTTGGAGCCCAAAAAAATAAAGTCCGCCACTGTTTCCACTGTTTCCCCATCTATTTCCCATGAAGTGATGGGACCAGATGCCATGATCTTTGTTTTCTGATTGTTGAGTTTTAAGCCAACTTTTTCACTCTCCTTTTTCTCTTTCATCAAGAGGTTCTTTAGTTCTTCTTTGCTTTCTGCCATAAGGGTGGTGTCATCTGCATATCTGAGGTTATTGATATTTCTCCCAGCAATCTTGATTCTAGCTTGTGCTTCATCCAACCCAGCGTTTCTCATGATGTACTCTGCATATAAGTTAAATAAGCAGGGTGACAATATACAGCCTTGACGTACTCCTTTCCCTATTTGAACCACTCTGTTGTTCCATGTCCAGTTCTAACTGTTGCTTCCTGACCTGCATACAGATTTCTCAAGAGGCAGGTCAGTTGATCTGGTATTCCCATCCCTTGAAGAATTTTCCACAGTTTATTGTGATCCACACAGTCAAAGGCTTTGGCATACTCAATAAAGCAGAAGTAGATGTTTTTGTGGAACTCTCTTGCTTTTTTGATGATCCAACAGATGTTGGCAACTTATTCTCTGGTTCCTCTGCCTTTTCTAAATCCAGCTTGAACCTCTGGAAGTTCACAGATCATTTATTGTTGAAGCCTGGCTTGGAGAATTTTGAGTATTACTTTACTAGTGTGTGAGATGAGTGCAATTGTGCGGTAGTTTGAGCATTCTTTGGCATTGCCTTTCTTTGGGACTGGAATGAAAACTGGCCTTTTCCAGTCCTGTGGCCACTGCTGAGTTTTCCAAATTTGCTGGCATATTGAGTGCATTACTTTAACAGCATCATATTTTAGGATTTGAAATAGCTCAACTGGAATTCCATTATCTCCACTGGCTTTTTTTTTGTAGTGATGCTTCCTAAGGCCCACTTGACTTCACATTCCACGATGTCTGGCTCTAGGTGAGTGATCACACCATCATGATTATCTGGGTTGTGAAGATCTTTTTTGTACAGTTCTTCCGTGTATTCTTGCCACCTCTTCTTAATGTCTTCTGCTTCTGTTAGGTCCATGCCATTTCTGTCCTTTATTGAGCCCATCTTTGCAAGAAATGTTCCCTTGGTATCTCTAATTTTCTTGAAGAGATCTCTAGTCTTTCCCATTCTATTGTTTTCCTCTAATTCTTTGCACTGATCACTGAGGAAGGCTTTCTTATCTCTCCTTGCTATTCTTTGGAACTCTGCATTCAAATGGGTATATCTTTCCTTTTCTCCTTTGCTTTTCACATCTCTTCTTTTCACAGCTATTTGTGAGGCCTCCTCAGACAGCCATTCTGTTTTTTTGCTTTTCTTTTTCTTGGGGATGGTCTTGGTCCCTGTCTCCCATACAATGTCACGAACCTCCGTCCAGAGTTCATCAGGCACTCTATCTATCAGATCTAGTCCCTTAAATCTATTTCTCACTTCCACTGTATAATCATAAGGGATTTGATTTAGGTCACATCTGAATGGTCTAGTGGTTTTCCCTACTTTCTTCAGTTTAAGTCCAAATTTGGCAATAAGGAGTTCATGATCTGAGCCACAGTCAGCTCCCGGTCTTGTTTTTGCTAACTGTATAGAGCTTCTCCATCTTTGGCTGCAAAGGATATAATCAGTCTGATTTCGGTGTTGACCATCTGGTGATGTCCATGTGTAGAGTCTTCTCTTGTGTTGTTAGAAGAGAGTGTTTGCTATGACCAGTGCATTCTCTTGGCAAAACTCTATTAGCCTTTACCCTGCTTCATTCTGTACTCCAAGGCCAAATTTGCCTGACACTCCAGGTATCTCTTGACTTCCTACTTTTGCATTCCAGTCCCCTATAATGAAAAGGACATCTTTTTTGGGTGTCAGTTCTAGAAGGTTCTGTAGGTCTTCATAGAACCATTCAACTTCAGCTTCTTCAGCATTACTGGTCAGGACACAGACTTGTATTACCGTGATATTGAATGGTTTGCCTTGGAAACAAACAGAGATCATTCTGTCGTTTTTGAGATTGCATCCAAGTACTGCATTTTGTACTCCTTTGTCCAGGCAGTACTGGAGTGGATTGCCACGGCATCCTCCAGAGGATCTTCCCAACCCAGGGATCAAACCCAGGTCTCCCACATCTCAGGCAGATTCTTTACCATCTGAGATCTTTTTAAACATTTATTTATTTAGTCAATTTTGGCTGTGCTGGGTCTTTGGTGCCGTGCATGAGGGCTTTCTCTAGTTGCGGTGCACAGGCTTTTCACTGCGGTGGCTTCTCTTGTGGAATGCAGGCTCCAGGGCAGGTGGGCTTCAGTACTTGTGGTTCACAGGCTCGAGAGCCCAGACTCAGTAGTCATGCACATGGGCTTATTTGTCCCAAGGCATGTGGAATCTTCCCAGGCCAGCGATCAAATCCATGTCCCCTGCATGAGCAGGTGGATTCTTAAGCAGTGGACCACAAGAAAAGTTTGAGAGTAGATCTTAAAAGTTCTCATCACAAGAAAAAAAAAATTGTAACTATGTGAGGTGATGAATGTTAACTAGACTTATTGTGATGATCATTATTTCACAGTATATATAAATATCAAATCATTGTTATACACTTGAAACTAACATAATGTTATATGTCAATTATATCTTAATTAAAAATTTATAAGTATTTTAAGGAAAAAAAAGAATAGTCCAACTACATTTGATTGCGTTTTGCATGGGTCCCCTTAACTCCCACTCACCAATTAATTTGCCCTCCCCTTTGGGGGGCGGTCTGTGCCCTTCAGTGGGAAATGGTTTGCTGTCTTTGATTCAGATCCAACCTCTCTGTTCTTTTCCTGCCTGTGTCCCACACCCCTCTGATTATGGAAAGATTGTCTTCTGGTCTCTGAATCATTAATTTTGGTTGTGTAGCTCTTGCCTGGCAGAGCTTTTTCTGCTCTGAAAAACTCTGATTATAAATAGTTCAATAATACATGTCCTCCTGAGTTTAAGACTCGAGCTTATGTAATTGGAAATCTGGATGTGAAGCAAGTTAAAGTTGATGCCATAAAGACAGTAAAATAATTAATCACTTTGCTCCGTTTAATAGATTCAAGGGCACGGGAACAGCCTTGCAGCCAGGGTGAGTCCTCAGGAACACTACTTGCTGTCATGGTGAGCTTGGTAGGTGCTGAGGGGAATGGTCCCAGAAATCAGCATCAGGGATCAGAGGATGGGGCCACCCCAGGATGCACCCCCAAAGCTTGCTGAAGCCCTGCTTGTAAAGGTGTCAAGCGTCTGTCACCCTCTGCTCCGCCCTCCCTCTGCCAGTGGCTTCCTGTCCCGAGATTCTGGTGTAGTGGGTATGTCCTCATGCACACACAAGCCTGGTCCAGCCCATCCAGCTGACCCCCTGGATACAGTGCTCTGATTGGGATAATCTCTCTGCAGCCCACAGAGGACTTTTACATCCAAGCTCTTGTTCTGTCCTCGTAAGGCTCTGTGGAGCAGGCAGAGCAGTTATTCTTTTCCTTGCCACTTGTCCTAAGGGAAAACGGATGCTCGGCTGGGTTCTGGGGGAAATGGTCCATTTCACACGTATCTTTCTCAAAGTCACACAGCTAGTTGGTGGAGCCGGGCCTTGCATTCCCATCTGGGTGACTCCTCAGCCTGTGCTATCTTGGCTCTGCCTCCCTGGCTCCCTGAGGGACCAGAAGCACAAGAGTGTGGCCTGAGGAGGGGCCACTCCGAGGGCAGGGGCCAGCAGCAATGGGAGAACTAACATCATTCTTGCATCTATAATGGGTCAGGCACTGTTCGCTATTCAACCACTTTCTCACATGACTTCATTTATTCTTCAAATCACCCTTTGAGGTAGCCGTTATTATTGTCTTCATTTTGTAGATAAAGAAACAAGGCCTAGGGACTTCTGTGATGGTCCAGTGGCTGAGACTCCAGGGGTTTGGGTTCAATCCCTGGTCAGGGAGCTAGATCCCACATACCCCCAACTAAGAGTTTTCGTGCCACAGCTAAAGATCCTGCATGCTGCAACTAAGATTGAAGATCCCGCGTAGGGCAACTAAGACCTGGCATAGCCAAATAAATAATAAAATAAATAAATAAATATTTTTTTAAAGCATCTATTAAAAAAAAAGAAGCATAGAGAGGGTGGGAAACTTGTTCAAGATCACACGGTTGGTAAGTGTAGATGGGATTAGAACCTCTGTTAGTAACTATCGTACCCTGTGAGCTCCTTGGAAACTGGGAAGCAACTTGAGGCGGAGTTGTTCTTGCTTAGTGTTTCAGCATCAGGCCTGGGCCCGACAGAGAGAAGGGGTTCATGAGTTGTTTGTTGAAGGGCTGAAGAGCCTGGCTGGGTGGGGTACCTTGGCCTCTGGACTCTCCAGCTTCTCCCAGTCTCCGTTCATTTATTCCCACCACAGTGCATTCTAGCACTGGGGGACAGTGGTGGATGAGCCAACCTGCTTCTGTGGAGACAGGTGGAGTGTGGTGGGCAGGTAAAGATAAAGCAGTGTGGACTGTGAGGAGATGGGTGCTTAAAGAGGCCATCTGACCCAGATGAGGGCAGGTGGCAGGCTAGTTAAAATGAGGAGCAGACAGGCTTGTCTGGTGGAGGGGACATTGTCAGTGAAGGCCTGGAGGCAGGACACATTGAGGGGCGAGTGAGAGGCACTTTCTGCTAGAGGAGAAAGTTCAGGGTAGGGCTGGCCTGGGATGGGTGGGAGAGGATTAGAGCCTTGGATGCCAGGCTCAGCACCTGGATTCTCTAAGTTAGGGTCCTGACTCTGTGAGATTTTAGGGAACTAGGTCTGGAGAGAGACTGGAGCCAGCAAGGAAACTGCAGGTGGCAGTGGGAGCTTGGGTAGTGGCTGTGCCGGGGGCCAGTAGGGTTGTAACGAGCCTCACTTGACTTATAAACACGTTTGTCCCTCCCAAACCACTACTGTGCCAGAGCCAGTTTTAAGCTTATTCTGCAGGTTGTAAGTGAGCTCTGGCAAGGAGGCTGAAGGGATGCGTTGGAGAACCACACCAGCGCCTACCTTTCAGACACTCGTGCCTGATGAGAGGCACATCGGGCAAGGTGAGCCACATCGGGCAAGGTGAGCCACATCCCACAGCTACTACTTCCCAAGCTCTTCCCTTGGGCTTCCTGGTACTTGGTGCCTGAGGCCATCCAAGGTGACTTCTGGAGTGAACCATTCAGCAAGCAAATGGCAGTTGGAGGTTGGAGATGTCCCCAGGCAGCACAAAGAGTATGAGAGGGGGTCCAGGGGCTAAAATGAGATTGCCACATCCGGGCAAGCTGCAGGCTGCAGGGGAAGGATCGGGCTAAAGGCAGAGCAGAACGTGCAGGACTCTTCTTGACTGTTTTTAGGAGTTTAGATGGTTTCTGAAGGATGCTGGGAAGCCACTGGAGATTTTTACAGGGTAGGAAGGACCATAAATTTCCAAAACAATCACTCTGACTTTGTGTGTAGATGGATTGGGGAGGAGCAGGAAGATCTTTATCAGCCGGCCTAGTTTTCTTCTTCCTGGTAACTGAAGGGGTTTGAGAGGAAGCATCACTTAGAACCTCGAGCTGAAGAGCACCACCGCATCAGGGGAGGCACAGATCAGGCCCAGTCCTCTTCAGGAACACACTCACCTGTGGCCTTGGATGGGCAACTTTCAGGACTCAGATCAGGAGTGGAGGGAGGAGAGAAAGGACGTGGAATGTGTCACAAGCCTTCTGCTCATGTGCCCCCCACCTCCCCATGCATTCCTTATGTCCTGTCTGAGGCCTGTTTTCCTGCCTATTACAATCCTCCCACCCAATTTCCCAGCTGAGTTCTTCTCCAGTCCTGGACAGCTGTGGAGAAGAATTCAAATTCCCGATTTCTCCCTTCTGTTGTTGTAAGCCCCCAGCCTCTTGCTTTGGTGTTCTAGTCTCTAAGAGGCAATTGCCTACCAGAAATCTGGTTGCCTGGACCTATAGTTGAAACAAGGTCCAAAAAGTTCACAGCAAGTAAAAAACATCCTGTCCAGGATGGTTAGACAGGAGGCTAAGTTGATGATGACCCTCCAGATTGTGGAGACAATGACAGTAAGGACTGGTCTATTTCTACTTACCACTGCATTCCCAGCACCCTGCCTGGAACACAGCAGGTCCTTGGGAAATAGTTGTTGTATGGAAGAAGCTTTTACTATGTTTTCTCAACTCTAAGGAATAAAAGTTCAGTTCAGTTCAGTTCAGTTCAGTTCAGTTGCTCAGTCGTGCCTGACTCCTTGTGACCCCACGGACTGCAGCACAGTAGACTTCCTTGTCCATCACCAACTCCCGTAGCTTACTTAAACTCATGTCCATCAAATCCATGATCTCATTCCTCTGTTGTCCCCTTCTCCTCCCACCTTCAATCTTTACCAGCATCAGGGTCTTTTCCAATGAGTCAGTTCTTTGCGTCAGGTGGCCAAAGTATGCAGTTTCAGCTTCAGCATCAGTCCTTCCAATAAATATTTAGGACTGATTTCCCTAAGGATTGACTGGTTGGATTTCCTTGCAGTCCCAAGGGACTCTCAGGAGTCTTCTCCAACACCACAGTTCAAAAGCATCAGTTCTTCAGTGCCCAGCTTTCTTTATAGTCCAACTCTTACATCCATACACGACTACTGGAAAAACCATAGCTTTGACAAGATGAACTTTTGTTGGAAAAGTAATGTCTCTGCTTTTTAATATGCTGTCTAGGTTGGTCATAACTTTTCTTCCAAGGAGCAAGCATCTTTTCATTTCATGGCTGCAATTACCATCTGTAGTGATTTTGGAGCCCCCCCCAAAATAAAGTCTGCACTGTTTCTATTGTTTCCCCATCTATTTGCTCACTGTGAATTCACGGGAAACTTTCCAGGAAATACAAAAGGTAGACGTGGCATTATTGATGCACATCCATTGTAAGGGGCTTTCCTGGTGGCTCAGATGGTGAAGAATCTGCCCACAACGCAGAAGACCCTGTTTCAATCCCTGGGTCAGGAAGATCCCTTGAAGAAGGGAATGGCAATCCACTCCAGTATTCTTGCCTAGGAAATCCCATGGACAGAGGAGCCTGGGGAGCTACAGTCCATGGGCTCGCAGAGTTAGACATTTACTTTTTTGTGTCCGTTGTAAGATGCATCCTGCTAATAGAAATGCTAAAATGTGAAAGAAGAAACAAAAACAATGCATGCATCTGAGAGTCAGGAACTTGTGTGATCACAATCTTTGTTCCATGAACCAGTTGGAAACCACCTCCTGTGGCTAATTCAGCTGTACAGGGCCCCTTGTTCTTCCTTCTCCTGGCAGTGCTTTCTTTTAGGGAGCCATGTTCCTAGGCCTGTGGATGGCTCCAGCCTGGGTTTCTTTCCTCCAGAAAGTAGCCATAGCCTATGGTCACCGGCTGTGCATAGATGAGTTCCCCGGGCCAACTCGCTGTGACTTCGTAAATGACCAGCTCTGCAACATATTTTCTTTGGAGTTTTATAGGAATAATGGAAGTGACATAAAACTGTGCAGCCAGATTCAAATGAAAGGGCAAATGTAGTTGGCCAAAATGAACAATTATAGGAAACAAAGGGAAAATAACGATTAAAGATCTTTCATTACAGCCGGCTAATTATCATGAGTTCTGGACTTAACTGTTCAGGCATAGAATTAAAAACCTTAATTATATTGTCACCTTTGTCTCTCAGCTCCCATTGCCACAAATGAATCCATTTACTGTAAGTGCCGCTGATGAGCAGAAATTGATGGCAGTCCCAGTGAGGTGGGAGAGGGGGGCCCGGAGTGTGGGGGGTGCACCAGGCAGCACGACCAGGCCCGCACAGCTGGGCGGCATCTGCATTCCAGGACATTATAAATTAGAAACACTTTTAATGAGACAAATACAGGTTTGATGGATTTTATGATTTCTTCTCCCCTTCAAACGGCTAACAAAGCTTCTCCTCTTTCTTCCTTTCTATTAGAGCTGGCCTCTTGTTAAGTGATTGTGTTAATGGTCTTTGGAGACAGGCTGCGGGTGGGAGGACAGGGGGACTTCTCCTGCGTGGGCGCTGGAAGGCTCTTCTCTTGAAAGGAAGACAATTCCCAGCTGTTGTTCCAAATGGGAGCCTTTTAAAGCCCAGAGCAATGAATGGAAATGTGAGATTACTTTGAGAGCCAGGGAAATTGGAAAAGAAAGCTGCAGGAAGGTTGGGGAGATGAAATTCTCCAACTACACAGCTACTTGCTTTGAGAGGCCGGTTCACTGACAGAAGTCAGGCACACCTCCTGCAGTGGTCAGGTGGTCACTTGCTTGACTTCAGGGTGGGGTGGGGTGCAATTTAGGAGAGAGGAGCCCTAGAATTATAGTCAAGTATAGTACAGATCTTCCTCGACTTACAATGGGGTTATATCCTGATAAACCCATCATAAGTTGAATATATTATTATGTCAAAAATGTATTTAATATACCTAACCTACTGAACATCATAGCTTAGCCTGTGCTCAGTCGCTCAGTCATGTCCAACTTTTTGCGACCCCATGAACTGTAACCCGCCAGGCTCCTCTGTCCATGGAATTTCCCAGGCAAGAATGCTGGAGTGGGTTGTCATTTCCTTCACCATAACTTAGCCTGCTGCTGCTGCTGCTGCTAAGTCGCTTCAGTCGTGTCCGACTCTGTGCGACCCCATAGACAGCAGATTCTCCAGGCAAGAACACTGGAGTGGATTGCCATTTCCTTCTCCAATGCATGCGAGTGAAAAGTGAAAGTGAAGTCGCTCAGTCGTGTCTGACTAGTAGCGACCCCATGGACTGCAGCCCACCAGGCTCCTCTGTCCATGCGATTTTCTAGGCAAGAGTACTGGAGTGGCTTGCCATTGCCTTCTCCGTAACTTAACCTAGCCTACCTTAAAGATGTTCAGAACACTTACATTAGTCTACTGTTGGGCAAAATGATCTAATACAAAGTCTATTTCATAATAAAGTGTTAATATCTGGTGTAATTTATTTAATACTGCACTGGAAATGAAAAACAATGGTTCTCTGAGTACAGAATGGTTGTAAGTGTATCAGTAATTTACTCTTGTGACTGTGTGACTGACTGGGAGCTGAGGCTGCCCAGCACCAGGAGAGAATATCATACTATATATGGCTAGCCTGGGAAAAGATCAAAAGTCAAACTACAGTTTGCATGGAATCTCTATAACTTTTGCACCATTGTATAATGTATAGGTCAAAACTTCGTAAATTGGGGACCATCTGTATAGTGGTTATGGACACAAAGTCAGGAGCCAGACTGCCTGGGCTTGAATCCAGGCTCCATCTCTTTCTGTATGACTCTGGGCAAGTGACTTAACCTCTCTCTGCCTTGGTATCCTTGTCTGTAAGGTGGAGCTATTGGTAGTATTTACCCACAGGGTTGTTATGAGAATTAAAAGACTTAATATGCATAAAGCACAGGACAGGGCCTGCATATTGTAAGAACTACACAAGTGTCTCATATACCAAGTAAAAAACAGCCTTGAATTTATTTATTAATTTTTATTTTTTTAATAGCAGATCCTTATTGGTTATCTGTTTTATAAAAACATTTATTTGGCTGCATCATATCTTAGTTGTGGCACTCAGGTCATGCAGGATCTTTCCTTGTAACGTGCAGAGTTAGTTGCTCCGAGGCATGTGGGATCTTAGATCCCCCACCAGGGATCAAACTCACATCACCTGCACTGCAAGCTGGATTCTTAACCACTGGGCCACCAGGGAAGTCCCTATCTGTTTTAAATATAGCAGTGTGTACATGTCAATTCCACACTCCCAATCTATCCCTTCCCCCTACCTTTCCCTCCAGTAACCATATGTTCATTCTCTAAGTTCATTCTCACTAAGTTTAAGTGAGTCTAAAAACAGCTTTGAATTTAAATATTGTCTCCCACTTAATGGCAGTGTTACCTTGGGCATGTTACTTAACCTTTCAGCTTCAATTTCTTCTATAAAATGGGAGGAAGCACTGTGTGTACTTGAGTTTACACTAGGGAGTCAACGAGAAAGAGGACTGTACAGCTGTTACATACTATTACTGTGTCAGCATCAGCTCTGTTATGATGGGATTTCAGTGCTATGAGGAGAATAGGCAGGTACACAGTCATGGAGAAAATCTGAGATTATTTGAAAGTCATCTGCTAACACACTTAGTGGCTGGGTCGGGGGTGGCTCAGTCTTGAGTTGGGGTGCTTCTAGAGGCAGGTGCTGGGTGCACAGTAGGAGCTCAGGCAGTGAGGTTGTCCTGATCCGACATGAGTTGAGGTCTCTGGCCCTTCTGCATATATGGGGAGGGGGGTGCAGGCCAGCCTCCGAGACAGCACTCCTATCTCCTATCTTTGGGAGAGTCAGGAGCCTGTGTTGCCATGGTGACTAGAGGAGTTAATGGGATGGAACTCCTCACAGGGCTGGCGGTGGGATGGCAGCAGTCGCTGGACAGTGTTAAGATGCCCCAAACAAAAGGGTGAGCACCTCGGCTGCCCGGGGTCATGGCCAAACTCAGCTCGTGGGGTGTTCAGCTCTGCTGTCCAGAGGCCAGGAATGAGATTCACTGCTGGGGCCTTTCTTCCTGTGTTTGGCCACCCCTCTACCGCCACCTTCCCTTATCCCTCAGGACAGAAACAGGATGGGGAGGAGGTGTCAGGGAGATGCCAGATAGGCTGGGCCGAGGGGACGGCGGGAGGGGGTAGGGACCAAGCAGAGACAGGAAACAAGGAGAAAGACCAAGGTGCCCACCTGGGGTGCGTGGGTGGAAGAGCCCCCAGCCCCCAATTTCTCAAGTGAAAATTCCAGACATTTAGGTCCTATGGATGACCAAGGGCTTTTATATCCCTTCTCATACTTGTCTCACCTAAAACCCCAGGGGTAACCAAAGCGAGGTTTATTATCCCCATTTTACTGCTGAGCAAGCTGAGACTTAGTGAGGTGATGAGCCTTCCCCAGGGTCAGTTACCGAGCTGGGGTCAGACTGGGATCAGGTTCTGTCTTTTTTCCCTAAAACCACGAAAACTGATGTGACTTTGGGGTTAGAAACAGGCTGAGCCCTATGCTGCCTTGCTCTAGGCCTTTCTATCTTTGTGGTCCCTGCTTTCTGTTCAGAAGTCCAGAACTGTTCCTCAGGTCCCCCATCAGACCTCTGCCAGCCAGGTGCTTGGAGAGCTGCAGGAGCTCCACAGTGAGGTCCGGGCCTGCCACCCCGAGCTTGCCCCACCAACTGACAGGGCGGGGGCATACTGGGGAACAGCAGGCCGGAAGAAAGCCCTGAGTACTCACTGTGTAAACTTGGATCAGCCTCCTGCCTCTGAGCCTTAGCTTCCTCTTCTATGAAATGGGACAAACATGAGGTGCCTCCTGCCTCACAGGTTGGCTGTGGATGTCAGGTTGTGAAGAGGCAGGAGCTGGACTGCATGTGGCAGGTGTGGAGGGTTACCTGGTGCCCCCATGGCCGCAGAAGATATGAGCCTGCCTCCTGAGAACTCTCCCTGCCCCCCACCCCCACCCAGCTCTCCTCTCCTCTGCCCTTCACTTTACTATTTCCCAAACTTTTAAGGCTCTTGAGTCTCTGTTAAATGGTAACATGTGTAACTCCCGCCCCCTGCCTATCAATACTGACTCCCTCTGCGGATGCTCTCCCAATTCCTCGGGGAACTGTCCCTCCTCTGTGTCCCCTCAGTAGAATCATCTACCGAGACAACCGAGATACTGTAGGGCCCCAGTTGCCCTCACCTTGGCCAAATTAAGCTTCGGAAGGACCAGTGAGTGTTTACTGAAAGCCTGATAGGTGTGGGCTGCACTGTTGTCCTCTCTCTATGGAGGTGGAGACTGAAGCTCAAATTAGGCAAATGTTTCACCCATGTGGCCCCGGAGGCAGAGGTTCTCCATCTCTGGCCCCTGTTTCAGGGCACGACTGTCTCCCCCTTATTCATATGGCTCCCAACGTTGAGGCTGGGTAGGTTGGTGCGAGTGTACCTGTATGAATCAGGATTTATTTAGTTGCATGTAATAGAAGTAACTTCAGCTATTTAAGAAGACAGGGATTTAAGTCAGGGAAGTAGGTGCTTACAGTATCACTCAAAGGGCGAGAGTAGATGTTTGGCCAGATCTCCAGGAAAGACTCTCAGGACAACACTGCAGACTGGCTTCCAGGGGAGTCCCCACCTCTGCCCCGATCAGGAGACGGAGAATGCAGAGCAATCACCAGCTACATCCACGGTAGAAAAGTAATGATGCCCAAACTCTGCTTCTTGGCATACGGGGACTCCTGCAAATACTGCTGCACCCGAGAAAGGGGCAGAAGCAGTAGAAGCACAGCCCCTGCCCCACCTTCACCTGCCACGCGCCCTTACTCAAGTGTGTCTGATGGACTGAATCTGAATCACCCTGCATTGGAGCTGTTTCACTGCTGGGGCAGGCACCACTGTCGGGGCTGGGGTTCCCAGGCCCCCTCCCCACCCACAGACTAGGAACTGACGTGCAGAGAAGCAAGGTGAGGAATGTGTCCCAGTAACAGGGACAGAGGCAAAACCCTCTTCTGTGACATTTGACCCTGGATGGCTAATGATCCCTCTAAGCCTCAGTGCCCTTGGCAGTAAAACCACCTTCCTAACGGTGCCAACTCAAAGGTCATGATGAGGATTAAGAGGGACACAATCCATGCCAAGCACTCAGCACAGTGCCCTGCACTCCATGCAGACTCAGAGAACATCTGCCTCACTGTCATCTCTGTCTGTGCTTCAAGCCCGTGTCACTTCTGATGTGTCACAACCAGTGTGTCATCGTCATTCCTTTGCCTATCCTAGGAAAGGCTCTGGGCAGGACTGCCCCTGAACTCTCGGAACCAACCATGTGTTAACCATTCAGAGCCTGACTAGGAGCTGACCCTGGGGTCTGAGGAAAGAATGGGCATGTGAGCAAACTGAGCCTGAGAAGCTCAGGCTTGGCTGCATGTTGAGAAATTCTGACTCCAATAAATGCTAATAAATATTAAGTATTTGTATTTATTATAAAATATAAATATATTATAAATATATACTTATTTATATTTATTTATACTCACTGGCAGAAATGGGATGTAACTGGTCCAGGATAGGAGCCAGGCATCACATTTTGTCTATTATTTTTTTTGTGAATGCCTAGTGATGCTAACATGTAGTGGGGGCAGAAACACACTGGCCCAGGTCATTACTGCGATCTGACTGGTTGTTGTTCAGTTGTTTAGTTATGTCCAACTCTTTGGGACCCCATGGACTGCAGCATGCTTGGCTTCCCTGTCCTTTACCATCTCCTGGAGTTTGCTCAGACTCATGTCCATTGAGTTGACGATGCCATCCAACCATCTCATCCTTTGTGGCCCCTTC
This sequence comes from Moschus berezovskii, assembly GCF_049115385.1. NCBI lineage: Eukaryota > Metazoa > Chordata > Mammalia > Artiodactyla > Moschidae > Moschus > Moschus berezovskii. The sequence continues at coordinate 68,236,773 of NC_142466.1, forward strand.
TTTTCCTTCCCTCGATCTTTCCCAGCCTCAGGGTCTTTTTCAATGAGTCAGTTTTTGCAAGAGGTGGCCAAAGTATTAGAGTTTCAGCTTCAACAACAGTCTGATTAGTTAGGACAGAGTAATTAAGGCCCTTACCGCTTACCAGTGTCTATGCTGGGCTGCTGAGAATCATTTCAGGACAGTGATTAAGAGCCCCTTTTTGTGGATGAGAAAACTGAGGCTTGTGGGGTTTGGGTGAACCTGGCCCATGTTCCTGGAAGGGCAGTGAGGACACTGAGTAGTCTTGCTTTGTTAGAATCCCCAGGAGGAATTCCCAGCAATCTTTGTCAGGATTCATTTAGTTCTTGGCAGAGCTGAGGGATTGAACTGTCTGGGAGTGGTGGGGGCAGGCTGCTGTCTTGCCTTCCTCTGATCCCAGCCAGCCCTTGTCTCTTGCTGCAGAAGACGTGGAAGCGCCCTGCCATTCTTGGAGGCAGACCTCAACTTGCCTGGGTTGGGCAGCCAGGCCTGGAATGGAAAGGGAAGCATTTCTACTTGGAAACAGGTGTAGTTCCTTCCAGAGGACCCATCTATATGGTGGCTTCTTGCACCCAGGTGCCCCCAGAGTAGGTCGTCACGTGGGCTTAGCCCTAAGATTGATCCTGCTTGATCCTCCCAGTGAAGACTTTGCCTCTCGCCCCAAGACAGGGGCACATTCATCACACCGAGTGTCTCAAGGATTGAAAAAGATGGGATTACAGATAGTGCCAGGAGAAAAATGGAGATTTAGCTCACGGGTAAATGAATTTATCTATTCCCAGGCCTGGGTCGGACAGCTCTGGCTGGAGGAAGTCATTTATCTCTTTGAGGGATGATTTTAGAAATACGGTCATGGATGTGTCAGTTCTATGCTTTCCAACTTAAGGGTGAGTTAAGAGGAGCCAAAGCATCTTCCTCTGCCACTGGAAGACAGCAGGAGTCCCCTCAGTGACCAACAGCTTTTCTTGACGGTGGAGCCTGCGTTGGGTGCTAATTACCACAGCCTCTTTGGAACTGGAGTCTGTGTTGTTCCTCTTCACTTCTTTTTGATTATCTCACGGCAATTTTGAGAGAGCCAGGGACGAATTTAAGCAGAGCTGGTGTGCACATTATTATGGCCTCTCTCTGGGCTTAAATGGCTCTCTAGAAAATAGGCCTTTTTATTTATCTTCTCTTCTCCTCTTCTTAAATTGTAGCCCAGCCCGAAAGGCATGGATTGATTGTGCATTTCCTTTGCCTTGGAATGAGCCTGTTTATCACTTCTGTGGTTCTGGAAATAGGAGAGGAGGTGGGGATAGTGGGGACAAGGCTCCTCCCACCATTTCTGGCCATCTCAGACCAAAAGCATTCTGCCTCCAGCTCTTGATTTTTAAAGAAGCCACTTACAGTTGGCTTGGAGACTGGGAGGGGACAAGGTGTATATGGTGGGTAATTGGAATTTTTATTTCTTTATGAGTGTTTGGACCTTGGCCCCAAGACAGGTGCTGTTAAAAATCAGCTTACAAATAGGCTGTACCCATTAATCTCCTGGCCACAGGCTGGGTCAGAACAAATGCGTCCTGGGCCAAGGAGAGGAGGCCATGTGCATGTGTGCTGTCATCAGTAGGGGACATAGGAATTTCATCCCAGACAAGGATCCTCACCTGACTGCTGATGTAGCAGTTAACGCCAAAGCTAGGACCAGAGGCAAGATCACTGATACTTATTACATCCTTTTAGTCTCTCCTTCATCTTGACTTTGTCAACATTTTAACTCCTTGACCACTTTTTGATGGAGGATCAGAGAGAGAGAACCCCTCCTCTGCCTTGACTTGGACCCCTCTTGATACAGCGTACCCTACTCAGGGCACTACGGGTGGCCTTCAGGTCAGAATAAATAACATCTGCTAACCCACACTCTGTACACATCCCTGGGCCAACTGCTGCATTTCTGTTGATATCCTCCAAGCAGCTGTACGACCCGGTGCTATTATTATCCCCACTACCCTGATGGAAACACCGAGGCACCGAGAGGTGATGTAACTGGCCCGTGGCCACACAGCTAGTGAACGCTAAAGCCAGGATCAAACCCAGGCTGCTTGGTGCCTCTGCTTGAACTCTCAACCACCACTCCAGGGAGCCTTGCGCTGGGCCTTGGAGGATGTTTTTGGCCCCATAGCCATTGCCCACTTCTCTGTCTCCTGGCCAAATTCCAGCCTCTCCACCAGATGCCATGTCTGTGATGTGGCCCGTCCTACCACCTCCACCCAGCCTGCAGGGACCATTCCAGCACAGGGGCTTTCCTGCACACCACTCCCCATGTGACCCTCCCCACCACTTACGTGGGTTCCTAGTTGCCTGAATCTGGGCTCCCCTTGACGCTTCCAGTCTGATCTCCCACCATACTCTTTATAAGTCCTAACCAGCCAAACAGCAGCATTCACCATCTTTTCTGTACATGTTTCTTCCTGCCTGGATGCCTGCTCTCTTTCCCCACCTAGCTCTCAATTCCCTCACGGCTTCTCAGACCCCGCACGTGGCAGGCGCACACCAACTGGGCACTCTGTATGTACATTGTTGGTGAAGCAAGTTTATTTGTTTTTCTCTTTGGATCCTAAAATGAATTCAGATGCACTTAAGAAAGCTTGGAAAACATACACAATCTCTCAGAAGGAAGTAAGAATACCCTGGGATCCTACATCTGCTGTTAATATTTTGGTGTATATATTTTCAATTTTTTAAATTGTGGAATCTTTCAAACACAGACAGAATAGAGGATAATGCAACACACCCCTGCCCCCACCTCCTTTATCAATCCAGTAGGTTTTCTATGTATATATACAAATTTACTTTTGAACACTTTGGGATAATGATGTACAAATTGTTCATGCTGTTTGAAAGTTGCTCACCCCTGACACTCCACATAATAAATCACAGAAACCTTTCCATGACTGAAGAGTAAGTATCCTTTGAAAAGATATACAATAGCTTATTGAGTTAACCAATCCCCTATTTTTGGATATTAATAGCTATTTAAGGCAATACTGCACATTCATGACTATTTACTAAGAGTAAATTCAAACAAGTGGAATTATTGGGTCAAAGAATATAAACATTTTGATATATCTTGCCAAACTAGCCTTTCAAATGATTATATCATTTACATTTCCGTAAGTAGCATAAAAGAATATCAATTTTAATGCCTCTTAGTGAGCACTTTGTTGTTCAGCCACCCAGTTGTGTCTGACTCTTTGTGACCCCATGGACTGCAGCACACCAGGCCTCTCTGTCCTTCACCATCTCCCAGAGTTTGCCTAAGTTCACGTTCATTGCATTGGTGATGCCGTCCAGCCATCTCATCCTCTGATGCCCTCTTCTCCTTCTGCCCTCAACCTTTCCGAGCGTCAGGGACTTTTCCAATGAGTCGTCTTGTTCACATCAGGTGACCAAAATACTGGAACGTCAGCATCAGTCCTTCCATGACATTATCATTTTTATAAGGCTTTGTCAGTTATGAATACATGAAGAAATTAGGATAGGAGTCCTTTCATGGGAGTGATATGATAAGATCTCCTTGAGATGCTGTCATCATACTGCCACTATCGTTGTGGCCAGCCCAGTTCCCATTGGCTGTGTGATTGTGTGTGGAGGTGGTTGGAGACGAGATGAGGCAGAGGGGCTGACTTCCAGACCATCTCAGTGTAACCTAGAGACTTCAGCCAAGTCTGTGAATTGACCACACAGCTGAAGTAATCACCCTTCTACGGGCCAGGCTAATGTACTCCTCTCTTGCTGCTTGGATCAATACCATACTTACTGCAGATTAGCTAAATGAGCCAGCGCAGCTGGGAATGAGCTTCTAGAGACAATTACTATGGAAAATGCAGCCATATTTTAGTGGGCACCACATGCAGGAAGCTCTCTGCAAATATCAATATGTATTTGCTTGCTTGACAAAAACAGATCAAACCTAAGTCGGGAGATTAATCCAAATGATTGAACTGTAAATGATCCTTGTGTGAAGTGTGGTGAAACCTTGACCTTTTTGATGGTGGCTGTTGTTCAGATAGTGCTGGAAATAACCAGCCTGGCAAGACTGACTGGTGGTTGGCTTGTGCTGTCCTCTGCCAAGTTTATCTCAGTAGAAACACGGATGATACTGATGATGGTAACCATTCATATTTGCATAGTGTGATCTTACTTGTTCTTCACCACAGCCTTGGAATGCTCAATAAGTGCATATTTAAGAAATCAGTTCATTCATTTAACAGATCATGATTGAGCAGGCTGTATGTACTGGGATTGTCAGGGGTGCTGGGGAAACAGTAGTGAAGAAGACAGGGTCTTTTCAGGGGAATTGGGAGCCTGGTGGGGCAGGACTGTCCGTAAATAAGAAAACAAGCAAATGGATAAGAAATCATGCATTGAAGGAAGTGCTAGAAAGAGAAGGAAAGATGGTGCTATGAAAAGAAAAGATATGGGTGGTAGTGTTTGATTTTGATGGGTGATTGGAGAAGGAGTCTTCTCCAAGGAGGTGACATTTAAGTTGAAAATTGAAGGATGAAAAGGAGTGAGCCAGGGGCAAGCCAGAGTCAGAGGAGATGAGTTTTCAAGACTGCAGGACCAGCATTTGCAAAGGATGTGAACTGGGAATAAGATTGGCAGTTCCTAGGAACCGACGGGCTACCTTGTAGGGCTAGGGTGGGGTAGACAGGTGAGAATGGCATATCATCAAGTGGGAGAAGCAACCAGCAGCCAGACCACAAGGAATTTGGATTTTATTTTAAGGGACAAATGGGGATCCACCAAAAGAGCTTTATAAAGGGGAAGAACATAATCCAATTTATATTTTTGAAAGATCACTCTCTGTCCTAGGTAGAGAATGAAGAATATTCTATTCATTTTTATAGCTGATTCCAGAAGAATAGCAAATATAGGTGGACAGATTGACAAGGTAGGGGAACCTTGGAGCTCCTCCGAAGGGCTTTCTGGGATATGAGGGCCTCTGCCAAGGCTGCAGGCTCTGGTTCTAAATTTTTTTTTCTGATTTCACATCTCATCTCACAGTTCATCTTTCCCTTGAGAGAGTTTGTCACTGGCGAGACTCTTGGCCCAGGAAGATGGAAAGGCAACAAATGGAAGGAAAAGAGGGAGCTGGAACATTTGTGTGGATGTAACAGGGAGGTCAATGTGCTCTCCCAGCCTGGGGTGCTCCTGTGTGTATGTTCATCCCAAAGAAACAACGTGGGAGTCCCTGGGACATGGTGGGGTCGCACTCCAAGAGGAGCACCCTGGTGAGCTGGACAAAGGCTCTTCCTCATTGAGTCACCAGGCTGTCAGTGGCCCGGGCTTGGAGAGAGATGGCCTGAGGTCCCTCTCTCGTGAAGAGTGGGTGTCTGATCTGTGACTGGCTCCTCCTGTCCTGCCTTTAGACCCTAACCACCCCCCACTGCCGCTGTCTCCCCAACAGTTTCCTTTGTTTTCCTCACACCTTCCTTAGTCCTGCACACAACTATCAACAGAAGCACAACTGCAGTGCCTTTTTGTGTTTGGAAACTAGCTTCAGTTCCAGAGAAGTCTGCAGCACAGGGAACATGAAGGGAGGAAAATGAAGATACCAATTCCCTTTAGTCTGTTAGAAAAGTATAAGCTTAAATATGTTTTTAAGTGTTTAAAGGGTCAACCCTAAAAGACTGGGAATAGGATGTACAACTTCTAAACCGGTACTGGGGGAGGAGACTAGAAAAAAAACATAACCCAACAGATGGTTAGATGACTTCTAATGTAGTGAGTGACAGAGAAAGGAGGAGAGAGGGAAAGAGAGGGGAAGAAAGAGAACAGGCAGAATTCCAGTTCATAAACAATTGGAGCATGTTTATCCAACCTGGATTGAAGCTGGTGACAGGTTCTCTCAGGAAGTTGGTGGCTGGGGAGGCTGTGACAGGCATCTCCAGGGCCCATGTGTACCAGTCAGTGATTTATACACCTGGTTCACCTTGATTTTAAACTCCCTGGGGGCAAGGTCAGACCCAATTCATCTGTGTGTGTTCCCAGCACAGGAATGTTCGGCTCCTAAAGAAGGAATATACAGTGAATACAGTGAAAGTCACTCAGCTGTGTCTGTGGGATTCTCCAGGCAAGAGTACTGGGGTGGGCAGCCATTCCTTCTCCAGGGGACCTTCCCAACCGGGATCGAACCCAGGTCTCCCGCACTGCGGGCAGATTCTTTACCAGCTGAGCCACCAGGGAAGCCCAAGAAGGAACGTGAGTGTGTTATTATCCAACATGAGCTGTGTCTTTCCTCTTGGCTCCTGCTGTCTTCTGAACGGTATGAATTCTGACCTTATGCTGAAAGTGAAGAAGGAATACAGTAGCGTAGACAGAGAAGCCCTGGACCCACATGAATGTGGACCTCACCGTGGGTGAAACCAACGCAGGAACTCTGGGTTTGGGGGGCTGTGAGGCTTTCCCATCACGCTGTCTTCTCTTGATATTTCTTCTTCCTCTGATTCTTTCTCCTCCTCCTCTTCCTCTATCCTTAGACTTTTAGCTGGAGGATCCAATCACTATGAAACAGTTTCTTGAAACGTAGGCACGAGTCTTTCCTTGGGCATGTAAGAAACTCGAGGGCTTCTGTTCAGTTCTTCTGGCCCTGATGTACAGGAACCATGTGAAACCTGTGCCATCAGGCGCTGTGGTGACAGTGGGAACTCCTGTCGCTCTCAGGAGTCTTCAGGATGAGGCTCACATGAGTGAGCTCCATCAGAGACACGGGGAGCCAGGAAGAGGGGCAGGATCACATCCGGCAATAGAGAGAGCTTCTGCTCATCTCGTGACCTTTGCTAAGTACACCAACTAATGGAGCACAAGATGTGAACGATCGTCACAGGCCATGTGGAAATCTAATTCAGACCCAGCCCGCGGAGGTCACAGTACGTTAGATTAATTTTCCTCCTGCTTCTCCTTACAAAGCTAACCTTTGCCTTACAAAAAATTTCTTTAAAAAGAGATAAGTCAGTGTTTGGTTGGCGTTTGAAGGAGTTTTAATCCTAGCAACCCTGTTGGAAGTGTCTCTTTTTCCTTGGGATTCAGCCCAGGGAACAGTTTATTGATCCTTTACATCAGAAATAATTGTTCTGGGTTTGAAATCTATCAAGTATTGGAAATTCAGATCAAGCCATTTGCGAAGTTCTGTTTATCAAGAGTTATCAGCTGAGAGGGTTGTTTGCTAATAGTGTTCGTCAGCCTCCTCTGTGTGCCCTTCTCTTATCTAGGCACCTCTGTTCTCATCAGCGGTGGTACCTGTCACTCTGCCAGGCCCCTAGGAGTTCTCTTTCCATCCCGACCCTTCCGCATCTTGCCTTTCCCTTTCACTTTCTGCTCTGTCTCACCTGTCCCATGTCTTCTGTCTCCTGTTCTCACTTCCAGTTTCCTGCCTCTTGCTTGTTTAGGTCTGCATCCATCCCTGTCTGTCATCAACCAAGACCAACAAGCATTACCAAGCTGTTTCCTTCCACTGGGGGCTTCCCTGCTGGCTCTGTGGTAAAAAATCCACTTGCCAATGCAGAAGACGCAGGTTTGATCCCTGGGTCAGGAAGATCCCCTGGAGGAGGAAATGACAACCCACTCCAGTATTCTTGCCTGAAGAATTCCATGGACAGAGGAGCTGGTGGGCTACAGTCCAGGGGTTCACAAAGAGCCGGACATGACTGAGCATGCATGCAGGCTCCTTCCATCAGAAGCCTCTGAAACGGTCTAAATCTGTTTTCAACGTGTTGCAATTTGACAGCATGATATTCTGAGTCATTAAAGTTTATCACTCATTTTTGTATTCGTAGGCCTTTTATTTTTGGCTTGAAGCTTTGTCTTTCACCTTCTACAGGGTGCTTTTAGGTACTAGATTGGGAGTTGATGGCAAGTTCCCTCTGCCTCTTCTCTGGCCCTCTGGCCCTCTGGATTTTCTAGAGTGTGATCAGGTGTTCTTAGCCCAGGGTGCTCCAAACTGGGACATCCTTTTATTGGGAAGCCTTCCAGTCTTTTGAGCACTTTCACAATCTTTTTGAGACTTTGTCAACTCTGGAGTTTCTTGTAGGAGATAAAGGATCAGATTAGAGAGATGCTTGGAGAGAAATGATTGTAGGGACCTGGGGAGGCATGTGGGAAAGGGGGCCATTGGAGAGGTACCCTTTCCTCCAACTTTTCTTCCTCCTCCCTCCATTACATCTTTCCCATCAATTCCCGCAGTTTCTTGATGCCCAGTTCTTTAAAGTCACACGTGAACTTCCTGCCTGTGTGCTTTATTCCTCTTTTCTTCTAATTCTCTCAGTTCCAAACTCAGGAAGGAGAATTTCCCTGATGAATTTTTCAGAATACTCGCTTCAGCCCTCTTGCTGTTCCTTGCGAGCGACTCCCTGCCTTCTGGTTCATGGGAACCATCCAGATAGCCAGTGTGTCATTTTTAAGAAACTTAGTTTGTAACAAGGCACGAAATTAAGGACATCCCCCAACGGCAGTGTATCCAGGGGAGGGGTGGAGAGGGTAAGATGACAAAGTGTCTGAACCATGCTGTAGAGCAAGGTCTACAGAGCCGGGGCGCCTATGCTGTGGGCTGGTTAGTGACAGAAACCTAAATCAAAGGGCTTATGCAAAAACATGGGTGTTTTTTGGCTCTCGTAACTGGCCTCTGGCTGTTGGATCCAGAGCTTCAACAGCGTCTTCAGGGTGCCCTCTCCCTTGACAGGCAGTATTGCCTAGAGGTCAGATGCTGACTGCATTTGGATCCTGGCCTCACTTCAGATAAGTTATGTGACCTTGGGTAAGTTATTTAACATCTGTGCCTCAATTTCCTCAATAGTAAAATGGAGATAATAGTAAGACCTTTGTAGGGCTACTGTGACTATTAAACGAGTTAACATATGTAAAGTACTAAGATCTGTGCGGAACATGTAGTAAAGATTATATAAGTGTAAGAGCTGCTGTAACAAAGCATCACAAACTGTGTGACTTAAAATGATAGGAATATACAGTCTGGAGTTCTGGGGGCTAGAAGTCTGAAGTCAAGTTGTCAGCGGGGCCATGTTTGAGCTGAAATCTACGGAGGAGTCCTTCCTTGCCTGTTCCTAGCTCCTGGCGGTTTGCTGGCCACCTCTGGGCTTGCTGGGCTTGCAGGGCTTGCAGGGTTTGCAGGTGCATCACTATAGTCCCCTGTCCTCTGAAGGCATCTCAGGCATCGTCCCTGTGTGTCATCACAGCATTTCCCCTCTGTCTGTGTTGTCTGTGTCCAAATTTCCCCCTTTTTATAAGGACACCAGTCATATTGGATTAGAACTCACTCAAATGTCCTCATCTTAACTTAATTACCTCTGCAAGGACACTGTTTCCACACAAATCACATTCTGGGATACAGAGAATTAGTATTTAACATAATTTGGGAGAAACACTATTCAGCCCCTGATAGCAGCTATTATTCCCCCCACCACCTCCCTCTGCTTCTCTCTCTCTCCCCCTTTCTCTTCATATTCTTTACTCTCCTCTGTGTTGGCTTCATTTCCTGGCAGATTTTCCCTAGACTTTGGCAGAGATGGTCACTGCAGTACTCGGCTTAGAGTTCACCATCTTTGTCTAGTACGATCTTTTCTAACAGTTTCAGCAAAAGTCCCTGATTGCCATTTTTTTTTTCTTTTCCAGTTGCTTGGCACAGCATGCCAGATTTTAGTTCCCCAACCAGGGATTGAACCCATGCCCCCTGCAGTGGAAGCCCAGAGTCCTAACCACTAGACTGCCAGGGAAATCTCCTGTTTGCCTTCGATTGTCTCACTTAGACCATGTAACCATGCTGGACCATGAACAAGGGCACTGTGGTGCTCCCATTGGCTATCATTAGAGTCAGGGGCTGGGGTCAGGCCCCCTTAAGCTTCTAGGTTATGGGTTGGGCAGAGGTGGTAGCCCAGAGTGAAGACCTGGGTCTTGCTTCCTGGAGAAGTGGTGTTGGGCAGGCAAGAGAAGTGGAGGAGTCTCAAACCTCCAAAGACTTTGGCTAAGAGGCTTGTTGTGCATGCTAAGTCACTTTAGTTATGGCCGACTCTTTGCAACACTGTGGACTGTAACCCACCAGGCTCTTTTGTCCATGGAATTCTCCAGGCAAGAATACTGGAGTGGGTTTCCATATCTGCCTCCAGGGGATCTTCCTGACCAAGAGATTGAACCTGCACCTCTTTTGTCTCCTGCATGGAAGGCAGGTTCTTTACCACTTCACAGAACAGTTCAATTTCAGCTACTTTAGCATTACTGGTTGAGGTGTAGACTTGAATTACTGTGATACTGAATGGTTTGCCTTGGAAACAAACAGATTATTCTGCCGTTTTTGAGACTGCATCCAAGTACTGCATTTTGGACTCTTGTTGACTATGAGGGCCACTCCATTTCTTCTAAGGGATTTCTGCCCACAGTAGTAGCTATAATGGTCATCTGAGTTAAGTTCACCCATTCCAGTCCATTTAGTTCACTGATTTCTAAAATATTGATGTTCACTCTTGCCGTCTCCTGTTGGACCACTTCCAATTTGTCTTGATTCATGGACCTAACATTCCAGGTTCCTATGCAATATTGCTCTTTACAGCACCGGACTTTCCTTCCATCACCAGTCACATCCACAACTGGGTGCTGTTTTTGCTTTGGCTCTGTCTCTTCATTCTTTCTGGAGTTGTTTCTCCACTGATCTCTCGTAGCATATTGGGCACTTACTGATGTGGGGAGTTCATCTTCCAGTCCTATCTTTTGCCTTTTCATACTGTTCATGGGGTTCTCAAGGCAAGAATACTGAAGTGGTTTGCCATTCCCTTCTCCAGTGGACCACATTCTGTCAGAACTCTCCACCATGACCCATCTGTGTTGGGTGGCCCTACACGGCATGGCTCATAGTTTCATTGAGTTAGACAAGGCTGTGGTCCTTGAGATCAGATTGGTTAGTTTTCTGTGACTGTGGTTTTCAATCTGTCTGCCCTCTGATGGAGAAAGATAAGAGGCTTATGGAAGCTTTCTGATGGGAGAGACTGACTGAGGGGGAAACTAGGTCTTGTTCTGATGGGTGGGGCCATGCTCAGCAAATCTTTAATCGAGTTTTCTGTTGATGGGTGGAGCTGTGTTCCCTCCCTGTTATTTGACCTGAGGCCAAACTATGGTGGAGGTAATGAAGATAATAGCGACCTCCTTCAAAATGTCCCAGGCACGCACTGCTACACTCAGTGCCCCCAACTCTGCAGCAGGCCACCACCGACCCACACCTCTGCCAGAGATTCCTGGACACTCGCAGGCAAGTCTGGGTCAGTCTCTTGTGGGGTCACTGCTCCTTTCTCGTGGGTCCTGGTACACCAAGGTTCTGTTTGTGCCCTCAAAGAGTCTATTTCCTAGTCCTGTGTAAGTTCTGGCAGCTCTACGGTGGGGTTAATGGCGGCCTCCTCCAAGAGAGCTTATGGCATATGCAGGTCTGCTGCACCCAGAGCCCCTGCCCCTGCAGCAGTCCACTGCTGACCCGCACCTCCTCAGGAGACACTCACACACAGCTCCAGCTCAATCTCTGTGGGGTCCCTGGGTCCTGGTGCACACAAGGTTTGTTTGAGCCCTCTGAGCTTCTCTGGTGGGTAAGGAGTTTGATTCTAAATGCCATTTTGCCCCTCCTACTGCCTTGCTGGGGCTTCTCCTTTGTCCTTGGATGTGGGATATCTTTTTTTGGTGGGATCCAACGTTCTCCAGTCGATGACTATTCAGCAGCGAGTTGTAGTTTTGGAGTTCTTGCAGGAGAAGATGAACGCATGTCCTTCTACTCCACCATTAAATTAAAAAATGCTTGCTCCTTGAAAGAAAAGCTATAACCATCCTAGACAGCATATTAAAAAGCAGAGACTGCTTTGCCAACAAATGTCCATCTAGTCAAAACGATGGTTTTTCCAGTAGTCATGGATGGATGTGACAGTTGGACCATAAACAAAGCTGAGTGCCGAAGAGTAGATGCTTTGAACTGTGGTGTTGGAGAAGACTCCTGAGAGTCCCTTGGGACTGCAAGGAGATCCAACCAGTCAATCCTAAAGGAAATCAGTCCTGAATATTCATTGGAAGGACTGATGCTGAAGCTGAAACCGCAATACTTTGGCCACTTGATGTGAAGAACTGACTCATTGGAAAAGATGCTGGGAAAGATTGAAGGCAGAAGGAGAAGGGGACGACAGAGGATGAGATGGTTGGAAGACATCACCGACGTGATGGACATGAGTTTAAGTAAGCTCTGGGAGTTGGTGGTGGACAGGGAAGCCTGGTGTGCTGCAGTCCATGGGGTCACAAAGAGTTGGAAATGACTGAGCGACTGAACTGAACTTACCACTAGCACCACCTGGGAGGTTTGTAGAGCTGTTTTCAACTTGCTTACTGCTGTTATCTAAGGTGGGATTAGGTTTATTTGGGGGAGAAAGCTAGGGAAGACCAGTGGGCAGGAAAGCAAGAGACAATTTGAGATGAAGAAATGCTTCCAATGCACAGAGCAGTCAGCAATGGAAGGGGCTTTTGCCTCGGGAGAGGGGAGCATCCTGCTCCCAGAGGTGAGCAAGAGAGGCCAGGCATTTTATTGGGAATTCTGTAAAGGCAGTCCACACAGTGTGGAGGGAAGGGACAGAAGCAGTGACTTTCAAATGTTTATTACTGTGACACTCGGAGGTGGATTTATATTTTGAATCAACACACACACACACACACAACCCTTAACAAAAGTTTCACAAAGCAATTTTACCTTTACCACAAGTGATGCACTCTGACATCGGCCTTCTCTTCTATTTCATTTTAAAAACACTCTCAGCTCAGTAAATTGATTTCCCACCTGGACTGGGTGACCTCTGAGGTCACCTGGCAGCTCAGCGGTTCTGAGATTCGATGACAGGTTCCAAGCGAGAGGAAATGTGGTTTGGTGTGACTAAACATCACCTGTGTAATTAGCAGTGACACAGGCCTGGAGCCCAGCTCTCTGGACACCCACACTAGTGTTTGTTTCACACAACCTGCTTGCAATGGTCCTTCTGGGTCTTCTCCTCTATCTTTGGATGACTGCACGGTCAGCCTGTGAAATGGACCATTTATGATCACATTAGTCTTTTGTCCAGACATGCTGCAGTGGCTAGGAGTGGGGGGTGGTCTGCCATTGTCCACAGGGCAGAGGTCCAACATCTTCATCTGCTGACCCCACTGACCTTCCCAGGAATCTCTCCCACTGTTCCCCAAAGCTCTATCCTCTTCAAGCTGGCCTTAACAGCCCATTCCCAGGTCTGCACCTTCATTCCCACCCTCCCTCTGCCTGGGTGTCCTCCATCCATTTTCCCTTGTCCAAGTGCTCCCTGTCCTACCAGGAACAGTGCCAAGCCCCTCTTCTAGAAAGTCCCTACTGTGGCCCATTCTCAGCTGGCAGGGATCTTCAGCTCCTCTGAGTTCTCTCAGCCCAGTGTTCCAGTTCTTCCCAGACAAGAAACCCACTGGTGGAGAGAGGATCATGGTGTTTGTTTGTGAGTTTCTGACAATACCTAGTCTGATGTGTTCAGAGAAATAAATGTTTGAAGAATGGACGGATGGATAGATTTCACAATAGTGAATTTAATCAGTTCTGTCAACACATATTATTGCGTACCAGACACTGTTCTAGGAATATTGAACAAAACAGACAAAAATCCCTGCCTTCATGGAGATTATGCTCTAGTTGAGGGAGACAATGAACATAACACAGTGTATGGTGCATTAGATAGTGTTAAGGACTAAGGAGAAAAACAAAGCAGGTTGGGGAAGTGACTTCCCTGGTGGCCCAACAGCTAAGACTCGAACTCCCAATGCAGGGGGCCCAGGTTTGAACCCTGGTTGGGTTACTAGATCCTACATGCTGCAACTAAGATCTGGTGCAGCCAAATAAATAAATATTTAAAAAAAACAAAACAGGGATGGGGATAGGAAGTGTCAAGTCTTTTGCATTTGCAGACGGGATGGTCAGAGAGGGCCTCCTTGGGAAGGTGATGTTTGAGTAAAGCCATGAAGGAGGAGTGTGGATATAGGGGCAGAGCCTCCCAGGTGGAGGGAAGAGCAAGGACAGAGGCGCTGAGGCAGGAGCATATCTGCTGTGTTCAAGGAAGAACAAGGAGGCCAGGGGCTGAGCAAAGGGAGTGAGGGAGGAGGGGTGGGGAATTGAGGTCAGAGAGGAAAAGGGGGCCAGGTGTCCCAGGATCTTCGTCACAGATTGGGTTCCTCAGGAAGCAGACTCTGAGACAGAACTGTGGGCTGAAGTTTTACTGGGAGGGGCTCTCGGGATCAACACCTGTAGGAGGGAGTAGGTGGAGGGGAGAAAACAGGACAACAGAACAGGAGGTGAGCAGTCTCATGGGAGCCCTCCAGTGCAGGGAGGTGTGGAGGTGACCTAACCTTCCACAGGTGCCCTGAGCTGGGGCAAGACAACTGGACCTGACAGCCCTGTGTTGACCAGGCATTGGGTGCAGGCACCCTCGGAAGGGGGAGTGACCCAAGGGGAGGGGATTTTCCCAGTGGAGGCAGTCCTGGAGGGGGTGAGGGTGGTGGGCTGGTGTTGCCCCCACATGCAGGGGATGGTCCCCTCATTCCTGAGGGGTGTTTGGGGGACAAATCTTGTAGACTGAGGAGAAGACCTGGCTGTTACTCTGAGAGGCACAGGGAGATGCTGGCGGGTTTGAGAAGAGTGACATAACGGCTTAGGATTTTAAGGAATCACTCAGGCTGCTGTGTGGAAAGGAAACTGTGGGTCGTGAGGCCACAGGGAGGGGCAGGGAGCACACTCTCCAGGGTTGGAGGGGGCCCAGATGGGGTGGTTGTGGTGGTGATGTGAGTGGTGGTCAGATTCTGAATGGATTTTTTTTTAAATTTATTTCTTTACTGAAGGATAATTGCTATACAGAATTTTGGTGTTTTCTGTCAAACCTCAACATGAATCAGCCATAGGTATACATATATCCACTCCCTTTTGAACCTCCCTCCCATCTCCCTCCCCATCCCACCCCTCTAGGTTGATACAGTGGAGGAATCAAACTTCCAGCTTCAGATTATACTGAATGGATTTTCAAAGCAGAGCTGATCCCGTTTGCTGACAAATTCAGTGTGGGGTTTGGGAGAAATCAAGGAAGCAAGGAAGATTCTGAGGATACTTAGAGCAAGCAACTCAAAGGGACAGAGTTGCAATTACCTGACACAGGAAAGCCCAGGTATGGGAATGGCTTGGGGAGACCAGGTGCCCTGCCCTCCACGTGTTAAGTTCAAGATCCTGTCAGGCCTCCAAGAAGGCAAGGTCTGTGGATGCGGACACTCGGGTCTGCAGGGCAGGGCAGAAGCACCGGCTGTGTTGATCACTTTGGGGTCACTTGCCCACAGTCTCCACCACAGGGGGCTGCACGCACATGTGAGGGATACAGGGAATCATGGGGATAACCTCTGTGTGGCTGTGCCAGACCAGGACTGCTCTTTCCTGGACTGTTCTGGGCCAGAGGCTGAGGGGACATTGCAGGGGGTGCCCCCTGGCATGGCACTGTGCTTGAAACTAGGAAGAGCCCCTGTTCCTGAACTGGGGGGGTGGGGGCTTGATAGGGATAAGTTGCCTGTGGGGTCCCTTCCCACTGCTTGTTCTGGGACTTTCTGCAGCACTGGAGGCTCCCCTAACCTTTACTCCTCTGGGTTCACACACTTTGCCCTGGCCTGCTCTGCGTCCAGTTTGTCCTAATTTGGAGATGCTCACAGTCCTTCCCTCGTTTTATTCTGTCTCCTCAAACTTTTGAAAGATATTAGTAGCATGCAGCCTGAAGAGGAGAGGGGCACTGACAAAATGAAATCTGACAAAGATAATTGCGTGAAGCCTTTGTAGCTCAGCCCTGAACATGGCTCCACACTGTCAGTTTTTATTTTATTCAAATCCTGGAGTCAAGTGTCCGCCTGCAGGTGAGGGAGTGGTGGGAGAGGAGAGTGCAGTGGGGCTGTAGGCCGGATGTAAGACTGACCCCCACCCTACCCCCTGGTACAGGAGACTTCTGGGGGAGGGCCACCATGCCGCGTCCCAGGGCTTCCCTTGGTGTGGGGACCTGGGCCGTCTCTGGAATGGATGGATACACAGACATGTGAGAGGCTTAGGGGACCACCCGCTGGCACTGCCTGCCAGGCTGGGAATCACAGCCTTAATGAACATTGAGTGTCTTGATGAAGTCGGCACGAGCTTGCCCCCCTGAGTGAGAAGAGGGAGCCACTAGCAGGAGGGAGGGATCACAGTGACCTTGCAGAAGTGCACTGCAGCCGTCTCTCCTCAGGGTTCCCTGCCGTCATAGCTGACAGGGGCCTCTGGGCCACTGCTGCCCTCAAAGCATGCCTCTCATGTCCAAATGCTCTCATGCCAAGTTTCCCAGCTGTTGTCATTGCAAGGTACCCGGACACTCAAGTGGGTGGTCATTTTTGGATCAGGAGTCAAATGCTCCCTTGGTGTGGGTGTTCCCATGGATGAACTAGGTGGCTGAGCCTTTGCCTGGAGTAACCTTCAGTGTCCTAACTTTCATTGTGTGAAATCCAAGTCATTCATTAGCATTTTACTCTGGGCCTCAGAATCCTTCTCAACACAGGCTTTAAGCAACTGCCACCAAACAATAAGCATGGGTGAAATGGAACATATATACCATCCCTGATCTAGAAAAGGGGACCAAAATTTAAGCGGCATTAATGTTTCAGTGATACTGGAATATAGTTTACATGTAGGGGCTTCGCTAGTGGCTCAGGTGGTAAAGAAATTTGCATGCAATGCGGGAGACACAAGTTTGATCCGTGGGTTGGGGAGAAACCCTCGAGGAGGAAATGGCATCCCACTCCAGAATTCTTGCCTAGAGAATTCCATGGACAGAGGAGCCTGGAGGACTACAGTCCATGGGGTCGCAAAGAGTTGAACATGACTGAGGGACTAATGGGTATGCCTTGGGTATCAGAAGTTGATCTGGTCTCCATTATAACAAAAGTTGTTATAATTGTTTGGTGATGAACTTTTGATCCTTGAGTGTGATGTTCTTGATTAGAACAGCTTAGATCTGAAGAGTTGATGGAGAACTCATCCTCTTGGAGGTCATGATGAACTGTCCCTCAGCTGTTCCATGGACATTCAGGACAGATACCTGAATTCTACTCGTGAGAGGTCGAAACATGCAGGTCGTTATATCCATCAAGCACTTCAGTAAGCCAGTCAGTCAAACCAGTGAAACTGACCCAAACCCTCACTCATGCAGTCTCCATAGAAACCTAACAGGGGCTTCTCCTTACTTCTAACAGGGATCCACACCTAACAGGGGCTTCTCCTTACTTCTTTATTGGGATGCCCTCCTTCACCACCGTTGCTCAGAATAACATCTCAAAGAGCTAGGAGGGCATTGGGAGGGGGGAGATGTTTATTATAACAGGGTAACTGGGATGACTTCCAGGTAAAGTGAGATTAATTGGATTGTGGAGGCAGAAAGTGAAGGTACCTCTATCAGCTACTTCTCTCAGGACGTGTCCTCTTTTACAAAGTGAGGAGTTGTGCCCAGCTGCACTCCAGCGCATTCTGGAGACCTGGTTTTTAACTCCAGAGCTTTGGATGAGCACACATGCCAGGTTAGATATGTTGGAGACCAAAATACAGTCTAAATGTTTATCATGTAATTCAACCCAAAGTAGTCATCATCTGCTTGGGTCTGGAGGAAGAAATATCACTTCTAGCAGAGGGTGCTGTGTGTCTGTAGATCTGGGAAGACTTCCAGGAAGTGGCGGCACTGAACAGAGCCCTGAAGTCTGGTTAGCATTTGGAAATGGAAGAGATGGACACCGCTCTGTCCTTTATTCAGGACCTGGCACCCTGGAGAAACCCAGGCCATGCTTAATAACTGCTGAGTCCCTGCACATGCAGTTTCCTTCTTTGCGTCCCTCAATTCACCGAACAGTGTTTACAGAAATTAATCCTGGGAGCAGGGTGGTAAAGACAAACTTAACCCATCACCTGTCAGAGCCCTGTTTGGAGATCCCAAGAACCTGGTCAGGAACTATTGCAAGACAAGGTATGGAAACTCACTTTGAGCCCAGGTCAAAGGAGGGAGACTGGGGACTGGCATGGCTCCCAGTTACAGAAAGTATGGACGGACTGGCCCTCAGGCCTCTACTTTTACTGCTTTACCAGCTACCCCCTTAGCCCTCCACTGTAGAATGTTTAGTTTCTTAATTTTTTGTCTCTTGGACTCCTATTTCATTTTTCTGGCTCTGCAGATTGAGTTGTCTGCTTGTTTGTCTGGTTATGTGTGACCAATCGAGGCCTTGATTAAAATAGTAGCTTCAGCCCTCAGGCCTCCAAGTCCTTCCCATTCCCTGTGCTAATTGGTCAGCACCAGGGGGTCCTGATTCCAAAGTCTTAGGTGACAGAACCTGCTGGGTCTGCTTGCATAAGATGTCAGCCCCTGGTCCAGTTACCTGGGAGCAGGGGCAGGTGAGGCCCTCACACAGGATAGCTATCCCCTTGCCAGTCGTGAGATACGAAAAAAAATTTCATTATTGTGTCTCTTCCTTTTAGAAGTTGTAATTATATTTCTCTCTTATTTAGAGGAATATAGAGCAGCAATGTACAATAGAACTTTCTACAAATAATGGAAATGTTCTACATCCAATACAGTGACCACTAGCCACATGTAGCTATCAAACACTTGAAGTGTGGGTAGTGCATGAGAGGAACTGGATTTTTAATTTTATTTCATTGTAATGAATTAAATTTTAAATGTAAATAATCACTTGAGATTAGTGGTTGGGCTTCCCTGGTGGCTCAGAGGTTAAAGCGTCTGCCTCCAATGCGGGAGTCCCAGGTTTGATCCCTGGGTTGGGAAGATCCCCTGGAGAAGGAAATGGTAACCCACTCCAGTATTCTTGCCTGGAGAATCCCATGGACGGAGAAGCCTGGTAGACTACAGTCCACGGGGTCGCAAAGAGTCGGACACAACTGAGCGACTGAACAGAACAGACAGAACAGATTAGTGGTTACTACATTGGACAGTGCAGTATAACATTACTTTCAAGTTCATCAGCCACAGCACACTTGGTGCTCTCGGGTAGAACAAAATAAGGTAGGACTGGGAGAACAAAAGCTAGTAGGAACAAAAGGAAAAAGTTTAATGAAAACTAACTGAATAAAAGATAGAGAGGATGCATGTTTATGTATGAGAGGGCATCTGAGGTGGCATAAACTGAGTTGTGAGCAGTAAGAGGTGAGAAGGGGGCGGTTGATACATGCAGTATTCTCAGGGTTAAATAATGGGGGTGCTGGAACTGCAGAGGTCAGACTGTTCCACACTTTGGTCAACAGGGGTCTCCATAGACCCAACACAGCTTGGTTGCAGAGATGAGCAGGGAGGTGGATGTGGTGCAAGAGAATGGGACACAGAAAAGCCAGCTCCAGGTGGGTCAGAGAGGAGTGGGGGTGATGGCTCATCACTCTGTGCTAAGCACACTTTAAGCACCTCGTAGATAACAATCCTGTGAAGTACGTATGTACTTTTTATCACCCCCATTTTAACTATGGCAGAGCGAGATAGCTGTCTTGGCCAAATTCAGAGTGCTAAGTTCATAGTTAGGAAATAAACTAAACAAGCTGGCTTCAGAGTCTGGGTTAACTGTGATGCTCTGCTACTCCTTTGGGGAGCCTGCCTCTACATGACTCTAACCCTGCCTAGAATGTGTAAGTATGTCATCCTTCAACTGGGTTATCTTCATTCATCTTTTAATATTAATTATCCTGTGGGAAACATTTCCATGAAATATTGTACTCCTTTTACTTTTTTTTTTGTCTGCAGCCACTTTTTATTCATTTATTTTTTCTTGTATTCAGTGAGCAAACATGGAACATGCTATGTGTGAGGCTGGGCATTGTTGTTGTTTGGTCACTAAGCTGTGTCTGATTCTTTGCCATTCCACAGATTGTGGCTTATCAGTCTCCTCTGTCCATTTCCCAGGCAAGAATACTAGAGTGAGGTGCCATTCCCTTCTCCAAGGGGTCTTCCTAACCCCGGGATTGAACCTGCATCTCCTGTATTGGCAGGCAGGTGTTTTTGTTTTTTTTTTTTAAGCACTGAACCACCAGGGATGCCCAAGGCTGGACATACAAAGAGTCAAAGACTTGTTTGGGGCCTCATAGCTCATCCGGGGAGATGAGAAATGGATGGAGAGACGTCCCCAGCCGTCCAGTGGTTAAGACTCTGCTTTCCAATGCAGGAGACTCAGGTTTGATCCCTGGTCTGGGAACTAAAGTCCCATAAGCTGTGAGGTGCGGCCAAAAAAAATTTTTTTTTTAAGAAATGAATGTGAATACCTGTTTCACAGGTATGAAGGGCTGAATGTCTTGAGATATGTATAGAAACGGGAGAGAGGTTCTGACCAGCTGGGAGGTTCTAGGTTTCTTGGAGGAGGGAGTCCTAGAGGTGAACCTGAGGACCAGGCAGCATTGGAACCCACCCACATGTCTCCATTTGGGGTTTCAGTGCCCTCCTCTTGCTGCTGACGAGAGAAGTTCTTACTGGAGGGTGACCTTTTACAGGAAATTCAGAACTCAAATCGTCATTGTTCAGCTGCCCTCAGTGCTGAGTCCTGGTGGTCACAGCCTGACTGCTAGTGAAACGCAGGCAGTTGAGGCGCCTCCTGCCTCCTCTGCACACTGATCTTCAGACTCATCAAGAACAGCAAGAGCTTCCCTCTGAGTCCCAACCTTCAGCACAGGCCTTGCCCACACTCCGGGCGCCTGGATTCCTTGGAACCTGGCTCGGGGGCCTGTCCAGCAAGGCTTGGAAGCCCAGGTCCCTGCAGACTTGCTAGTTAATGAGTTCTGCAAAAACTAGGTCTGTCTGTAATCGAAATGGGAGTACAAGGGTCGTGCAGTCCCCGAATTAATTCAGTCCTGTTAGAAAAGAAGCGAGGCAGTTTCAGCTGCTGCCTGCAGGATCCACAGAGAGGTTCTGAGCACCATTACTTTCATTTAGGGACCCGTTGTTTTTCACCACTTCAGCATAGTCGGGAAAACATTCTCCAAGTCTATTATTCTTGCCTCCTGCTGCCACACTGAGGCAGTTGTTAACAATGCCCTCTGCCCACCCCAGACCCCTCCTTCGTTTAAATACCAGTCTGATGGGCAAAGAGCATTTAATGACTACTCCAGGCTAAAAAGTTCCTATTATTTTATTCCCTTCTTACTTTCACTCGATTTCCTTCCAGATGGGGATAGGTGGGTATAACGTAAATGAAGCTGAAATTACAAATGCAAAAAGACAGCTCTAGATGTGGTGGAGAAATTGGACGTGGCTCAAAAATTTGTCCAGGTCCTTATAGGTGTGTCCTCTGTGTGTGTCCTGGCTGGCCACCAGCGCTACCACTCTCACCTGGCTATCCTCTGAATGGTCTGGGAATAGGGAATCAGAGTGACTGAAACTTTCCCTCCCATTAGAGTGATCTGAGTATCTCAACTGAAAGGAAGGAGAAATTTACTCGGGGGGCGGGAGGTACTTATCCTAGCAGAGTGATCTGAGTATCTCAACTGAAAGGAAGGAGAAATTTACTCGGGGGGCGGGAGGTACTTATCCTAGCAGCCTACAACCGGTGCAGACAATCCCAACCTCAGGCTACCTTGATCCCCAAACCTTGGGCCCCCAGTATAATAGCACACAGCCTTTGTACCAGTCTTCTCTCCTGTCTTTACTCAAATGCCATCTCCTCTGGGAAGGCTCCCTTGATTACCCCTCTTCAGTGCTCCCTTCAAAGCCCTGTTTAGGTGCCACTTACTGGTCTATGGTGCCCTTCTACATTACAGGATTGTCTCCACTTCCCATGGCTAGTGATTCTTGTACAGGGGGGATTTGATGATGCAGCTTGCCATGTGACCTTGTGTATATCTATCTCTGGTCCTCAGCAACATCATTTACATTATGGGGATGCTGAAGTGACTTAGCAGCAGCAGCAGCAGCAGCAGCAAGACCTACTTACAAGGCTGTTTAGGAGGAGCAAACAAGATCCCAGCATCCCTCTGCTCTGGGGCTCTGGAAACAGACTGACCTGGCTTTGAATCCTGGCTTCATCATTTTCTGTGTCTTTGGTCCTGTTACAATCTCTCTGAGCCTCAATTTCTTCATCTATAAAACGATGGCACCTAAGTATCTCATATACTTGTGGGGAGGATTAAAAGGGATAAAACTTGCAAAGTGCCTACCGTAGGTCTGGCACAGAATAAACATTCAAAAGCTCAGCCATTATTGTTGCTGTCTTTACTAAATTTGTGAGTTGGTTGGGGCAGCAAAGTCAGCCTATAATAGTCCCCAAGGGCCAGTGAATGTTGAGTATACAAAGAAAAGGAAAATGTTTTCAGTCTGAGCTGGGGAGTATTGTACAAATGTAATGCTCCACGTTACACTTTGTCACTCAGGAATGATTAGGACATGATGCAGGTGATCAGAGAATATGGGCCTGAGAAGATGCCTGAGGGTCCCCTGGTGCCCCTCCCCAGCTGTTATAGCCCCCTGCAGCCTTCCAGCTCTCCCAGGCTCTGCCGGATGCAGGTGAGCAGGAGGTGACAGAAAATCACACACTGATAGCCAGAAATTTAACCCAGAAGGAAAGAAAATCCATGGCTGCCAGCTCACAAGCAGCCAGGAGCAATTGCTAGTGAGTCAAGGTCGATGGCCAGACAGACAGGAGGAACCAGGAGGAGGGTTGGTATTTGCTGAGGTTGCTGATTTCCAGGCTCTAGCCTGTGGTAGAGCAGCAGTAGTGTACTCATGGAGACTCTGGCCTTCCTTCCCGGCCGAGATGGTCTGGGGCTGCTCTGAGCTGTCCCCTGGAAACACTGGCCCAGAGCCGTGCCCATGTTTGTGACTGTGCCTGTGTCTGCATCTACAATGTTCTGTTCTGTTCAGTCGCTCAGTCGTGTCCGACTCTTTGCGACCCCGTGGACTGTAGCCTACCAGGCTTCTCCATCCATGGGATTCTCCAGACAAGAATACTGGAGTGGGTTACCATTTCCTTCTCCAGGGGATCTTCCAGACCCAGGGATCGAACCCGGGTCTCCCTCATTGGAGACAGACACGTTAACCTCTGAGCCACCAGGACAATAGCTAGCATTTAATAAAGGCTTATCACAGGCCAATTTACATGAACGAACCCGTTCACGTAATATGCAGGCTTGTCCATGATGCGGACACTGCTGCTCCCTCACTATAAAATGGGGACCATAACAAATCCCAAGGGTACTAGTCAGGATCAGCTAAGTTATGCTGTGGTAACAAGTGCCTCCCAGATTTCAGTGGTTTAAAGTGGCCTCAGTCACCCCTGGATCAGCAAGGGCACTGATCTGTGCTATTGCCATTGTCACCCTGGGGTCAGAGACCAACAGAACAACCATTATGTGGAACACTGCTGGTCTCTTGACAGAGGAATAGAATGACAGATCATGCACTGATTTGTAAGGCTTCCTCTTGGAGGCGACAGTATCTGTTTCCCAGCAAGCCCTGCATGGATATTAGCTAGGAACACCTCCACATTTACTATTATTTGCTTTAAAGATGAGGAAACAGAACACAGAGAGGCCACGTAACTTGCCCAATGCCATACAGGGATTGCCCAGAAGATGCACTCCTAAACAGTACACTATGCCACCCATCCCTGGAGCACCAGGCCCCCTCTGAGAGCCGGGCTGAGTTAAGACATGATGTTCCCTTGAGGAAAACCCAGTTTTTCAGGATGTGAAAAGGGACGCTATCATTTAGTGAGTGCCATGCACACAGACTCCATGAATTTTCACAGCAGCTCCAAGGTACAGATAATTATTCCCACGAGAAGATAGCTAGATGGGGGACAGGTTCAGATACGTGAGGTGATCTGTCCAAAACTAAAGGCTGAGTGGGTTGGAGCCAGGATTCCCACCTGCCTGTTGGACTCTGAAGGCTGTGGCTCCTCCACCGCATCACTGTGCATGTGGCCAATGGCCTTGGGTGCTTTCTCTAGGGACAGAGTTGGCTGTTTGAGGGGACTTGGGTGAATTCAGGGATGAACAAGCTGAACTATCTACTCCCTAAGAGGAGCCTGGGGTATGTAGAAGAGAGAGATCAGAGAGAGAGGTAGGGGGAGCTCAAAGGGAGACAAGAAACAGAAGAAACACAGAGAGCCAGAGAGGTGAAAACGGAACAGAGCAGCTCACTCGTGAGTCATCGTGGTTTTAACTCGCTGAGGGAGAGGTACGGGGAGGTTCTGTGAGGATCCCTGAGGAAGCAGATGTGGCTTCCAGTTGGTGGGGTTGGGCAGGCTTCAGGGAGGAGGTGGCATTTTCTCTGTGCTTTCTAGATTAGATGTATCTGAAGATGGGGAGGAAATCTCAGAGGAGGGAGCCATGTGGGCAAATGCTGGGGAGTCGGGACTTCTGTTGGGTGTTTGGGGAGCCAGAGTGCTGACTGTATGTTGGGGAGAGTGAAACCTGGGATCAGGTTAGATTACAGCAAGGCTGCTATAGACCATCTTTAGGGTCACCATGCACACAGCAATCATAGCTTAGAATGCTTATCATGACATCCCGGCAGATGGCAGCAAAAGTCTGGAGGAAGGGGTACTGGCTGGCCATCTCTATTTGCCCCCAGCTCTTCTCGCTGCCCCTTCCCCTCCTCTGTGCCCTGGAGGCCACCTCCACCAGACTTTCTACTCTCTGACTTCCTGTCTAGCCAATGGGAGACAACAGCAGGAGACAGGCCGGTTGATGGACAGAGACGTGCGGTGTTTATTCCCTCATTTCCCTCTTTGTTGGCTTGGCAGTGGCCATGACTCTCTGTCAAGGTTCTGTTGTCATGTGGTGCCCGTTACTATAGACGAGGCTCGCGTGGGTTTCCGTAACCATTTTCTCCTGATGTCCCTCCGGGCCTGTGAGTAGTTAACAGCTCCCTCTGTCGCTCAGGTATTTCACCATCCTTTGCTGGTTTTTCTTAACTCACCTTGGTAGACCATCTTTCCACTACACTCTCTCCAATCACCGATTTTGAGTGAGCCATCGGTCTTCTGCCAGAATAGGGCTCTTTCCTAATTGACAGAGAGATTCCATTTTACTAGCAGCCACTTCAAAAGCCTTCTGACCTTATTCCATGGCATTTGGGGAGTTATTCCCAGCACGGGACCAGGAAGCAGCTCAAACTCCATCACTCGTGGGGTGGTGAAACGAAAGTGCAGGGGCAGAGCAGGAAATGCATGGGAAACTCTTTCGTCTTTTTCCAGACTCCTGGCATCTCACAGCGTCCCTGTGAATGCTGTGCTGAGAGCAGTGGAATTCTGAAGCCAGGACAGGAGAAGCTCAGAACAACAGTGACAGTGACTCGCAGGAGCTGCCTCTCACCGCTCTCACCTGTGGGGCCCCTTAGACTGTGGGCGCTCTGAGGGCAGCTGGGCCCTCCCAGCTCTGTCTCTGCCAGCGCAGCCCCACGGGAACAGATGGGTAGTGGCTGGTGAGTTGACCAGAGCTGGCTTGCACTGACCCGAATGCTCCTTTGGGCGTTCCCCAGGTTTCCACGGGAAGGTACACCTGTCCATATCAGGGAAAAGCTTGACTTAAAGGGATTTTAGGAAAACACCATTTTATTCTTTTTCAAAACGTACAGCAAGTAATCAAGAACATTTCTCTTGAGTCCAGTGCTATTTCCTCTCCAGTTCACTGCCCCTCTAGCCAAATCCCAAGTCTGCTTTAATGAATATAGAAAACTCACTTGTCATTAGTTGGACAAAAGCTAATGGACTGGAGTCCTTGAGGACAGTGGGTCTCTTGAGCAAATTAAACACTCCCCTTGCAATCTTGAAGTCTATGTTAAATTGTTTATCAAACCCTTCCCTCCCAACTAGCATTAAGGTGAAATTTCCCAAGTTCTGGCCATTAGGTCAGAAATTTTTATTGAGCGGGAGACAGGAAGAAGGAAGTCATTTCAAAACTGTTATGTTTGGAAGAAAAAAAAGTCACATTAGTTTGGGGAAGGATCCATAAATATCCTCCACCTCTGGTGTCACTCTTATCTTCACTCATAGCAGACATTACTAATCAATTATAAACTCTTTCCTATTCATTCAAAAAAAAACCTACTTGCAAACCAGGGCCAAGGGTAAATCTCCATTATTTCAGTAGTCAGAGAAGAAGGTGAGTCGGGGCAGGTGCAAAGGAATGAGCAGTGGGCTGGGCATCAGGAAACCTGAGCCCAGGTCTGCTGTCACCTCCCTCTTTGAGTCTGGATCCCCCTTTGTTCAAATGGGAATCCTTCCTAGGATTCCTGCCACCTGATGCTGTTGAGAAGATGGTCAAGGTCACAATCGGAGGAGCTTGCCAGGGCTGTGGAGCGCTGCCACGCCAACTGGGCAGTCATGGTTGAGCAGTGCCATTCAACACATGCAGAACCGAGCTCTCCAAGGAGTTAAGACAGTTCTTCGGAGGTTTTTGTCTTTAAGGGACTATTGATGTGTGGTTCCCATGTGCCTATGAAAACTACATGTGGCCGTGGGGTGAGAGATGTGACTTGGGAGGATGGGTACAGGGTTTTGAGGGAAGGGTCAGAGAAGCAGAATGATGGAGCATCAGGGAGGAGGATAAGAGAGCCTTGTCCTCAGTGGCAACACTTCACTCAATTATTCACTTATTCATTCACAAAAGTTTCCTGCCAGCGCCTGGAATGGAGTTTGCTAACTCATTATCAGGTCAAGTTGGAGTTGGCTAACACCATTCTTCGAACTGCAGTCTCATGAGTGAAAGGGGCCTTATGTAAAGACATGAATTTGGAGAAACGCCCACCTCTGACTGGCTGTTTGTCCTTGGGCAAGCCACCTCACCTCTCTGAGTCTCAGTTTCCTCATCTGCGAAGTGGGGGTAAGATGGCCCTCAGGGGGTTCTCACAGGGATTAAAAGAGATCATACATGTGAAAATGCCTGCCACATAGTAAGCACTCTGGAATATGAGCCAATTGCCCAGTATCAGGACCAGCTAGAAATGCCTCAGCCCATGCTTACTGAAATGGAACTGAGTGCAAATACCCAAAAGAGGGGCTTTCAGAGTGCTGGAAATGCTTTTACATTTGTGCAGGGAAAAAACAAATATTATTTGCCACTAACTGTGAGAAGCATGCTAAAGGCTCTGGGTAAGGCCACTGGAAATTGAATAACTTCACTTGCATCAATTTCATTCAATTTGTAAGTACTTGTCTCTGTATTCAGGAGGAAAAATGAATTCAGCTCAATCAGCCAGCCTGTTACCAGGTGGTTTGGGGGAAGCCACCCTTTCTCAAAGGCCCAGGGGTGTTCAGTGCTGCCTGGAGCCGAATGAGTGGAACTTTGTTGTTTTTGCAGTGAGTTGGGAATAGTCCATGGCTAATCACTGCCTTGCTCTTTTCTGTGCTCTCAAATCAGGCACCTGCAAGGGGCAGCTTTGAAAAGGTATGTCAGTCCCGGGTTGGGGGACATTGACAGAGGGCCAACAAGGACATCAATGGCTACCCCTATCCACAGCCCAGTGACATGAGAGTAACGCTGAGGCAGATTGGCAGCCTGTCCACCCAGGAAAGACAAAGAGCAGGAGAAGGGGAATTCTGAGAAACAGCCACTGTTTCTCTCGATCCTTCCTTTTTACCTATTTCACAACACTTAAACTGATTGCCCTGAGCATCCTCCTGGGCATGGTCAAGTATAAAAGTATCCTTTCTTTGGACATGGACACGGCCATAGAGAAATCTTGAAGTGGACCTCTAACACTCAACTTGTCACCCTTGCCCTGGCCCATAAATAAAGGTCTGAAGCTTGAAACTTACAGGAAAGGAGATCCTAAACATAGATGTTATTTAAAACTTTACAGATCCATCTGCCATCTTTTCTCTCCTGTCTCTCCCCACCTGTGCATGCCTTTCCGCCTGAAGTTCTGTGGGGATTCTTTAAGTTAGGGTTTTTCCACCATTCAATTTCATTCTAGAAATTGAATGCTCAGGTACAACAGTTGGTACAAAAGGCACGAAGAAGTGTAAATGACCTATATTCCCTCCCTGGTCGCTGGCTGCTGCGGAATGACGGGTAGGTAAGAACACTTAAATGAGGCCAGGACAGATGGCCAGGGTGGGAGAGGTGAGCCCTTGGATGGGGCCAGGGTTTGCATCGGTCCTGCCCTACCTCCTTGATAAAAGGCAAAGAGGACAGAGGGAAGGAGGAGGAGGGTCTCATGGGAGAATTCCGTCTGTAGGCGTTTGTGCTCAGTCGAGAAGACAAGCAGGGCTCAGCCCTGCCAGCCTCCCGCCCCCACCTCCCCACAACGGAACAAGCTCTGATTGTGTTAAATGTTGACGATTCTCCTGCCGCAGCCCCGCGGGGACAGATTCTGGTGAACATGATAGATAGACCTTGAAGTGGGAAAGCAGATGATGTTCGAAAGCATTGCGCCGGGGGAGAACCAGTCTGGGGCTTAGAGGAAAGAGCACGTTTTGTTTGTTTTTGTTTCAGCTGGATCTTGTTCAAGGGAGGTGGAGGGGACACTGAAAAATGCCCTTTTGGTCCACTGTGGAAGCTCAGGCCTTGGATAGCTGCCATTTAAACATCCTCTTCTGCAATGTCAGAAGCCCCAACTCTGGGTCTGGCATTGTGGGGTTTTCTGGGGATGCAGAAAGAAGTCAGTTATGATCCCTGCCCTGAGAACCTCAGTCTGGGGCGAGACAGAGCATGCACAGACAAGGATGATACAAAGCTATTCATGCAGTGATGGGTGGTGTTACGAGGGACTGGGGGATGGAGGCAGGAGCAGCTGATGTGTTTCCATGTGAGGGTGTGTGTACATGTATGTGTGTGTGACTGGCAGAAGAAGATGGAAAGGGTCAGTGGGGAGGGGATTCCTATAGGTTGTGCCTCAGAGGTCTGGGTGATAAGCTTTCTTAGGGATGGTGGCCAGCACCACCCTAAGACTGCACCAGACAGCCAGAGTCTTGTGCAGAGGAAACTGAAAGTGAAAGTCGCTCAGTTGTGTCCGACTCTTTGCAACCTTATGGACTATATAGTCCATGAAATTCTCCAGGCCAGAATACTGGAGTGGGTAGCCTTTCCCTTCTCCAGGGCATCTTCCCAACCCAGGGATTGAACCCAGGTCTCCCACATTGCAGGCAGATTCTTTACCATCTGAGCCACCGGGGAAGCCTAAGAATACTGGAGTGGGTATCCTATCCCTTCTCCAGGAGATCTCCCCAATTCAGGAATCAAACCAGGGTCTGCTGCATTGCAGGTGAATTCTTTACCAGCTGAGCTACCAGAGGAAAGACTGAAGTATAAACCAGAAAGGAAACAGGAACTGACTCTTGGTGTCCTTGTGTGCCAGGACGTCCTCCCGAGGGCAGTGGGAAGACATAAGATGGTTTTAGTAAAGTGAGGAACCTAGTGGGGTTGGAGTTTTATGGGGAAGGAACCCTCAGGATGGGAGGGGGCATCAGACAGAATAGTGTGGCCAGGGAACAGTATGAGAGGGGACTCCATTCATTCCCTCTCTCTATCTTGGACCTAGCCCATCTTTGTTAAAACAAACAAACAAACATGGGTGACCCAGGAGAATTTCCAGAGGGCAGGAAAGTGCTTCCTGCCAGTCAGAGGGCATGCTAGGTTGCTTCAATTGTGTCTGACTCTTTGTGACCCTATGGACTGTAGCCTGTCAGGCTTCTCTGTCCATGGGATTCTCCAGGCAAGAATAGTGGAGTGGGTTGCCATGACTTCCTCCATGGGATCTTCTTGACTCAGGAATTGAACCCGTATCTCTGGCTTCTCCAGCATTGGCAGGCAGGTTCTTTACCTCTAACACCACCTGGGAAGCCAGTCAGAGTGGAGTAGGACAATTTACCCTTGGAGCACAGTTATCCATCCTGCAGCCTGGGATGGGCAGGTAGTGAGGCAGACAGCCAGGCAGACAGGAAGAAAGGAGCAATGCAATCATGTAGTGATTGGAGCATAAGCTTTGAAATTAGACAGACTAGCTTCCTATTCCAATTTTGAGGCTGTCTAACTGTAAGTACATTATTTAATATTTATATGTCAGTCAGGGTAGACTAGGGTATGCTGCAGTGACAAACAGCTCTGAAATCTAAGTGGTTGTAAATGACAGGTTTATCTCTTGCTCATGCTACCTTTCATAGGTACCTTAATATCAATAGTAACTACAGAAACCATATTGACGGAGGCTTCTTTTCCTTCCATCTTCTGCAGTGACTAAGGCACTGTGGAAAGAGCATAGTAACTCACTTAGATGAGTTGCCTCACTTTCACTCTGGTTTCATTGGCCAGAGCTTGTCTGGCTGTGTCTTATTTTCACGGGGTGTGGGGAAGTGAGAACTGGAATGGTGCTGAAAAGTTTACACACACTGAGTCTCAATTTCCTTATCTGTAAAATGGGAACAAAACTACCAACCTGAAGTGGTTATCATGAGCCTAATGAGAGAATGCACACCAAAGTCTAGTTGCACTCAGACAAAAAAAAAATCTTTGGGTCAAAAGGGAAATAAAGAAAGCATTTGTTGCTTTTGGAGTTTCCTAGACAGCCTGGTTCATTTGCCCTGAAAAAGCTGCTGTGCCTAGAACAGCTGGAGCTGGAGTTCTGGCCTTGATTGGGACCCCCGGAGCCCCTAGTGCTTCTGGAACTCCTGCTTGAGAAAGGCTTTCCTGCCTCCAGGAGTCCCAGGGCTGAGCTGAGTGTTCTCCGAGGCAGCCTCAGGCCTCCTCTCCAAGACCATGCATTTCAAACACCGACCTAATGCCTTTGCTGCGCCTTGGAAGCCCCGAGGAAATAGCATTTCTATTCCAAGAATCAGTTCCCATTCATCACCGTGAAGCACGATACCTGGGGGAAACGGTAACTGAGACTTTGTGAGTCTCCAAAGACTGGAATGTGTCTGCATGAGCTGAGTAATTAGAGCGGTTTTCTGCACACTTGCCTAATCTTTATTTAAGACATTTCACTTAGGTACACATCTAAGTTATTCAAAAGTCAGTTAGATTTGAGACATGTGTATCATCTAACAATCTCTCTTCTCTATTTTAGAATAGTTGAATAAGCACCAATAATCCTAATTGCAAATATTTACTGAGCCTATGTACTAAGCAATTGCACTGCGTACTTAACTTGAAACAACTCA
Organism: Moschus berezovskii; assembly: GCF_049115385.1. Lineage (NCBI taxonomy): Eukaryota > Metazoa > Chordata > Mammalia > Artiodactyla > Moschidae > Moschus > Moschus berezovskii. The sequence goes on from NC_142466.1 coordinate 68,267,991, forward strand.
TTTAATGTTCATACCAACCCTCTATTCTTTCCTGTACCTGATCTGAGAAACTCAGGACTCTCACTTGCTTCCATATGAAGTCATCTTTAATCATCTTTAAGGAGAAAATGATAAATAAATGGAGAGTATTTTGTCTCTGAAACTAAAAAAATAATGGTAGCTAACATGTATATGGAGCTTGTTATGTGCCAGGCACGGTCTTCCATGCCTACATGTATTAGCTCATCAGTCCTCTCAATAACCTGTGAGATAGAAAATATTATCCCCATTTTACAGTTGAGGAAACCTAGGGATAGAGAGATTATGCAATTCTCTCAACGTTACCCTAGCCAATAGGTGCTAGAATCAGCACTTGAACCCAGATTGGAGGCTCTTCAATCTCCATGAAATTAAAAGACGCTTACTCCTTGGAAGGAAAGTTATGACCAACCTAGATAGCATATTAAAAAGCAGAGACATTACTTTGCCAACAAAGGTCCATCTAGTCAAGGCTATGGTTTTTCCAGTGGTCATGTATGGATGTGAGAGTTGGACTGTGAAGAAAGCTGATCGCTGAAGAATTGATGCTTTTGAACTGTGGTGTTGGAGAAGACTCTTGAGAGTCCCTTGGACTGCAAGGAGATCCAACCAGTCCATTCTAAAGGAGATCAATCCTGGGTGTTCATTGGAAGGACTGATGCTGAAGCTGAAACTCCAATACTTTGGCCACCTCATGCGACGAGTTGACTCACTGGAAAAGACTCTGATGCTGGGAGGGATTGGGGGCGGGAGGAGAAGGGGACAACAGAGAATGAGATGTCTGGATGGCATCACCGACTCGAAGGATGTGAGTTTGAGTGAACTCCGGGAGTTGGTGATGGACAGGGAGGCCTGGCGTGCTGTGATTCATGGGGTCGCAGAGAGTCGGACACAACTGAATGACTGAACTGAACTAAACTGAACTGAAGCCACAAAGAGGCAGATTTGGACTCCATCTAAGAAAGATCTTCCTCAACTCATGTGGTTTCCTTGTACGCAGTAAGTCCTGTTGGGCTTGCATGGTTCAGATGGTAAAGAATCCACCTGCAATGCAGGAGACCCAAGTTCTGTCCCTGGGTTGGGAAGATCCCCTGGAGAAGGGAATGGCAATCCACTCCAGTATTCCTGCCTGGAGAATTCCATGGACAGAGGAGCATGGTGGGCTACAGTCCATGGGGTCAGGCATGACTGAGCAACTAACACTGTCAGTGTCAGTAAGCTCCCATCACCAGAACCCCTCAAGGAAAGACTGGATGGCCTCTCCTGGGGGGTGATCGGTGCGATTCCTTCCTTGGTCTTGAGGTTGACTTAGATGGCCTGTGTGATCCTTTGACATGACAATTTTATGAACATTACAACAGTCATGACATCTGAGTATATCAAAAAGTATTAAACTAATATAACCCTCCTGTGCTTAACATTGGGAGCAGATGACAAAGCTCCGTGAGTGGTACATATGAAGGCCCAGGATACTTTACCAGAGCTCAGTGGTATCATCAAATTAAGCTCACAGCAAAGCTACTCTGACACATGATAATGATGCAAATAATTGTTGTTACCTGGATGATCAATTAACCTAGGTTCACTTCATTGACTCTAAGTTGTGTAATTTTCATTAGTCAAACCTGCATTTTATGTTTTCCTTTTCTAGCTTTATTAATTTAGCTGACTTTTACAGCAATGCTGAATTTGGTAGTTTTTCTTGATGCTCTGTAGGGTTTTATTCTTCTTGACGCAATCCTTAGAGAATGAGAAATTGTTGGAGGTTGGAGCAGGGGGCGGCTCACTTGTTCGTTGGGCCGGGAGAGCTCGGCAAAGGCCGAGGACCTAGCTGATGAGCAGGTGCTGTGGGCAGGGGAGACTGACAGGAACAAAGGACAGGTGAGCTTGGGAGTCAGGAGGGAGGAGACAAGTTGGCAGTAGAAACTGAGTGACCCCCTCCAAAAAAGAAGGACCAGGCCCTTGGGGCTGATGCCAGGGCAAGGGGAAGGAAGTGGTCACAGGCTATGAAACAGAGTAAAACCAGAAGGAACCATATGGATGCGATGTGGTCCCCGCCTCAGCTTCTGGGCTATTGTCCAGGTCCCCTGGGGCATGAGGCAGTTCTACTTGGGATGGGACATAAGTTCTGGATTCAAGGACAAGAAATTGGTAGTAACTGATGAGCAAAAAGGACCTAATACAAAAGATCCAGGAGCTCCTGGTGGCAAGTTCAGACCAGTGCTTGTAGGCAAACCCCCTCTCTCCTCAGCTCTTACTCTCATGGGGGTAGAGGACACAGGGCCAGGATGCCAGCCCCAGCACTGCCATGAATCAACCTGTAGTTTGCCAACTACCCTTCCTTCTCTGGCCTCAGTTCCTCATCTCTATGATGGGACTGTTGGTTTAGTTATTCCCTAAGATGGGAAACAGTGGAAACAGTGTCACACTTTAGTTTTTTGGGCTCCAAAATCACTGCGGATGCTGATTGCAGCCATGAAATTAAAAGACGCTTACTCCTTGGAAGGAAAGTTATGACCAGTCTAGATAGCATATTAAAAAGCAGAGACATTACTTTGCCAACCAAGGTCCATCTAGTCAAGGCTATTGTTTTTCCCGTGGTCATGTATGGATGTGAGAGTTGGACTGTGAAGAAAGCTGATGGCCGAAGAATTGATGCTTTTGAACTGTGGTGCTGGAGAAGACTCTTGAGAGTCCCTTGGACTGCAAGGAGATCCAACCAGTCCATTCTAAAGGAGATCAATCCTGGGTGTTCCTTGGAAGGACTGATGCTGAGGCTGAAACTCCAATACTTTGGCCACCTCATGCGACGAGTTGACTCACTGGAAAAGACTCTGATGCTGGGAGGGATTGGGGGCGGGAGGAGAAGGGGATGACAGAGAATGAGATGGCTGGATGGCATCACCGACTCGATGGACATGAGTGTGAGTGAACTCTGGGAGTTGGTGATGGACAGGGAGGCCTGGGGTGCTGTGGTTCATGGGGTCGCAGAGAGTCGGACATGACTGAGCGACTGAACTGAACTGAACTGAACTGACGGACTTCCCAGTTCTAAAACATGGTGGGGTCTCTCAAGACATCTTGTCCTTCAAACGGGCTGTCAAGGAGATTAAACCAGCTTTGAGTCTCTCTCTCTCCACTGCTCAAGAATCAAGGATTTCTCTGAGATGGAATTTTTGATTTACAGTCCCAAGAGCAAAGTGGTACAGGAGGGAATAATAAGCTCTTTAGATTTGGAAGCTCCTGCAAGAAATGATGGATGTCCCCAAGGGAAGGCACATCCAGGAAGGTGTCCCCAGTCCCCCAGTAGGAATCAATCTCCCTCTGAACACCCAACACCTCCCTGGTAGTGCTTTCTGCCTGGTATTTCCAGTAGGTGCTTATGTTTCATATCCTCCATGAGGTCCCAAGCCCCCAAGGTCAGAGATTGTGCATCTAATAGGCTCAGGCAAGATCCCAGGCACAGCTACTGTCTGGCTGGATGAGGGCACTTCTCTGATTTTCAACCAAGTGTCCTGCTTCATTTTGTTGGGAAGACCTACTAGTGTCTGTGCTGCTTAAGTGCATGGAAGCCCTACTACTTCAGGGTTGCTCTCGCAAATAGAAAAAAGGCAGTGGGGTTATGGGTGGGGCTCTAGGTGGGAATTGTCCAGTCTTCTCCTAGAATGCAGCCACCTCCAGGCTTCGCATTTCCCACCTATGGCTTTGACTCCATTGCTGCTTCAGAGCAGATCCTGGGGGGATGGGACCTGGGCTGGCCAGCAGGCTTCTAAGAGATCTTGCCACATTTTTAGGGTAGTGGCCCAAGAACTGGGACCTGGTGATGTCACACTCTAAATGATAAATGTCATCACTGATGATGACTTTACATTTTTTTTTTCAAGATAAGTACTTTATTTATTATTTTTTAAAATCGGAGTCTAGTTGCTTGACAAGGTTGTCTCAGTTTCTGGAGTTTACATTTTGGCAAAGTCTGTGCCTAGCCTTTACCTGCTGAATCTTCATCACAACTCTTGTGCTTATGCTTAGCTGACTCCTTGCGACCCCATGGACTGTATCTCCCCTGTCCACGGACTTCTCCAGATAAGAATACTGGAGTGGGTTGCCATTTCCTCCTCTAGTGGATCTTCCTGACCCAGGGATCCAACCCGAGTTTCTTGTATGCCCTGCATTGGCAGGGAGATTCTTTACCATTGAGCCACCTGGGAAGCCCCATCACAACTCTGTGGTAGTAGAACTATTGTGATTCCCAAGCCACAGATGAGAAGACTGAGGCCCAAGTACACACAGCCAGGGATGCTTCTCCTCTGGCTCCTCACATGGCTCCTCCTCATCCCTATGACCTGAGCCTTGAGCATTTCTTCCACAGACCAGCCTCTTGACCACCCTCCATCAAGACGCCCCTCCCTCACCCCACCATTCTATATCCGGATCTTTAAACTTGAGCCTGGACCAGAGTCACTCAGTGGGCTTTAGGACACAGATTGCTGGGCTTCATCCGGAAAGTTCTGAGTCAGTATAGCTGGGGTGGATCTTGGGAATCTGCATTTCAAACAAGTTCCCAGGTGATTCCTATGCTATTGGTTCAGGAACCAGACTTTAAGGTCTATCAATCACAAGTCTGTTTATTTACTTTGAAACACTAATGAGTTTGTAATTGCTCCATTTCTTTATTTGCCTAATTGCTTATTGTCTCCTCCATCCAATTGTAAGGTTCAGGAGAGCAAGGACAACACAGTGTCTGTTTGGTTCACTGCTCTATCACCAGCTCCCAGCACAACGCACTGAGAAGTGCTCAGCACATATTTGTTGTATGAATGAGAGAGTGGGGGACCCGAGACCAAACCCGAGCCTATCTGACTCGAAACTATTCTGAACACCACTGAGGACCATGTGCTTTGACTTCACGCCCTCCAGCTGGGTTGGCTTCTAGTTATTGGGTACATGGGTGCCAGATGTCTAACTGTGTCCACAGACACTGTTCTGCACAGTCCAGGCTATACTCTGGTAACTGCCCAAACCTAGAGAGACCAAGAGGCCATGCGAGCAGTGTACGGGGTACTGTGGGAGGCAAGGCCTCCAGTGACTGACTGCCCATACGTGGCAGGGCCACCGAGAGCCCAGGAGGAGCCACCAACTGCACTGTTGGCTCAGTGGCTCTGCTGGAGTTGTGTGCAGCCAGCCCTGGAGGCCACCGGGCCCACTGCAGTCTGACCGCGGAGGCAGCTGGTGACACTGGGATGCTTGGCTGCCCGTTGAAGCCCACAGCCTTGTCGATGCTTCCTCCTGAAGAAGACAGGGGAAGAAGAAAACGAAGTGGAAGGACAAAAGATAATATAAGCAAATTGCTCACTGTGCTTCTCTTTGGCAAGCTAAATGCTTATTGAAATTAAGATAAGCTTGACAGACTTTTGTAAGCAGTTTGGGGGCCTATCTGAGAATATCTTGCCTTGAGAGACTTCTATTAGAACTGACTCCACAACTAATAATGTGGTCTCTGTCACTTAACTCAAAAGCCCCTCCTAGACCCGCACAGTGAAGCGTTAAGGAAATAAAATCCTTTTTTTTTTTTTTTAAACATATACAGCAAAGTTTGATTTGTTGAGAACATTTCTTCAACTGACAGGTTACAAGCCATGTCTGAGAGGCCCACTGGGAACTTTCAAAATTTGAGCAGCAGTTTCTAATCACTGATGATCATTAGCATTTTAGTGAATAGATTTTTGATAAGAAAAATCTTTGCTCTGTGGGAAGAAAAAAAAACTCTGACATTTGATAATGCAAACAGAGTAGCAATTTTAATTAGGCCTCCAGTCCTCCTTGGGGTGGCAAGCACTGCACAAGATCCAGATGTTTTTTATCCTGCAAGATGTAAGCTCATGGTTGTGTCAAGCCATTGGTGCTGGGTGCTGGGCCACCAACTGGGTCTTCAGGGTGAACAATAAGAACCACTGTTTGCTGAGCAGTTACGGTGGGCCAGAGGCGGTGCTGTTTCACCTGTATTCTCTCAATTTGTCCTTACTGCAATCTGATGAGATAGCTACTATGATTAGATGAGAAAACTAAAGCCCAGAAAGTTTCAGCAACCCAGAGTCACCCAGCTAGTGGTGGAGACACTAACCCTGGTCTGTGTGACTCCAGAATCTCCACACTTACCACTGGGCCATACTGCCTTCCCTACTCACTGGGGACAGACAGAGTGAACAAGCAAACGCATTGGGCTCTTGCTCTGTCACTGTGTGTGGTGAGTTGTGTGACCTCCCCTGGCCTTAATCTCCCAGTCTGTGGAATGGGGATGTGATCAGCCATCTCTTCATCACTGGACTCTGGGGAGCGGAAGGCTCTGGGGGAAAAGTGTGTTTAGAACAATTTTTTCTCTTGTGGAGCTAGACCCCAACACTGTGTCTTCTTCCCCTTGATCTTAGATCTTAAGTGTACCATGCCATCAGTTTTCATGAATGCACATCAAGATAAAACATTTCTAGGCAAGAATTAATCTGACTTCTATTACCATAGATCAGTTTTGCTTATTCTAGAATAAGTGGGATCATATATTATACACTTTTTGTGTCTGGCTTCTATCCTTCATCATAATATTTTTGAGATTCATTCATGTTGTTGTATCTATATGTAGCTTGTTCCTTTGTCTTATTGAGTTGTATTCCACTGTATGACTATACCCCAGCTTACCCATTCATTCTCCTGTTAATAAATATTTAGGTTGTTTCTAGTTTTTAATGATTATTATAAAATTTCTATGACAATTCTTGATGTAGCCTTTTACAGACAAACGTTTTAATTTCTCCTGGATGAATACCATAAGTCATTGGGTAGATATATGTTAAGCATTTGGAGAAACTGCAAAAAATATTTTTCAAAAGTGGTTGTTCCATATTACATTCCAAACTGTGCAAGTCACAATTGTTCTCCATCTCCGGCATCTGGTGTTGTCAGCCTTTATCATTTTATCCATTCTAGACAGTGAATAGTAATATCTCACTGTGAGTTTGATTTGTATTTTCCTGACGACTAATGATGTTAAATGACTTTTAAAGTACTCATCAGCCATTTGTGTATCTTTTTTGTGAGGTGTCCACTCAGGTCTTGTCTATTTTTTTTTTTTAATTGTGCTGCTTGTCTTTATTATTGGGTTATAGGAGTTTATATATTCTGGATATATCTTTTATCAGATAAGCATGTTGTGAATATCTTCTTGTCATTCTAATGCTTGAAAGAAAGTGAAAGTCGCTCAGTCATGTCCGACCCTTTGTTATCCCATGGACTATACACACTATGGAATTCTCCAGGCCAAAATAGGTAGCTGTTTCCTTCTCCAGGGGATCTTTCCAACCCAGGGATCAAACCCATGTCTCCTGCATTGCAAGCTCATTCTTTACCAGCTGAGCCACCAGGGAAGCCCAAGAATACTGGAGTGGGTAGCCTATCACTTCTCCAGAAGATCTTCCCATCCAGGAATTGAACCGGGGTCAATTCTCTGGTGGCTCAGACGGTAAAGTGTCTGCCTGCAATGCGGGAGACCCGGGTTCAATCCCCGGGTCAGGAAGATCACTTGGAGAAGGAAATGGCAACCCACTCCAGTACTCTTGCCTAGAAAATTTCATGGATGGAGGAGCCTGGTGGGCTACAGTCCATGGGGTCGCAAAGAGTCGGACACGACTGAGTGACTTCACTTCAATTCTTTACCAACTGCATTGCAGGCAGATTCTTTACCAGCTGAACTATGGCTTACCTATTTATTTTCTTGATGGCAATCTTTTTATGAACACAAGTTTTACTTTTGATCAAATTCATTTTCTCATTTAAAAAATTTTTTATGCTTTCTGTGTTCTTTCTAAGAAGTCTTTGTTCATAAAGATATTCTCCTGTGTTTTTCTGTTTTCATTTTGAGGTTTTTAACCTATTTAGAATTTATTTTTATGTATGATGTGAGATGGGGTCAAGATGCTTTGCTTTTCAAATGGGTGTCCAGTTCCTCCAAAACCACTTGTCAAAGACATTTTCCTTTCCTCAAGTGACAATGTATGTGTTGACCCATGTCTAGATCCTCTATTCTGTTTCCAAATTTTTTATGTCTATACTTTTACCAAAATCACACTATTTGGGTTTTTATAGTTTTATAGTGGGTCTTAAAATCTGGTTGGAGTCTTTTCATTTTGTAACTTATTTTCAAGATTATTTTGGCTCTTGTCAGTCCTTTGCCTTTCCAAATAAAATTCAGAATCATCTTGATTGGGATTACATTGGATCTTCAGATCAACTGAAGAAAATTGACATTGTAATAATATTTCTATTAGTCTTCTAAACTACGATTTTTTTCATTGAATTGTTAGTTTACTCAGTTTATTTAGGTCTTTTTAATTTCTCTCAGTATTGTTATAGTTTTAAAGTTTCTGTGTAAAGGACTTTCACGTGTTTTGTTAAATGTATCCTTAAGTGTTTGATTTTGAAATGCTATTGTAAAATATGTTTATTTTTAATATCATTTTCTAATTATTCACTTCTAATGAGTGGAAGTACAACTGATTTTTATGTATACTGTGATATCCTAAATTATTTTATTGGTTCTAGCAGCTTTTTTTCTTTGTAGATTCTTTCATTCATTCATTCATTTCAGTCGCTCAGTTGTGTCCGACTCTCCGCGACCCCATGAATCACAGCACGCCAGGCCTCCCTGTCCATCACCAACTCCCGGAGTTCACTCAAACTCATGTCCACAGAGTCGGTGATGCCATCCAGCTATCTCATTCTGCGTCGTCCCCTTCTCCTCCCGCCCCCAACCTTTCCCAGCATCAGAGTCTTTTCCAGTGAGTCAACTCGTCGCATGAGGTGGCCAAAGTATTGCAGTTTCAGCTTTAGCATCAGTCCCTCCAATGAACATCCAGGACTGATCTCCTCTAGAATGGACTGGTTGGATCTCCTTGCAGTATAAGGGACTCTCAAGAGTCTTCTCCAACACCACAGTTCAAAAGCATCGATTCTTCAGCGATCAGCCTTCTTCACAGTCCAACTCTCACATCCATACATGACCACGGGAAAAACCATTGCCTTGACTAGACGGACCTTGGTTGGCAAAGTAATGTCTCTGCTTTTTAATATACTATCAAGGTTGGTCATAACTTTCCTTCCAAGAAGCAAGCGTCTTTTAATTTCATGGCTGCAATCAGCATCTGCAGTGATTTTGGAGCCCAAAAAAATAAAGTAGATTCTTTAGGATCTCCTATATACACAGCCATGCATCTGCAAATAGAGACATTTTAGTTCTTTTGTACTCTGCATGCTTTTTATTTATTTTTCTTATCTTATTGCACGAGCTAGAATTTTCCCTTTAATGCGTCTTGATTTTGGTAAAATTTGGGCTTCCCTGGTGGCTCAGACAATAAAAGAATCTGCCTAAAATGTGGGAGACCTGTGTTCAATCCCTGTGTTGGGAAGATTCCTTGGAGAAGGGGATGGCTCCCCACTCCAGTTGTTTTTTTAATTTATTTATTTAACTTATTTATTTTGCTGTGCCAGGCCTTAGTTGTGCCATGAAGGATCTAGTTCCCTGACCAGGGATCGAACCCAGGCTCCCTGCATTGGGAGCTTGGAGTCTTAGCTACTGGACCACCAGGGAAGTCCCTCACTCCAGTTTTCTTATTTGGAGAATTCCATGGACAGAGGAGCCTGGGGGGGTACAGTCCATGGGGGTCACACAGAGTCAGAAACTAGCACTTTCACTTCACTTTTGGCAAAAGTCAGTCTTTGCACAGGACTTGTTTGTTTGTTTTGTTTTGCCTTTCTTAAAAAAAAGCACAAATAATCAGTTGTAAAAACCCTTCTATCTACAGAGTTGGTATTTTTTCAGACCTAAGAAGAAACTAAAAAATTTGGCTTTACTTTTTTTTTATTCTTGGCATGGCATGAAATTTAACTTGCATAGTAGTTATTAGTGTTGTTTGCCAAGTACTTTTGGTCTTCCCACCTCTGGGCACAAACTGACATTGCACTTCCCAGACATCTTTTAGTTAAGTAGGGCCATGTGACTGGTTTCAGCCAATAAGTGAGTGCTGAAATGATACGTTTCACTTCTGCACCAGGACATTGAACTACTACTGATTCAAGAGTCTCCAGAACTCTCTTTTTCCTTTAGCCTAACCAATTTCCTCATACATTAACCAGTGATGCTTAGGATGAAAGTTACTCCATCTGCTTGTATCTCTGAATATCTACAATTAACAGAACCCTTACTTCTGACCCACAATGGACATATGGCTTGAGGTAGAAGTAAAATTTGTTGTTTTAAGGCACTGAGGTTTGGGGATAATTTGTTACAGCAGCATTATCTAGCTTATTCTAATACAACTTGCATGAAGCTTTCAAAGAGAGATGGCTAAGCAAAATAATAGGTAGAAGCAATGTAAAAGAACATATTGTTTTTCTTCTCTAAGTGAGACAAAGGCTATATATTCCCAGAGAAACCAGCAGTGAGTCAGAACTCAGAATCTTACTCAGATCTTATGTATAATCAGATCCCCAGTGCCCAGCACTCAGCACATAGTAGGCATTCAAACAAAGTGTTTACTTGATTCAGTTAAGTCAGAGTTCTCCTTTCAGGCTCTGCTTTGTAAAATAGAAGCACAGCATTTTCTGTCACTTTTCCCCTTAGCATCTCATTGCCTGCAAATGGGAGTGACAAAAACAACTTGTCCTCGAGAATTGTTGGGAGAAATTGAGCTGATCACAAAACACTTTGCAAAATGTAAAGTCCTATCTAAGTGGCAATTTTCTCCATTGCTATGCCAGTTGCAATAAATATTGTTTTTAAAGCTGGCTCCTGGCTTGCTTTCCCATGGCCACCCCATAAAACACTCCAACATGCTGGGGGTTATTGTTTACTCTGGATTTGCGTATGTGTACCTGACACTTGTGTAATGCTATTTGTTTACTGAGGAGTTAAGTAAAACCCATTTTGTAGCAATAAAACTTGAGAATGATGTCATACCCCATTGGAGAGGTGATGGATCATAACAACTGACCCAGGACAATTGTACTATATGTTCCCCAAAGGCAGAGGGCCTTGTTTCAGCCATTTCTGCAGCCCTAGTGTACCTAGATTAGAGAATCTTCTCTGTGAGTAATATTTTTTCATCTTGGCCGAGATTGTATTGAGACCCTAGGCTCCTAGCTTATGTATACCTATGGGCAGAGTTCAGGAATTCCCATAAACTATGCATCTACTGATTGTTAAATTCATGTTCACTGACCACTTAGTGTTGACCATATGCTAGGAACTAGGAGGAACGCAAAAATTACTGATATATTTCTTGGTCCCAGTGAGCTCCCAGTTAGTGGGGAGCTAAAGGAGACATTCATCCATTCAGTCATTCAGTCATTGATTCTACTAATACTAATTCTACTAATGTCAATTGATGTTCTAGGTACCAATCTAGGTACAAAACAAAGTCATGGCTCTTATAGAAGCATATGTTCTAGAAGGAGGAAACAGGCATTAATCAAATCATTACAGTAGCAAATATTTTAATACGATAAACAAAGTTAAAGGAGATTTTAGAGTTCTGTGAGCACAAAAAACCAAGGGGAACAGAGTTTATCAGTAGGTCTCAGCGAAGGAAGTCTTCTTTGAACAACTGACCTCTGAGTTTAGCCCTAAAGGGTAAATTAAGATTTACTTGGTCTGGGGGCGGTATAGGGGAGGGGAACAAGTCAGGCAGGAGAGAAAATACATTTAATCCGAGAAAGACTATATGATGGGCCACAAATGAGAGACAGATAACATGCTAGAGGAGGTCCCAGAACAAGTTTCACTGTTACTGGGGGAATGAGGAAGGCTGGCAAAGGTAGAACATAGTAGAGGATGAGGACTCTAGGGTAGACTGTGAGGAGCCTTGAATGCCAGGCTAAGGAGTTTGGACTTCCCCCACTGTGGCAGAGTCACTGAAGGTTTTGGAACAGGAGAGTGATGTAATCAGAAAATTTAGGTGAGAGGGGCTCCTTCGTTCCCCACTGTATGTAGTCCAAAAGGATCTCAGAGCTTCTGGCCTCCTGGAGCTCAGGGAAAGGTTTCAGTGGTCAGTTGTCCTCTGCCCACAAGAAGAAACCACGTATACAAGAGAGGCAGGGAATAAGGGACACCGGGTCCCATAGCTGGCGCTTACTTCCTTAGTGGCAAGAAAATGTGTGTGTGAGCATTGTACCCAAAATGGCCCAGAGAGCTGTGTGTGAAACAGGCTGATAGGAGAAAGGACCTTATATTAGTTTTAGTACCCTTTAAGGTGCAAGAGAAAGAATCTCAACTTAGTCTAAAATAACTAAAGAGGATTAACTGAGCTATGAGACTGCATACCTACAGGTGATGGCACTGTCTTCAGGATGGCTGAATCCAGGGCTTAAACCAAGTCATCAGGATGCTCTTTCTTGCTCCATCTCTTGCGTTTGCTTCCATCTATATTATTGGCCTCATTATCTCCCATTACAGTTGGGCTTCCTTTAATTCAGGTGAAGAAAAGAACTCTTGAAAGTTCTAGCCTTACATTTCAGCACAAACAGGGAGTTTCTGGGAGTCACTATATAAATCACAGGGAAGCACTCAGATTGGTTCTGATAAGTCACATGCCCATCTCTTGGACCAATCCCTGCTGCCAGAGGGAAGAGGTACTATGGTTGGTCAGGCCTGTCTGGAGACTGACTGGCAGCCCCAGCCAAATCACACACGGTGAAGGAGAGCAGAGCCCCAGTGGAAGCAAAACTGAGTTGACAAAAATAACCCAGAGTGATTATGGTCTGTTTCTCAGGCTGTCCACTGTAAGGCAAGTGACCCATGGAAGAGTGTTTGTATTCATCCTAGCAAGCTGGGAGGCCAGGTCATTCAAGGAGAGAATAATAATTTTATTATATACATATTTTTAAATGAGCTTTTTGAAATATAGACATTACTCTTTCTTAACTTTCATTTATCTATTTAGTTTGGCTGTCAGCACAATCTTCATTGCTGCATGCAGGCTCTCTCTAGTTGCCTCAAGCTATTCTCTAGTTGCAGTGCACAAGTTTTTCATTGTGGTGGCTTCTCTTGTTGCAGAGCATAGCCTCTGCAGTGCACACTAAGCAGCGCTACAGGCTTAGGCATGTGGAATCTTCTCAGACCAGGGATCAAACCCATGTTCCCTGCATTGGCAGGTGGATTCTTTACTACTCCACCAGAGTAAAGGTCTTTTTAAAATATTCTTTTCCATGATGGTTTATCATAGGATATTGAATATAATTACCTGTGCTATACAGTAAGACCTTGTTTTTCATCCATCCTATATTAATAATTGACATCTGCTAATCCCACTCTCTCAGTCCTTCCCTCTCCCACTGTCCTTCCCCTTGGCAAACGCAAGTCTGTTCTCTATGAGTCTATTTCTGTTTTATAGATTTGTGCCAAATTTGAGATTCCACATATAAGTGATATCATATGGTATTTGTCTTTCTCTTTCTGACTTACTTGGCTTAGTATGATAATCTCTAGTTGCATCTATGTTGCTGCAAATGTCATTATTATGTTCTTTTAATGGCTGAGTAGTATGCCATTCCATTCCACACACACACACACACACACACACACACCACATCTTCTTTATCCATTCCTCTCTTGATGAACATTTAGGTTGTTTCCACGTTTTGGCTATTAAATGAACTTTTGAAGACAGGCATGGATGACAAGATTAATTAAAGCTGTGGAGTTCTGTCAGTAGAGGTCTAGTTGCTCCTCCAAGAGATGATCTGTAATTTTGAGGGGAGAGCCTTGGTGGGAAGTCAGGTGATTAGTCTCTGGCTCTGAGCTTGCCCCCAGCTCACTCTAATCTTAGACAAGTCCTCTCTACAATAAGAGGGGTGATATCTGCCGGTAGACTCATGGCCTATAGCCCCCTCCTGCAAGATCTACTCTCTCTGAGTTAAATCACATTGCAGGACACTCATTGCTCCCACAAGTACAAGACGACCCACAGGGAGCATGTGAGGTCTGCCCCCACCAGCTTCTCTCTGAGAACTGAAGAGCATGTGGCTTATGCTGGGGTTAAGAATGAACTAAAGTTCAGTATTCCTGAAATGCCTGGCTGTGGCTCCACTGACAGGGAGCTACAAAGAGGGCATTCACCAGCTGTGGTTTCTAAGAAGCCAATTCGCAGAGTCACAGAGACCCTGGGCTGGAAGATCTGAAAGGTCCCTGAGCCAAGACCCCGTCCTGTGCTGGAGCTCCTCCCTGACAGCCAGAAGAGCATTCCTCCAGTCTCTGCACACTTCTGTGATGCGGGGCTCATGCTCCTCCTTGGACTCCTCAAGGGTCCCATCTGCCTGTGACACCTCCCTTCAGGTGCCGGTGGTACAGAATAGCATCCTAGTCACCATATGGGGAAAAAAAGTCAGAATGGCTGGAGCCTTGAGCAAGTAGCAGGGGCAGGAGATGAGGGGCAAAGATGGCAGGACCTTAAAGACTGGAAAGGAGTCTGAACTCTGCCTCAAGGGCAAGGGGACACCTTTGAAGGACACTGAGCAAGGGGGAAGTTTAGCCCTGGGGAAGGCCCCCGGGACATAGTGTGGAGGACAGTGAGGCTCATCAGGAACCTGAACCCAAGGGGGATGATGGATGTGGAGTTGATGCGGAGACAGGTGGGAAGACCAAAAGGCTGGTTGAGTGGTATTTGGTGACCCAGCAGATGTAGGATAGCACCCAACGGGAGGACAGAGGCAGCAGATGCTGTTGGTGGGATGGGAACCCAGGGACACAGCTTTGGACAAGGAGGTTCACTTGTAGACGTGGGGCATGTGAAATTCGTGGGGAGCCCTCTGGAGACTTTGGGGATAGTAGTGGAGGCAGGAGTTTCAGACAAACCCCCTGATTCCCCCACCTCTTCCTCAGCAATGATTTACCTATCCTGGGCCACTGAGAGAACTAGTCTGCTCCCACTGGAGTCACAATTTCTGAACAGGCATTCTGTGTGGAGCAGGGATTTTACTGTCCTTCCTCTGTGAGGTCTCTTGAGCTTGGGGTCCTGAGGGGTCCCGGACTCTCTGGGGACAGGGAGATGCTCCTGTATTTTCCATTTCTCAATGGCAGCTCCAGAAGGGCTCAGAAGGCAGATGGAGGCTGGTGGTGGGGCGGGGCAGGGAGAAAGGAGACCAAGCAGGTACACAGGTGTGCAAGACAGGACAGGAGGGCTTACAACAACACAATAGATGAATGTGGGTTTCTGTTTTACTAAACATTCCAGGTGAAGCATTTCTCACGGGTAAAGTGAAAAGTATGAAACTTAATCACTCAGTCGTGTCCGACTCTTCTCGATCCCACAGGCTGTAGCCTGCCAAGCTCCTCTGGATTATCCAGGCAAGAACACTGGAGCGAGTTGCCATTTCCTTCCCAAGGGAATCTTCCCAACCCAGGGATGGAACCCAGGTCACCTGCATTGCAGGGGGATTCCCTGAGCCACCAGGGAAGCCCTCTCATGGGTAAGGAAGGAGCCGGAAGAGAGGAGCCTTAAAAATAGAGGCTAGCTCCTTGAGTCCAAATTTTAAAAACTTAGGAACTGCTGAGAGGGGGAAAAGAATGGACCAGATGGCTATAAAAATGAGTTGAAATAAAAGGAAAGAAAAGACAAAATTATCATGCAAGCAATACACGTTTATATTTGTGAACTAGAAAGTGAAATGTGTGGTAAAGAAAGGAGAGGGTGTCCCTCTAGGCCTCCCCCATTTCCTTTAGATGGCGGGGTCACAAGTCCTGGCTCGCCTCTCCTTGTTCCCGGAGAGGTTGGGGGGCAGGCAGGGGCAGGAAGACTGGACCTTCTGTGGGGGGCCGGAGCCCTGGGTCCTGAGCCTGCTCAGTGCGGAACTCTGGCCTTGGCCGTTGCCTCTGGAAAATGGGGCGAGGCGCCTGCGGGGCGTCTGGCCCGGCCCGAGGCTGAGCTGCTGATGGGCACGAGGCAGGGGACGGAAGGAGCCGGCTGGAAGCTGGTAATTAATAAATGAAATGCCCTGGGACTGCCGCGGAGCCGACTCAGATGACATATCTGTCGCGGGCTCGGCAAACCATTAAATGACCATTTTCTGACAGAACGACTTCCCCCCGCCGCCGCCGCAGAGCTGCCTTGACTTGCCCGGGACGCGCGTCCTTCTCACCCACTTTTCTCTAGGCCCGCCCCTCCCCCACCCTCCCCTCCCCGCCCCTCCCCCACCCTCCCCCACCAGCCCCTCCCTACCCCTTCCCCACCCTCCCCGCCCCTCCCCCACCAGCCCCTCCCCACCCCTCCCCCACCAGCCCCTCCCCACCCCTCCCCACCCCTCCCCACCAGCCCCTCCCCGCCCCTCCCCCACCAGCCCCTCCCCACCCCTTCCCCACCAGCCCCTCCCGGCCCCCACCCTCTCCCACCAGCCCTCCGCCGTCATCCTGGGTGTTATCGCCCTTCCTGTCTCTCCATCCCTCCGCCTCTCTCTCCTTGTGCGTTCTCTGCGTGCCTGTTTCTGCC
The DNA here is from genome assembly GCF_049115385.1 of Moschus berezovskii. Taxonomy (NCBI): domain Eukaryota; kingdom Metazoa; phylum Chordata; class Mammalia; order Artiodactyla; family Moschidae; genus Moschus; species Moschus berezovskii. The sequence continues at coordinate 68,284,532 of NC_142466.1, forward strand.
CTCTTGCTCTCCAGGCGTCTCTGTCTCTCTCCTCCCCTCCCACCCCGGCGGCCCTTCTCTTTGTGGCCTCCTCTCCCTTTCTCGGGTCTCTGCGCGCTCTCCCAGCCCCTTGTCCTCGCTCCCTCTCTCCGCTTCTCCCCGTCTGTGTAAGGTTTAACTACACCCCCCCCACAACCCCCGTGTCTGGCTCAGCCTCCCCCCTCCCCCGGTTGCCTGACGGCTCCAGTTCATTTCTGCCTGTTTAATTGGGCCCCGGATGAGTTTGGTCGACAGGGCCATTCATCATGTGGCCGCGGCTGGCGGCGGAGCCCGGGGGAGCGGCGCTGACAGCTCCGCCAGGCTGGGATGCGGCCTGCGTCGGGAAGTTCACATATTTGGGCATTAGTGCAGCTATTAGTTTAACAAGCTTCGTTTATCCTTGTCACTACCACTTCAGCTTCCCATGTAATCATTTGAAATGTAGATTACAGCCAGACAAATGGGACAGCGCAAGATGCGCAGGCTGGAGGGAGTGACACGCCGCTGCTCGTTAGGGCCACCTTCCCAGCCCCAGCCCCTCCCAGGCCCGGGTTTGATTAGCTTAATATTCACATGATTTCGGTGGGAAGCGCCAGTCATCTGTGCTGAGCCCCTGGCGCTGGGCAGAGGTGCCCGCGGGTGCCCCCAGGTGAGGGGCAGGGCAGGGCCCCTCTGGTCTAAAGACCAGCCACCCCTAAGCAAGGAAACATGGGAAGGCCAGGGCCTCAGAGCCTGTCTCCCAAAACCCCCCTCCTAAGGGGTCTTCTTATGGGGGGGTTTCCAGACTGGGCTTCCCTCTCAGGTTCTGATTTCTGCAGCCTGGACGCTGGGCGCTGTCTCCCTGTGTGACCTGAGTGAGGTCTGTCCTTCTCTGGGCCTCATGTCCCTGTCTGGAAAGGAGGGTTTCAAATTAGATCATGTTGGCCTACTTTTCTCACTTTGGTTCCTCTGAGGGAGTCCCCCAGCTTCTAGTCATTTCTATCTCTCACCTGGGAGACTAAGGGTCCTTTTCAAAATGTGAACCTGGCTGTCTACACCCTGCTCCAGAGGCCCTCATGTAACCTCAGAGGGGTTACATTCTGCCCCTCACAGAATAGGACAGAGCCCCTAGGTAGGGCTTGGGAAGGGGTTGGGGGGAGGGTGTGGGGTTCCACCACTGCCTGCCCCCAGCACTGCATGCCGCCCCCCCCCCCAACCCTGGTGGATGCAAAGCATCTCCCTGCGCCCCTGGCAGCTGTCAAATGCCCCTGCTTGCTCTCTGGGGTTTTGTGCTGTTTTCTCTACCAGGAGAACCACTCTGTGCCCCTGTGCCCTCTCCCAGCTCCTTTCCTCAGGCATCTCTCTTATCCTTCAGATTCTCAGTTTAGAAATTCCTTCCTCCAGCACATCTCCACTTCCCCAGCCCCCTTCCCCGGGACTTCTCCTCCTTTGTGGTTCTTAGAGCCCTGAACCTTCCTTCAATAGTGCTAAATACACGGGGTCAGTCTGTTAATTTTCATCCCCACTGGCCTGTAAACTCCATGAGGGCTGGGCCTGCCTAGCACGGAAAGTACACAACCGGGTTTGTAGGAAGAGTGACTGGAACACAAGCTCTATCTGAGGAGCCTCTCTCTTGCGCTGGTATTCCTCACACAACAACTGTGTTGTGCCAGGGCTCCTTCTTCCTGGCTCCCCTCTTCCGCACTCTGCTGATGTGTTCTGGAAGGATCAGAATCTGATTCTCATTGGAAGGCTCCTCTGAATCCTTCAGCTCCCAGGAAAACATGGTCAGCCCGCTTAGAGTTCAACCTGGAAGAGTTTAGTGACCAGACTCTCTGCAGAGATGTGAACATCACAGAGGAGACTGATGTGGATGGCAAGCCTCAGTGGGGATCTTATAACCCTGGACTGAGGGAAGGTGGGGTGGGGAGGAGAGTGTCATTGCCAGAACCCAGAGAAAGAGCTGGAACCATGGGAGAGGGGCTGTAGGAGGATATAACTCTAAAGGCAGCCATGCAGACCTGGGGTGAGGTGAGGATGGAGTGGGGGCTGAATTCTCTGATGAAGTCACTCTTCTCTCCCTCCAGGCTCTGGCTGGTGCCTCCCAGGGGCCAGGGTTCTGTGTGATGTGGGCACAGCGACCACCTCCTAGGATGCAGGGCAGGGTAGAGGAAAGAGATGAGCTGGTGGGTTAGGGGACAAACGAGGGTATGGAGACTCCCACATGATGCCCCCACACTCCCTCAGGCTGGCCCCTCTTCATGGAGGCCAGGACACCCCGGAAGGGCCACAGGAAGGCACATCTCAGGACCAAGTGGACTCCTCCAGAGGGCTCCACAGGACATGGACACCATCCGCTGCTGCCTTTACCTCGTGTCTTCACTGGCACCTCTCTCTACCCAGCCCAGCTGGCCTTAAGCTTGGTGTCTTTTTCCACCTCTTTTCCCTGCTGAGGTGCTTGTCTCCGTTTTCTTCCTGACACCTTCTGAATAATGACACCAGACCTTGAAGCCAACGAATCGTGAATCAAAGTGGCTTCTCGATATCATAAAAGAGATGTTCTAAACCCCAAACATAAAGATCGTTTTATCTTTATTAATAGTTTAATGCATCTGAAAAAGCTATTTGACATTTTTTACACCTCCAACTCCTTCCTTCATGCATTGCTGGTCAGATTACACCAGGGTTCAGCCACTTAAATCCACTTAATAACTGACTAAATTCTACACTGAATTTACATTGAGCTACAAGCTGATTCTAGGATACAGATGAATTTTCTAACGGGAAAAAAAATATCCACACCAACACCCTGACTCCAAAATTGTAAATCTGCTTTAATAATGAAAAAGGAATTAAACTGTTGGGATTGATGTCATGTTTAACAGCATTTCCTGATGAAGACTCTGCAGCACAAAGTGAAGAAATAGACCTTGATTAATAATCTGGAGTATTTTTTTCACCTGTTTAATTGAAGTACCACATTGGCAAACATACATGTGAAATTAATTGAAAACACTGGAATGTGGACTCAGGGAACAATCCCTCTCTTCAGCTCTGGCAGACTCAGTGCACATCAGTGTATGACACTGTTACTAGAAATGTTTGGTCATTAGTGACACTGACTTAGAATAATGTCTTCTTGGCTAATTGTTTACCTTGTAGATACACACACCTACCATGACCACCACGAACTCAGAAACATATCCAAACACATATGACCACATTTAGCATATAAACTGGAGAAGGCAAGGGCAACCCACTCCAGTGTTCTTCCCTAGAGAATCCCAGGGACAGGGGAACCTGGTGGGCTGCCGTCTATGGGGTTGAACAGAGTCGGACTTGGTGCTGCTGAAGTGACTTAGCAGCAGCAGCAGCATATAAACACACACACACACTGGAGCCTAGAACTCTACACACCCACCCTTTGGGCACATACATGCAAATATTCTCTCAACAAGAGACATATATGCATGAGTCCATAAATGGCACACACATACTCCCAAGCCAGGCTTAGCAGAGAAAGAGGGGAAAAACCTGCCCTCTGCCTCTCCTCAACTTCCCAGAATGAAAAAAAATATCACTGTCAGAAATGTGATAGGACTGTCGAAGACAAGTAGGAAAAACCTCAAACCAACCATGGAAGTTGTGAAACATAAATCCCAATTCTATTTGTTCTGCGACAGTGTACCCAACACACATTTTTCAAAGCACACATTTTCAGATAGAAAATCAAAACTCTCACCAGGCTCAGAATGGCTGAGGAAGTTGGATGGAAATTCTAGTATCCTGGCAGAAGGAAAACTGCTGGCTGGCCGGGACTGAAGGATGATCCTGGACCACCATCAGCAGGCATTAACTGGCCTCTCATCCTCTCTGTTTTAGAGTTGCTGTGACCATGTCCGCACACCCAGGGCTGTGATTGGACAAACATTCCATAGGTATGTGTGTGTGTGTGTGAAGTCGCTTCAGTCGTGTCCGAGTCTTTGCAGCCCTATGGACTGTAGCCTGCCAGTCTGTGGGATTCTCCAGGCAAGAATACTGGAGTAGGTTGCCATGCCCTCCACCAGGGGATTTTCCTGACTTAGAGATGGAACCCATTTCTCTTACATCTCCTGCATTGGCAGGGAGCTTCTTTACCACTAGCACCACCTGGGAAACCCTCCATAGGTATACTCTCTATTAAAAATTTCCTTCTTCTGGGGAGTCTCCGATAGCTCTGATCACCACACAGCTCCTGGGGCTGTCTTCTACTCCTCTGAATTGATAGCCAGGTCTGTTTCTCCACTGAAGCTCACATGATTGATTTCAGACCTCCAAGTAGTCTGGGAGCTCTTCCAATGCTTCAGTTCTTTCTCTCAAAGACCTCTTCCCAATAAGGATCAAATATTGACTAAAGCAGTTAACTCCCAATCCCCAGAGAAGCAGCTCATGTTACTATATATTATTCAGAGTAGTGTCTGTTTATGCCCACATCCGGTTTTTCTTTCCCTGAAGCTATTTTGTTAATCTTGAGGAAATGTCCCAAGACTTCTTGAAAAGCTCCATGTTTTTGGTGGATTTGCTGTGCAATGTCCCTAAAACCATTTGAAGACTGAAAAAAAAGTGACATCCTTGGGTGAATTCTCACCCAAGCATCATTCTTCCTCAGAAAAAAGTTTCCTGCATCAGACAGTCAGGCTTCTCTTTGCAGAAGCCTCACTCTGCCCTCCCCAGTTTGTCCCTCATGGACCCTGAAGCCACCAGTTTTAATAGTTCCCACTGGAAACCACCTGCTGACAGGCAGTCTGCTGCCATTGGCAGCCTGGCACGTCTTTGGCTTGGGGGTAATTTCCAATGACAGATGCCTCATTGTGGCCAGAGTTCTGCAATTTCATCCTCCACTTTCTTCCCAGCCGTGGGGAGGGCACTAGTGATGACTGAGATCCAGCTGGTTGGCTAAGCAGGATCTACTGAGAGTGTTAGTCACTCAGTCGTGTGTGACTCTCTGTGACCCCATGGACTGTAGCCCACCAGGCTTCTCTGGGACTTTTGAGGGATGAAGATCATCACAGGGAAGGAGCCTTCCATATCTTTGATCTCTTAAAGACTCTGAGTCCTGCTGGTCAGTGCTTGGTCTCTTGCCCTTGATTCATTGGAAACTGCAGATTCAGCGAGATTTTTTAGAGGGAAGGCCTGGAGAGCAGGTGGTTCAGCTATATGTCCCCTACCCCATGTGTTCAGTCAGAGACACTGAACCCCAGGTGAGGACCTTCTGACATGGGCTCGTGTATGTACATGAGTGCTAAGTTGCTTCAGTTGTATCTGACTCTGCAACTCTATGGACTGCAGTGGGTTCTTTACCACAAGTGGGTTCTTTGCCATGTGGGAAGCCCTCTGACACAGAATTAGGCAGTAAGATGACAGTTCTCTCTCAGGAGGAGGGTTCTTAGCTTATCCCTCCTGAGTTTCTGAAATAGCTCTAGGTCCTCTGCCATCTGCACCTAACTCCACCCTATCTTCCGTCTCCCCTCAATTCAGTTAAATACACATTTATTCAGTAACAATCAGCTGAATAAATAGTAAACGAATGAGTCTCTTCTTTGCACCAAGCAGTGTGGGACGGGCAGTGGAGACATGGTGGTGTGGCAGAAACTGCTGCTCATGTTCCAACAGCCTCCCTCTCCTTTGCCCATAGTAATAGACTTTGTACCTGGACAAATAGGGCCGCTCAGATAAAGATCACCTTCTCCAGGCTCCTTTGCAGCTAGATATGGTCACATGACGCAGTTCTGGCCAATGGGATATAAGTAGAAGTGTCAGGTGCCTGCCTCCAAAGAGACAACTTGTTCTCGTACCTTCGTCTCCTCTGTCCTGCTGCCTGGAATGCTGGTGCCGTCATCTTGGACCTTGGGGCTGAGGGACACAGCCCAGGGAGGGCCAACAATGTCTGAGTCTTGTCCTTGTAGGCCTGCTGCTGCCAAGTTACCATATCTACCCTGTACTAACTTTCAGTCTCTATATGTGAGACAGAATAAATCTTATGTCTTATATAAGCTACTGTTCCTCTGGATTTTTCAGTCATTCATAGCTAGTCAGTTATAGGCAGTAAAATAAGTACTTAACAAAGTTTGAAGAAAGATCATATTCTTTCTAGCTTTGCCAAGAAAACATTGGACTTTTTCAAGGGGAAATTTTATTTAAAAAAAACTAGATCCTCCTGTTGAAAATATTTCAAATGAAGAGATATGTGTATGTACACACGGACAACTCACTTTCCTCCCACCCCAAGCAAGCATGGATCAAGGAGCATTGATACTGGCTGAAGGGAGGAGAAAGCACTGGAAGTTTCACTTTAAAATGCAGATCCTGACAGCAGTTCCCAGTCACCCCAACTGATTTATGCTTTTTCCTGGAATTTTAGTTTTTCTGGGATTTAACTTTTGGCTGCATCAAGGTGTGGTGAGTTGAGGCATGTAAAACACAAGGGCAGATCAACAGATCTGCTGGCTAAGAAAATATGCACACAGGAAGAAAAATCCTAATCTCTCTTGGAAGAAACCTCCAAACTTCCAGGGGATGCTCTTAAAGCCATTTTCCCTTGGCTTTGGAGAGAGGAATCAGCAGCTCTGACCATAGGTCTCCTGAACTCGCATTTCCCCAAGCTCCCCACCACTCCCTCTCTGTCTTCTTATAGTTGTGGTGGTGAATGGGGGGTGGGGGTTACTGAACAGTCAGGTCCGTTCTCTGAATTGTCACCCCTCAGCACTGCAGAAGGTGGCTGGACTCCACTCTTAGAAGCTCCATAAACTTTTAGTTTTGACTTTGGGCTTTGATTAGGTAATTTTTGGACAATAGGAAAAAGTCCACTAAGCATCAGTGCCTGGGAGACAGTTGCTGCTCAATAAATGCTAGTAGGTATGATGGAAGGACTGATGCTAAAGTTGAAACTCCAATACTTTGGCCACCTCATACAAACAGTTGACTCACTGGAAAAGACTCTGATTCTGGGAGGGATTAGGGGCAGAAGGAGAAGGGGACAACAGAGAATGAGATGACTAGATGGCATCACCGACTCGATGGACATGAGTTTGAGTGAACTCCAGGAGTTGGTGATGGACAGGGAGGCCTGGCGTGCTGTGATTCATGGGGTCGCAAAGAGTCGGACACAACTGAACGACTGAACTGAACTGAACTGACGATGGTTCACAGCTTGATTCAAAGGGTCTTGTATTTAGAAGCAGGGCAGAGGATCAGAGTGGACCAGAAGCACAGTTACTGATGAGAAGCTGTGGGACTCCTTCAGTTCTTCGGGCAGGGAATATGCTTGTTCTTCAAGCCTGGTGTCAGCTTGAGTTCAGCTGAGGTTAGGGCAAAGGGTAGGAGCAGGGAGCTGGGTAGGACATACTCGGCCATTCTTTTGCTTCAGCCTCAGCCTCTTCATCCTTCACCTCTCTGGACATGGTAGAAAAGAACTGGGTGAAGCTGAGGCTACAATCCTCTGAAATTCGTACGTTATATAGATGCAGCTGGCTATCTGTCCCCAGGCCCATTTCCCCTTCTTCAGTGCGCAGCAAGACTGCATTTCCCAGCCTCCTTTGCGGCTGGGTGTGGCCACTGGGTTCTGGGAAATTGAATGTGAATGGAAAGGAAAACCTCCCAAGGTATAATCCTCCATGATCCTTCTTTCTGTGCAGGCTGGATGCAGATAAATGAGATAACCTTGGAAACCACATGTGGCAGAGCCAAAAGATAAAAGGAGGCTGGATCCCTGAGTCACCTTGTGGAAGGCTGCCTGCCTATTCAGTTCAGTTCAGTTCAGTTCAGTCGCTCAGCCGTGTCCGACTCTTAGCGACCCCGTGAATCACAGCACGCCAGGCCTCCCTGTCCATCACCAACTCCCGGAGTACACTCAAACTCATGTCCATCGAATTGGTGATGCCATCCAGCCATCTCATTCTCGGTTGTCCCCGTCTCCTCCTACCCCCAATCGCTCCCAACATCAGAGTCTTTTCCAGTGAGTCAACTCGTCGCATGAGGTGGCCAAAGTATTGCAGTTTCAGCTTTAGCATCAGTCCTTCCAATGAACACCCAGGATTGATCTCCTCTAGAATGGACTGGTTGGATCTCCTTGCAGTCCAAGGGACTCTCAAGAGTCTTCTCCAGCACCACAGTTCAAAAGCATCAATTCTTCAGCGATCAGCTTTCTTCACAGTCCAACTCTCACATCCATACATGACCACGGGAAAAACCATAGCCTTGACTAGACGGACCTTGGTTGGCAAAGTAATGTCTCTGCTTTTCAATATGCTATCTAGGCTGGTCATAACTTTCCTTCCAAGGAGTAAGCGTCTTTTAATTTCATGGTTGCAATCAGCATCCGCAGTGATTTTGGAGCCCAAAAAAATAAAGTCTGACACGGTGCCTGCTTATTAGGTACACCCAACCACTGTGTAAGTGAAAAACAGACTGCTGTTGTTGTTAAAACATTGAAATTTACGGGATGTTTGTTACATCAGCTGGTGTTGCCTCAACCAGTACACAAGTTTACACAGTAATTGAGGAAATGAGTTTGTATCCCATTGTTCATGCTTTAAGAACTTCTAGGAGTTTCAGAAGTTTATCTGCCATGCTCTATAAAGTATGCACAGTGTTTTAATTCCACTTCCCAGGAAGATTTTCTTTCCAAACCCTCTTCAGGGGCCTTCCCTATTAAAAAGACCCATTTATAGAAACTACTACTTAGCATTTTTGGAACTTGTTATCCTATTCAGCAGAGTCTAAGTCAAGAGGGTTTGAACTCAGACAATTACTGCTCTTGATTAACAACGAGAACTGATGAGTTGGCCTTTCCAGTGTGCTAAGCAAACTCAGCCAAGCAGAAAATATCACTGAAAGGGAAACAACGGGAAGTGATTTTCTTGGTTACATTACTGGCCGTCGCGATGTTTACACATGTTTGTGGATAAAGTGGGAACCTCTGCTGCCCATGCCCTTCCAGATGACACTGTTGGGTTTGAAACACCATGAATCCCACTTGACCTGGGCTTTAAATGTCAGGAAGTGGGAGTGGGCAGGCCCGAGTGCAAGACCACTGCTGTGCTCTTTTAGAGTCCCTGCTCCTCTGGGTGTCCCCAGGGCCAGCACCCAGGCCTAGCCATCAATAAGCAGCTGTGGTCTCGTCCTGTTGGACAGCCCAGCGGCAGCCTGGAGGAATGTCCATTTCCTCGTTCCCTTGCCCAAATTGGGTGTTTAAAAACGATCTTTGTGAAGTTGAACCATGTTTCTAATCATGAATTGGACATTTACTAATATTTAGTATTTCTTCATTTGTGAATGATCTCTGCATGTCCTTTTTGGCTCAGGCGGTAAAGCGTCTATCTATAATACAGGAGACCTGGGTTGGATCCCTGGGTTGGGAAGATCCCCTGGGGAAGGAAATGGCGGCTCACTCCAGTACTCTTGCCTGGAAAATCCCATGGATAGAGGAGCCTGGTAAACTACAGTCCATGGGGTCACAAAGAGTCAGACACGACTGAGCAACTTCACTTTCACTTACATTTTCATGCATGTCCTTTATCTATTTTTCTTTGTGATAGTAGTATTTTTCATGTGATTGCATACAGCATTTTCATATATTAAGGGCATTGTACCTATTCACATTTTGTAGGTTCCCCCCCCCAGGTTATTTGTCTTTTCTGTGGAAAAAAACTGTACATGTAAAGGTAAAAAAAAGAGAAACAGTCAAACATTTTAAATTAATTTATTAATTTTATTTTGGCTGCACTGGGTCTTTACTGCTTGGAGTGGACCTTCTCTCATTGCGGTGCTTGGACTTCTCTTGTTGGGGAGCATGGGCTCTAGGGCACTCAGGCTTCAGTAGTTAGGGCGCTTGGGCTTAGTTGCTCTGCAGCATGTGGAATCTTCCTGGAGCAGGGAGCAAATCTGTGTCCAGGCAGATTCTTTATCACTGGACCACCAGGGAAGTCTGAGAAGCAGTCAAGTATTTCTATTTTTTCCTTTGAGACTTTTCTGTCTTTATAAACTTATAAAGTCACATTCCATATTCTTACCTCTGGAGCTTTATTCACTGTTCCCACTGCCTGGGATGCCTTTTCTTCCTACCATCTCTAAAATTTCTTATCGGGATCCTGACTACCCATCACTCAAAAAATCATCTCTTCCAGGAAGCCTTTCCTGATCACTCTTCCCCCAAATGAATGGAATGCCCCCTCTGAGCCTAAATAAATTTTCTGTCTGCCCCACCCATAGGTGACATTGGTTACGTTGCCTGGAATTAAAATGTGCACATCACCTGCCCCAGATGGCAGGCTCCCTGTTGATGCATTTTTGCACTTCACCCTTCTCTTGGGCTGTTTGGGGTATTGTAACAACAACAACAACAAAAAGTCATAGGCCGGGTGGCTTAAATTACAAACATTTATTTCCCAGTTCTGGAGGTTGAGAAGTTCAAAATCAAGGCCTTGGCAGATTCAGTGTTAAGTGAGTACCTGTTTCCTATGCCCTCACATAGTAGAAGGGCATCTCTTTTATTAGGGCACTAATCCCTTTCATGAGAGCTCCACTCCCATGACCTAAGCACCTCCCAAAAGTGCTACCTTCATCAGTTCAGTTCAGTTCAGTTCAGTCGCTCAGTCGTGTCCAACTCTCCGCGACCCCATGAATCACAGCACGCCAGGCCTCCCTATCCATCACCAACTCCCTGAGTTATAAGGGAGTAAGTTTCAATATATGAATTTGGGGAGTAGGGGGAACAAATATTCAGTCTGCAGCAACCATCCTCCTGCATCTAATACTAAGCCTGGCTCAGAGAAACTTCTAGCTAGAGTTTGACCTTTGCATGGTAAAATTTTGATTTCTTTACGGCAGAGGCAATATCTTGACAAAACTGACATCCATCGTTAAGAAAAAAATCTCACACAATGCATAACCTGTTCCTCATAACATCTTCCAAGTAAACATTGTCATGTATAATACCCATTATACAGATGAAAAAGTGGCTTCTAGAAGTTAAGAGACAGTTCACATCACCAAACCTACCCTCAAGAACTGCAGCTGTGACTCCAGGCTGGGCTCTTAGTTACCTTTATCCCTCTGCCTTTTTCATGGCCCTGAAGAAGTGAGGTTGCTCAGTCACGTCCGACTCTTTGCAACCCCATGGACTGTAGCCTACCAGGCTCCTCAGTCCATGGAATTTTCCAGGCAAGAATACTGGAGTAGGTTGCCATTTCCTTCTCCAGGGGATCTTCCCTACCTAGGGATCGAACCCGGGTCTTTCGCATTGTAGGCAGACGCTTTACCATCTGAGCCACCAGGGAAGCGCCCTGGTGTAACCCTATCCCTTGACGGATCACCTCTGTCCCCAGCATCCAGCATGGTGCTTGGCTCCAGTGGAGGTTTGAAGAACAAATGGGTATAAGGCTTCAGTCTCACATGGCAGGCCTCAGGCATCTGCTCCGCCCCTTTTTGTGATGGTTGCTGAGGGCAGAGGAGCTGATGGGCCAAAACATGCCTGAGTGTGTTCAGGGTGGCATTTCTACCCTCCTTACTGAAAGCTGGTAGGGCTTCCCTATAGCATGGGTTCAATCCCTAGGTTGGGAAGATCCCCTGGAGAAGGAAATGGCTAACCACTCTAGTATTCTCACCTGGAGAATTCCATGGACAGAAGAGCCTGGCAGGCTACGGTCCATGGGATCACAAAAAGTTGGACACGACTGAGCGACTAACACTTTCACTTTCACTCTACAGGAGGTCTGGCCCAAGCCCGCCATCCTGCATCGTATGGGGGCTCCACATGCCCTGGTTACTGCAGATACTGGTGCCCCATGAGGAGGGCAGGCATGAGGACTCTTTCCCCAGAGAGCCGGGGACAAGGGCTGCAGCCTCAGGGACAGAAGCATGGCTCTGTCTCACTGGTTCCCTTAGGTTTGGAACCCAACCTTCAGTTCCCAAATACTGCTGCTTCCCTTTGAAGTTTGTGCCTCTAAGTCCTGAGTGTTGGGGAGAAAGGAGCTGGGCCAGTTCTCCATGTAGCATCTCTCTCTCCCTCAGGAATCACCTTTGTCACCATCTATTGCCGAAATGAATGGAGGCCGCTCAGCCAGCTTTATTAAATATGAATGAGTCGCAGCCCATGGCCCCCACACGGTCACTCACCCACTCCATCTCTGGCAATTACCGTGTCGCACACACTGTGCCAAGGGGCGCAGCAATCCCTGCCTGCCCTTGCAGACTGACACTGCCCAGCAGGGGCAGGGCTCAGGCTGCAGCTGCCCTGCCCCCTGATGGAAAGCCACCCCAGGCTCCCGTGCAGCCAAAGCACTCAACTCTGAAGGCCTAGAGACGCGGCACCTTCCCCACGGAAGGATTGTGGATTCTTAGGCCCTGAGCTCTGGCCAGACATGGCCTGTGGCTTTTGAGCCCAAAGACAAAGCCTCCTGGTATGTGCGGCTTCTGAACTGTGTTGCACGTTAGCGGGGTGTGGGGCGTGCCCAGACTGCTTAGGTTCTAGGCAACTTAAAAATCCAGCCTGGTTCAAGGTTAAGAGTGTGTGTGCATGCACACACCATTACTGTGCATACATGCATGTTCACTTTCACAAGAACCCCTATATAATAAGCTTCACATTAGCAGGGTCCTTGTTTTCCAGTGCTAGGGACAGAAGAGATGCTCAACCACTCCGCTGAATGAATGAATGAGGCGGGTGTTACTGGCCACTTTGGAGCTAAGGAAACTGAGGTTACAGAACTCAGCCAATGATCCCCATCACAAGTCAAATCCAGGGGTTTAACCATTATTCCCCACTGGCCCAGGGGCTGGCAGTTTGCCCGGAACTTCTCAAGGGTGGGGACTCTGCCTCTCCTGCCCCTGCCCAGTACCCAGTCCAAAGCGCCAGCACATCATTCAAGTTACACAGATTTTTTTTGACCCCGATTTTATCAGGAGAGCCAATAAAACTCCCCACAACTCCGATGGGCTTTATCAAGGCTATCAAAGACCATCTATGAAGTTGTAAAAATGAATGCGATCAAATGCTTTTTCTGAACTTAAAAAATTACTTTTATTTTAGGAACCAATAAAATTATGGCAAATATTTACAAATAATTATCTCACATAAAGGTTACATAAAATCAATTCTTCACAAGTAACAGTCACTCATGAAAAGACACACAGATATTGAAACTACGCCAATCTTATTGCAAGTTTCTCCAACTAATCTAAAATAAAGGTGTTGCGGTCAACCATTTAACTTAGAATAAAACCACAAATTCCAGCTTCAATGAGAAAAAAATTTAAAAAATGAAACCAAAATCCCACCCCTCTTTTTTCCCCAGTCCCACCCCAGCCCCTGCCCTCCTCCCAACAAAAGAAAAATATGTCTGACATCTTTGGCAAATTGGCACTGCTGTAATTACATTCAAATATTATTACACACAAAAGCAACACACATCACTAAGGAAAAAAAAACACCAATATTTCAAGTCAATTATTTTCTACTAGAAAAAAAGAATACAAAACATACACATTTTTAAGAAGCATTTTTTTTTTCAATCTGTTGGAGACATCATCTCCCACTTTCAAAGGCAATTCAATTGTGGTATTTTTTGTTTGTTTTTTTGTGTTTTTTTTGTTCTTTTTTTGTACTTTTTTTTTTTTTTTACAAGTAAGCGTCTATGCAGGCATCACAAACTTTGGCGGTAACAGTAGATATGTATTTTTTTGATGCTGGAAGGTCAGTCCCTAAGACAGTCAACTGTCTCAAAGAATGAAAAGCAAAAATCCATGTGTCTGCCTGGCAATGAGTTCCATTTGCAATGTAATCTGCATTTCTACAAATACTCAATGTCCAAGGCCACTAGAGACTGAAAAACCAGGGCAGCGTCTTCCAGCAAGAGTCAGGGCAAAACCCGAGTCAGATTTCCACCCTCGGCCCAAACTTGGAGGCCCAAAGGCTGGGCCCAAGAAGTGGGGTCTCACTGCCCACAACCCCACACTGTGCAGGCAGCTTGGATCCAGGACATGGGCCTGCTCTTCCTGAGCCCCAGGATAGGCTACTGCCAAGTCTGCTCGCCTCCTCTGACCAAAGGCAAGAAGAGCAGGCAAGAACTGGCATGAAAAGACTCAGTGCTTCCTCTGAGTTTCAAGTACGTCTGAGGTGTCGGGGTGCGAGTGTGTGTGCGTGCGTGTGTACACTCACATGGGCACGTATAAAGGGGAAGGCCAGATTTGGAGGCTCTGAGCTTTGCAGGGTGTTGAAAATAGACTCAGGACATTTATTTTCTTTTTAGCTTTATAGCAATTAATTGGCTATTGATTGGTTGGAATGTTCAACTCTCCATTTCCTCAAATACAATAAAATAGTTTCATTAAAATGTATTCATGCTTGAAAATAAGGGAGCCATTAAATGGTTTCCTTTCTGTTCCACTCCAAGGGAAATGCACTGTTTGTAAATCAACAATCCATCATCCAAAATCACTTGTTCTTTACAGTGCTTTTGGAGAAGATGAGGGATGTGGCCACAAGCGTGGTGACTGTGGGGATAAGAGCAGCCCTGTGGCTGCAGGAGTGGGTGGGCCCAGGTTGGGATGAGTGAGGCTGCAGGTGGGCCTCCTCCAGCCAGTCCTCAGAGTCAGAGAGGAGGGCACCTAACTCCCAAGTAGTCCCTCCCTGCCATGCTCAGAGTTGCCAAAGCTGAGGGGCAGAATTCCTGCCCTTTCCCTCTGGCCCAGAGGCCAAATATACCACCTGAGACCAACTCCCTTTTAGAATTCATCAAGATTCCCTCAATAAATAGATAAACAGCTGCATTTTCTCCTCGTGTGGCTCAGGAGTCTTAAGATGTGGGAATAACAGACTTACTGAATGGTAGTTCTGTTTACCCTTGGAGGTTAGCTAAACAGAACCCCTGGGAACATGTGGCTTGAAACTCTAGAATGGTAGGGATGTCACCCCAAGGTCCCCTTTGATTGGGGGGGATGGAGTCCAGGAATGGGACCCCGTGTTGAGAAATTACAGTGTATGAAAGATCAGCTGGTGCCTGCCTGCTCCCTGCAAGAAGCGCCCTGTCAAAGAAGCTGCAGCCCCCTCGTCAGGAGAGCGGGCAGGAAGGGGACTCGCTACCGGTCGGCCCCCTGGGACCTGGCCGCCACTTTGGAGGCGCAGCCTTGCTGACAGTGGGGAAGGTGGATCAACACTGCAGCTCCACCATGAATATGCAAGAGGGAATCCTGAGTTTCGGGGACAACAAGGGACAAGGGGCCAAAGGGGCTGCCGGGAGGTGGGGCAGAATGCAGGCTAGGAGTCATGGCCTGACTGTCCAACTTCTCAGTAATGTATTTTGTTACCTCTTACGAAATGCGCTTGCCTTGGACCTCTCCAAGGCCCAAAGAACTAAAGGAATACATTCTCTAGGAGCACCAGTGTGCGTGCCTGGAAACCATCAGTGGTGGGCTCCTGGGTTGGTGAGGCCAAGGCCGCAGGGCCGCCTCTTAGCAGGGATGCCAGGGAGCTGGTCTCGCCTGCAGGGCTGTGGATCCACCCACTCTAGCCTGGCCCTGGCCAATCCAGGGGCCTGGATTCTTCTTTACCCTTGTGGCAGTTGTGTCTCAGACATAGCTCATTTCTAGGTCTTTGTCAGGAGTGCCTGGTTTGTTTTCAACATTTGCTCTCCACAGCTTGGAGCTAAATTCTAACTGAAATGTCACCCAGAAGAGGGTGGCTGGAGCCAGAGGCCGCCACGGCAGGGCATTAGCTCAAGGATGTAACTTCTCACAAAGAGATTTCATCCTTAGTGCCCCTGTGGCCACATCTGGGGTGCTTCCCGGGACCTGTGAAAGACCCTGGCAACACTGACCTCCCCTCAAAGCCAACAGTCCCCTATCCCGACCACATCCCATGGTCTACCCCTCCCGCCTGCAAAGCCCACACAGCCTTTGAGAGCCGGGAGTGTGGGAAGGAGAGGGTAGGTCTTGGGAGAGCCTGTTCCTGACACTGACTTGCTGAACCTCCTCTCTTGCCTCTCTGAGCTCCCTTCTCCCTCGATGTCCTTCATCTGCAACGAAGGACAAAGAGGTGAAGAAGAAAGGAGACACTGATCAAAGACTGGAGGGGTCACAAGCTGGTGATCATGGGGCAGATTTCACCCAGACTTTTTTTTGGCTGACCGAGCATTTTAAAGTTCTCACACTTGAATGCCATTGGGTAGGGCAAGCACCCACCACCTAGGATGCCTGTGCCCTGGAGAAGTGACATGGTCACCCCACCTGCCGGCCCAGGAAGCAGCTGCTCCAGGGCCCTTGAGATGGTGATGGTTGCTTCCCAAGGCTGTGGGCACCCCTGATGGCCCAAATCTGGGGACTATTGCATATTGTCACAGCCAGGTTTGAAGTCTGTTCCATAAGAAGGACAAAGAAAAGAGGAGTGTGGGGACATCTCTCCTGACACTGGAGCCCGGGACCCTGCGAGTCAGAGTTGGGCCCATGTGCAGAACCTGTCAGGCTTTGGGTGAGCTCCCACACCCGCTGAGTCTCAGGCACAGCAGGGAAGGAGTACGGATGAAACCTCAGAAGTGTTGGTGTGGATCTGGCAAAGACCTTGCATTTTTTCAGTGTTAATGGGAATCAAGTTGGACCAGCAAAGTCACCAACACCCTGGCCCCTCCACCAAGCCAGCCTCTGAGTCACTGTTTTTTCTTTCCTCACTGCAGGTCTTGGGGTTTCTAGGAGCATGAAGGGTGTTTTTAAGCCAAACATTCCCATGACAGGAGCATGAATCTGGAGAGAGAATGAAGCCGGGAAAACTGAACATTCTCTTCACCTCTGTCTTGCCATGTGAGCCTCTCAGCTTTCCCATCTATAAAATGGGCATTGTGATCTTTGCCCCATGGGATGGTCAAGGATTGCAAAGCACCATACAAACATTAGTTATGAAAGGGCGAACCTTAACTAAGGCGCCTTGGGAAAGGGACGTGGATTTGATATGTCATCAGATTTTTCTAGGTTGCAGATAGACTAATGATATGAAAATTTTTTTGTAAAATCAACAATGTCCTTTTCAAAAAGGGCTGGAACACAGGGCTGAAGTCCCATGGAGCAACACCCCAGGCCTCCTGCCACAATGCTGGTGAAAGCCCTGGCCTTGTGTTTTCCATTCAGAATTCTCTAAATCTACTCAACGGCTTGTGTCCTTTGGAACCTTCCACTCCAAGCTTCTAGGCAGCTCTGCAGGCAGCATGGGAACTCAGTGGGTGAGATCAGGTACGTGTGTGGGAACATGCATGTGCTTCCATGTGCGCTTGTGCTTCTGCCTGGCAGCCCAGGAACCAAGTGGTTGTCTAATCAATACAAATGCAATCTGAGGACTCCAGAGGAGAGAGGAAAGGCATGGAGGAAGCTCATCACAGGCCAGGAGGAGGAACAGGATGGGGAGAGGGGTACACTTGGGGCCAGGTGGGCTTTGATGAGGAAGGATAGTGTGCGCTTAGGCAACCAGTTCAGGGAAAGGTGACCTCCTCCCAACAGCCTGAGGCCATAGGAGCATCAGGACCCAAGGATGTGGGTGCCAGAGGCCAAGACACGTGTGCTGCAGACCCCAGACTCCACCACTTTCTCTGGAAGGCAGGGAAGGTGGGACAGTCCAGGTGACATACCTGCTCCTACCTTGCCTGGCAGATGGAGGTGCGAGCTGGTTCATCTGGGCTTCTGGAGACGGGCTCTGGCCCAAGATGCCGCCTTTCTTTGCACAGCAGGTTTCAGGATGGTGGATGTGCCTGCGGTGAGCCTACTGGGGCCACCTCTGCCCTGGGGACTGGGCTTCCTTGGCGGTTCTAACAGCCCCAGGATACATCATCTGAGGAGGTGGCCCAGAACCATCTCCTGCTGCCCTCACCATCAACTTCCCACCCCAGGGAAGGGAGGATCACTACAAGCCCAGAGTCAGGGGGCCGAGCCCAAGCCTCATCTTCACTAGTCGCTGCCTGGGGACTCCACCTTGCCGAGCCTCAGTTTCCCCTTCTATTCTACCACCTTATAGGGGTACTGTGGTGGCGGGGGGACACTTGGTGGTGGTCAGAGGAGCTCTTCTCTGTCTCCCTGCCTGGTCCTAGGTCTCCCCGAGCTAAGCCTCAGTTTCCCCTGAGGGGAACTGACTTACGTCTTCCTCAAAGCTGATTTTCATCCCCTATGTGTTCTTTTTTTAAAAACTTGGTCCAAATATTAGTAGGACTCAGGTGCCCCAGTCTTCTTGCTCAGAAGTGGAGGGCCTGCCCCAGATGCCCCTGTCACAGCCCCAGCAAACGGGGAGAGGAAGTAAGGGAGGGAGAGAGCTGTTGGGTAGTCCTGCGGGGGAATCCTGCTGTACCAAGGCAGCCGAGGCTCAGAGAGGTGAAGGGGCTTGCCTAAGGACCCACAGCAAGCAGGCAAAGGTACAGCCAGGACAAGACCTCTTGGGCCTGATGACATCAAGCATGGGCTCTCTCCACCCCAGCTCCTTGCCAGCTTGGTGACATGCAGACATCGGGCACATTGTGTCACAGGAGATGGCCAAGTCCACTGTCATGGCTGTCATCAGTCCAGATTTGGATGACGCCTCTACCTGGCTGTTCTGAGTTGGCAAGAGATAGTATTCAAGGAATTGAGGCCCAAGGCAAAGAGATGGTGGCCCCGGTACCTCCATTTCAAAACCACTCCCAGTTCCTCACTGCCAGTCCTGTTCTAGGAAGCTTTCCTCCGCTCCCCAGATCCTCCCAGGTCGCTTTTTCTGACCACTCCAGCCCACAGTGAGTTCTCCCAACTCCCACTCCAGGCTCCCACGGCCCTTGACCATGGCCTGACCATCACAGCCCCTTGTATAAGCAGGTAGGCATCCACCATGCAAAGCAGGCATCCGCCCCTACCCGAGCACCTCGGTTCCCAGCTGCATAGTAGGCTCCATGAGACAGAGAGGGGCTGCTCAAGAAGTTCTGGGTGACTGCTGTAGGTGTTTGTGGTCCTTGGTCCAGACAAAGTCCTTTCTGTTAATCACTGTCTACGTGGCAGGCTTGCTCTGAATCCACTCTCTGGCGTCTTGGAAGGTGGGAGAAGTGTCCATGTCCAGTGTGATTTGAGCCTGGGCGCACCTTTGTAAACACATCCCAGTTCAGTTCAGTGGTCCAGGGGCAGGGCGTCTGGAGAGCCTCATGCTCTGCCTTGGACCATCATCTTCTGGGTCTCGTCCGGCCCTAACATTCCAAGTCCACAATGCAATTGGTATCTTGGATGCCATCTTACTTTAGAACAGTAGCTGAGGAATCTCCTAGACGGTTCTCTTTTGAGTCCTTTGATACAGAAAAGAGCTGCTTGCACTGCATTGGGCCCAGGGAAATGGGGGCAGGAAGCCAGGGAGGGGTCTTGGGGGGAGGGGGGTGCTTAGAGCAAAACCAACCCAATGAGACTCTTAGTCCAGACATTAAAGAAGTAGCATGAGCAGAGGCTGGGGTCAGGAGGTGGGCATCCTTAGTCTCAAGGGCAGCTCCAAACCCACCTTCGGGGGCACCCAGGGCAGACGGGTGGCTCTGTGCACAGGTCCAAGTCCTCCTGTGACACCTCCGGAATGCTGGATGCAAAATGGGTGGGCAGTCTGTGCAGCTGGATCCTCGGGCCCACAAAAAAAGCAAGAAGGTATTTACATGGGTGCTGTTGAAGCAACAAAAGCAAACTTTTCCTTCCAGGCCTGGGGCAGGAAGACGGGTGGATGGTCAGACGGCTCGGGGTGTGGGGGTGGGGTGGGGGTGCTGGCAGGCTGCGCTGGGGCTGTGGTTGTCTGCAGAACAGTCTGTTGGTATGCAGTCACCACCCGGAGAAGCTCATAAGTTGACTCTTAGAAGTGGACAGGTGTCTAGAAATCCAATAGCTCAATCAGAGACCCTGGAGTCCCTGGCAGGAAATGGGGGAGGGAGTTTCTGGCGAGAGGGGGGTTGCTGGGGGGGATGGTCTCATTGGGCCCCTCTGGCTGTGTTTGGAGGGGGCTGGGAGGCTATGGCCTTCAGTGATATGTGTCAGAGATGCCTGGCGCCTGCCTGGCTCTGAGGGTCAGTGGCGGTCGTAGGCAGTGGCAGCTGTGGGCGGGGCGGCTCCTCTGGCAGCAGCAGCGCTGTAATAGTACGGGGAGCCTGAAAGAGACAGGAGAGGCCACAGAGGTTGGAGGGAGACCTCGTGCCCCGAGCTCCGTACCTGGGGTCCCCTTTCCACCAGCATCCCCCACCTCTGTCCCTTCCTCTTCCTCTCCCAGTCCAGACCACTGTCCTCTCTCACCAACATCATGGTCCCTTCTCAGGGCCACTGCCTGCCTATAGGTTTCAGGGCCTCCTCACCAGCTAGAGCTGGGGTGGGCAGACTGGGGCCGATCCCCACCCCCGATTCAGTAACTCATGCTTTACTGGGACCCGGCCTTGCCCTGTTGTTCTGTGTTGTCTGGGGTGTTCTCACACTGCTGCCGCAGAGCTGAGTATTTCAACAAAGACCACATGGCCTGCGAAGCCTAACATATTCACTAGCAGGTCCTTTATGGGAGAAGTGTGCCAATTTCTGACCAGGAAAATGAAACGTTATCGCTTCTTAGTTTGGCCCATGGAAGCTTGGTGACCTAGCCCGGCAAACCTCTGAACTTCCCTCCACACCACCACCCTCCTGCTCACACTCAGGCACCCCACTCCTGCAGAATCCAGTTCCACAACCCTCTCAAATATAGCAGAGTGCTGATGGCAGCTACCGCGGGTGGAGCACTTGCATCCCACCCTGCCACGTCCTTTATACATGTTGTCTCATCTAAACCCACGGGGCAGGTAGAGTTAGCCCATTGTATCATACTCCCAGGCCTCTGTGCCTTTTCCATGCTCTGCCTCCTGCCTGGAATATCTTGGCTGCACCTCACACCCGCTTCCCTGTCTGCTGCTTAGTGCTGCTTCCTTCAAGTCCCCGAGTCCCTGTCTCCTCCTCTGGGACACCCCCTTTCCTGAGCCTATGCCCTGCTGTACGCTGGACCACATCCTCTGATCACTTCCTTCTCTTCTCCCCCCCTCACCCGGATGGAGAGTCCCACAAAGGGGCTGGGTTCTGCTCTGCTCAGTGTTCACTGTCAGCCCCCAGCCTGGAGCCCAGCACGTGGCACGTGCTCATCTGGGTTGGCTGAGAAAATGAGCAGTAGCACTGAGTGAGCCCACAACAATGAAGACCCTGCCCATTCACTCATTTATTTTTCCGACCCCATTGGCTGCAGTGCTGGGCAACAATGAACAAACGCAGGCCAGTGCTCAGAATCAAGAGGGGATCAGAGCTCTGCGAATGCAAGATTATTCTGGCAGAGTCAGGCTTTCCTTAGACGAAGCAGGTTGGGTTGAACTTGGAGGATGTGAAAGTTTGGGTATGTGACTACATGGGAGGATGGAAGGGTATAGCCCTGCTTCCTGTGACCTCCAGACAGAGCCAGTGTGGGGCCTTCTGTTTTGATGCTGGGTTCTTCCCACTGTCTCTGGGCTGCTCTCTTTGAATGACATGCTTTGGATGAGGTCTCCAGGAGCCCTGCTCTGTGCTCAAACTTCTCCCCAGGGACGAAAGAGTCTGGGGATTCTCAGGGGGACTAGCAGATTCTCAGAGCCATGGAAGTTAGAGACACTGGGTCATCCCCTCCTTTTATGGGTGAGGGTGGGGGTGGTGGAACTGAGGCTCAACAAACCAAAGTCATGTGCCCAAAGTCATAGAGCCTGGCCTGGAATTCTGGTTGTCAGTCCTGGATTAGGACTCTTTCGGCCATGATGTAGTTCACTGCATATACAGTCATGTTGGAGAGCCGTGTTTATCCAAGTGGCTAGCAGCTGGGGTCCTGCCAGCCACTGTAGACCATGTGTCTGCTGGGGTAGGAACAGTAAGCTTCTTAATTCCCCGGGGGAGGTGGCTCATTCTGAAATCTCACCCAAATCTAAACCAGTCCTGGCAATTCTCCCAGATTCCATGACTGGGCACCAAGGCCTGGAGATTGCTATTCAGGCTCTATCACTCTTGGCTGAGTGACCCTGGACAAGTAACTTCACTCCTTGAGCCTCAGTTTTCTCCTTTTTGTAAAAGGAGGTCACGGGGGGCTGTATGAGGGCACCCACGAGGTAAAGATGTGAAGGTGCTTTGGAAATTGACACTTTTCTAAGCCCTGTATATCCTTTAACTCTTTTAATCTCCACAACAGTTCTATCAGGTAGGCACTAGTACTGCCCCCATTTAGCAGATAAGGAAACTGAGGCACAGAGAGAATAAGTAGTTTGCCCATGGTCACCCTGCTAGTATGGAATCAAGAGGACAGGGCTGACTTGTGCTACCAGCCCTCCAAACCCAGCCCTAATTAGTGGATATAATTCTCCCTCCTGGCCCCCAGGAAGGTAGTAGTGACAGTGGGAGAGCAGTCAGTGCTGGAAGGCACAGACACCAGTGCCAGGCTGGAATATTCCCAGAGATGGATTTTCCTGCCGCCCGCTGTCACCTCCCTGGTTGGACTCTTGCCTCAGATGTCTGTCAGCCTTCTCTGCTCTCTCTTCTGTGCGATGGGGCCAGCCACCCCCAGAGCATCTGCAATGCCAGCCTTGCATCCTCCCTTCAGGGCCCAGGTGAGAGGGGTGTGTGTGTGTGTCTGTGTGTGTGTGTGTGTGTCTGTGTGTGTGTGTGTCTGTGTGTGTGTGTGTGTGTCTGTGTGTGTGTGTGTCTGTGTGTGTGTGTGTGTGTGGCCAGCCCCATCGGCCCAGGCATGGCACAGAATCAGGAAAATCACAGGGACTGCCCACACAAATGAGGGACAGGAAATCCTGGCTCGGTCCTCTGAGTTTCCCTGGAGTCAGCTCTTACCCTGAGCTCTGACTCTCTCCCCTCTCAGAGTCTAATCTCTTGGCCAGGCCGTCCAGCAGCCCCAGCGTGAGGGCCCCATGGCAAAATCAAAGAACGCCTACATTTACCGTGAGAAATGAAAACATCACCTCACAAAGCGCTCTGTCTTCCTGGTGCCCATTAGACCTCCATCTAGAATAAACTTGTCCTTTCTTCTGTCATTTTTCCTCTCTAATTCACATTATCATCAATTTACTTCTTGACACAGTCATTCCGGGCTCCTACTCGTTCCCTAATCCCTTTACAGCGGCCACAGGCACTCCGGTTCTAATCCTAATTGACCGCAGCAGCCTTTCTTCCTGCCGCCAGCCCACCACCCCGCCCGCCTGGGGCCCCAACAGGATGCCAGATCCTGGCCTTCCTGGCCGGGCCTGGCGTGGGTAGCCTGCGGGCAGCTCCCAAGAAGGAGCCAGAAGAGAGCCTCAATAGGTGGCATCACTTGGCCTCACTTTGGCGGCGTGTCCCTGGACAAGGCTCCCTTCCACCAGACTGGCTGATGTGTGGGCAGGGTGTGTGAGAGTCCTTCCTGTTTCCACAGCTCCCCTGTGGCACAGAAAAGCCTCGGAGCAGATTCCCCCTGACACCCTCCCTAAGTAGCAGAAATAGTAGATCTACTTCTGTAGTCTGGTGGGTTTCCTCCAGCTGAAGCCCTGAAGACACTGGGGGTAGGGCAGGCTGGTAGAGGGGAACAGGCCTGGAACTTACTTACAACTTATGGCAGAGCAACATATGGCAAGGTTTCCCAGGTGGCGCTAGTGGTAAAGAACCTGCCAGCCAATGCAGGAGATGTAAGAGGCATGGGTTTGATCCCTGGGTTGGGAAGATCCCCTAAAGGAGGACATGGCAACCTACTCCAGTATTCTTGCCTGGAGCATTCCATGGACAAAAGAGTCCATGGGGTTGCAAAGAGTCAGACAGCATGCATGCATGGGAGAACAAACCTGGCATCTCCCTCATCTTCAGGAAAGTGAGATCACTGCATTCGGAGCCTCAGGAGAGCATCATGACCAGCTCGCGCTTGAATGATGCTGCTGGTGGCCACTATCTTCATTTTACACCTGAGGCAATTGAGGCCCTGCTTGGTTGATGACCTGACTAAGACTCCCCAGGCTACAGACTTGGGCAGTGCAGGGGCCATTTCTCATGTTTGTAACAGCCCAGTATTGTTTACATGTTTCTTGTGTTTCCAGAACTTTTTATGATGAGCCCCTGCTGGGAGTGGCTGCAGAGGCCCCAGCTCTGGGTGGTGGCAGCACAAAGCTCTCAAACACCCTGGCTGAAGCAGAAACACAAAGTGGGCTGCTCGTATGTGCCAACAGCAGGGGTGTTTATGCTAGAGCAGCCCTGGTGGTCTTCCTGGCTGTGAGTCCCATACCTATCTCTTTGATCCTCCTAGAGATTCTGGGAGCCCCCAATATTCCATAATAAATTCACTTTCTGCTTAAACTAGTGAGGGTGGAGTCTGTTGTCTGCAACTGAAAGCCTGACAGATAAAGTAACTCAGCTTTCAAAAATAGACCTGCTGTTCTCATGGCATACAAGGACTGAGTTTTTTGGGACTCGGGCTTGTTCCTATGGAGAGATAAGCCTCTTTTTCTGGTTGTAGTTCTGTCCAGACTGAATTGGTCAGGAAGAGTAAGCACCACATCACACACTGATTATTAATATAGGCTCTAGAATCAGGGTGACCTGAGTTCAAGTCCTCATTCTGCTACCTGCATGCTGTGTGACCTCAAGTAAGTTAATTAACCTTTCTGAGCCTCACTCTCTTCATCGGTAAAGATAATCCTATGTGCTGTCTAGGGGATAGGATATTTGATAGGATAAAATGAGGATAAGACAAAAACCCACATTAAGGGTTTTGCCCAGTACCTGAACAATTAGCAAGTGCTCATTTGGATACACAGAATTTTGATTCTTTTTCTCTTCTCCACACTGGTTCTGGCACCCCTCAAGGCACTGAACACATCCCAGCACAGGCTTTCTCATCATAGCACACCTGCCCAAGGCTCTCTCACCCCCAGACTGTGAGCTCCTTAGGACAGAGTCCACAACTTTTCCATGCCAGACACACAGCCCACACGTATAATTGTGCATGTCAACTGGATTTCACTCTATCTTGAGCAGCAAAGGCTTCGGATGCGGTCTAGCCCCACCCTCCCTTTGACATCCCCTTGGGCTCCTAGCTGCCCACACAATCAGGTGCAGACTTCTCACTCTGGCATTCAAGGTCCCCCAACTCCTATTCTATCCCATGGCTACACTTGCCCAAGGAGCTCCTTTCTCACTTCTCCCATTCTGGAACTTGCAGGCAAATGAGCCTATTGGACACCTCAAAAAATCAGAAAAAGGCAGCCATACCCCTGTGCTGGGGCTCAGGGCTCTGTGCTGTGCATGAGCTTGATTTCAGCCTCCACTTGTCCCTTTGGGCAGTGCATGGCCATAGGTGGAGATCCTAGGTCAACATGGCCTCACTGGTGTTACGTCCCCATCACAAGGAATTCCTCCTACAGTCTGACCCAGGCCTCCTTTGTGCTATATCCCCTGTGGGTCTCTCAGTAGCGCTGGGACCAGAGCCCTGTACGAGGTCGATTTGCAGGGAGCAGCTCCTTAGCTCAGGCTCCAGATCCACCCCCCGACCCCATCCCTGCTGAAAGACTCTGGTTCAGGGTCAGCATTTGCCTCCTGAGACTGACAGCTGGGCCAACTCAGAACCCAGACCTCTCAGGGGGGCTTGTTTAAGGAAAAGAATAAAGTAAGCAGAGACCTGGTTCAGTACTTAGAAGAACTTTTTACCAAAGCCAAAAAAGAAGTCTAAGCCACCAGTCCACAGATTCAGCCCCTGCAGGAAGTCACAGAAGGTGAGAGCCCGGTCTTCTATATAATGAAATCTGCAGGCACAGGTTTGGAGCACTAGCTGGCACTGTTCCTTATTTCACCTGAAGTTTTGCATGATAAACTTTCAAAATGCTTTGGGCAGTCCAAGGCTCAAACGCATGGAAGAATGGCAGCCAGGAAGGTACAGCGTCTACGTCATTGTCTGTCCTAGTCACCAAAGCAGGTTGGGGAAGGGGCCGAGGCTCTGACTTCATGGCCTCCTTTGCAGATCCATGCCTGGCAACCGAGTTTGAAGACATTAGGTTCTTGCCTTTTAGATGAAGTCTATGGTTCTCAGTTCTTAAATAATTCAGAGGACCCAGGGAATGAACAGGTTCTTACTTAAGTAAGCCTTGCTAAGCTGTGCAGACAAACCTGGATGGTCTCAGAGGCCCTTCCACTGACCTTAGTGGAAGTTACTTAGCTGATTGCTGGGGAGGGATCCATGTTGCTGCCTGGAGGCTGATGGGCTAGCTCCACCCACAGGGTGACTGACATCTGTGAGGGGGACCCTTGCCTCATGCTCCAAAACCTTCAGCTCCAGCTTGGACTCACTCGTGTAAGTTCACCGAAACAAAATAACAGGCTCTCCTTGGCCTTCTAAGATAGCCCTGTGGGGTGGCTCAGATATCTTTAATGATGTACACAGATCATGCTGGCCCCAGCCATGGACCATCTGCAGTCTAAGGCCTGGGCAGAGGCTGGGCACCAACTGAGCTTGGCATGGCACAACTTGGCAGACCTTCAGACACAGAGCAACCAGTTTCCAGTGGTATCCACAGCAGACATTACTAATCAATATCCGTGCCTCAGAGTCCTTATTAAGACAGACAGCCACTCCCAATCAACCCAAGTTGGTCTCTGGCTGCCCTTAAATAAGGTTGATTTATCACCAACCTATTCAATGATCCTTAAGAAATATGTTACTCTTAGGCAGGCACTTTTCCTACTTTTCTCTTCCTCTCTCAATGGCCTTTTTTAAAATCTGTTCCCCTTCTGTGCCATCTCCCGTCACCAACTAAAACACATGGGGGAGGGCTGACGGCACAAGCAAGGCTGGGGTGGTATTTGCTGTCCTGAAGCTCCAGCACAAACTCCCACATTGCCAGTGTCTGGGGGAAGCTACCCACCCCCTCAGTGACCAGGCCTGATGATGTTGAGGGACCCTGGTCCAGTGAGGCCCTGATGGGCAGCTGATGGCCCAGGGGCCCCGTAAGGCCTCCGCCAGTACTCACCGAGCAGCCCCGGGTTGGGGAACCTCCAGGAGTCGTTGTACGAGGGATACTGAGGGTGGCTGTAGGGGCTCCCGGAAAACTCACTCCCTGCATGTGGTGGGTGGGAGAGAAATAGGAACCGAATGTCAAGTCAGGTTCGGAAAATGCTACCGGCACTTGTCTCCCTCACGAACTGTGGGTACTTTGTGTAACTAATAAAGGCAAGTCCGGTCCACCCCCTTATCAAGTAGACAGCTGTCATTGGCATTGTCTGTATTTCCCCTTAGAACTTTCTTCATAGAAGTGAATGCCAGGTGACACTAGTGGTAAAGAATCTGCCTCCCAATGCAAGAGAGGCAAGAGACACAGGTTCAATCCCTGGGTCAGGAAGATCCCCTGGAGGAGGGCATGGCCACTCACTCCAGTATTCTTGCCTGGAGAATCCCATGAACAGAGGAGCCTGGTGGGCTACAGTCCATGGGTCACAAAGAGTTGGACATGACTGACCCATGCACCCATGCACATATTTCCCCTTGGAACCTTTTCTTATCCTGGGAGTGAATACCAGTCTCTCACACATGTACCATTGAATTACCACATGCCAGGTGTTCCCTAGGGTAGTTGGCCCATTTTGCACATGAGAAAACTGACGCCCAGGGTCTCTCACAATACAGCCTGGATTCACCCAACCCAAGCCCAAAGGCCCAGACTGCTTGTTTCTCAGACCTCATGAGATATAAACTCAGACCCTCTGCCAGGAGGAGGCGGATGGCACTTTGCTGACATGAAGGGACTAACCAAAGGGCTGGGGGAGCACAGAAGAGCACAGGGTTGGGGCCTCTGGGCCTGGGGGGAGGAGCAGGAGCTGCAAGCCGTGCCAGGTGGGACAGCACTGGGTGTGGGGGTAAGAGTGGAGCTTGAGGATGGTTCACTCCTGCCCAGTGGCTCGTGGAGCCATGATGCTTGCCTTTGGCACTTCCCTCCCTTCCAGCCGCAAGAGGGCCTCTTGACCACTGGGCAGTCACAGGAGAGGAGCCCAGAATCCTTGCCCTCAGACCTTGCCCCCTTGTCTCTGTAACAGGACAGGCCTCGCCTGTCGGCTCCCTGCGGCTAGGTCTTCTGGGGGCACAGGGGCCCCCGTGCCTGTTAGCAGGTTGTATGGGCAGCTGGTTATTGAGTGGCTTTTTAGGCCACTGGTTACAGAGCAGTTACTGGTTACTGGTCCACTCCCTGGCAGTGGTGACAGGAGTCTCCCAGCCCCATGAGACCACCCTCGGCACCATCCATGCTTCCATGGACTCTTTTTAGATGCCAAAGGGCCTCTAAACGGGCCATCAGCCCTAAGTCAGGACTTGGAGCACCGCTCTTCCATGGGAGGCCTCAGCCTACATCTTAGGGCCCCTGGGGCTCCACCAGGTGCAGTGGGAACAAAACAGAAGGGCTGAGAGCCAGCCGCTCCCAGCCCTCAGGCCCAGCTGGCTTCCTCCCCACTTCCACCAGCAACCGCAGGCAGAATGTGTGTGTGTGCGCATGCGCGCACACACACACACACGCGGGCGCGCACACATGTGCTCCTCCTTGGGCCTCTCTGGGGGCCACTCCCAGCCTGACAGGCTGAGCCTTCCAATTCTCTGTTTTTTATGCCTCAGTGGTCAGGGTGTCAGGTTCCGGCGAACGAGGGAGAGCATGGTGACAGTGCGGGCCGCGGCAGCTCAGCCCCCGGCGTATCCATCAGCGCCATGGCACCTCCTCCTCCTCCTGGGGGGTCCGGTAGGGGAGCAGAGAGACCGAGCTGCCTGGAGAAGGGGGACAGCCGCACTTCCCCCGGGGCTCTGGGCACCCTCAGAGCTGCCCCATCAGAGGCGCTTCCTGACAGCACCGCACCTGGCCAGGGGCATTGGGCTATACCGACTAAGGCTCTCCGCATCTCCATCTAGCAGCACCGGGCCCATCTGCCAGGCTCAGCTCCAAGGCCACCTCTTCCAGGAAGCCTCCTTGATCTCCAGCCCCTCAAAGTACAAGTCTTGGGCCTATTCAACTGGAGCTACTTAGTTAACTGTGTCCGTTATCCATACTGCACCCTACCCCCAACTTTGTCCCCAGATTGGCAACAGGCCATAAACAGCTCCTACTCCTCTAGAGGATGTGCCTAAGTCAGTGTTGCTCAGCATCCTCAACCACGTCCCCACCTGCCTGACCTTCTAGAATCTCACTCAGATACCTCTTCCTCTGGGAAGCCCCCCTCGACCCCCGCCTGGGGTGTACTCCATCTCCCGCTGTGCCCAACACCAGATTTGCCCTGTGACATGGGAGTGTTTGTCTTCAGGTCTGTGTGTGACTCCTCTCAGCACCCACATGCCACCCACCCTCCGTGTAACAGCCCGTCCACAGCAGACAGTCAGTGCTCAGGAACCATCAGTAGCTCATCACCTCCACCGTAACACTGTGCTCTCGTCTGCACAGCTCTCTCCCTCACCTCCTTCCAGGCTCTGCTCCAAAGTCATTACCAAACCATTACAATTCCCATGGAAACACCTTCCACTTTCCCTGCTTAACTTTTCTCCATAGAACTGATCACAAGCTAACATATCTTACTAATTAATTGTGCTCATCTTTCTTGTTAATGCTATGTCCTCCACTAGGAGGTAAGCTCCCCGGGGCCAGGGAGTATATGCTTGCATCCCCATGTCTCAGTTCAGTTCAGTCGCTCAGTCGTGTCCGACTCTCTGCGACCCCATGACTCACAGCACGCCAGGCCTCCCTGTCTATCACCAACTCCTGGAGTTCACTCAAATTCATGTCCACAGAGTCGGTGATGCCATCCAGCCATCTCATTCTCTGTCATCCCCTTCTCCTCCCGCCCCCAACCTTTCCCAGCATCAGAGTCTTTTCCAGTGAGTCAACTCATCGCATGAGGTGACCAAAGTATTGCAGTTTCAGCTTTAGCATCAGTCCTTCCAATGAACACCCAGGATTGATCTCCTTTAGAATGGACTGGTTGGATCTCCTTGCAGTCCAAGGGACTCTCAAGAGTCTTCTCCAGCACCACAGTTCAAAAGTATCAGTTCTTCGGCGACCAGCTTTCTTCACAGTCCAACTCTCACATCCATACATGACCACGGGGAAAACCATAGCCTTGACTAGACGGACCTTGGATGGCAAAGTAATGTCTCTGCTTTTTAATATGCTATCTAGGTTGGTCATAACTTTCCTTCCAAGGAGCAAGCGTCTTTTAATTTCATGACTGCAATCAGCATCTGCAGTGATTTTGGAGCCCAAAAAAATAAAGTCTGACACTGTTTCCACGGTTTTTCCATCTATTTCCCATGAAGTGATGGGACCAGATGCCATGATCTTTGTTCTCTGAATGTTGAGCTTCAAGCCAACCTTTTCACCCTCCTCTTTCACTTTCATCAAGAGGCTTTTGAGTTCCTCTTCACTTTCTGCCATAAGGGTGGTGTCATCTGCATATCTGAGGTTATTGATATTTCTCCCAGCAATCTTGATTCCAGCTTGTGCTTCTTCCAGCCCAGCGTTCCTCATGATGTACTCTGCATATAAGTTAAATAAGCAGGGTGACAATATACAGCCTTGACGTACTCCTTTTCCTATTTGTAACAAGTCTGTTGTTCCATGTCCAGTTCTGACTGTTGCTTCCTGACCTGCATACAGGTTTCTCAAGAGGCAGGTCAGGTGGTCTGGGATTCCCATCTCTTTCAGAATGTTCCACAGTTTATTGTGATCCACACAGTCAAAGGTTTTGGCATAGTCAATGAAGCAGAAATAGATGTTTTTCTGGAACTCTCTT
Organism: Moschus berezovskii; assembly: GCF_049115385.1. Classification (NCBI taxonomy): domain Eukaryota; kingdom Metazoa; phylum Chordata; class Mammalia; order Artiodactyla; family Moschidae; genus Moschus; species Moschus berezovskii. Next base: position 68,315,327 of record NC_142466.1, read on the forward strand.
GCCTTCTCCATGATCCAGCGGATGTTGGCAATTTGATCTCTGGTGCCTCTGCCTTTTCTAAAACCTGCTTGAACATCTGGGAGTTCACGGTTCACATATTGCTGAAGCCTGGCTTGGAGAATTTTGAGCAGGACTTTACTAGCGTGTGAGATGAGTGCAATTGTGCGGTAGTTTGAACATTCTTTGGCATTGCCTTTCTTTGGGATTGGAATGAACACTGACCTTTTCCAGTCCTGTGGCCACTGCTGAGTTTTCCAAATTTGCTGGCATATTGAGTGCAGCACTTTCACAGCATCATCTTTCAAGATTTGAAATAGCTCAACTGGAATTCTATCACCTCCACTAGCTTTGTTGATAGTGATGCTTTCTAAGGCCCATTTGGCTTCACATTCTAAGATGTCTGGCTCTAGGTCAGTGATCACGTTATCGTGACTATCTTGGTCGTGAAGATCTTTTTTGTACAGTTCTTCTGTGTATTCTTGCCACCTCTTCTTAATGTCTTCTACTTCTGTTAGGTCCATACCATTTCTGTCCTTAATTGAGCCCATCTTTGCATGAAATGTTCCCTTGGAATCTCTAATTTTCTTGAAGAGATCTCTTGTTTTTCCTATTCTGTTGTTTTCCTCTATTTCTTTGCATTGATCGCTGAGGAAGGCTTTCTTATCTCTCCTTGCTATTCTTTGGAACTCTGCATTCAGATGCTTATATCTTTCCTTTTCACTTCTCTTCTTTTCACAGCTATTTGTAAGGCCTCCTCAGACAGCCATTTTGCTTTCTTGCATTTCTTTTCCATGGGGATGGTCTTGGTCCCTGTCTCCTGTACAATGTCACGAACCTCCGTCCAGAGTTCATCAGGCACTCTATCTATCAGATCTAGTCCCTTAAATCTATTTCGCACTTCCACTGTATAATCATAAGGGATCTGATTTAGGTCATATATGAATGGTCTAGTGGTTTTCCCTATTTTCTTCAATTTCAGTCTGAATTTGGCAATAAGGAGTTCATGATCTGAGTCACAGTCAGCTCCTGGTTTTGTTTTTGCTAACTGTATAGAGCTTCTCCATCTTTGGCTGCAAAGAATATAATCAATCTGATTTCAGGGTTGACCATCTGGTGATGTCCATGTGTAGAGTCTTCTCTTGTGTTGTTGGAGGAGGGGTGTTTGCTATGACCAGTGCATTCTCTTGGCAAAACTCTATTAGCCTTTGCCCTGCTTCATTCCGTGCTCCAAGGCCAAATTTGCCTGTTACTCCAGGTGTTTCTTGACTTCCTACTTTTGCATTCCAGTCCCCTAGAATGAAAAGGACATCTTTTTTGGGTGTTAGTTCTAAAAGGTCTTGGAGGTCTTCATAGAACTGTTCAACTTCGGCTTCTTCAGCATTACTGGTTGGGGCATAGGCCTGGATTACTGTAATATTGAATGGTTTGCCTTGGAAACGAACAGAAATCATCCTGTCGTTTTTAAGATTGCATCCAAGTACTGCATTTCGGACTCTTTTGTTGACCATGATGGCTACTCCATTTCTTCTAAGGGATTCCTGCCTACAGTAGTAAATATAATGGTCATCTGAGTTAAATTCACCCATTCCAGTCCATTTTAATTCACTGATTCCTAGAATGTCTATGTTCACTCTTGCCATCTCCTGTGCTACCCCACGTCCCCACGTCCCCATGTCTAGCAGGCCCTGAAAACCATTCGGTAAATGAATGAAAGAGTGGGAACTCCTCCGTCTACCAGAGGTGACTCTCATGCCTTCCATTATTAACACCCATAGCCAGGGGTTTATTGAGCACTTGCTGTGTGCCAAGATTCAAGCCAGTTTATTCGATCCATTGCCCAGGTTCCATCTACCATGCTGTCCTGCTCCCTGGTGGAAGAAATGAACCTCCAGGGACCCACCCCGCCTGGTGTGTTTAGAGGACTGGCATGGTGGTACCCTCAGTGGGCCGCTGTCCTGTGAGATGCCCCGTGAGAGTGCACCCTCTGGATAAAGGGAGCTTGACCATCCCTGGGGCAAGAGGTCGACCTCAGGGCTAGTCCAGCCACATGCTGGGGCCTCTGGATGAAGTGCCACAGAGGCAGCTGGCAGTCCTTGCCCATGAGATGTGGGGGTGGGGTGGAGGCTGGGGCAGGTCCTCAGTTGCCAAGGAAGATGCCTGTCTGTAGACCTGGCCTGCTGCTGCTGCTAAATTGCTTCAGTCGTGTCCAACTCTGTGCGCCCCCAAAGACGGTGGCCCACCAGGCTCCCCCGTCCCTGGGATTCTCCAGGCAAGAACACTAGAGTGGGTTGCCATTTCCTGCTCCAATGCATGAAAGTGAAAAGTGAAAGAGAAGTCGCTCAGTCGTGTCCGACTCTTAGCGACCCCATGGACTGCAGCCTACCAGGCTCTGCCAACCATGGGATTTTCCAGGCCAGAGTACTGGAGTGGGGTGCCATTGCTAGCTCAGCCATAAAGATGGCTGGGGAGCAGAAGACCGCCCAGACTCGAGCCCACACGATGCCACTGAACCCGGTGGTCCTCAGTCAGTTTGGCACAGAAGCTGAGAGCAAGGGTTCTGGAGCCAGGCTGCTGGAGCCCAAATCCTGCATCTGCCTATTCCTAGCTCAACAGGCTCACCGTCAGCAGGATGCCCAACCTCTGTGTGCCTGTTTTCTCCTCAGCAGTCGGGACAATGAATAGACCCCACCGCCCATGGTCATTGCAGAGACTGGTGATACGCAGTGTCTGGCATGCAGTGACTGCTCAGCAATGTCAGCCACAAGGACCACGACCCATCAGTTACCAAGGCTGCCTCCACATCTAGAATCTCATTTAACTTTCTTGACAGTCCTGTGAAGTTCCCAAGATGGGTGCATCTTCTGCATTTTATATGAGCAAATGGAGGCTCAGGAAGGTGGGGAGACTTGTCTACGGTGGGGGGCAATTCCAAGTCCAGCTTCCTGTCTCCCAGCCGAGGGCCCTCTGCCCATGTGACACCATGACACTGCTTTCCCACCCCAGGGCCTCTGTCTTCCATTTTTACAAGGGCAGGTGAGACCCAGTGATGTCCAAAGACCCTTCCTGTCTTCTGAGCCTGAATTTCACTTCTCAGGTGCCATGGTGCTCCCAGCAGGGAGGGAGGCCCCCTCCTTGAGGCTCTGTGGGTTCCACCAGATGATGACTTCCTTTGGAACTAGAGGTTTTAATCTCTTGCTGTGTCTCCCTTGCTTAAATTAACCACCATCACAGCACCCAAGGAGCATTCACCTTGTTTCTTTTAAATCTTAGGAGTGCAGCTTAGAAAAGTGAGTCTGGTCCAGCCATGAGAAGTTCCAGGAAAACACTAGGGACGCTTTTTGTGGGGAGAGGAGCATATGAGCAGGAGGGGTAGGGGTTTGATGTGCAGAGGGAGACAGGGCATTCTGGGCACAAGCAGAGGTCTGGAGTTGGGGGGTCAGAGTGTGCCCCCTGCACGGCCAGGTCTTCACAAGGCCCCAGCAGAGGCAGTTCACGGAGCAGAGTGGGATGGGGCAGAAACATCATGCTTTTCTCCCTTTAGGGCTGGGACTGGAGAAGCCTTCAGACTTGGCAGTACCAGGACCTGGAGGACAGGCTGGAGGAGGTGAGCCCGTGGTCAGGGAGAAGGTGTGGCCACAACCCATGCGATGGGGAATGGGAGATGGGGAACGTCCACAGGCACATAACAACGCTCCTCAAGGGCAGGAGTGAGATTGGGAAGGCAGAACGTGAGAGTCCCACTTCTGGCTCATGGTTGGGGTCCCGGAGGAGCGGCCAGATGGCCCAACACAGAGCTCTCACCATGACACAGAGCTCTCAGCATGACACTTCTCTTAGGACCAAGGACACCACGGGGCTCTCACCTCCTTCTGCTAACTTTGGGTGCTTTGGGCATCTCTCAAATATACCAGCCCGTTTGAACTGGGCAACCTTTTCTTGATGCATTAACAGAAAAGCTCCTGTGACGCCCCACGAGGGTGCCGGCCCCTGCCCAGCAGCTGTCACTCAGCAGGCAGCAAGACCTCCACCTGAGGAATTCACAGCACGCAGGCCCTCCTCGGAGATGGCTCCTGGGCTGTCTGCAGGTGCACCCCCAGAAGCCCCCAAGAACTCTCAACAACGAAACATGCCTCATGAACTCCTCCATCTCCAGCACCCCCAGGAGTGAGCAGTCCTGAGAAGAAAGCAAGACTGGACCTTCTGAGACAAGGCCTGGGATCCGTGCTGGGAGCTGGGCGCCCACACTGTGCTAGGCCAGCGGAATGTGGGGAGTGCAGGGGAGGGGGCTGCCCATAGGGTGGGTGTAGGCTTTGTGTGGCAGGGCTCAGAGGGAGCTTGCCCGCATGCTCTGTAGTGGCCTTAGGGAAGTAATGGAACCTCTTTGGGTTCTTCTCATTGTGAATATGGGCCCAATAAAAACCTACAGCATAGGACTGGTGAGAGGTAAATGAGATAATATTGTTGGAAGCACAGAATTACCTTTTCCCATGTCAAGGAGACTGGGGAAGCTGGGGAGAGAGGGGAGAGGAAAAGTCCTCCTCTAAAGACAGAATCAGGCCCTAAAAGGAATTTTATAGCTTTATTTATTTTTATTGCTGAGTTCTTGGATGTGCAAAAAGAGGCCCAGAGTAGGGTTCAGGAGTGAGGATGGAGAGGGCTCAAGGTCGGTGGGTGAGAGGACAGCGGGACCTGAACTGGGGGAGGTTCTGTTATCAAGAGGGAGCGGGGAGACAAAAGGAGATGCCCTGGGGGTGGAGAACATTCAAGAAGTGAGCGTCTAGGGGACTTCCCTGGTGGTCCACTGGCTGCCTCTGCACTCCAGTGAGGGGGCCTGGGTCTGATCCCTGGACAAGGAACTAGATCCCACATAGTGCAACTAAGATTTCACATGCCGTAACTAAAGCGATCACGCTGCAAGGAGGGCTGAAGGCTCCGAGTGCCACAGCTAAGACCTAGTACAGTCAAATAAATAAATAAAATATTGAAAAAAAGATTGTAGACGTCTAACTCCCATTTTAAGCCATCCACATTGGGACGTAAAGCCTTCTACATGCTCAAATGCCTATATGACTGGGCTGGTGTTTTCTCCCCACGTGGAAATCAGAGGAAGCAGCTGAGTGCCACATTTGGGCAGCGGGTGGCACTGAAGTGAAAGGCTGTGGTCCAAGAACAGTATGGATCACAGAGCCCAAGAATTGCACGACATCAGGAAGCCGGAGCTGCAGGTGGGTATGTCTGGGTGAAGTTAGGAAGCGTCCAGAGGGTGTGGCACTCCATCTTAGGATAACCTGCCCAAGATATTAGAGCAGAGAATGCTGGGATTTGGGCTGAGGGACTGGGCCTCTCACTGGGTATCCGAGGGACTAGCAATCACTCCCCTTGTTCCTACCCACCCCCCAGCAACCCACTCCTTCCCAGAACTAATGCAGAGTAAACCTGGCCATTACCCTCTCTCTATACCACAAATTTATCTTACATTAATCCTGGCCAACCTCTGCTGGGACTCATCATCCCAGATCATATGGACTAGATGAACTTGAAAGATAATTTCCTTTAGCCTCCCCTTCCCCAGGGCCACATGGCCAGGCAGGGCCACAGCAGGATCAGGACACTTGCCTATCCCTAGGTCCTCGGGCTTCCACCATCCCAGGGAGAGCTTCACTGGGCCGGCCAGCCCTCTCCTCCCCATCCCCCACCTCTGGTATGTCTGAAAATTTTCAAACACAGAGCAAAGTTGAAAGAATTTTATAGTGAACACTGTGTACCCACTACCTAATTCCATCATCAATATTTTCTTACACTTACTTATCAACTCTGTCTCCCTCCAGCCTTACATTCATCTTGTCTTTTGTGTATTTCAAAGTAAACTGGAAACATCAATACACTTTCCCCTAAGTACTTCAGCATGCATATCATTAACTGAACTTCATTATTTGTTTAAAAGTTTTTTCTTTATCTGATATAAAGTGTACACATAATGAAATGCACAAATCTTAAATATACTATCACTGTGTTTTGACAAATACATACACCTGTGTCATCCAAACCTCTATCGAGATACAGAACCTTAAACTTCACCCCAGTGAAGGAAAGTTCTCTTCTGCCAGAGAAGGGGGTCTTTGACCCACTGAGAGCCCAGTTACTTGGTGATCTGAGTCATTCCCCCATGAATACGGAGCTCTACGATTAGCATTGACAATCCAAACCCTGATTGCTGAAAGGCCCCTGACCTGCAAATCAAAAGCCCTTGCAAAGCTATTGTACTAAATAGAATCAAGCTGAGGAATGGATATTCTCCCTTCAAAGACCCAGAAAGAAAGCGGAGGTTTAAGAAATTTAGGATAAATGGCGGATTTTCCCAAAACAGCACTGTCTTTCAAACATAGAAGAGTTGGCTGTTAAAAAAAAAAAAGAGGTAACTAGAAAGGATTGTTTGAAATTAAAAGTTTACAGGAGGCCACAAGAAAAGGCACGGAATGCAGCTGCCCTGAAGATGCCAGGGCCAGGAAAACCATCAGAATCAGAAATGTTTTCAGTTTACCCTTCGTTAAAAGCTCAGAGATGGCAAGAAAGTTGAAGTTTCCTAAAATTCTCCAAAGTGACAGGTAAACGGGCTCAGTGTAGCTCTTAATTAACCCAAAACGACACCTGCCAGATGATGGGGATTTGCAGAGCGCGCCGGGGGCCGACCCCATCTGCAGATGGTGGGCTCCCACCTCTGCTCCAGACCTTGGCTGACTATAATTAACATACGGAAAGTCTTTCAAAGTGACTTCACTGCCAAGTTCTATTTCTGAAGGATTCAGACTGGGCTTTGAGAGAAAATCTTTGCAGAGGAAGAGGAAGGAAGGATTTGAAAAGGGCCTGTGAGATTTCTGCAGTTGCTCTACGCGGTTTTTTAGAACTGCGTGATACACTGCGGCGCAGGGGTCCGTGGGTACCTGGGCAGATATTACCCTGTCTATGGCCAGAGTGATCTTGACCATAGCACCCAACACGGGCATTGTCAGCCTTGCAAATATATTAATATTATTTATATAATTACATTATATAATATACCCCATATTATTATAACACACACACATATATATTATTACATATACATACAAGTGTACATACAATATGTATAATACACACATATCCACATACACCAGTATGCCCACACACACAGAAGATTCTGGAGCTCTGTCAAGTCTCTGAGTGACCTTGATCAAGTTTTTCTTTTCACCCAGACTCAGTTTTCTCATCTGTATAGGTGGCGTGTACGGAAGGGATTTAAATAGCTGACCTCAAAAGGCTTTCATCACTCAGATCCTCCTCTTTCCCACTTTCACAGCACCCATCCCCACCCTAGTCCCCACGAAGGCCGAGGTTTCTCAACCATCCTCTCTCCAGAGCCAGACCTTCCTGGGCTTCCAACAGAGAAAGGAAAACCCAAGCAAGCTTGGTAAAGGTCAGCCCTGTCAACCCAGACAGCCCAGCACACAGAGCATCGATCCGTCCCTGGAAAAAAACCTCTTCTCCCACCAGCAAGGCCAGCCACGAAGGCCTTCAGGAAACCAAGAGAGGAGAAAAACCGAGGGAGAGGGCAAGAGTGAGGGGGAGAATGTAGAATGTCTCGTTTCTGCTTCTCTGGGGAGCCAAGGACTTCACAGCTGGACAGTGGTGCTGGCAGGGCGCAGTGAGGCAGAGCTGCAGGCCAGGGCAGAGGCAGGGTGCCGCCCCTGACCTCGGTCCCCTGTACAGAGGAGGCTGGATGCCTTCAGCCCCCTTCCTGTTATCTATAACCACAGACCCTGAACACTGGAAGCCTTCAGGGAACTTAGGGGAAACAACACAACAGTCACATTTCAGTGCCTCCAACATGGACCACAGGGCCTGCACAGACCCCACTAGCTGGCTGCCCATCAGGGGCAAGAAGTGGGCTTCCTGAGCCACGTGGGGCCAGCAGGAACAGCTGCTGGTCTAACCAGTGCTGCTTGGTTTTCATTTGTTTGTTTATTTTCCACACTGTATTGTTTCTTCCCTGGCTGCCCAGTGTTTTGAAGGGGCAAGTGTGTCATCAGCTACACAACAAGCGATTTACAACTGTCTTGTTCCCAAGGCTGACTTCCTCTCTTTCTCTGACGTGCCTGGCCCCTGTAGGTATTTCCATGTGTGACCCATGGCTATGCTATGACTCATATTAAGCAGTTTTGGTTCCATTTTAATCTGTTCTCTTGCTGTGCTATTATTCCAAAATTCTGTCCCAGTGTTCTCATTTAAGCAAACAATGCACATGACAACAGTGTTTCACTAGGGCGAGACAACCCCTGATTTGTGAGTATGTGTAAAGAACAGTGGATTCCTTAGTTTCCAGTGTGCCCTTACCTAGGAGTGCCCACAGGCAGCACATGTGTGAGGATCAAGCTGCAAGGTAATGCCCAGGATTCTCAGAGTGAGATTCAAGGCCCTGCAGGGTCTGTCCCAAAGAGTTTCCCAGCCATATCTCCCACTGCCCCATCACTCTTCATCTGAAATGCCACCTTCCTCCTGCTCCTCATGTCCAGTCCCCCACCTTATCAAAAGCTGGCTCAAATACCACCTCCTCCAGGTAGCCTTTCTGGATTGATGATCCCCACTTCCCGTTAAGCCTCCAACCCTGGCTATGGCGTGGAGCACTTCCTGTCCAGACTCAGGATGGTTGTCCAGACTGTGGCTTCTGCAGTTGTAAGTCTGTGGCTCCTCCTTGAAGACTGACCACGTGTGACTGACAGATCACAGCAGCCCCTGCTGCCCTCTCCCTGCTCCGGCCCTACCCATAGTACTAATACTCGCTGGATGAGCATTGCGCATGCCCTACAACTCTTGCTTGAGCCAGGTGATTTCAGTGTCAACAGAAACAAGCCAAGAAACACTGGTCTTTGATCTTGGCTAGAAGCCTGATGCATGAAACAGAGACAGAGAAAGACAGCAAAACACACAGAAAAGAGCTGTGGGCTATGTCTGCTGCAGGGGCCTGGGTGCAGGTCCCACAGGTGGAAAGGAACACTGGATGGGTGCCCTCCTGAAGGGCTAGGACCTCCACCAGGCCTCTCTGGGCCTCTGTGTCACATGATGAGAGCATCAAGGTTGGATCACCCCCAAAGAGCAAAGAAAAAAATTTTTTAAAGGAAGGCGTCAAACCCACTGATAGTTACAGTTCAGAAACCAGGACCCGACTGCATTCCAAGCACAGCAGGGCTGCAAAACGGAAAAGGTTTCTTTACCTTAGTACTCATTTGGCCATCAGAAGATGCTGGGTCTAGATTCTACCTGGAGACTTTCTTTGAGTGATCAGGATGTGACTAAAAGCCCCCATCCCAAGCCTAAACTGCCAGACCGCAGGTTCTACAGAATTCAGCTGGAGTGGTGTTGAACTGTACTCCCAAAAAAATCCAGCTCACATATCTGTGACAGATGTCTAATAAATTCATGAGAACTCTGTACATCCATTCCACTCAGCATTCAAACTGTCCCTACTCCATTCAGAGCTCTGTGCTGGACCGCCTCTCCACACCCAGTGCATGGTGCCCAGGCCCCAGTCCTCACGGCGCTCCCAGCCTCTCAGAGGATTCCTTGACCCAGAACTAGACATTCAGGCATCAGTTAGCAGTGAGGAGGATTTAGATGCTGAGCAGAGCTATTATTTATCCCGGCTGGGGCATCTGGGAAAGCTTCTTGTAAGAAGTGGCTGCGATCTGGACTTTAAAGGACATGGAAGCTGCATCATTTAACGGGTTACTGAAATCTGTTCCACCAGCCCCGGCTGCATTCTGAAGACTCATAGTGTACTGCCCCTGTCCCCATGGAAGGGACCCCAGGGGGCGAGGCAGTCTCCAACTCCTCTCAGATAGGAGGGCGATATTCCACAGGATACAATGCATCCTGGTGTGGAATGGGCCACAGAGAGCTGGCTCTTATCTGTTTCAACTCTGCATCAAGGCAGCTGCCAAAGATAAACCCCAAAACCCCTGAACAACTCCAAACCACATCATCACTTTGGTAAATTATTATAAACAGGCAGGCACTGATAACCTGCACAGGTAGCAAGAGCAGCCTTGGCTGCCATTCTGTGTTGATAACTGAGGCAATAGAGAAGACCTCAGGCTAGGAGCTGCTCAGTCCTCGTCAAAGCCCCTCAACTACTTAGGTGAGTGGCCTTGGAGAAGTCACTTTACATCTCTGAACCTGAGTTCCCTTATTTGCAATATGGCATTACAACATTACACAGGACTAAATAACAATATCAACGCATTTCAAAGTCTTCTGTGAACCAAAAAGTGTTCTACAGACACGAGGGTCTGTTATTTGATGCTTAACTCAGGTCTTGGCACATAACACACGCTTGGTGTGACAGATGAAATAAATGGATGCACCGGGACTTGTTTTGAATGAAAATTATATTTCCAGATGACTTTCCCATATTTCAACAAGTGCTCCAAATTTTGGTTGTAGGGAAAGCCTTGAACTAGAAGTCAGGGCCTCAACCTCATTCTGTCCCTCCCACAGTGAAACCTTGGACCTGTCCCTTTCAAGTTCACTTAGCCTCGGTTTCCCCAAATAAACCATGGTGGGTGGGAGGTAGACTAGATTGGTTTCCATTCTCTCTGCACTAGGGAGCATTTTCTCTCCCCTGACTCCCGCTCAGTTGTCCCTCTGCTTGCTTAAACGATGGGTCCAACCTCATGCCCTTGGAGAGTGCTCTGTGAGGTCTTTTTTTCTGGGAAAACAGACAGTTTCCACCAGGCTGCCTACAAAGCTGAAACAAGCCTCCAGCCTCAATCACTAGCTCCCAGACTCAGAAACCAGCCCCAGCCCCTGGCAGCTCAGAGGCCCTCTCACCTCCCCACACATTCCCAGAGCCTCCTGGGATGCCTTCTCTCAGCCCACGTCAGCCCAAAGCTCTGAGTTACTTTCCTGTGGCCGAGACCTTGGCCTGTCCCTCAGAGCAGCCAGGGGTCGTCCTTGGAAGAACCGCCTGCCCCCAGCTGGGCCTGGCTCAGCGCGGAGGCCCGAGCGTCCTGCCGCTGACTAATGAGAGGAGGTGACGATGTCACACCTTGCCGGGAAGTCACAGCGCTGGTGCCGACCCGCACTGCCTGCCATCAAATTTTAATGCTGCTGCTGACATATTTATGGAATGCCTCACCAAGTGTTTGCGAGGAGACCAGACAAGATTTACCTCCACAATTACTACCACGATGTGCCGGCTTTGCTGTGCGCTGGGAACTTGCAGCACAGTCGCCCGGAGCCCTGGTGCGCCCAGAGGAGGATCGCACTCAATTCCACACACCTTTCCCGCCCCCAGAGCGCAAGACCTGGGGCCAGAGTGGAGATGAATCACACACGGTCCCTGCCAACTGAGAGCTCGCAGTCCACGGGAAGGGGCAACACACATCGATTACTCCAGTCCTGCGTGGCTGGGGAGCAGTGTTGGGCTACAGAGGGGAAAGCGTATTTTCTCTATCAGAGTCAGGGTCAAGAACAAAGCCAAAAGCGGGGCTCCATGGGGCCACTCAGCTGCTTCAGCTCTCCTAGTCGTTCCCCTGCCTGGAAGGGCCCCATGGTCTCCATCTCTCCCCACTGCTGGGCTCAGTGCCTCTCCTTTAATAGCTGTGCCCCCATTCAATCCTCGGTGTGCCCTCTCCAAAGGCCTATGGAGTGGATGTAGCCTCTGGGTTCCTCTCCCTTCCTCACCGTGTCAACAAGTCCCTTCCTCTTTACGCTGTAGGGCTCTCCCTGAGCGGAGAGGTGCCAGAGGGCAGAAGTGACATACATGATCCGGGTCCATGTTCTCAAACCTTGCTGCCTCTTAGAGTCATCTAGGGAGCTTTAAGAAAGCCACACAACCAAGACACACCCAAAGTAGTTCAATCAGAGTCTCTGGGGTGGGACCAGGTATCAGGATTGGTCCCAACTCCTGAGGTGACTCCTCGTACAGTGAGTTTGAGAAGCAGAGGACAGGCACCAGCCACTCAGCGTGTAGTAGCATCAGTGGATTTTGTTAGAAATGCAGGGTCTTAGGCCCCAGTCTAGTGTTACTGAACCAAATCTGATCTGGAAGATGATGCCCACATGGTTTGTGCGCAGTAAAGTTTGAGAAACACTCACTCACATTAAGGAGTTACCCAGGGTCCTCAGAGGCACACTGTGTCTAGTCCCCACGCTTCTTGAAACTTGGCCCCTAAGAAAGCTGGCCTCTAAGAAGGCTAACTGCCAACAGCTGACCGCTAAGAGGGACCGGCTGGTATGGGTGGACCGCAGGCAGGTGGTTGGGCAGCTGCCACCAGTACTTAGCAAGCTTGCTGAAGCACTTGTCCTGTGGAGGGAGCTGAATCAGGACAGCCCTCAGGCGGATTCTCACAACTGTCAAGCCTGGACCAGAGGCAGGAGTCCCAGTGAAGTCCCACCTCTATCACAAACTTAGTCTTCCCCAGTCCAGGCCTCAGTTTCCTCATGGGTGAGAAAGTCTGCACTGCAGTTGGCTGTGCTAATGGAGACCTCTTCTTTCCTAAATTTGACTGACACTTTCATCCATGTCCTGTGTGACCAGTCCACAGACCTAGCTGAAAGGCAGCTTAGTGGGGAGGGACCTAAGAGGGGGAAGGAAGATGTCTTTGGGGGGCCCAGGAAGAAAGAGTGAAGAAGCTTCCTAAGGGTACAAGTGCAGGGTGAGCTGCGGGGGGGAACCCCCAGGTGTGCTGGGGAGACCCAGTGTGTATCTATGTTGACGCTGGGCACACAGCAATGTTTCATCTGCCTACTCATTCAGCAGGTGTTAGCTGAGTGCTTGCTAAATACCAGGCACTGCTCTAGACACTGAGGATACAGCCATGAACAAAACAAACATTCCTGCCTTCAGGGTACTTATATTTTAGTGACACAAACAGACAGTAAATAGGAAAAAAATAAAGCATACATTATGCGTTAAGAAGAAAACACAAGGAGGTGATATAGGGCTGGGGATGGCTTCACCAAGAAGGTGACTTTCGAATAAAGAGGCGAAAGAAGTGAGAGTCAGACCCGTGAATATCTATGGGAAGGGCAGTCTGTGCAGCGGGAATGGCAAGTGCAAAGGTCCTGGGGCTGCAGTGTGGGTGGCATGTTGGAGGAGCAGTGAGGAGGTCTGTGAGGCTGGAGAGGAAAAGTGAGGGAGGGGCGGGAAGAGATGAGTTCAAGGAGGGAAGTAGGAAAGGGAAGATCTCATGAGAACATCAGCCTCTACTCTGAGACAGCAAAAGAGGGACATGACCAGACTCAGACTGAAACAGGCTCACCCTGGCTGCTCTGGCGAAAATGGACTCAAGGGGGTAAGGGTGGCACTGGGGAGACCAGTGAGGAGGATACCACAAACATCTGCTAAAAGACGGACCCACCCACAGAGTGGGCCACATGGAGCTTCAAGCTATGAGGCTGGAAGGGCCAGGCATTGTGGCCATGAAAGCAGATGGTCAGCTGGCTGAGGTCAAGGACATTCACAGGGTGAGGACAGATATGGACTGCCTGGATTCTAGTCTTGACTCAGCATGGCCCTGGGCCAGCCCATTCCTCTCACCGAGCCTAAAACAAAACTAATAATCAGAAGTGCACCCACAGGGTTGTCCTGAGAATTCAGTGAGTGTGTGGATGTACCAACTGCAGATAAACGGACGGTCCTGTCCCATCCTACCCTGTCCTGCCCACACCAGCAATGCCCCAATTCTCCACTAGGGGGAGCCTGGGCAATTCTTCCTCCAGCAGAAATGAAGTTTGCAAGCATCCATCCGGGCTCATCCAGGGAATTGCAGAAGTGCCCAGCATGGCCCTCTGGGGTGGGAATGAAAGCATGCCTGATCTGTCCTTCTAGCCTGGGATTCTGTGGTTGTGGGTGGCAGGAGTTAGTCTTCTCCAAGACATATTCTGAGCAGCCCAACAGTAGCTACTGAGAGGTCGCTACCTGGAGACCTGAAGCTCCCTCAGGCTCACACCATAGCCCCCAGATAACAAACCAGAGTTAGGTGGAAAGGAAAAGCCACCTGTGCTTGAAGATATCTGGTCTGACGTGAGCAGGACAGATGGCTTTTAGTTTACCTCTGCACGTTTGTGTGTTTACTTCCTCTTTTGGTCCACACATTATTCAGCGTGGCTTCTCGAACCTTCACTGAGCATCTGCCCTGTGGCAGGCTCTGTGCTGGGGGATGCTGTGATGCCACAGACGTGCAGGCTTATGAGCCTCCTTTGGCTGGCTCAGATAGCCAGCTGGGGTTTTGAATTTCTCAAGATCTCTCTCATCTCTTCGTTTATCTGAAGTCTAAAGAGTTCCACTAAGATTCCCTTAAAATAGACAAAGGGGGCAGGGCAGCCATGTAGGGATGCATAGGTTGTTCACTGCACAAGAACGGCCAGCTGACTGGGCATGTGGGGACTGAGATTCAGCCTGCTCTCCATTTGCCAAACCCTGAACCTTGGAGTGGGGCTGGATCCACTTATGGGGAGGAAGGAGTAAGGTCCTGAGACACAACCTGGGGGAAACCTCAAGATCAGCTCCGTGGCATCCCCTCTCTCTCTGGCTGTTGCTTCTTCACTATGCTCTCACAGGTCAGGAGACGAACATAAGGATGGATATAGCAAATCCCAAACGACTGTCAAACCTGGGTACTGGGGTTCTCTCCTTTCAGCCCACATTTATCTAGTATTGAGGATGTGCCAAGCACCATAAGAGGCACAGATTGCCTTTGAGGGTATCGTTATACCTTTCACCGTTGAGACAGAAGTATGGTCTGGCTCTCAGGGTCCTGCTTTTTCTCTTGCTAAGCGGATCTGAGCAATCAAGACTGGACTCTATCCTGGCCCTGCCACTTGGGCAAGGCAGTCTGTGTAAGTTGAGGGTCTCAGCTTCCTCCTCTAGGAAATGGGATACCATCAACAGCAACCTGATGGGGGTGTTGTGAAGGGCCAGCAGGCTGGGAAATGACCTGCTCATGGACATTCTCACTAGATGCTAGCTACTTCTAGAAAGCGGGGCCTTCCCCTCGCATCCTCATCACAGCCCCTGGAGGAAAACTATAAAAGATGCAAAGTGGTGAAGGTGACTGGAGGCAGGATTGAGGCCAAAGGTGCTGAGTGCTAGGCCAGGGCATCCGGCCTCCCCACACACCTTCTCAGCCCCCCAGGTCTCCCTCGCAGCTGGAGGAATTGCATGCTCAGATGTGGACAGAGGTGTTTCAGGTACAGGGGAGGCTGAGAGGGATGTTAAGTCAGGCCTGGGAGACAAAGAAGGGAGAGCGAGGCGGGATTTGACTTGCTGCAGTGCGTGTGCAGGTGGAGAAAATGCCCCAGGGTTCCCAAGGGGCCTGCTCTCAGAAACCACCCGCCGGGAGGGTCCCTGGGCCCCAACCTGCCCTGGTCAGGGGGCCCCACTCCCCACTCCACCCTCACCCTGCCCCATCCAGCCAAGGCTGGTGGACCCGAGCACCGACCCGCCTCCCCCAGCAGCCCTCCCACCGCTCCCTCACTTCCTCTGGCTGGCCGGCATGGTGGCAGCCCTGCCTGCTCCCCGGGGAGCCCGCCGCCAGGCCTGATGGCGCTGACGGAGGGAGGGAGGCCGCCAAGCTGTCAGTCTGGAGGTGCCCCTCGGAGCCCCTCCTGGCTGGAGCGAGGAGGGTGGGCCGGCACCGGAGCCGGGCTGTCAGGGCCTTCACAGAGACGAGGCCGGAGAGGCGCTGCCTGACAGCTCGCCCACCGAATTAGGACCATTTGCATGCTAATTTCCAGAGCTCTAACGGGCTGGCAGGCTGGCTGGGGGGTGGAGAGTGTGCAGAGAGAGGCGTCGCGGCCTCCCTGCCCGCCTGGAACAATGCTTGACTGATCTAGCTGCGTTAACGAGCAAATTATGGTAATTTTGTTATTACAAATGCATAGAAATTTCCAAAGCGGGCAGCCATTCAGGGCAGCTCCCTGCTCCTCCCCACTCCTAAATACCGAACCCCTGTTTGTCCACACGGGCCTGGCACCCGCTTCAGGGACAGAGGTTCTGGGGGACCAGGCTTCCTTCAGAGCCTCTTCAGGGAGGCCCAGAGCGAGCTGGTCTTAGGCCAGGGATCCCTTCCCATCTCTGGTCCAGCCCAGCACCCGCCAGACCTCACCCTCCTGTCCCCTGCGGGTCCCTGGGCCTGGCAGTCCCACCACATTCAAGCTGGTTTCTTTCCATTCTGAGCAGGTAATATGGGTGATTCTCCTCATGGGTGCTCCTAGGTCTTGGGAAATTCAGTGATTTCTCTGTTCACTTCATGAAGTGGGCTCAGCAGCCAGGAGGAGATCAGGGACGGTCCGATGAACGAATGAGTGAAGGAAGGAGGAAGGCGGGAAGGCAAGAGAGGAGAGAAGAGGGGAAGGGAGAAGGTGAGGGAGGAAGGCAGGGAAGGGAGGAAGGGAGGAAGAGCAGAACTTATTCTAGAAATGAGGACAGTTAGGAAAGACCCCACCGGGTCAGCTCGCTGGTGGTAGAATTAATCCAAGACCTCACCAGAGTTTATTTGCCAACTGGCAACCCCTCCTGGCATTTACAACTGTCCACTGCTAGAATTACAATTTGTCCCAGTTTTTCTGGTGATCTTCTTTTTGATTAAAAGTACGTGTTTGGAAGCACCCTCCGGAATGCATCCAGACAGAAACCTTTTCCAAGAAAGTGAGCTCCCCACTCCCAGCAGCGCAGTTTGGGTAGCTCCAGCCTCAGGGCAGGGTGGGCACGAAGCTGGATGGTGAGACCCCGTTAAAAACTAGTCCACTCGTGGGAGGGGCCAGCTGGTTCCCTCCCGGGCCTCTGCCTGTGACCCACTCGCAGTCCTCTGATTTTATACAGGGATTTCAGGTTCGGGCTGATGTTACTGAAAGATCAAGAAGCTGCCTCAAGTCCATTTTGGAAGTCAGTGAGGAGTAAATTGTCAATTACAGAGGAGAGCGGCACGGAGTCTGCTCCAGGTGGCCAAGGAAGCCTGGGCGGTCAGGCTCTCCGAGCAGGTGTTTGGGAGGCAGAGACCTAAATATGAGCTGAGACTTTATAAACTCAGCTAGGGTCGTGGC
The DNA here is from genome assembly GCF_049115385.1 of Moschus berezovskii. Classification (NCBI taxonomy): domain Eukaryota; kingdom Metazoa; phylum Chordata; class Mammalia; order Artiodactyla; family Moschidae; genus Moschus; species Moschus berezovskii. The sequence continues at coordinate 68,332,409 of NC_142466.1, forward strand.
CAGATTTTTCTATTTGTCTGATTTTCTAATTGGGTCACAACTTCCAGAGGGCAGCCGAATGCAGGAAAAAAAAAAAAAAAAACACCCATAATCATTTCTTTTTGTCCAGCTGCCTTCCTCGGGGGAAAAACTGAGGGCAGGAGGAGTGAGGCCTCACCAAGGTCCCAGGCTGAAGCTCTGACCAACCTGGGGACAGCTCGGCCTGCATCCCAGGAGATGCTCCTGTGGCTGACCCGGTAGGGCCTGGGGAAGATCCGTGCTCAGGAGGGACATGACAAGGTTGGGGTGGGTGGATGGGTGCGGGAGTTGTGCTTCAAGTTGTTCTAGAAGCCAGGTCACCCAGGGACCACCCCAGGAAGGCCGAGCCTGCATGAAGTTGGGACAAAATGCTTCCTTTTTTGTCGCTTTGGTGAAGAAGTAGAGGGTGTGGGGGGTTATGTCCCACTAGCCCAGTGGGGACAAAGGGACAGGCTGTGGCCACAGGAAACAAAAAAGGCCTCTGACTGCTGTGTGACCTTGAGCATGTCCTTTCTTTGACCTCATCCTCATACTCCTGCGCTGGTTTCTAAGGTCAGTCTGGCCAGTCCATCCCTGGCGAAGTAGCTACAGAGTGTACAAGGGCCACCCCAGCCCTCTGCCAGGCACGAGTTAGAGGAGACCTCCTCACATCACGCAGACACACCCCACCCTAGACCCCTGCTAGCCGCCTGCGGTGCTGCACGTGCAGGCGGGCCCTCAGCTGGGGCTTCTGCTGAACCAGCACCTCTGTCGCTGCCTCCAGGCACCTGCTCTGGACGGCCCCCAAGGGTCCTGGGTGGTGGGTGGTGGGACATGACTGCTCTCCAGATTCCAATCCCCCTGCAGCCACTTCTGCAAGTGACTCTGGCTCCTTTCTGGGGAGTTCTCTTTCCAGGAATGCCCCCTCCTCCCGCCCCGAAAAGTACACAGAAAATCTGCAGAGTCACGAAGTTCTGGGGCCTTGGGGCTTTCCTTCAACCCAAGACCCCTCAGTGCAGACCCGGGACTTCCCCTTATGTCAGAGCGGCTCCCTTGTCTTGGGTCCCGCAGAGGGAGCGCTGTGCTTCTAACAGTCAAACTCCAAACTGGCAAAGCCTTTCCCTTGTCATCTGGACCCAACCACTGGCTAGCTGTGTGACCTTAGGCAAATTGCCATTCTTCAGCCTCAGTTTTCATCTCTGTGAAATGGGGCTAAAAACCGTGCCCTCCTGATGCTATGGTGGGGACCTGCTGAGACCACACACAAGAACTGTACTTTGTAAACATCTGTCCAGATGGTGGCTCATATTCTTCGCGTTGTTGTGAACAAGACCTCGAAATGGTCACAACTGTCACGCATCCTGCTTTGGCAGGACAATGCCCAAGGCACGCATGACCTGGGACTGCGCTTCAGACAAAAGGACGTGCTAACACAGTCGTCATCTGAACACTCCCTTTCCCTCCTCCTTTATGTCCCTGCTCTCCTTCCCACTCCTTCGCTCTCTTTCTCTCAGCTCTGGATCTTCCTGATTCAGATCCTTTATTTGTGCCGTTGCACATAGACTCCTTATAAAGAAAATTCATTTGTTCAGGGTCACCGCGTGGTTTTTCATTAAAAACAAATTACCCGCATTCAGGGAGGACATCTGGGCTTCTCAGGTCCCATTAATGACTATATTTCCAGCCTCCCCAGCCCGGTTGGGCTCCCCTTGCCTGTCACCCTGCGTTCGCGGCCCCAGGAGGACAATGAGAATGACAGTCAACTGAAAGGGAAAACATGAGGGATGAGGGCGAGAGGCGAGTCCCCTGAGAGGGGAAGGAGGGAAAAGTGAAAAAAATAAATAACTCAAACAGAGGGTAACAAGGGCCATTGTCTCAGCATCTTGCAGCGAGGAGCCAGAGCAAATATTGGAAGAGCAAGCTGGGGCGTGTAAGTTGAGCCGAAGCTCTGTTTAATTACAAAGTCGGGCCCCAAGCCCCAGACTCCGGGCTGGACAAGATCGGGAGGAGCATGTGGCCGATTCAAACAATCGATTCAAACAAATTCTCCAGCCCCTCATATCCGTGGGGCACCTACTGTGTGCAGGGACTGGATGGCAAGAGGATTCCAGCGGAGCATCCAGGAGCTGGGCGAGCCCAGTAACTCCAGCTCTCTGAACTCAGCTCACTTACCTCTGAAATGGGGATAAACATTCCAACCTCAAAGGTGCCTTCAAATTGCCACCAGGGGTGATAGGTGTGGCTCTCTTATAGACTGTAAAGCACCATGTGGCTGGGGGCGAGGCTTGTTGCTGGAATTAACTTAGGGGCAGAGGCAGTTTGGCTTCACTCAAAAGCATTTTCCTTTGAGAGGGCAAAGCCCCACTGCTCTCCCTGCCCCCTAAAAGCTCTGGGCGTTGCCAAAAATTCTCTGGAGAGAAGAGTCCCGGAGGGAGTGACCCACAGGCTTAGCGGTGGCGGCCGTCCAGCTGTGGGTCAGTAGCTGATGACGTTTTGGAGACAGGGGCTGTAGATACCAGTGGATCAACGGAAGATGTGAAGACGGCCCCGGTCGACTCAGCCTGGATTTTGGAAGGATTCTGGTATGTTCACAAGTAAAGCATGTCTCAGAACCTTTATGAATATAAAGGTCCCTGCCCCCAGTGAAGCACTCATTCCGGGTGTGGAGCCCCTGAAGGCCATCCTCGCCTGTCACGGCAGGGTTAGAGGACACAGTGACAGCCGTATGGGATTAACACAGCTCGAGGCTCCCTTCTCCTTCAGCTCCACCCCTTGGAAGTGATTTACCTGATTACACGTGAAAGCCTAAGGCCATTGCCTTAGCACGTCCCAGCCCCAGACCTGAAGGGAAATTGCTGCCCACGTGGAACAGTGGTGGCTGGCTTGGGAGCCCTCCAGTTCAGCAGAGGGCTGATATCAGCAGATTTAGAAGCCCTTGTGTTGCAGGACGAGAAAGCCCCCTATGGAGCATCTAATTCAATCTCCTTGCCCCCACCTCCTGCTTTGAGAGAGCAGGAAGTCCCGAGACCACATTCCAAGGTCACACTGTGAGGGTCTGGCAGCCGGAATCAAAACCCAGGTCTCCTGGACTTCAGTTGGACCTTCATGCCCCAGCACACTTTCCATCTCTGAGCCTTTGCTTCTGCAACTCTGTTCTTCCCCAATGTGGCAAAGCAGTCATAAAACCCACGTGGAGTTTCTCCCCAGTCCCAGCATCACTTCTACGCAAGGTTCACATGGGGCTTTAGTCACAGGCACTGCTCAGATCAGGCTACTCCAGACCCCTCATTCTCCATGCCTTGAAGGCACAGGAGCCTCCCCTCCGACTCACATTCAGATCTACCTGGGACAAGCCTGCCATCTGTCAAGGCTGCTGTTTGCAGCACTTCATGTCCCAGAGATTTCTAGTAATTGAGGCTCTGGGTCTTCTTACACATAATTCCTCACACAGCAATGCCCCTCCAACTTCTCAGACTGGCAAACTACCCTTCAAGGTGAAGCTCAGATGACCTTCTCCAGGAAGCCTTCCCTGATTTCTCTCACCTGCCCCAGTGCCCCCAGCAGACCTAGCAGCCTCTCTCCTGCATTTCCTCAGCACATTCCTAGATTTTAGCTCTAAACATAGCTTGCAGGAATGATATTTAATATCAGTGAGCCTGCTGGGCTGCAGCCCATGGGGTTTCAAAGAGTTGGACACAACTTAGCAACTAAACAACAATATCTCACAACTTCATCAAGCTGCCAGAAGTAAAGTCGCTTCTTATATTTTGCTTCCCTGGTGGCTGAGTTGTAAAGAATCGCCTGCCAATGCAGGAGATGCAGGTTTGATCCCTGGGTCAGGAAGATCCCTTGGAGAAGGAAATGGTAACCCACTCCAGTATTCTTGCCTGGGAAATCCCATGGACAGAGAAGACTGGCAGGCTACAGTCCATGGAGTCACAAAAGAGCTGGACACAATTTAGTGACTAAACAACTCACCAACTAGACTGTGAGCTCCCTGAGGGCAGGGGTTGTGTTTGTAACATCACACCTAGCCCAGAGCCAGCGCCTGGTGTTTCTCAGGAAATATCTGAGAATGAATGAAAGGACAAATGAATAGCTACCTGCCATTTCATCCTGGCTGTGTCTGCTGTTCCCCAGGGTCTATATTCCTGGTGTGGCAGAGTGAATGGAGGCCACTAGAGGGCAGCAAAGAGTCAGGAACAAGCAACAGGTGTGCGTGGAGTTCCAGGACTGCCTTGGAAAGGTAAGTAGGGAGCTTAGAAAGTGCCCAGGCCACAGGACCCACAGGAGCTCTGGTGAGAAGGTCATAAGAGCTAAGAACAAAGGCTATTCATTCCCTAAACAAACATGCTGGTGCTTGGGCCAGGGAGGCACTTGAGAAGGGAGCACTGATCCAATCTCACAGGATGCTCTAGCCTCTCCACCAAGTCCTCCCTGGCTTCTGCCGGCGCCTCCCAAACCTGCCCATTCTCATGCTTTAAGTTCTGGTTTTGGGGAAGGGTCTCTACACAAGGCCGACAAAGGTGTCCCTCTCACTCTCATCCACGGGTCTCTGCCATGCCTATGGAGCTGTGCAGAGTTCCAAAAGCTGACAAGTTCAAATCCTAACCTCATGGGCCACTGGCCTCCTCCTTAACCAGCTTCTCTTCCTGTCAACTCCACTCACCCAGCTGGGCTGGCTGGGCCATGCTCCCCCTCACATGAACCGACTCCAGTCGCTGAGCTGGACCCACGCTCAGCCCGCTGCCTCCCTCCTCTTCAGATGGCCAATGACACGCTGCTTACAGCCCAGCTTCTGGCCCCTTTACCAGGACATCTTTCTCATTTGGACCAACCCCAGGTGTCTCCATTTCTTCCAGGCATTCACCCTGCTCCTGCTTAGCAGCACGTTTGCTTGTGACTGGATTCTTTTCCAATTTGGACCTCCCATTGATCCACAGGCTCCAAGGGACGTGGGCTCTGCTAGAAAGCTCTTGACTTGATGCCAGCTGGGCAAGGCCAGCTTTAGGCATGCCTGCTAGGCTTCTCTCCTCACCACCACACCCAGCTCAGACCCCAGTATAAGCAACAGCAATTGTAAATAATAATAATAAATAACACTTACATTGCACTTAATATGTGCCAGGCAAACTTCTAAGAGTTTTTACATATATGACAGTCATCCCTAGGTATCTGCCAGGGTTAGGGACCAGGACCCCTGTGGACATCACAATCCACCAATGCTCAAGTTCTTCATATAATATGATGTAATATTTGCATACAACCTATGTGACCCTCCTGTATACTTTAAATCATCTCTTGAAAAATTGCAATACCTAATCCAATGCGAGTGCTATGTAAACAGTTGGTAACATTCGAGTTTTGCTTTTTGGAATTTTCTGGAATATTTTATGACTATTTTCTATCCATGGCTGGTTGAATCCATGGATGCTGAACCCATAGATCCAGAGGGCCAACTGTACATCATTTAATCCTCATTCTTATTATCATCATCCCTATTTTATAGATGAGGAGGAAACAAGGATCCAGAGAAGTTATATAACTTGCCCCAAGTCACACAGCTGGTGAGAAGCGGGAGGGTGATGCAAAACCAGGCAGCCTGGCTCCAGGTTCATGCTCTCAACCACCAGGCTCCTGGCTTCACCACGCGGCTGCCACTGCAGGCCCTCAGGGCAGCTCAGCCTCCATGGCTGCACTGTTGTAGTACTGAGTTGAGCTCTCCCAGACAGCCCAGTCCCAGCCACTCCCCCACCCCCACCACCTTTTGTATGGCATCTACAATTGCCTGAGTGCCACTATGGGCCAGGCACTCTGCCAGGAACCAGGGACACAGAGGTGAACAAGATAGACTGAGCCTTGTGTGCTGTAAAACCCTCGAGTTCTGTGCAGACCTGGGGGGAACTGGATACGGAAGGAATAAACTAATTAAATTAAATTCCTCCCACTGTGCTTAAATAATGAATGAAAAGAACAGAATGTCTTGAGAAGGGTGTGATGGGGGTTTAGATGGTGTGGTGGGCAGAATAACACTCTGCCCCCCCCCCGAATAACACTTCCCCCAACAAAGATATCTGCACCCTAATCCCTGGAACTCATGACCACATCGGGTTGTATGGCAAAGGGGAATTAAGGTGCTAATTAGCTGACCTGAAGATAAGGAGATTATCCTGGATTAAGCAGGTGAGTCCATTAAAACTACAAGGGTCTTTGTGAGAGGAAGAAGGAGCAGGAGAGAGCAAACCTGGAAGATGGCAGATGATAAAGACTCAGGCCAGGGATGCGGAGCATTTTCAAGCCAAGGAAGGCAGGAGACGATTCTCCCTGGGTGACCTCCAGAAGGCACACAGCCCTGCTGACACCAGGACTTCAGCCCAGGGAGACCCAGTTTGGATTCCCAACCTCCAGAACCATAAAATGAGAAATTACTGTTGCTTTAAGTCAGTCACTAATTTGTAGTGACTTGTCATAGCAGCAAGAGGAAACGAATACATATTTGGTGAAGCCGTAGGTGAAAACGTGGGAGTGAGAGGCAGCCAGGCAGTCTGGGCCAGTGGCAGTGGGAGTAACGGAGCGGGCTGAGTGCAGTAAGCAGAGGAATCGCCCTGTGAGGGGGACTAGGTGCCTCCATCCCTCCCACGGGAGTCCAGGACCCGCTGCCTGCCCACACTACCTCACTGGCCTCAGGGGTCCACTCCAAGCTCACCATCACCTCCCACTTCTTCAAGAAAGCCATCAGTTGAGCGATTTCAATGAATGGCATCTAGAGGTGATGTACACCCATCTACAGTGAGCAGAGCTTCCAGGACAGAGAGCCCACCAGGCTCCTTCTAGGGCCTTTGTCAAACAGCTGCTTGTCTGCTGCAGCCCAGGGGAGGTAAACACAACATGGTCAGGATTTCCTGGCACTCTGGCCTGAAGCCCCCAAAGAGGAGTCCAGAAAGGGGTGTGAGGGCAAGGCGGGTTCATCTCAAAGACAGTCGATTACCTTGCTTCTTAGACTCACTGAAGCCAAAGGGCAGTGAATGCCCCCATCTTTCCCCCAGCCTAGAATTTTTAAGAGTTTCAAATGCCATGTCAATATCCGTTGTGCAAATACCTTCAGGCGGGAATCAACTAGTTACACTGGTCAAGATACTATGGAATCTTTGGTGCAAAACTTTTGGCATTTGCTGGAACTTGATGAAAATAAAATGTGAAAACTGTCTCCATGCTGAGCTGATGTGATGTGCCGTGTTTGCTTTGTTCAACGTAACTAATTAGCCAAGGGCTGTGCAGGGTTGGCAGAGCCACAGGAACTGAATCTACAAACGCTCAAGCAGACCAAGTCGCCCTGATCTGCATATGTGAACACATCCTGAAATCAGAGAGGATGGACAACCCCAACAGCAGAACCAAATTCGAAATAAACAGGAGTCTAAACCACCAAGACTGTGGTTCGTATGGAAAAACATACTATTTTTCCAGGCCCCAAAATTCAATTGCCAAAGTGTACCCCGGACATAATCCCTTTTCAATGTATTCTAAAAGAAAACTTCATCTATGGAAGTCTCTCTTATAATGAAGAGGTGGCAGTCAAATGTTTCCCAGAACCTGTGCTGTGCTGTGCTAAGTCGCTTAGTCGTGTCTGACTCTTTACGACTCCATTGGCTGTAGCCTGCCAGGCTCCCCTGTACATGGGGATTCTCCAGGCAAGAATACTGGAGTGGGTTGCCATGCCCTCCTCTAGGGGATCTTCCCAACCCAGGGATCGAGCCCAGGTCTCCCACATTACAGGTGGATTTGTTACTATTTGAGCCACCAGGGAAGCCCTTCCCAGAACCTAGGTAGGAAAAACAGCTCAGAAGATTTCAGTTTCCCTCGGGATTCACTTCCTGGCTGGAAGGGAGGACTGTTTCATATAGTGATACTGACTTCAGCCTTCTGGGCTCCAGGACTGTGACAGAAATTTTCCCATTGTCTTAAGTCAACAAATTTGTGCTAACTTGTTATCGCAGCCACAAGAAACTCATATGCAGGTCAATATTAATTTTTCCTCCCTCCTGCCTTTAGCCAGACACTCACATAAAAGGACCTACTCTGTGTTATGGGCTATGAGGGGTGCAGATATGAGTAAGGTAGAGGACCCACTGTGCTGAAAGGTGGGCTAGATCTGGGCAGTTTCAGCAAAGACTACGAGTGTGGGCCAGTACTGCCCCCATGAAGCCATTCAAGAATGCGTCTGGAAATCCTGTTGGAGACAGAGTCCCAGAGATGTGATGCTGCTGTGGACACTGGGGAACAGGAGCTAAGGACCTGCTTGCTGAGCGTGGAGTCGCAGCCCTGACACCAGGTCTGGTGCTGAATGAGTGCTGGGGCTGCATGAGAAGAGAAAGCAGGAAGAGAAGGAAAACAGAAGGGAGGGAGGGTGCAGAGAGAGGCGTGGGGCTTCCCTGCCGCAACGCCTGTCTTCCTTCCCCCTCTCCATGCACCCTGCCTCTCTGCAGAGTCCCGGCGGGCTCCGTGGCCGCCCCTGGTAGGTTCCGTTAGGCTGTGCTCATGTGCAGGCCGGTGGTTCCTGCTGCCACCATTAATGGTACCTGCCGGGGGCTCTGCTGGAAGCCCCAGCCATTTGTATCCTGAGCCTGGTAATTAGGATTGGAGGAATCCCAGGGGCTGGAGGGCACCTCTGTCTGGAGAAACTTGGGCAAGTTCAGCCTTGCTCTGAACTCGGCCTCTTTGGAGTTGGCAGCAGGGACCGGCAGGGCCAGCCGAGTGGCCCCGCTTCACCCGCCCATATGCCCTCAGGACTGGACCTGGGGCTGCCACCTCTCCCTCTGCCACCACTGCAAAGCATGCATGAGGGTGCACAGGGTGGCAGAGGGCAGGAGTGCTGAACTGGAGGCAGAAGACCTGGATTCAAGACCTCCCACCTCCAAGCTCTGCAGCTGCGGGCAGTTCCCTAACTTTTATGAGTCTCACTAGCCTCCTTCTGACCCTGGGGACCCTGCCCACCTCACAGGTTGTAACATCGAAGGGCTCCTGGGCAAGCACTTTGCACTTGACAAAGTGATCCACAGCCACGAAGTTACTGGGCAATCCTAACTTGCTAAAGGCTGGGAGACAGTGGGGATGGAGGCAGGCAGAAGGGTGTGTGTCCCGCTGCCTCCCTCTCTTGCCCTGAACATGGTGGCTCTGCCGTGACCCCTCCTGGAGGCAGAAAAGGCAAAGCCTTTGCAGGCATGGATCTGGCAGGCCTCCCCGGCATTGGCAAGGCCCAGGGCAAGAGTACACACAGAGGCCATTTCCCATATGTCTCATATTTAAAAGTCATAAATCAAGCTAACAAACCGTTAAATGAAATATGCTCTGTCCTCCTACCTTGTTAAATAGTCTCCGTAATAACCTGGAAGACCAGGAGCGAATTTAGAATTCTGGGTCTCCTCAGAGCCTGTGCCCGGCCCTGGCTGCATGGGGAAGGCCCACCTGAGCCCTGATCCGCCCGGCTTCCTTCCCCACGCCCAGCCTGCTCGTCTTCACTGGCCTTGAATGCAGGTGTGGACACCCAGGCTTCACGTCCACACTTTGTTCACATTGCCCACAGTCAACCCTGGGCCCCAGGGTGTGCACGTCGGTTATGTGGGCTGGCAAGAAGCCTGAAGGGGCTTAGGGCTGTTTGGGCAGGGGCCCTCCTGCCTGGGCCTCAGGGTGGTTCATGCCGAGTCAGGGCTTCTATTGTGGCTCCACCTCCTACTTGCTGGGCAGCTTAGGACGCCCTAGCTCCTCTCGCATGGCAACCCACTCCAGTATTCTTGCCTGGAGAATGCCATGGACAGAGGAGCATGGTGGGCTACCATCCAGGCAGTCGCGAAGAGTCCGACACGACTGAAGCAACTTGGCATGCACACAGCCCCTCTCCAACCTTCAGCCAGGTCCCGTGCCCCTCTGTGAGGCCGGCGAGGGGTGTCTGAGGGACAGTCAAGGACGCCCCTGTCTCTGACATCCTCCCAGGTGCTGCCACTGGTTGACAAAGAGGCCAAGAAGGCTGAGCTCAGCCTGATTTTTTCAGGTTCACTCCTCAGAAGCAGAGAGGTCACTGGGACCATGTGGGGAGGGATGCCCCCCAGGAACCCCAAATGCCTCCTGCTGCAAAGACGCAGACAGCACAGACTCACCAGGTACCATCCCCGTCAGCGTCGGCGCCGAGTAGCTGCCCTGTCCGGCGGGGGGCACGTGCGGAGGGTACCCAGGGAGGGTCGTGCTCGCCAAGTCGCGGCCTGAGGAGTCAAAGCAACAAATCACAGGGTGAGCATCCCCACGGCCAGCTGCTCCTGTCCACAGTTCCCCTGACATCTGCACATTTGTCATGTCTGGATGCTTGATGCCAGTGTGCACGGGCACACACGTGCGCGCACGCACACACACACGTACTCACCCACCCCTCCTGCCGGGCTCCACCAGCAGGAAGCAAGGATGGCTCAGTCGGATCCCTGGGAAACCAGAGCTCTGACCACACCCCTTGCTCTCTGCTCCCCAAGTAGGGCTTGGACTTCTCCGTCAACACTCCGTTGCTTCTGCTGGGCCTTCTGCACACGGCCCAGCACCACCATCTTCCAAGACCAGCTCAGCCATCTTCCAGCCACCCACAGTGGGCAGGGCTCTGCCTGCCTCAGACCCAAATCTGCTCCTTACTGACTTTTTCCTCTTTGGACCAAGATCTTGTCATTCTTTCAGTGATGGTGCAGGAAGCACCTCCTGACACCAGACACTGTTCTGGGACATAGAGGTTAAGGCCTCGGCCGTTGGGGGCAGAAGTCCAGCGGGCATGTGTTCCCCTCATCGCAGGCTGCCAGCCTAAGGGCAGGGGTGACACCTCATTCAACACCCAGAAAACCTACCTCCACCACAGGGCTCGGCACCTAGTAGGTCTCCGTGAATAAATGTGTGAGTGAATGGTCTGGGTTCCAGGCCAAGTGGAAGAAAACCCCAAAGCAATAGAACTCTGAAAGGACCCTGAGGTTCGGCGCTCAGGGAAAGAGTGGGCTTATAGCTCTCCAAACATTGATGATCCCACGTATGTACTAAGATACTCACGCATAAGAGCAACAATCCAGACCCCGGAAGATGGGACTGTTCAGTGGTTACCTACTGAACTCTGAGGACAAGACCCCACCCTTGGAGGAGGAATTGGCAGTTGCCCCTAAAAGAAAGGGATGCACCTGCTGTCAGACTCTGAGATGTGTAGAGACAGCCCAGGCTGGGGCTGTTCTAACGGGTCGGCTTCCCTACCTGAAGGTGCTCTGGGTGGAGCACCCACCCAGCCCTGGGCCCAGGCTCCCACTCCTGGCGACAACAAACCACAAAGGCTTATGTAGAAATTGTAAACACCAGGCTCTGTTTTCAGTCTTTTAAATCATTAACTCATTTAACCCTCAACAACACTATGAGGTAAAGTACTGATACTGTCCCCACTTTACAGGATAATGAAACAGAAAGATCAAGTAATTTGTCCAAGGTTGCACAGTAAGGACTTGAAGCCAAGCAATCCAGCGGCAAAGACCATGGGTTTAGTCACTCTATTCTACTGCCCTGTACATGTGCCTGGCTGGGCTTCTGTCCCCCGATTCTCAGCTAGGACAATAGGCTGAGCCCTGTCTTTAGGCTACACTGTCGCTAGCCTTACTCCATCATGCAGAAAGAAATTCAACTACACAGTTTTTGTAATATATGTGCTGGAATGAAAGCAAGGACCACAGTGGAGGAGGGAGGCCAGATCTGCCTCCTGGAAGATGGACGCGTTACCCTGATAGGAGGCTACCTGCTGTACGGGGGTTCCTGGGGCCAAGCTCCAGGAGATCCATACCCCACCCATCTTCCTGAGATGGATAAGAGGGTCCTGAGAAGGGAAGGGATTGGCCCACGACACTCTCCTCATTTCAGGCAAGGCTGGAACTGGAATCCAGCTCTCCTATTTCCTGGGCTTTGGTTCTTTTTTCAACAGGGATTGTCCTTTCGGTCACATCTGAACCTCAACAGTTTCTGCTGCTGTTACATACACTTTAAACCCTGATCCGCAAAACGGAAATGCAGTGCCTCGCCAAGGTACTCAACTCAAGAAGCTAGATAAAAAAGCAATAAAATGAACCTAGGGAAAGGAGGAGGAAGGAATCGATAAAGAAAAGCAGAAAATAATGAATTAGGAACCAGAAAAGCAGCCACAATAATAAAAACACGCAATAATAAATAGTAAATTCAACCAAGAGTTGTTATTTGCAAAGACCAATGAGATGGACAAACCAAGGACCAGACTCAAAAAAGAAGGCACAAATTTCGAGATGAGGAATGAGAAGATACAGCCAGAGATATGGGAAAGATGACATTTAAAAAACATAGAAACATGCATGGATGCTCTATGCTGCCAAACGTGGAAATCTCGTGAAAAGGCACAATTTTCTAGGAAAACATGAATTACCAAAATTAACTCAAGAAGAGGTAGAAAATATTAACAGCCAAATCACATCAGAAAAGGTTGTTTAGAGTTATTTTTAAAAGTAATATGCCTTGTCCATGTAGTTTTGGGGGCATTTGTTTTTGTCTTTGGAAAGTTCTTTTAAAATTTCAAGGAATACACACTTATATTATTAAGCTGATCCAGGATATATAAAGCTAAGAAAATGTTCATTTTGCCAAGGTGGCAAAATCCTGATATAAAAATTTAACAAAGTCACTCAAAAATGAAAATTAATGGCTGGTCTCACAATTTATTAATATGTAGGCAAAAAAAATCTACTCTCTCATTGATGAAGCAATATAGAATAGTACACCATGACCAAGTAAGCTTTATTCCAGGTATGCAAGGTTGCTTCAATATTAAAACATTGGTTGGGAATTCACATTACTATGTCAAAAATTCACATTAATATATTTAAATTAATATATTTAACATGATTATATCAAAAGCTGTGGAAAAGGCATTGGCTAAAACTAAAGAACACTTATGACTCAATAATAAAAAGACAAACAACCCAGTGTAAAAATGGGCAAAGGACTTGAAAACACATTTGTCTAAAAAAGATATACAAAAATGGCCAATTCCCTATCAGGGAAATGCAAATCAAAACCACAGTGAAATACCATGTCACACCCACTAGGATGTCTATAATAAAAAAGACAGTTTATGACAATGTTAGAAAAGATGTGGAAAATTGGAACACTTACACTCTGTTGGTGGGAATATAAAATGGGGCAGCCACTTTAGGAAAGTCTAGAAGTTCCTCAAAAAGTTAAGCATAGCCTTACAGTGTCTCCCAAGAAAAATGAAAACATGTGTCCACTCAAAATGTGTACATGCATGCTTCAAGCAACATTATTCATAATAGCCAAAAGAGTAGAAACAATTCAAATATCCATCAACTGATGAATGGATACCGAAAGCGGTGTATATTCATACAACACACTTCAGTTCAGTTCAGTTCAGTCACTCAGTCGTGTCCGACTCTTTGCGACCCCATGAATCACAGCACGCCAGGCCTCCCTGTCCATCACCAACTCCCGGAGTTCACTCAAACTCATGTCCATCGAGTCGGTGATGCCATCCAGCCATCTCATTCTCTGTCTCCCCGTCTCCTCCTGCCCCCAATCCCTCCCAGCATCAGAGTCTTTTCCAGTGAGTCAACTTGTCGCATGAGGTAGCCAAAATATTTCAGTTTCAGCTTTAGCATCAGTCCTTCCAATGAACACCCAGGACTGATCTCCTTTAGGATGGACTGGTTGGATCTCTACTTAGCAATATAAAGGAATGAAGTACTGATACAACATGGATGAAGCGGAAAGAAGCCCATCACAGAAGACTACCTACTGTATGATTCTATTAACATAAAATGTACAAAATAGGCAAATCTGTAAAGAGAAAAAGTAGATTGTTGGTTGCCTTAGGCTGGGAGTGGGAAATAGGGAGAAGGAGAGAAACTGCTAATGGATATAACGTCTTTCCAGGGGCATGATGCAATGTTCTAAAATTGGCCATGGTGATGGTTGCGTGACTTTGTGAGTGTCCTAAAAACCATTGAATTGTAGACCTTATATGGGTGAATTTTATGGTATGTGAATTATGTCTCAATAGTACTGTTATGTTTTATTATTGACATCTATCATCACCATCATCTTGAAAAAGAAAAAGTCATTTGACACCAAAAATGTAGGAAGGACATAATATTAAACGATTTCTTAAACCAAATAAATTTGTCTTTATGGGAAAAATATACAACAAAATAAAAGATTAATAAATTGAATTATTTAATAAAATAGACCAAAAACCTCTTGCCTGGTTAAAAACAATATGTGTGTGCCAAGTTGCTTCACTCGTGTCCAACTCTTTGTGACTCTATGGGCATGGCCCGCCAGGCTCCTCTGTCCATGGGATTTCCCAGGCAAGAATACTGGAGTGGGTTGCCATGCCCTCCTCCAGGGGATCGTCCCAACCCAGGGATTGAACCCATGTCTCCTGCAGCTACCTGCATTGCAGGCAGAATCTTTACTGCTGAGCCACCAGGGAAGCCCAGAAAACAATATAAGCAAAGTCAAATGATACATGGTGGACTGGAGGAAATTATTTGCAGCATATACCATAGATAAATGGCTACTATCCCTATATATAAAAAACTCATAAGAATCAAAGGGAAGAGCCCAAAAATCTCACAGAAAAATGGGCAAAATTCAGGAACATAAAACTGTTATTTGTTGGGTGACTGGTCAACCAACAGAATAACAGCTTCCTTTGAGGTTCCTATGAGCCAGGCTCTGGGCCAGTACTTCACAGGGCTTATCTCAGTCAACAACCCCAGAAGGTGGGTGCTGTTATCATCCCCATTCTACAGATGAAGAGATGAAGGTTCCAAGCAGCTGATGTATGTGCCCAAGGTCATACAGCTGATGATCATGATCGCTAACATTTTTGCAGCACTTACTGTATTTTAGGCCTTGTTCTAACACTAGGAAGAGTTCTGAACACTGTTCACTGTGTTTTATAGATATTAACTCATTTACTCCTCAAACACTCTATAGGTCCAATATCCCCATTTTACAGATGTGGCACTAAAACACAAGAGGTTAGGCACCTGCCCGGGATCTCACAGCTAGTGAGAGAAGCACGGCCAAACCCAAGCATTCTGGCACCAGATCCCTCTCACTCTCCCAAGACACGGGGCACTTGTTCTTTCCCCATCCCTAAACTGGGGATCTCCAGATTGCAAGAGCTGCTCCCATCCTCCCTCCCCTGCACTGTCAGGGCACACAGTAGGTGCTTAGAAAATACCCGCCAAGGTGAAAATTAATCAAAAGACATTGGCTCTACCACCTGAAAGGAACTTTGGTTCCCATCTCCCCAAAGTCTCAGAAAGCCCTTCACTGTGAAAGCCACAAGATAACCAGGCCTCATTTATCTGTTTTTTGCTTGGATGCAACTTTTTCTTTTTCATATTCGGCCCATTTCTACGTAGGCTCTCTCTACGTACACTAATGGGGGGAAATGTGAATCCAATTAACTTCAAATTTAGCTCATAATGAACTTATCTCATTTTGCTACCAGCTCCATTCTCATCGTGTGGCAGTAATTAACCACTGGGGGTTGTCACTCCCAGACACATGACATGGAGATCCTCCCAGCCCCTCACTTCAAACCCTTACAGAATTCATTACCCTGACAGTACGCAAACCCTTCACTTTGAATACCACAGGGCACCAACCAAACTCCCCCTCTATCTGCCCGAATGTGAGTATGAGCAAGAAAAAGAAGAAAGTGAGCCACTGAGAAGCCTTGAGTTATTGTGAATGAGATGGGAGCAAGAGGCTGCTGATAGCTCCATGGCCAGAGAGGGTCTGACTGCCTAGACAGCCCTGGGTTGGAGGTTCTCCCCAGAGGCGGGAAGTCTCCACCACAAAGTCCAAGCTCTAAGGAACATGGCAGAGTTGATCAGGGAAAGCTAAGTCCTTTGCAGACTGGCGATCATATCCACCGGGGACTGTTAATGCTCAGGAAGTCTGAACATCCCAGGCAGAGGCAACGGTGACTTGTGTGACCTTAGGTGAGTTCGACCACCTCTCTCAGCCTTCATTTTCCTATCAGAACACTCAAGCAGTGGGAACAGATAGCCTCTGGGGATTTTTTCTGTTTTAACATTCTACAGCTCAGAGGCCTCATTTTAGCCCTGTGTTGATAGAAGTGGAGGCTGGCGCCAGCTGCTATAAAGATGCCCACCTTGCCGCAGCACTCCTACCCGCAGTATCAGGCACCCTGGATCCCCTGGATTAAATCCTAGTGAAAGGAAGGTAAGCACCAGTCTTGTTTTCCTGTCTTCAGGAAAGGATCTTATGGCAGGAGATGAGGCTGTCAACCTGCACTTTGTTGCCAAGGACACCTCATCAAATGTTCCCACAGGAGATCAGGCACTTGGCTTGGAGAACAGCTTTTATTCAGTGGTGGCTAGTTTTCAGATGTTGGAACTCTGGATTCATTTCATTTGGGAATCTCCTGTCTATGTGAATGTTGACTCAACTCCAGTTTGTAAAATATACACTGAGGGCCAAAGAAAATGTATCCAAAGACCACGTTTAGCCCCCATGGCCAATTTTCAACCTTTCTCATTCTCAAAGCTCTCGAGTCCTATCTGAACCATCCCATACCACCATTCCACCAGTTTCATCACCTCCCAGGCCTTTTAAGCACAAGAGCCCAGCCTGGGTGTCCAGGTAACTACCAAAGAGGTAGCCACCAGGCAGGGACAGAACGGGTCAGGGGATGGAGGAAAAGCCCTGCAGGAGGTGACTCCTGAGACCTGAAGCATGACCACAACCAGCTCCCTGGGGCCATCTCCTGCCACCTTGTTTCATGGGTGACAGCCCCAGCCTCCCAGCCACGCTGGCTTCCCAGACACCCCTCCTCCCTCGAGCCCAGTCAGTCCCCAAGCCCCTCCTGACTCTCCATTGCGTGGTGCCCTCTCCTCCCTGGCCCAAACTGCGCAGGTCAGACTGTTCTTCCCTTTGCTCTGTTTTCTAGCAATCTCATCTCAGTCCCCTGCCCTTCCTGCCACACCCTCTGTGGCCATTTCTTCCAGAGCCCTGGCATCCAGCCCCTGATCCCCTTGGCTCACACTGAAGGACAACTTGGAATCACACAGAAACTCAGTGAAGGCTGAACCCAGTGAGGGCTCTGAAGCTAACACTTCCGATTCTGTCTTGGTTCAATAATTTAACCAGAACTGCAGACACTTCCACTTCTATGACATTTTCTCAGAAAGCTCTTCCTCAGAGTCATGGAACCATGAGAAACCCTTTTGCATGTTAAGAAACATTATTAAAACTTTAAAAGAAAAGGTCATAAAGGTGGGAATCATAGCCTTTTCACGTCATGGGGCACTGTTAACTGTCATACCCAGGGATCATATCTCTAAGAGAATGTACCTGTGTTTGGAGATTCTTTACTACTTGATTAGAGCCCAGAAAAGGGGAAGTTACATGTGAATGTGTAGATTTATCTCAAATAGAAAAGAAAACTCCAAAGGTTTGGGTTTATTGCCCCATAGGACATTAACTGATTCTGTATCTAATCCAGAAATTTTATTCCAACATTCAAAAAAATTGCCTTTCTACATGGACGATATAAACCCTGTTCCTCAAATGTTCTTGGAACCACTTTTATCTTTTTATAGGTTCACTCATTAATTTACGAGTTGAATAAAATCTTCACATGTGCTCATTCGATATTTATACATGAGTTATGTTCTTAATTCTTTAAAAATTTACATTTTCTCGCTCGTTACAGGAAAAAGTCAACCAACTCTGAGTGAGATGAATTGAAGGTTTTCAACCAACACCAAAGCAGGTGACAGTAAACAATTGCTATCTTAGGGGAGGGAGAGAGGAGCAAACCTACAGCCAGGATCTGGTACGGGGATTAATCCGGCTACACAAACCCTGGTGTGTGCCTATACGTGTGCATACACCACCAGGTATCTTTGTTCCAGCTGGTGTTTGAAGCGTGTGACAGTTTGAATGGGGGTTGCTCCCTGCTCTGGAGTCTCCCTTTGTTCAGACCTGCCACAGGCAAAGGATGTGTGAGCCGGGAGTGCAGACAGGGAGCATTCAACCTAGAGGGGGAAAGGCTGCCGTGAGGCAGCACACAGCACACAGCATGTGTCCTAAGTCTCCTCAGTCGTGTCCCACACAGAGTGGACAGGCCCATCCAGTCATTAAGGCAGACCTGGCCATCTCCTAAGGACAGGTTTATTAGCCATTAGTTTAGGTAGTGCTATTTACTGAGAAATAATAACCCTCAATTTCTTTTCCCCAAATTACTGAATCCCCACTTTTGATGATGTCTGACTGACCCTTCTCTTCATTGTCAGGGCTAAAGATCTAATCTAGATTTGTGAGCAGGAAGACAACTCTGAGAATTCATTCATCAGGGCTCTGTTTACTTCACAGCTTCAACCCTCCCCCTTCTTTCATTCCAACAGCCTCTGTCTACTGCCCTGGAATCACTGGGAACTTCCGGACTCCAAGGACTATGTTTTAATTGCAAGGGAATGTTTGAATTTCATCTGCCTGGCATTTTAGAGCAGACACCGGGGCTCAGTCAATATTTCCATGTACATTTATGACATGATCTTCCTCCACTAGCAACTGTTGATCCAATATAATAAACTTACAAAGGCAGGGTTCTAATGAGCAAGGCTGCAGAGCAGCTCTGCCACGCTCATGGCTCTGGGCATGCCTGCCAGGACAGGTGCTGCTCCAGGGACAGATGGAAGCTATTGTTTATAGCAGGAGCATGGCGAGGGCCACTGTGGGCAAGCTCAGGTCTTCACTCACTCATTCATGTATTATCTGATCCCTATTGAGTTCTAGCCCCCGAGGACCTGGGGGTGACAATAATGATAATAATACCCACAACAATAACAGCGATTGCTTATTTAGCTCTTACTAAGTGCCGGGCACCATTCAAAGTGTTTGCATGCATTATCTCATTTAAATGTCACGGCCACTCGGGGAGATACAAACCTTGATAATCCCCAGTTTGCAGATAAAATGGTGGTGTTTGGAGGCAAACCGAGGCCATCTAATGCCAGTCTATGCCTTTGCCACCCCTGTCCCTGCACTATTCTGCTTCAGTAGATGAATTGGAAAATATAAAACACACCTTCTTTTTGACCTGCAATTCTACTTCTAGGACTTTACCTATGGAAATATGCAGAAAAGTACACCAAGATTCACCTTTAATGGGAAGGGAGGGACGGAGACAATCCAAGGGCTTCCCTTGCAGCTCAGTCGCTAAAGAATCTGCCTGCAGTGCAGGAGACCCGGGTTCGATCCCTGGGTTGGGAAGAGCACCTGGAGAAGGAAATGGCAACCCACTCCAGTTATCCTTGCCTGGAAAATCTCATGGACAGAGGAGCCTGGTGGGCTGCAGTCCATGGGGTCGCAGAGTCAGACATAACTGAGTGACTAGCACTTACTTACACTTAGTGAAAAATAGATAAATCTATCTGCTGACAGACACATAAAAATGTTACTGAAAGTATACACATGACATGGTTAACTTTGGGGTGAGGATTATGGATGGGAGGGCTGAGGTTGGGGAAAGGAGAACTATTTTTCATTTTATATTTTTCTGTATGGTTTGAATATTTAACCACTTGCATGTATTACTTTTTGTTCAAAATTAACTTTTCGATTTAAAATTAACATTTTCTTAAGAACCAGACACTGTCTGTGCCCCAAGGGGCCCACTGACAGCCTTGAAGGGGGGGTAATAATGAATCTAAGATGCACGAAATGCATAACTGCTCCCCCAGCCACCCCCATCCCTGCTCCCACCTCAGCAGCTCCTGGGCCAGAGCTGTCACGGTGGGCACTCCCTGCTTTCAAAGACAGCATTATGATGCCAGGAGCACCTTGGTCAAGTCACACGTCCACAGCTTATGATCACACCAGCCCTCCCCCAAGCCAGCACTCAGCCTTACGCAGAAAGGAAATGCAGTGATGTCCCGCCCACCCAAAACGTGCCATCAGGCAATCTCAGCCCTGACAATCTGGCTGTAAGTTGCCAAAAGGTGGGCCCAAAGCCTATCCCTAGAGCCCCCGGGGCACCAGGTCTGGCAGGCCAGGTCCTCACTGGCACACAGTTCCAATGAGCTCAGTGGTCTGGCTTCCCAGCTGCCAGCAGATTGAAAACAGCAAAATAAGAAGCGGGAGAGAGACTTCCGGAGCCAGGCAAACTGATGTTAGGAGAAGTGACAGGTGACAGGTGAGCAGCAAGGATGGAGACAGGAAAACAATATAATCCGACATAAGAAGCCCAGACTTCAACAGGCTGGGGTGCCTGGTGGAGAGCAAGCCGCCTGCTTACAGACCTCCAGAGGCTTTGCCACTGCAGCCGGAGAGGTTCAGCGATGCGCGTTCAGAGACGAATCTGGGTGCTGTCACTGGAGGAGGGTGAACTTCTGTCTCTCCAGCATGATTATCTGCATCTCTTATCTGAGAAGCCCACATGACAAACCAGTGCTTTGAAAGTCAGCTTGAGACCTATATAATCATAGGTAGCAGGTGGAGAAAAGCCCAATTGTCCATTTTAGTCCAGGATGGGTCCTTGGAGAACACTGGCATGGTGCATGGCAACAGAGAAGACCACCAGGAGACTGGATTGCTGATGGACACCCGCCACACTTCCACTCCTGGTTAGGGTACGTGCCCACCCAAGCTGGCTGGAGAATATTGAAAATGTAATCTTGCCTCCCAATGTGTCAGAAGCATGGTGTCCCATGGCTGGACTGAAACTTGGAAGTTTCCCAGTCTCCTCCCAACTCAAGGCTGACAGTATGCTCATCATGTTTGCGATGAGAAAGGAAATGCAGTGATTTCCTTTCTCCAGGCTGCTAAGGCAGATTCTTCCCCAATATAATGGTTGGGAATGTCTTCCTTCTCAAGAATTGGTTTACACATAAACTATATGATTCCTAAATAGAAAGTGGAATGGGTTCAGGAACATACAGAAAGCATAGAGTTCCCTTGAGGCGACCTTCCAGACTAGGGGACATTACATCTTTGTAAAAGGGTGCAGTGTGGCGTGGTGGTTAGGGACACCACTGGGTGTACTTGCCGAGTGGGTAAATTCACATACGATAGTTGGAGCTCTGTTGAGCTCCATTTGCCAGGTGCTCTTCTACGTGTTTTATGCCTTGTCTCATTTAATCATCAAAATAATCCCACATTGTAGAAATTATTATTATTGCTGCTGTTGACATTGAGAGGATGAAACTAGAGGTTAAGTGCACTGGCTCTGGGAGCAGACTACTGGATTCAAATCCCAGCTCTGATCTTTATTAGTGCTTTTATAACCTTGGGCAAGATTCCACTTGAGTTTGCTCATCTATAAAATGGGGCTAATGGTAACACCACCTCCTAAGACTGTTTAAAAGAACTAACGAGTTAGTATAGGTGAGGCCCTTAGAAAGGTGCCCAGCCCATACATGTGTTCCCAGCTATGACTGTTATTCCCTCCAGTATTTAGAGGAGGCCACTGAAGCTGAGATAGATTAAGTAACTGGCCCAAGGTTGCACAGGCAGAAAATGGTCCAGGAAGGGGCTGTGGGGGCAGGATTAGAAACCAGGCAACCTGTGCTCTTAACCACCAAGTACCAAATCTAGGATGGGTTTAATATAGCCAAGGATGGTGGGAGGCACCTACTGGACCTCTCCAGCTAAAGGGTGAGGTTAGGGCTAGAGGACCAAGTAGGAGGGCCCTGGACTGGATGTCAGAATGCCCTTCTGCTTCCTTACAGGGACTTCAGGCAGGTCCTCCCCTGTCTGAACATTCTCATCTGTGAGCCCAGAGTTTCCCTCCCAGGTCACCCACCTGGAGGAGCTTAGACAATGGTAGAGAAGTGAGGAAGATGTATTACCGGGTTCTCGGGCTCCTTCCACATCTGGCTGACAGCCCATTTATTTTAAGAAATAGTCAACAGGTGCGTGTTACAGCCAGAAAAGTCTCCAATCAGCTTCTGATCTACTGTGACGGGATCGAGGCCAGTCACAAACCCTAAACCAGTGCCTCGGTGCATCCCCTTCTGGCCTGAAAGGTAACAGCCTGGAAGATGTCATGAGATCCAGGCCCAGAAACAACAGCGCCCAACCGGATGACGCCCTCTCCCTCCAATCGTTTCCTCCAAAACACACAGCGAGGCTGAGATTAGAAATCGCTGCGGATAAGGCCCACACAAGAGGAGGCTGAGCAGGTGCGCTGCTTGCTGAGGAAAACCAAGCCCATCCCACAGAGGCACCTCCCAGGGTGCAAGGCAAATTAATGTGCTGCAGAGAACATGCATTAAATCGCACTGCTGGGGCTGTGGGCTGCTGACATGCCAGCCCATCCCTCCCCGGCCCTCCCCTTCCAGAGAAAGGCCGAGTCAGGTGCCAGGGCCTCTGAGAAGCACAGCGTAGCTCCGACTCTTATTCGTAAGCCTCTGCCGGTTCTGGTATCGCCCATGCCCTGCCCCTCTCCTGGGCCATCAGGATCACAGAAGGGAGACTGCAACTCAGGAGGGGCCCTACAGACCTGGAGCATCACGAGGGGCAAATGTCAAGAGCCAGCAGAGCCTGAGTTCAGTTTGACAGTTATTCACCATCTCAGTGCCCACAACTGGGCAAACAGGCTCAGGGAGGCTCAGAGTTCTGCCCAAGGTCCCACAGGTAGCAAACAGCAGACCCGAGATTCAGTTCCTGCAGTCGCAGTGAAGGCTTCCTGGAGGCAGCAGCAGAGGAACTGAGCCTCAGTCGGTAGGGCTCCTCCAGGGGCCCCGGGAGCAGGGCTGAGGCTGAGCCAGGGCAGGATGGGCAGTACCGGTGGGTCCCATCACCATGAGTGAGCCTCGAGGGGCAGCGTGCTTGAGACTGGTATGAGTTTCCTCAGGAACTGGCGGAAGTTGGGGTAAGGTGGGTGGGCGGCTGAGGAGTAAGGAGGGAGAGCCAGGGTCCCAGAGGTGGGATTAAGAGCCAGGCTGAGGAGAGAACACACGAGTTCTCTGGGTAGCCTTCACACAGTCTCAAAGGCCACTTTGGAACTTTGGGGAGCATCAGCATTGGGGAGCACCAGCGTGCAAAGGACATGAAAGGTCGACCAGGCAGGGGTTCCGGCCATGTTCCCTGGGGCTCCCTGGGGCACTGGGGGCCTCTAGGATGGCCACCCCCTCAACCACTGAACCTCGAGTCTGACTATTTACATAAACGCTTCCCAGGAAGATCTTATCTGAGCAAAAATTTTCTTGACACAAACTAAAACTAAAACTTAACAATTGTTGGAAAATCACTAATGGCAGGTAAATGAAAAAGTCCCTTTGAGGATGAGGCCCAGAGCTCCATGCACGGTCAGGCCTGGGCCCTACAAACCCTCAGCTCCGTGATCCAAATAGGTGTGGGCACTGGTGAATAAGTCCATCTGGATCTAACTTGCCATACAAGTGTGCACGTGCATGTGTGTGTGTATGTGTGTATGTGTGAATGTGATTTTTGTCACATTTTTGTATTTATTGAGCCTGCCAGACAGGACCAGGTAGGGGAACACACACAAGAATCAGACTTCCTGGAATCTGCCACTGGCTTCTCTCTGCACTACCAATAAGTGATTACACCTCCATGAGCCTCACTTTCCAAATCTGCAGAATGGGGATGTTACGCTTTGCCCTGTCCGCCAGGATTCCTATGTTTTGAGAATAGAGGAAGGAGAGATGGAGAAAACGAGAATGAGAAGGAGGAAAAGTCTAGCTTTCTGGTGAAAAAATGGAAACATTCAAAGATGCAACCCAACGTGGCACCAGCTTGAATTTTAAAATCCCGTGGGTCGGTGCACACCACCCCTGCCAACCCAGCACTCTTCATGTAGTCTCAGCAGGTTCCCTAATTTCTGCCACTCAGGTTCCTTGTCTACAAAATGGATATAACACCCATTTCAGAGTTGTTTGAGGTCTCAACCAGGTCATCAGGGAGCCTGGACTCAGGACCAGCATGTGGTCAAAGGCCTCCTCCCTCCCTCCTGCCCAGGCCCCGGGTCCCCAGGCTCCCCCTCCCATCACAAGCTCCTTCTGCTCCAGCCATCCCCACCAAAATGAACCTCACTGGGCCAGAGGACTCAGAGAATTAAAACACGCAATCAAACAGCTTCTTGATGGGAAATGCTTTAGAAATTTTCGGCTCCATTTACTTCTCAATCTAATTTTGTCCTCGGATGCACATTATGCGCAAGATGGGATCTCATGTGGTTTGCCTGCGCTCCGCACACCAGCAGGAGGCAGCCCACGTCTCAACTGCTGCACACGTCTTTCCACCGCCGTGAGTGGCATAATGAGGGCACCCCTGGGCAAGAAGGCCCATCCTGGGCATCCTGGCACCCACAGCCCAGGCTCTCCCACCAGTGCCCCTGCGTGGGCATTGGGGGAGACATCACCAAGCCACAGCCCCTCCACATCCACAGCCAGCTCAGGCTCCAGTGTAGACTCCAGTCACCAACTGTCTCCCTGCCTGGCTCCACTTCCTCCAGCACCCCAGCCCCTCCGCAGACAGACAGTGCACCCCCCATTCCCACCACCTCAGGATAAGTCCAGACTCCTCGCTGCCCTCCATTCCTGCTAAAGTAGTGGCGCCCCCAATTCCCACTTCAACTCCAGCCCCAAAGAGCTTGCTTCCCCCCAACTTGCCTCCAAACCTCAGCACATGTTGCTGCCTTGGCAGCTCTGGGCAAACTCCACCAATGTCACCGCCTGTGGAAAACCTCCTCAGATCCTTGCCCTGCCCACCCATTAGTCCTCTCAGAACCCCTGTGCCTGCTCCATGTTATACCGCTCGTCAGGCTGCCCAGGATGGCTATCCGCAGAAGACACAAGACTGAACCGTTCCAGGGCAGGAACATTGTCCCATTCATTCATGTCTTCCCACAAAAGTGGTACAGTGCTTAGTGGGGCCAGAGAAAAGCTTACTGGTCCATTCGTTCATTCACTTATTCAGAAAACCTTCCTGGGAATTCCCTGGTAGCACAGTGGATAAGAATTCACCTGCTCCTGGACAGGATATGGATTTGATCCCTGGTCCCAGAAGACACCACATGCTACAGAGCAGTGAAGCCTAAGCACCTAAGCTTGTACTCTGCAACAAGATATGCCACTGCGCAAAGCAACAAAGACTCAAAGCAGCCAAAAATAAAAAAAAAATAAGAAAACCTTTCCAAGCCTTTCTTCTAGGCCCAGCCCTGTGTCAGGTTCTGGGGATTTTCTGCCCTTAAGAAAAGGAGCGGAGAAGGCAATGGCAAGCCACTTCAGTACTCTTGCCTAGAAAATCCCATGGACGGAGGAGCCTGGTAGGCTGCAGTCCGTGGGGTCGCTATGAGTCAGACATGACTGAGCGACTTCACTTTCACTTTTCACTTTCACACATTGGAGAAGGAAATGGCAACCCACTCCAGTGTTCTTGCCTGGAGAATCCCAGGGACGGGGGAGCCTGGTGGGCTGCCGTCTATGGGGTCACACAGAGTTGGACACGACTGAAGTGACTTAGCAGCAGCAGCAGCAAGAAAAGGAGGCTTTGAGACCAATGGGTGATAATTTTCCATCATCCTCGCTGGAGAAAAGCCACCAGCAAAGCTCAGGGTTATCCAAGTTCTAAGAAAGAGAAGTGCCTCCGACTACCTCCCAGGACTCCTCAGGGCTGGGACTGGACCACTGGGTCCTCGCTTCTTCCCTCCCTGCAACTCTTCAGTCCAGTTACTCAGCAAAAGTCATCAAATCCTGAAGAAACAGCCCAACCCCACCCCCAGGCTCCAGGTCCCACTGCTGCCTCTCACTAGGGCGTTTCTGGACTCCACACAGCCATTTCCCCCTCTCTTCAGGGGGTTTCTGGCGTACGTACAGACATCCCTGGGTCTGAATTTAATGATACCTCAACTCCTATGGAAGGGGTTGACTGCAGTCAATAAATGATCCAAAGAACGAGACCCTCCTAACTCCAAAGCCACGGTGCTCTCAGTTCTGCTAGCTTGGATCTCTTCTCTCACCCCCTAATTCTTCAAACATCTTTGTCCACCTGACACCATGAACACCCTTCTTTTGTTCTGAGAACTTTCCATCTTAAGAGTTTAGTGTCCTCACGGCAGAAGTTAGAAGTTTGCTCTCCCAGCCTCCCCTGCAGCTCAAGCACAGATGCCATCTTGGCTCCATCAAGCAGACACACATGTGAGTCATTAATTCAGAGGCAAGTGACACAAGAAAGAAATAGGTGCCTGTGGAGATAAAGGTCCTGTGGTGATGTCTGGTGTCCAGGGACAGCAGCATGAGCTGAGGGTTTTGTGTCCACAGGCCAGGAGGTGGCATTTCCACAGAACCAGTCATGTGGTATTTCAAGTGTGGTTCAGACGCTCAGGTGTGGTTCAGATGTGATTCCCGGCTGTGAAGCCTCCAAGCCTGGTTCTGTGGGCCTCCTGAGAATCCTAACATCTTTTCTACTTAAGCAGCCAGAGAGAATTCTGTTGTTCCCACCTCAGAGTTATGGTTGCTTCAGGCTCCAGGATGGAGAGCATTCGTGGTCTGCTTTGTCCTCCACCAATCATCTTTTCCTAGACTTCTCTGTGACTTCACCCCAGCCACCCTTGTTCTCCAGTTTCTTCCTAGAGCTCTGCTGCCCTCAAGATTTTGTGTCTATGCATCTTCACCAGCTGAATCCATCTCCACCATGCCCATGACTTCCAAATTGGTGTTCCCAGCCCTGATGCCTAATCCATCACCTTCTGGATGTTCCCATTTGAGCATTCCTGGGAGACCACAAAATACCTAAACCAGCTCTTCTTCCTATTGTCTTCATCTGACTCCATTGCCCCAAATTCCTAATGGTGAGGCTTAGTTCCTTCGTCCAGGGAGTTGCCCTCTGCATCTGCCTGGTGTGGCACAACCTTAGCCAAGTTGCTTCACCTTGCTGAGCCTCAGTTTCCTCTTCTGAAAAATGGGGTTCAAGTCCGTCACAACCCCACCCCCAAAGGATGGAGGGAAAATTGGAAAATAACAGCTGCAAAATCAGTCAGTGAATTGTAAAATGTGGTCCATAAGCAAAAAGATATTAGCATCCTTTTAGGATTTGGTTTCACTGAACAATTTCCTGCTCACCTTAGAGTGATGCTCGCCTGCCATTTCCCCTTCCTTTAGAGTGGGGAGGCCTCCCACTTTCTTCCCTGGACCAGATTACCCTAGGGATTTTTAAACTCACCATCCAGCTGTTCCCATCCCCCCACCCTCAAAACACAATTGTGACAGTCAAGCAAAGAAAGGCGAGAGAGGGGAAAAAAATCCATAAAGGCTCGGCAAAGCCGCGGCCAGTGGAATTCTCCAGCTCCTGACCACCAGTTAGTGACGTCAGGATTTATAACTGTATTAAATGGTGTGACAGGGAGCCTTGATATATCAGTTCCCCCTTCTTCCCAAATCACAGACAATAAAAGCTTTGGCAGTGAAAGTCATTCATCATCATAAAGACCTGAGACATCCCAGTCATCAATTTCACTCACATCCTTAATACACTGGAGGGAACGCAGGAGTTGAGCACCTCCAAAAGGGGGAGGAAAAAACACGAAGGAAGATTGAACAGGAATAATTACAAAGGTCAAAGAAGGGATTCCTCTGGGGGCGGGGGGCATGAGCAGGGCTGGTCCCTGCCGGAGGTGTGCTCAGCCCACAGAGGAGTTGGGCAGCCGCTGGGCGAGCTCCAGGCAGCCCAGAGGCTCAGCCCTTAGATCAGACACTGGGAGCCCTGCAGTGAGAGACAGCTGACACAGGCTGCAGGACGAGAGGAAGGACAAGGAACCCGACTTTGGGCTCCACGGCTCCAGGCTGAGATCTATGGGAGTATTTGACTCCATCACCTTCATTATACAAGTGAGGTTTAGAGATAATAAAACCACAGTTATCTTTTGTAATCTACACCCATACTGGCACAGATGGCTATTCATGGTAGCTGGGGTCTTGTTTTGGGCAACACCTTTGGAATAACGATCCAGGACTGACACTACTGGTTGTGAAAGATACTGTAATACTTCTGGGCCATGTGGGAAAGAGACACTGCTCAGAGGCCCTCGGGGCACCCTCTGCCACCCTGCTCCTCCCCTGGACCCTCCAAACACCTCAAATCCAGCATAAGTTTCCGGAGAAGAAAGACTGATAATACCTGCTGTTGTCTGCCCATCCATTCAACAGCCCTTCCCTAAGCACCTACTATGTGCTGAGGCTGCTGAGGTCTGTCTGGGCACAGGCTGCCCTACAGGGTGCCAGTTGTTGGAGGTGAGTCAGCCCAATGCCTTTCATCCAGATAGCACCCAGGATGGAGACCAGCCATGTCAATCACAACCCCAGTGCTTGGCCCTAATCGATGCACCAGCCTTGCGGCCTGTTGTCTAAACTGGGTCCCAAATCAGACCTCCTTTGGTCAGATGGCCTGCCTGCCCCTGACACAGCAGCTTAGTGAGGAGCAGCGTGGCCCAGTGGTCAGGTATGTGACCTCTGGAATATGACAGTTTGTGTTTGAAATCTGGCTCCACTACTTAGGAGATACATGACCTTGAGTAAACTCCTGTGCTTTGCTATGATTCAGTTTTTGCATCAGTAAAATAGGGATAATAAAACTTTCTCATGGAGTTGTTTTATAGACAAGACAAGTTAAAGTATGTAAAGTGCTTAGAATAATGCCCATTGCCTAGTGAGTGCGAAGCAAGTACTAGTGGTCAATCCTGCTAGTGACTCTTGACTTAGTGGATCTTATCCAGGATTGAGATCAGCTCTGGAGAAGGAGCTCTTACCTTAGTCTGCACTCCAGATGCCAACCGCTCAAACAGGGCTACAGACCACCCTATCCTTGAGGTGGGCACATGACAGAAGGAGCCAGTGGGTCTGGAAAGGCAAACACTTCTCTGGATGGGCAAGTTCAGACAGGCAGCAGATGCCCGTAAGGATTCGTGCCAAAACCAGCCTTACCAAACATTTATAGACGATGTAAGGGTGGGAGTTGAAGTTCCATAGCCTCTCAGGTAATGAAAATAAAAGCTAATAGAGAGAAATTAGAGAGATATTTTTTGGGGACTGTGAACACTAGCAGATAAAAAGAGATGCAAACCAGCTGAAGCTAATGCATTTGGAGGGAAATAATAATTGCAATAATATCTTGCATTCAAATGCCCCTTTTGCTCCTCAAAGATGTGTATGTGTGTGAATTATGTCAATAACCTCGATAGTAATATAGATGGATAGGGTTTGGGGTGATTGTGTGAGTGCTCAGTTGCTTCAGTCCTGTCCGACTCTTTGCAACCCCGTGGTATAACACACCAGGCTCCTCTGTCCATGGGATTTTCCCGGTAAGAATACTGAAGTACGTTGCCATGCCCTCCTTCAGGGGATCTTCCCAAGCCAGGGTTCGAACCAGAGTCTCCTGCGTCTCCTGCATTGCAGGCAGATTCTTTACCACTGAGCCACCAGGGAAGCCCTTGATTAGTAACAGCTAGTCATATTAGACAGCTCATTTGTTCATCCATCCATCTATCCATTCATTCATTCAATAAACACTTCCAGAGTACCTATAATGTTCCATGCTCCATGCTAGACAGAAGACAAGTCCAGACCCTCACAGTGTAAGGATAAAGTTAGGCTGGATACAAAGAATCATAAGTCAAAGCACAATGGGATAACAGGTGTAATGATCCAGGGCCCACAGAGGGGATTATCACTCTGCCTGTGGGGCAATTGGGGAGGGCTTTCTGAAGGAGGTGGTGCTTGAGGATGGCTCCCTGGAGACATTCCCTGACGTCACACAGACAGAGATCGGTAGGCCTGCTGGTTCCTCAGTCCCTCAACAGGTGTCATGAGAGCCATTCATAGGCAAATCTTTGCACCAGCTCACACTCACCCCCCTGCTGGGACACAGGGCCTGAGCACCCAGCACAGTCAGGTTAAAAGAAGTGGTATAACTCCTTACAGCTCACATGTGCTTCACTGAAGTCCTGCAAGGAGAGGAGAAGCCAGGACTATAATTCCCATTGGGCAGATGTGAAAATTGAGGCTCAGAGAGAGAAAGCAAGTCCCAAAGTCACCAAGGAGTTATTTATGGAAGAGTTGGTATGAAGATTTGTGATCTTGATTCAAGGCAGCCCATTGTTCTTCCTTTCACAGCAGACTACTGCCACCTCTGGGCAAATGACAGAAGCATCTTAAGCAGAGGAACCAGCAGAAGCAAAGGCTTAGAGTCAGGACTGGGAAGTTGAGTAGGAAGGTGATAAAAAGAAAGGTCTGGATGAAGGGTTCCATCGGGCATGGATGAGGCAGATAGATGGCAGAGGACCAGTCAGATAGAGAAATGAGGATAGGAGAGGCGACACATTCTGTTCTGGAAGGCCAAGTCTGGAATAGAAGGAGGGGCCGAGGGATGTGGGTTCTGGAAATGTCTCATGTGGGGAGAACTTGAGTCCTCCGTGTCTCCATCTTCTCCATGAGGGAGTTGTGCTAATGATCTCTAAGGACTCACCAGCATCAACACTGCAATCTCTTGACCCTAGGGCCCTGGGGAGGGCATGATCGTCACAATACTGGGGCAGATGGGGGAGATACAGTGAAGACCAGCCAGTGCTCACAAAGGTGGTGAGGAGCGGTCAGGAAGAAACATCAAAAGAGGTGCTGATCCCCTCCCAGGTGATGGTTCGCCCAGGGCACAAGGGGATGTGGAGTCCTCAAGGAGACCTTGATAGTGGGCCCTGGGGAGGTGTGGCAGACAGAATCATGGCCCCCCAGTGCCTATGCTGTGTCACCATACAGAGAAAATGGGACTTTGCAGGTGTGTAATTAAATCCAGGATTTTGAGATGTGGAGATGATCCTGGATTATTCAGATGAGCTCAATATAATCACCAAGTCCCTCTACGGGAAGGCAGCAGGGATCAGAGTCACCGAGAGATGTGACAACAGAAACAGAGGTAAAGAAGACAAGATGATACCCTGCTTGCTTTGAAGACAGAGGAATGGGCCATGAGCCAGACAACATACGCGGCCTGGAGAAGCTGGAAAAGACAGGGAAATGAATTCTCCCCTAGAGCCTCTGGAGGGAATGCAGCCCTGCTGACACCTTGATTTTAAGACTTCTGACCCCTAGAGTGTTAAGATAATAAATTCGTGTTGTTTTAAGCTATGATGTTTGTGGTAATTTGGGACGGGGGAGCCTGGTGGGCTTCCATCTCTGGGGTCGCACAGAGTCGGACACGACTGAAGCGACTTAGCAGCAGCAGCTACAGCAGCAATTGGAAACTAATTCAGGAGGTCAGTGGAATACAGTAGAGGGAGCCATCAGGGTTGCTCCATGCTGTACACACCCCACCTCTGGCAAGCTCCTCATCCCCTGGCTGTGGAGGACTCCTAAACCAAGGTCTCTGAACTGAGCTGCTTTCATGAGCTCCAGATGTTTAGAAAACAACACTTATTTAGCAGTTATGTTCCAGGCAGAGTTTTAAGTGCTTCTTAAATATTAACTCATTTAATCCATGTAACAAGTTCCTATTCCCATTTTATAGATGAGCAAACTGAGGCATGCTCAGTTGCAACTGAGGTCACCAACTCATAAGTGGGAGAAGAGCTGATATCTGAAGATAGGTAGTCTAGCTCCAGAGTCTGTGCGAGAGATTCTGAGTTTGATCAGCTTCCACAGACCCCCAGGGCCGCCAATCTAACTGTGCTATGGGGGAATGTGAGAGAGCTCTGGTTGGATATCTCTGATGACAAGGAGCTTACAGTACAGGGGTTAGAGAAAGCCGGCTCTGCTACTTACTGCAGTGTGAACTCAGGCAATTTCTTTTAACTGTTAGTCGGGACAAAAATAGTACCTTGTTTCATAGATGAAATGAGCCAAAGCACATAACAAATGCTCAATAAACATTAGCTATCACTGTGATTATCTCCGGAGGGAGCCTATTCCAGTTTCAGAAAACTCTGTTAAAAAATTCTTCTTTGCACTCAACTAAGGCTTGCCTCCCCATGGCTTCCCCTGATGAGCTTCAAGCAGTCACACCTCCTCCCCACACAGCCCTGGGCATGTGGGAGGCAGCAGCCAGGCCCCCAGTCTGCTGTCTTTTTAAGCTGACAGCCCTGGGCCATCTGTGGATACCTAGGTTCCCCACTCACTTCCCTTCCTGTACCCCGTCTTTCTCTGTCTGTAGACCAGGTATCAAGTACTGAGAGGGATCTAGTCGTGAGCCGTGAGGGAGGAATTCTCTAGCCCATACTGCTAGAGAGAGTTCATGATGGTCCATCTAGAACATTAGAAAGGATGGAAGTTCTGGACCTACTGACATGTTGCTGCTGCTGCTGCTGCTAAGTCACTTCAGTTGTGTCCGACTCTGTATGACCCCCTAGGGGGAAGCCCACCAGGCTCCCCATGTTAGGTGTCCATAAAACAGGAAATTAAAATTTTTAAAAACTGACCAACAGTATGAAAAGTAAAAACCCATTTGGAGGATATGATCTATATATGTATAACCCGATACAGATTTTTATGAAAAGAAAAAGTTCTGGAAGGACATCTACCAAACCATCAACCCTGCTGACAGCAGAACAATCTAACTTGGTGAGCTGATACAGTAACATGTCGCTATATACATTTATTTATTTTACAATGAGCAAGTACTCCTTCCTGTTTTAAAAGGGATTAGGAAAACTGAGGGTGTTGCAAGAGATTAGACCAAGTTTCAGAGCAGAGAAACCAAGAGTTCGTGGTTCCTCCAGAGCAGCTTCCACATGGGCTCCTCCACAAAATATTCCCAAACCCCACAGTCAAAGGAAGCAATAGTTCCCTCCTCCACACCTTCAGACATGCTGGTTCCTCCCTGGTATTTCTCTTTCCTGTTTGTTTTGTTTTGTTTTGTTTTGCCTCGTACATGTATCCACGTTTACCTCCCTCATCAGATTATGAGTATGCTGAAAGCAGAGACACTAGAGCCATAAGCCCAAGCCTCGCTAAGGAACCTGAAGGAGCTGGGATTTGACGGAGAGGCGAGTGAGTGAATCAGAGAAGGAGTGAATGATGAACGGTAACCGCTCCGCTAATTGCCAGGAGCTACACTTTGGTGTGTTTTCTCCTGCAGATAATGGTCTGGCGGTGGAGATCTCTGACCAGGAGGACAAGCTAATGAAATCGCTATTTTAAGAAGATGGATCACAGCAGGGTCGGCTGAAAGGCTGGAGGCCCAGAGACTTTCTTGAAGGCTATTTGGAAAGGTTTCCAAGCTGCCTGCAAGTGCAAAAATCTATGAGTGTATTACCAGGAAGGCCATCCAGCTTTGTTTATTTTTATCCTACGAAATACAAGGTCAGAAACAACTGGAGTACTTTCCACTGAAATTATTTTTTTAATTGACACTGCTCTTTACACAAATATTAATTCATTTATTCAACAAATAGTTCTTGGGAACACTGCGCTAACCTGAAAGCAAATCATATTTTCCTTTGATGTGCATTTTAATTACAGAGATGCTTGAATTTCATTTGGACTTTATTAATAAAATGATCAGACCTCTCTGGCTTCTCTGAACCTCTGACTATCCTTCCAAATACTGAGATTCCAAAATTCTAGGTTTCTCTAGAATCTGTAACAGTGAGCCTATTTAACAAACACTGTAATCTCCAGTTGGACTCATCTTGAATCTTTCTGGAGTGTAAATAGCCTTGTTTTTCTGGAGAAGTTCCAGTTTGGGTGCTGAGTTTTCTCTCTGGATTGTCATTCCCTGAAACAGGTTCACAACATTTAGTTTGGACAGAGTGTGACATCGCTGCACTGGGCTGAAATGCTGAGCTGTCACACATTCTGGAGAACCTTTCCCCCACTAATGGATGGCTTACACACTGAGCTGTTATTTGGGGAAAGCCATTTCAGGCAGGCAGAACAGCATGAGCAAAGGCCTGGAATTAGCAACAGGCAAGGCCAGCTGGACAGCCTGTGGTCTGCCCTTTCTGGCCTACCAAAGGGGTTTTCTGCTGAGCAGGAATAGGTGTCAGAGGAGACAGAAAAGAGGGGCTGGGGCAGGTCTAAAACTCACTGGAGCCATCAGGCAAAGAGAGAGAGCGAAGTTGACCAAGTAGAGATTGGCACGAACAGGGAAGCGTGGTTCAGGTAGGGGAAAGCCCCTTCTAAACCCACCTGTGGCCATGTGGGAATGTGGACTCTGGTGGACAGGCTTCCAGTTTTTCAAAACAAAAAAAGGAAGTTAGACATTTTATCCTTTATGCTAAATATCCTAGTTTAAAGGCACTTTTAAATTTAATTTTTTGATAAAGATAAATTAAAATATGCTCGCTAAGTCACTTTAGTCGTGTCCGACTCTTTGTGACCCTATGGACTGTAGCCTGCCAGGCTCCTCTATCCAGCGTTCAAAAAATTAAAAACGTAGGTGATATTCAGCCAAAGGTCCACTTCCTACACCCAGTTCACAGACTACGCCCAAACAGGGTTATTGAGTATCCTTCCAGAATTTCTGTACGCTGTGTACACAAATACAAATACGAATTCCCACAGCCCCACCCTTCTTTACATAAAAGGTAGCATCCCGTTTGCGCTGTTTGGGCTGTTTTTCACGATGTGTCTCCAAGGCCTTCTCGACCGGGACATACAGTGCTGCCTCCCTTCCTGCCACCGCACAGTATTCTGTGCCCATGAGCTCTTCTTTACTGAACAGTCCCCTACTCATGGACATTGGGGCTCTTCTCTCATTTGTAAAATGTGAGCTCGGATGTTTTTTAAGTTTAAAAACCACCATTTGGGCTGGACCACGAGAACATAGAATGCTGGTCTCTGGGTCTGAGTTCACGGAACAAACAGCAGCCTATACTTTGCCAGCACCTTGGCTCTGGCTGGCCAATGGGGAAGGAAATGACTTCAATGGAGAACAGCCTCAGAGAAGTCCTGTTGAAGATTCTTTGCCTTTGAGGTAGTGAAATCCCTGTCACTAGAGGTAACCAAGTACTGATACAGAATAGATCCCAGGGCTAGGCGATGGGTCAGGGTACCCAACCTCAAAGTTTCCAGAGTCCCTGAGGCCTGATTATGAGTTAGGCCCAACTGGCAGCAGAGAAAGAACTGAGATATGGCCCCACCCTCTCAGCACCTAATTTACTCAGTCATTTATTAAAAGGCATTTCCCAGGGCTGTATCTGCTATCCAGATGACTTTTCCACAAATCTTCTCAAGGCTTCTCCTGGCTGGGGTCTCAGATCAAATGCCACCTTTTTAGAGGCTCTACTTCATCCCCCACCCGTCTTGTCACTGCCCCCAACCCCAGTTTCTCTCTCCTCCTGTCTTTTTTCTTCCTGTGCTATGAACTCAGATCCAGACACCAGCACTTCTTTCACTGCCAGTATGAAATTACCTTGTATATCTTTTCTCTGTGTTTGCTGTGAATTGTCAGGCTCTCACCAGGAGGTAAGCTCAGCGAGAGGAGGGACTATCCACCAAGGCCTTGATGGTACTACCAGCCAAGCCCCAAGAGATAACCCAATACACAGTAAGTATCAATATTATGCTATCCTTCCAAGGCAGAAAACTTTGAGGAAAGCTTAATGGCTGAACACCTGGTTATGGAGTATCATGCTGTATTATAGCTTTTATTGTCACTTTCCCAGCACCTTTTGGCAGCCTAGATACATGACTCATTCTTCGTATTTTTGCTTTTATTTTTTAATATCATTTCACTTTGAGTGAAGAAATATTTAGTTGGGTCTGATTGAACCACATAAAGAGTCATAAAACACAGGTCAAAGCAGGTGTTCCCCATAGAGAGGTCATTCAGAGCGACATGGCACCTCGCCAGACTTTTTGGTATGAGAGCCCAGGTACATACTAATAGCTGCCATTCATTAAGTGTTTACTTAGCCAAGCATCAGGATAAGACTGCATGGACCATGCTCACTGGCTTCCTGAAGAGAGTACTGTCTTGGGCCCCATTTTACAGATAGGGACCTTGGACATGGAGGCTAGTAACATGCCCCAGGTCACATAGCTAGAATACAGGGAAGCTGGATTTCAAGAGCAGGCAGTCTGGCTTTGCTGCTGACATTCTCAATTAAATGCTAAAAGATATGCCTTCTGGAAATTTAAACTGGGATTTTTTTTTTTTTTTTTTTTAGTCCATCGAACCACATATTGGCAGCAAGCTGTGGAAGCCATGGCCTTGGATGAACCCCAGTTCCAGCTCTAACTCACTGGATGTGGCCTTCAGCAGGTCACCTCTGCCCTCTGGACCTGGGTCTCTCCAGCCGTGAAGTGAGCAGTTGCCCTGCAGGACCCTCCCACCCGCACATCTGTGGTCAGGATGCTTGTTCTGAAGGAGACTAGAAAAAACCAATACAGGGTCGCAGACCCTCCAGATCCCTTTTCCTGCCCACACACACTCAGATGGCCCCTTCAGTTCAGTTCAGTTCAGTCGCTTAGTCGTGTCCGACTCTTTGCAACCCTATGAACCACAGCACACCAGGCCTCCCTGTCCATCACCAAATCCCGGAGTTCACTCAAACTCATGTCCATCGAGTCGGTGATGCCATCCAGCCATCTCATTCTCTGTCGTCCCCATCTCCTCCTTCCCCCAATCCCTCCCAGCATCAGACTCTTTTCTAGTGAGTCAACTCGTCGCATGAGGTGGCCAAAGTCTCTCAAATCTTTTCCATTCACTCCTTATATTCTCACAATGGCCTTTGTGGCAGGTGGGCCAGGAATTGTCATCCCCGTTTCATAGATAGGAAAACTGAGGCTCAAAGAGGACAATCTATTTGCTGAAGGATAGGACAGTTAGGTTTGCTCCCTGGGTGGCGAAGACCCCTGGAGGAAGAAATGATAAACCACTCCAGCATTCTTGCCTGGGAAATCCCATGGACAGAGGAGCCTGGTGGGCTACAGTCTATGGAATTGCAAAAGAATCAGACACGATTCAGTGACTAAACAACAGGACAGTCAGGTAGTAAAGTCCAGGCTTAAACCCAGGCTGACTCCTGGGTCTAAGTGCTCTTTTCTTGAGCCCTCAGCTTTTGTTTACATGAGAAAGGCAGAAGATGGACTTACAATCTTTTCTTTCAAGTATCAAGTTTGGGATACTGGGGGTCTAAACATTGAGCCTGGGGGATACCAGCAAATCAGAGCTGGTGGTTTGGTGATTTGGAGCATCTGTCTGTCTTTGTGGGTGCTCATCCACTGGTCCCTGTATGGTCTCTGCTAATTAGAGGGGATGCATCAAGGGAAGTCTCAGACCCTAGGACCTGGGTCATTCACCAGGCA
Organism: Moschus berezovskii; assembly: GCF_049115385.1. Lineage (NCBI taxonomy): Eukaryota > Metazoa > Chordata > Mammalia > Artiodactyla > Moschidae > Moschus > Moschus berezovskii. The sequence goes on from NC_142466.1 coordinate 68,369,752, forward strand.
GGTGTTTCTCAAAGTTGTTTAACCAGAAGACACCTGTCTCAGTCTCCTCCTGCCATTCCAACTGCAGACGCAAAGAGATGGTCCTCAGGGGAAGGTACCAGCAAGGACATAGGCTGACCCCAATTCCTTTGTTCTTTCAGGCAAAGTGTCAGGTGGGCACAGTGAGGAAAGACTGCCAGGTCCTTTGCTGGCGTCCACCTGCTGTGCTCCCTGGCAGGTAGGGACAGTGGCTGTTCTGTCATCAAGCCTGTGACCCAAGGATACACCTGTAGATAACTAGCCCCAATCAGGACCCAAACTGCTGACGATGCAGGAATGGGCAGGTCATGTCACTGCTTTGCAAATAGTGAGCCGTTTCTGAACTGTGGCCCCGGCTGGTGGAGCAGTTTAACTTAATATTTTATACGGCATAAAATGATGGAGAGACAGGGACTCCTTCTCTAATGAGATCGTCCCTGGGCAGCCTGGAGTGTGAGGATTTGGGTGGAGGAGAACAGAGTCCACCCACCTCCTAGATCGCAGGTGGGCCATCCAGCTGAGCACCCACTGCACTCTGGGCCTTGTGAGGAAGGGCGAAGGGGAGGGTGAGGCTGGAAGACTCAGCTCTTCTCCGAGGAGCTCAGAACTGTCAACACATCCACGAGGACAGGTGGAATTAAATTAACACCGTGAGGTGACATGGAGACCCACCCTAACAGCTTTCAGGGGCATTCCTTTCAGGTGTTCTAATAGCTCTCGGTGGGGTTGTCAACTTCCCCCTAGAGGGTGTTTTGAAAATTTGTGGGGGCTTTTATATGCTTGACAGGCATTATTGGCCTGGTGTGGAACAGTCCCACACTATGAAGAATCTGCCTTTCACCCTGCACTATTGTCCTGTCCTGCCCAGTATACATGGAGGTGAGAAATCTGCTTATAATTATTTAAATCTAGAATGGAACTTCATTTACATATAAATGTGAACTTGCAGTTTCCATGGTCTTACTATACACTGAATTTTCTAAGAATGCAACTACCATGTAAATCAAAGCTCGTACTTTGTTTTACTTGGAACTTTGCCAAGAGTTCCTCACCTATTCGTAAAGTCCTGCTCACAGTATGTCAGGCACAGTAAGTCTGTGTTCAGGTTTGTTGCTGAGTTCACGGTGATTCTGTGCACAGGGCAAGCCCTGGGCTACTCCTTTATGTCTTGCAGTTTAGACATGCAGGAGTATTTACTTATCAAAGTACATAGCAATTAGTCAAAAGCAATTTCAGTTGTTTCTCCTTTATCTAATTAGTTCAGTTCAGTTGCTCAGTTGTGTCCAACTCTTTGTGACCCCATGGACTGCAGCACGCCAGGCTTCCCTGTCCATCACCAACTGCTGGAGCTTGCTCAAACTCATGTCCATCAAGTTGGCGATGCCATCCAATCATCTCATCCTCTATCGTCCCCTCCTCCTCCTGTCTTCAATCTTTCCCAGCATCAGGGTCTTTTCCAATGAGTCAGCTCTTCGCACTCAGTGGCCAAAGTATTGGAGCTTCACCTTCAGCATCTGTCCTTCCAATGAATATTCATAACTGATTTCCTTTAGGATGGACTGATTTGATCTCCTTGCAGTCCAAGGGACTCTCAAGAGTCTTCTCCAACACCACAGTTCAAAAGCATCAATTCTTCGGCACTCAGACTTCTTATGGTCCAACTCTCACATCCTTTATCTAATAGTTGAGCATTATTTTTATTTTATTTGAAATTACTTGTGAAGATAGGCTCTATTTTTTACAAACTTAATTTCAGGAGAGTAAAGGGGCACTATGAATATTTGCTACCCTCAGGGGACACCAGGTGGGGCTGAGCAGAGAACCCCAGTTTCATTACAGCTCTACAGTGCCCCGTTAAGCAGGGGAAGGGGCCGAGCAGCGTCTCCTCCAAACGTCATACATATGCATCTGATCTGCATACGTGTGACCATGCCTCTGTGTGTGTGTCCTTTATATTTTTTCACTAATGGGATCATACTAAACACATTATTCTGCAAAATTGTTTATTTACTTAAACGTATATCTTGAACACATTCATGTCAGCACAGATAGCTCTACTTAATTCTTTTTAATGGTTGCAGAGTAGTTTATTGTGTGAAGGAGCCATAATATATTAAACCACCTCCTAGTGAGAAACACTGAGTTTTTTACATTTGTTTTTCATGATAAATAACTCTGTCATTATTATATAGATTTAGGTATCACTGTGCATCTGTGTGAATATATCTGTGAAATAAAGTTCTTAAAATGAATATAAAAGTTAGGGGTTAGATGGTAGGTATGTCCAATTAAAATTTTGAAAGTTATTGACAAATTTCTTTCCAAAAAACATTGCACTGATTTATATTCCTATAACAGTGTATGAAAATATCTGTTTCAGAAACCTCTCCAGTTGGGCCTAAGGAACATTTCAGTCTTTGATAAGCTGATAGGATTTATTAGAGTCTCATGTTTAATTTTATTAAAATTATGAATACAGTGCATATCTTCTTATATGCCATGGGACATCTGCATTTTTCCTGTTCATTTGCTTTACCCATTTTTTTCTATTGATTTTTTTTCTCTTTTGTTTCTAAAAACTCTTTATATATATTAAGGAAATTAGCTTTTTGTCACCTGTGTTCCACTTACAAAATTTTTATTCTTTGTCTTTTGAGTGTTTTTACATATATTTGAAACATTTATATTTTAAGCAGTAATTTATATCATTTTTCTTTGTCTTTTGTATTTGGAACAAATTTTAAAAGGCCTTTTCCACTCTAAGGTTATTAAAATATTTCCCTTGTGTTTTTTCTCTAGCTTTATTATGACTTCATTCTTTCAATTTAAAGTTTTTATCAACTTGAAATTTATTTTGATACAGAGAGTGAGGTATGGATCCAACAGGCCAATTGTCCCAACACCATTAACTGAATGATTTATATTTCCTCTACTGATTTGAAACATTGTATCTATAAACACCCAAAGAGTTAGACATGGCTGAGCACATGGTGCAATGACAACTGATCTGAACTCTGTGTGCTGTTCCATTTTTCTGTTTGCTTCATTTTCAGTTAGTATGTAACTTTATCATAAAATTTTAAAATATGCTGTTTTATTCACTTTTTTATTTCAGAATTTTTCTAGCTACCCTTGAGTGTCTAGTAATTAGTGTCATTTTGGCAAGTCTTAAGTTCTGTTGACATTTTGATTGAAAATGCTTTGAATTAATAGAATGCTTTAGGGGAACTGACATCTTCATGGTGTTGAGTCCTCCTATCTAAGAACAAGCTGTAGCTCTCCATTTATTTTTTTAAAATATTTATTTATTTAGGCTGCACCGGGTCTTAGTTGCAGCATGCAGGACCTTCTACCTTTGTTGTGGCAAGTGGGATCTAGTTCCCTGACCAATGATTGAACCCAAGCTCCCTGTATTGGGAGCAAAGAGTCTCAGCCACTGAACCACCAGGGAAGTCCCTCCATTTACTCTTCTATACCCTTTAGTGGAGTTTTAATGTTAAGTTTATTCCTCAGCATTCTCTTTTTTTCTTTTGGTGCTGTTGTTAATGTTTTCCCCTATTTTATTTTTCTAGCTAGCTATTGTTTACTTACAAGAAAGCTAATGGTTATAAATTATAATGGTATAATTTATAATATTATACTATTGTATATGTGTTATATATTTATAATTAGAATAATTTTAATAGTTCAACATTAGGTGTAATCCTGACTTAGGTATGGAGATATTTATGTTAGTATCCATTTTCTGCTCTATGATGTGACTTTAAAATAGATCAAAATACAAACAAATCTTTGGTCAAGGGTTTAACCTAAAGACTCAGCTCACATTCAGACTGGCCTTCTGCAGACCCTGAACAGCTAAAGCACTCAGCTAGCTTTTAGCACTGACTTTCTGCATCAAGGGTTTTCAACTCAAATTCCTTTCCAGATTAGGCTTGTAAGATAATGAGAAAGCAGGTGGGTGGAGGCCCTGTCTTGAGGGGCTGCTGCCACTCATCCTCCACCTTCCACGACCACGTAGGAATACCCCCCAGTGTGGCCAGATCTGATTTTTCAAGAGAGCCAGAGATGCAGATTAAAAAAATTTTTAATGTTGACTCAAATTTATAAGAAGTCCTATGTGGGCCCAACTAACCATATCTGATTTTAGATATGGTTCTAATCTGTGGGTTAGGTTAGCCCTTGGGAAACTGACCACCAGTTTGCCACATCAATATATAAGAGTCTCAGAAATACAACCACAGTCTCAACGTTTACTGGATTACTTTCCATCTAAATAGGCTTGGGCAGGTGGTAGAATATGTCTTCCTGTGATCAGCCTAAACCCATGAACACCAAACCCAATAACAAACCCTCCATCTGCAGAGCAGGCCCCGCAGGGATCTCACATGATCCTCACAAGGGCCCTGAGAGACCAGGACCAAAGTCACAGCAGGGAAGTGAGGGCGCTAGGATTAGCCCCAGGTTATCTGTGTGGTAGAGTGGCTGGCTGTACCCACCAGGTCTTCAATTTTATCTCTGCTACTCACTAGCTGTGATTTCTGGCAAGCTACTTAATTGCCCCAGGCCTTTTAAGAAATTGATCTGATATAACAGTACCCACCTCCAAGGGTAAAATGAGTTCATCTTACAGAGTGTCTGGAACTCCATAACTACTAGATAAAGTGACTTATTATTAACTAGTCCAGGCTTCTTTCTACTTTATCAATCCTACCTATCCAATTATTTGTACTTCTTTGAAAAGAATAAGGACCCAGGAGACTATGAAGGCTGGCTCTACCTCTCTCCCTTCCCCTTTATACTTCCTATCCCTGAGACTTGGTTTCTGCATCTATAAAATGGGGATGCTGTCAGAGATCTTGTCACAGACCCTCATGACCCCAAGGGGGAGGATTCATGGGACACCTGTGATGTTAGTAAAAGAATGAACCTCATGACTGAGGTTCTCCATAGATCCTTGCTCCGTTACTGACACCCCCATCCCTTGCAGGCTCAGCTGCCCTCCAGGCTCTGGCCCCATTTCAGGCAGACAGGGGACCAAGATACTCTTGCCTTTTAAGTGATCTCCACATGGTACCCGGATCTGCAAAAAGAGCCCTGGCTACTCTCACCTGAGCCCCACGAACTCCAGACTCAGAGCCTGGAGCCTCCATGAGGCTGGGAGAGAGCCTGCCTCATCCAGCTCTTTCCCTAAAGCTCTAACCCAGATCCAGCCCTGATGCAACCACAGCCCACTCACATTTCTAAGAACCCCTGTCTCTGTCACTGCTTCCTGTGTCTCGTGTATCGGCCTACAGGGACATCCCACTACCTTAGGCTCTCATCCCAGTGCCCCCAGCCCCCCACCATCTGTTCAATACCCAAGACTGCCTCTTGCCTGTTCAGTCAGACATCTTCCCGGAGTTGGTGGCTGAGTCTGTCCATCCATATTAGCCCAGTGCTGCTGGAGTAGGGCGGGGTGTCTGCCTGTCCCACCCTTCTGGTCCAGCCCCTTACATAGCGGTGAGCCTGATGTGACCAGCCACCTCACAAGGAGTAATAATCACACTCTATTGGGTGCTTGTGTGCACTAGACCAGAGTCTAAGCAGCTCATGTGCGTGCAGCATTTAATTCTCACAGCAACACCATGGTAGCACCATTTTACAGATGAAAAAACCACCTGAAAGGCCAGAATTATTTAACTTCCTCAAGAATACACAGCTACTGCAAGTTCAAATCCAGCAGCATGCCTCCAGGGTTCACACGCTTCATCTTCACACTGACAGCTCAAGCAACTGGTCTTTGAGAAAGGTAGTCTAAACCTCCCGTCCTTCTTGACTCCACCTAGAAACCTGAAACTCCTGGCAGCGATCTACCAGGAATCCCACTCACCCTATTGGCTGAGGCCACCAGGACTGCCTTTCGCCCAGACAGCTAAATCCCAGCCATCTGAACACTTCAGTCCCAGTCCCAGGGGCCCCGAAATCACCCAGCCCCTTGATGTAAGGCTTCCCTGCCCCATCCACCCCCAGCCCACTGCCCATTTGCTTCCTGCTCTCCTCTGGCCCTATCAGAGCATCTACAGCCATGTCTCAGTCCCCCGACCTGTTCCAGAACCTCATGAAAAGAAAGATGGCCCCTGTCAAGCCCCAAAGCACCAAGAAGCCGTTTTTGTCATCACTCTCCCTGCCACTCACCCCCTGCCCCACCACACCCCAGGTGCCTCACCTGTCACAATGGGGTAGGACTGCGGCCCAGGCACACTGCTCCCGATGTCAGCAGGGGTGGGACTGGTCAGGTTGGCCTTCATGTCATCCAGCCCTCCTGCAAGAGAGGCCATGGTGGAATAGTCGGCAGTCTGAAAGAGGAAACAAGACAGATGTCTCAGCATGGAGGTTCCAAAGCACTCCAGCCAAATACCAGTGCCACGTTTTGGGCTCAGCCAGCTACCCCATACCAGCACCAAGGCTCCTGGGGGGCTCATGGATCCCCAGAATTGAGAGGACACATTCAGCTCGACAGAACAAGACAGGTATCCAGAATCAGGACATCTCCCCAAGTGAGGAGGTAGACAAGATTCAGTGCAGCTTCACGAGAATTCAAACCTTGCTTCTTTATGGCCTGTAGGTTCTCTTCCCTCAGCCCCAGCCAGCCAGGGACAACCAACCTCCTCTATGCAAGGAGGAAGGCATCTATAACCAAAGCAAGGCAGAAACATGAATCTTGTAGCCAAGAGGATCGAAAGGAAAGTTTCTCATTTCTGTGCTCTTAAACCACAAGTGTAAAATCACAAAAACGAGGGTTAAAAGGAATTTGGATCATCACCCAGTTGAAATCCTCATTTCACAGAGGAGGAAACTGAGACCCAAGGGGAGGAGGGCTTTGCCCAGGGTCAACAGGGGATGGTTCACCATAAACTCTCACCCCAAAACCATCATATCAAAGCAAATGTTTTTGAATTATGGACGCATGTAAACACCAGTATGCTGAAAAATGATTTACCAAGTCCACACCAATCATGTACACTTGGCCCATTAGTCATGCTCTTTTCTTTAAGCCATTGCATGAAACCAGAGCTTGTGATGTGTCACTTTCTTGGCACCACTGTCAGAATGGTCTCTGGAAAGGTTGTGAAGCTGCCAACATGGGTCTTCCCACTCCAGGAAAAACTACAGCAAGAGTGACAGGCCTCTTCCTCCCATTTCCCATTTCAATCCCAGGCCTATCTTCAGGTAAAGAAATTATTTACAGATACCCAAGCCAAAGAATTTGGCTGTGCCAAGCTCTGGTGCAGGGAGTCTCCTCCATTACCCTGGCATTGCCAATGGATGATGCCTTTCTGTCTGTCCAGGGTTATGTCCTTAGCGGACAAGGACAAGGAAACAAGCAGTCTGCTGAAAGGAGTTTGCAGGCTTCCTGGGTAGGATGATAAGGACTGAGTCATTGGGAGGGAAACCAGAGGAGTCACTGGGCAAGTGGCAGGCAGAGCAGACGAAGACTCGGGCATATCCCTGGTGCTTTTCTCTGCAAATGAATTAGAAAGTAGTTCCAGGGAGCTCAAATGCTGAGCACAGTGGGTGGTAGCCGTGCGTCCAGGAGGTACTGCAGGCCCAGGCACCCTGAGATGGATTCTTGTCCAGAGCTCCCGGGACTTTGCACCTGTCTCCAGCAGAGGCTGATTCTGCAACGTGTAGAGAAGAGCATAGGCCCGGAGCCAGCCCAGGGGCTTCTACAGGAGAAGGACAAGATGGTAACAGGCCTCCCTGACATCAGGAATCACTATAAAGCTGCAGTAATTAAGACAGCATGGGACTGGCACAGGCATGGATAAACAGACCAGTGAAACAGAATCGAGTCCAGAAACTGATCTGTGCATGTATGAAACCCTGATATATGAGAGAGGTGATGTACAAATCAGCATGGAAGGATGAGACTCTAATAAACAGTGCAGGGGGACCAGTTATCCATTCAGAAACAAGGAGGGAAAAAAGAAATTGGGTCTTTACTTTACACCAGACACAAAAATCAATTCTGGGTGGATTAGAGACCTAAATGTGAAAGGCAAAAGCATCTAACACGGTCCAGACTTGGGAACAAGTCTGCCCTTCATAGAAAAGAAAATGTATGCCCCTGGGATGCTCACACAGAGTTCCTAGTCACCGTGAGGACAGTAGTGACTCCTGGCCAACCCTCTGCCTTGCTTCAATGCCTCTTCCTCCAGGAAGTCCTTTCTGACTACCACTCCCCAGGAAGCAGGAGTCCACAGTGGCACCAGGACAATAAGAACCATAATAATATTCACAACTATGTCAAAGCTCACACTTATCACTTACTATAAGCCAAGAGCTTTCATCTGTGTTATCCCATTTAATCCTCACACTTACCCCCATGTAGTAGGGTCTACATTGTTCCTATTGTACAGATGAAGAAACTGAGACTTCTAACGTAGGAGGAAAGTGTTTGCCTAATGTCACACAGCTTCTAGGTGCCAGAGCCAGGATGCAAACCTGGGTCCATCTGACTCCAAAATCTTGACAACTACCCTCATGATTTTCATACTGTGTCCTAACCCTTCAACAGGTAGGAAGTAACTGTGCTAGTACTAAACTTTAAAATGGAAAACAGAGTTGACTAGAACAGAAGAGTCTCTCACAGAGCAAAAGTAAATCCTGCTTCATCATTCTTTGTTTCGATGTAAGTGGATATGTGTATACTAGGTAGAGATGACAATATATTTCTTGCTGTAGGTCTCACCCAGCAATCTTCATTCCAGGCAGCGGGAAGCCATTGAGAAAAGGTCACTGTCTAGACTTTATCCAGAACAGAATGGGACTTGTTCGTGCATTAGCCTCCTAATTTGCTTAAAAAATTAGGATGTAAAGCTCATTGGAGGCCCTCCTTCAGTGCATTGCTACGTGCAAAACCAGGAGGTCAAATTGCCTCTGTGGGGGTCTCTGGGGTTTCTGAGATCCTGGGATGGGAACAGTGCCTATCATCTCCCTAGGTTCCTGTGTCCTAGTAGAGGTCTGAGCATAGTGCATGTTTAGTGTTTATTGAGCTTTTCTGTGTGTGCAGGATGGCATGTGAGGAACAAATGTGCTCTCTGACCTTCATCCACACATCTCAAGGGAAAAGACATATGGTCCTGAAGCTCCATCCAACAGGGACAAGGGCACACAGCCATTCATTGACACAGCAAAGGAAGTGGTAAGGAAATGTTTCTTGGGCAAGCTGCTATTTATCCTGGACCTGAGCAATCCCTGACCCCCAAGCTGAGTAGAGCTGAAAGAAAGCTCAGAGGTGAGATGGGAGTGATCCAAAAACAAGGCACGTGTCAATAGTTGCAGGAGGAAGAGGTCCAGATGAAAAAGTAGACAAGCTGGGATTAGACTCTGAAGAGCCTGCACAGTGAACACTTGGATGAACAAATGAATGAGTGACCCTTAGCCTCAGGAGAGCCAGGCAGCATCTTGGCTAAGAGTAGCACCCCTGCGCCCCTCCCCACCCCACTACCAGGTCTGCCCCCTTCCTAGACTCCGGGCTGGGCAGCTGCGTCCACAAGGGAAAGCCTCTATTTCCCAAGAACGCATAACCAACCTGGGTTTAAGAAAATGATCAGAGGATGGTCAATCCTGCCTCTTAACATATTTAATATCCAGATGGAAGAGACTTTTTGTTATTTGATTCTGTTTTAGTCAGTAAATTCAGTATCAAGTTTTGTTCAGTCACTTCAGCAGTTGGGTTTGAATCATCTCTTCCAGACACAAAATCTTCAGCTTGTGTAAGACATGCAGTGGGAGATCCAAAAATCCAGTTGCTCAACCACCAGTGGTTGCCAGAAGGTGCAATGAACTTCCCTAAAGAGCTGGGGCTGAGAAGACAGCTGGATTCATAAACCAGCTGTCACTGCCCTTTGCCACGTGTGCCTCCCACCACCTCCTGCTCACAGGGCTTGAGCCCAATCTCTCTCCTTTGGTGGGATTCTATAGCTCCTGCTCTGCTCCTGCATGAGCCAGGGGATGCTGTCATTTCATTTGCTTTATGATTATTCGCCAATTTCTCACCATTCTCTGTCCCACTGAACCGCCTGTGATTTTTTGAGGCAACTGCCTTCTCCCCCATCTCCTGGGGCACCTGGACCCTCGCTCCACTGGTTACTCCTCAGTCACTCCAGGAACTGTCCTACCTCTGCCTGGAAAGTGCACCTTACTCAGCCACTTAAACTCACAAGACCCAGTTCAAATGTCAACTTCTTGGTGCAGCCATCCCTGGACCCCACATTCCTACAAAGAAATCACGATTCCCTTGTCTATGTTTCCATAATTGTTGTCATTTTGCACAGACCTCTATTATCATACTTCCCACCATGTATAATGGCTCTTTGTCTATCTCCCTCCAGGTTGCCTTGAGAGCACAGAGCAGGAAATAGCCCTGAGAGCCCCCTAAGTGTTTGTTGAATGAATGAATGCATGATCCAGGAGCATGATATTCACCACAAAATCCAAAAATTAACTGGGGAGGGTTTGAACAAGAGCTCGAAATAATATGCTAACCTCTCACTTCTACCCCTCATCAAGTCAGGTGACCAGAAGACAATGTCTTTGTCTACCATGAGGTATAGTCCCTGAGGAAGTGACTTCATTGTTCTGGGACAGAATATCAGGCATTCAACATTGATTAGAGGCAATAAAAGAAAACAGCCATACAAAGAACTTAAAAAACCAAACCAAACAAAAATCCTCTAGAGACACTCCCATTAGAACATTCAAATTCGATGTCAATGTCTTCTATAATTCATTACCCCCAAAAAAATAAAATTACTACAGGGACATTGGAAACTCTTCATATCCTTCTTTGCCTTAGTTGCCAGGAAGCTTAGTCAAATTCAGAGCTTAGTCACCACAAGTGTATCATTGCTGGCACCTTGTAGAATGATCTTAGTCTTTCCTCTGCATAATTTCTGAACTTTTTCAGCATTAGCTAATGTAGATATAGGTCATTGTTTATTTTGCAGGATACTTCAAGTCCTTTTTGAAAGTGGAGGCTGGGAGAGGTAGAAAGAACGACAGAAAAGGAAAGACAGGAGGGATGATCAGGAGAGAGAAAGACAAGAAAAGAGGAAACCCGTGATTGGAGCCTCTTTTCCTGGTAACAGTGGCATCTATTTCCATATCTCAGAGCTATTTGGAAAGCTGAGGGCTGAGCAGTGGGGCTGTGTTGGTGCACCTATGCCCTTGGGAACATAGCCCCCCTCACCCTCCCTCCACTGGCCCCCCAACCCTCCCTCCATTGGCTGTCAAGCCACCAACATCTACAGGCAACAGTTGTTTTCCGCATTCCTACTTCTACAAGTTTTTGGAGTTCTTTTTGTGGATTTTGTGCTTCTGCTCCCTTCCCATTAGGGCTCCTTGGTTCTGTTCTTGACTATGACCCAGGAAAGAAAATAAACTGAGGTCAGCAAGTCACAAGTCCATATAGTCAAAGTTATGGTTTTTCCAATAGTCAAGCATGGATGTGAGAGTTGGACCATAAAGAAGACTGAGCGCCAAAGAATTGATACTTTTGAACTGTGGTGCCAGGAGACTCTTGAGAGTCCCTTGGACTGCAAGGAAATCAAACCAGTCAATCCTAAAAGAAATCAACCCTGAATATTCATTGGAAGGACTGATGCTGATGCTCCAATATTCTGGCCACCTGATGTGAAGAGCTGACTCACTGGAAAAGATCCTGATGCTGGGAAAGATTGAGGGCAGGAGGAGAAGGGAGCGACAAGGGATGGGATGGTTGGCATCACTGACTCAATGGACGTGAGTTTAAGCAAACTCCAGGAGATAGTGAAGGACAGGGAAGCCTGGCATGTTAAAGTCCATGGGGTTGCAAAGAATCAGACATGACTTAGAGACTGAATAACAACAGCAAGTCCCAAAGGGTCCACTCCAAAGGAACCAACTGGGGTAAAAACTTCTCTGCCTGCTTACATGCAAAGATGTTCAATGCCCCTCATTATTAGAGAAACGCAAGTCAAAACTACAATCAGACATCACCTCACACCAGTTAGAATGGCCATCATCAAAACATCTGCAAACAATAAATGCTCGAGAAGGTATAAAGAAAAGGGGAACCTCCTACACTGTTGGTGGGAATGTAAACTGGTATGGCTACAATGAAGAACAGTATGGAGATTCCTTAAAAAACTAAAAATAGAGTTACCATAGGACCCAGCAATCTCCCTCCTGGGCATGTATCTGGAGAAAAAGTTTGAAAGGGTGCCTGCCTCCTAGTGTTCATTGCAGCACTGTTTACAACAATAGAAGCAATCTAAATGTCTATCGACAAACGAATAAGGAGGATGTGGTACATACATACAATGGAATATTATTCAGCCATTAAAAACAACAACATAATGCCATTTGCTGCAACACGGGTGGACCTACAAATTGTCACACTGAGTATAGTAAGTCAGACAGAGAAAGACAAATACTGTATATCACTTATGTGTGGAATCTAAAAAACTGATACAAATGAATTTATTCACAAAACAGAAACAGACTTACAGATTTAGAGAATGAATTTATGGTTACCAAGGGGGTAAGGGTGGGGTGGAAGGATAGATTGGGAGTTTGAGATTGACATGTACACATTGTTATATTTAAAATGCATAACCAACAAGGACCTACCCTATCCTTGAGCACAGGGAATTCTGCTCAATATAATGTAACAACCTAAATGGGAAAAGAACTTGAAAAAGAATAGATACATGTGTATGTGTGACTGAATCACTCTGCTGTATACCTGAAACTAACACAATATATTTTTTTTTTGAGAAAAGTCTCTCCTCATGTGACTTAATTTATTTTTTTAAACCTTTTGTTTTGATGGACAGGGAAGCCTGGCGTGTTGCAGTTCATGGGGTCACAAAGAGTCGGACATGACTGAGCGACTGAACTGAACAGATTTTGCATTGGAATACAGTCAATAACACAACACAATCAACTATACACTAATATAAAATAAAAAGTTAAAAAAAGATAGGCAATCATTTGTCAAGCATGGTTTAGATGAGTGGGCTCCACGTTTTTAGTATTTGCATCTTGATTGATAAAATATCTATTGAGGAAAAAAAAAAAACTTCTCCACCTACTGCCCTAGACCCCTAGGAGGCCTCGAGTTCAAGTCCAACCAGGTAGGCACCTCCTCTCAGATACCATGCTCCAAATGACAGTCTTGCACTCTCAAATGTCTGCGCCAGAAGGATGTTCAGGGTTATCTTTTCTAACCTGGAAAAACGGATTGAGGGAGGGGAATGGACTTCCTTAGCTAATTTTTATCTGCATAAAATAAAGCTGTTGATCCCGCAGTAGAAAGAACAGGGAACTAGGAACAATAACACAGGGTTCCTGCCCCAGGCCTGCCTCTGTCTCACCTGTGTGACCTCAGGCAAGCCGGGCCAGTTCTCTGAGCCTTATTTTCCTCATTAATAAAATGAGATTTAAGTCTAACCCTCTGCCGCTTGTCTGCCGGGGCGACTGTGAAGAATCGAAGGGTAAGGAGAGGGATCATACTTCGGAAACTAGGCAGCAGGAAAGGTCATGGACTCTTAGCAGGGACTCGAGGCGGCACGTGCCCCAGGGAGGTGTGTGCTTGGTGTCATTTGGGTCCCTAGGAAATTACCTGGAAAAGGACTGCCTGGGGCTGCACCAAGTATTGTCTCATCAGCACGGGGCACCACTGCCATAGCATGGAGGAGAAAAGAAACACAGACACGTGAGAAGGAGGGCCGCGCGAAGCAGGGCAGCGCAGGGGGAGAGGCTGCGGGGCTGCGGCCTCAGCTGGCCACTGGGGCCACCGCAAGGCTTCCCCAGCACCTTCTGAGTCCTCCAGGTCCACCGCTGGGCCCGGGGCGGCCCTTGGGAGACGGGCCAGAGCCAGGCCAACCGCTCCCCCACCTGAGGGACCAGACACCTACTCAACTATGCACCTATCCAGAGGAGGACAGAAGCTGGAGCAGGGGAGGTGTGTCCCCAGGGCCCGGCCTGACGACAGGCAGGAGTGTGGCTGAGGGAGCCCGCCAGTTCTGCGGACAGGAGGACAGGGCTCGAGTCTGCCACAGGCAAGGTTCGTGCAGTGCGGAGCCAGGCCAGGCACCTCACATTCCTGGCTCCTTTTCTCATCTTCAACGTGGGGATACATGACCACGCACAGGGTCATGACCAGGCATACAGGAAGTGATAAGAATGTCAACTCCTGAGGGCAGACCTTTTTGTTCTTGTCTTTTTGTAGTCTTCATGGCCAGTATCCCAGTGAGTTTATCAACATCGATATCCCAGTGTGATTTTACCAGATGTTATCATTGGAGGAAACTGAATAAGGGTATATGGGATCCCTCTGCATTATTTCTTAGCACTGCATGAAAATCTACAATTATTTCAAACTAAAAAGTTTAATTTTAAAAAAGAAAAAAAGAAACACAAAAAAACAATAAACTTTCAGCATTCTATCTCCACTAAACCAAAGAGAAGATGAATCAAACTTGAAAAAGAAATGTCTGCTGAATGGAGGGATGATGAATGACGCCTGCAAAAGTACTCCATAATCTACGAAGTGCTACTGCCAGTATTATCAGAGGGGAAGAACTGCCAAGAATTCTGAATGGCCTCACTCTTCCAGAAAGCCCTCCTGGATTTCCCCCTCGTGTGTTCCTAGAACCCCAAAGTGCACGCACATCCCTACAGCTGCGCTTAACACTGTATTGTATACTTCATTATCTAAGGGCCCTCATTCCCCAACCACAGTGTGAATTTCATGAGGATAGGGCTGTGTCTCCCTCATCTTTGTGACAGCAGCTCCTGGCCCAATGCCCAGCTCTGAACAGATGTGACATAAATGCCTGTGGAACCAAATGAACTGGGACAGGTACCATGGCCTGGCTCTGCCAACAGCATCTGAGGTGCTTCCCAGGGTCACTGAGACAGTAAGTGACAGAAAAGTGCTTTGATTCATCAGAAAGTACCCTAGGCATGAATGAGACACACTCATCATTCATGTGGTTCCCCAGAATTGTGTCCATGACTTGGTCAACATGGTCTGCAGTGGAATCAAGGGGCTTCCAAGAAGAGATTTGCAAGGTTTAACTGACTCATCTCTTCCTATTCCATTTACAGTGTGCCAGGCGTCCCTCCAGCCCATCCCCAGACACACAGGTGGTGGGGACAGAAGGGAAAGCCCAAGGAGGAGAATGAAATCAGATATTCTGGTTTCTGTCCCAGAGAAATTTTCTAGCACTGACTCATCTGGAGGCCCCCTTCTCCCACCATGGCCACTTAGAGAAACTTGTGTGTGTGTGTGTGTGTGTGTGTGTGTGTGTGTGTGTGCGCGTGCCCAGTTGCTCAATCATGTCCAATTCTTTGTGATCCTATGGACTGGAGCCCACCAGGCTCCTCTGTCCATGGGATTTTTCAGGCAAGAATACTGAGTGGGTTGCCATTTCTTCTGGCCCAGGGATAGAATCCGCAACTCCTCCATCTTCAGCACTGTAGGAGGATTCCTTACCTGCTGAGCCATCAGAGAAGCCCTAGAGAATCTCAGTGAACTAAATCTCAGGACACAAGGGAGCTCGGGAGTTATGGAGATTGATCTTCAGCTGATGTTCAAAACTCACTGGTGATAGGAAACTCCCTACTTCCTGAGGCAGCCGCTTGGTGGCCACACAGCTCTGGCTACCACAAAGTGCTAAGGCCTCCCCACGTTGGTCTTGAGTGTGCTCTCTGGGGCCCCAGTTCCAACAAATGTCCTCTCACAGCATAAGCAGCTTGCTTCTGCTTTTCTTGTCACCTCATCTCCTGGTTAACTCATGCCGTTCTCACAGTCAATGCAGAACTCACCACAAGCTCACATGAAATGGAAAGTGATTTTGTATAGGACTGTTTTGAAGTATTCATTTTCTCCCACCCCTAACCAGTATGCTATTTGTAAGGGAGTGCTCTGTGCTTGTAAACCGTCCCTGGCTCCTCACTGACTCCAGGTAATGTTGACCCAAACCATACAGGCCCCAATCCAAATCCCAACCTGCTTTTCCAATTTCAACTCAGATCTACCTACTTCCAAAACTCTACCCACGACTCCAGCCACACCACACTGGTCCTAATTCCTGAGCACCCCAGTCACTCCACTCGGTGCCTCTGTTCCCTCTGTTTTCCATCCTCATCCCAGTCCAAATCACTGTTCTCTAAGGCCCAGTTCCAATGCCATCTCTTCCATAAGTCTTTTTGGTTGAAATAAATAATTTTCTTCTCTGAATTCCCCCAGGATTTTCACCACCCTGTGTTTGGGATATTTATCACTTCTTGATGAAAGTGAAAGAGGAGAGTGAAAAAGTTGGCTCAAAACTCAACATTCAAAAAACTAAGATCATGGCATCTAGTCCCATCACTTCATGGCAAATAGATGGGGAAACAGTGGAAATAGTGGCTGACTTTATTTTGGGGGGCTCCAAAATCACTGCAGATGGTGACTGCAGCCATGAAATTAAAAGACGCTTACTCCTTGGAAGGAAAGTTATGACCAACCTAGACAGCATATTAAAAAGCAGAGACATTACTTTGCCAACAAAGGTCTGTCTAGTTAAGGCTATGGTTTTTCCAGTGGTCATGTATGGATGTGAGAGTTGGACTATAAAGAAAGCTGAGAGCTGAAGAACTGATGCTTTTGAACTGTTGTATCAGAGAAGATTCTTGGAAGTCTCTTGGACAGCAAGGAGATCAAACCAGTCCATCCTAAAGGAAATCAGTCCTGAATATTCACTGGAAGGACTGATGCTGAAACTGATGTTCCAATACTTTGGCCACTTGATACAAAGAACTGACTCACTGGAAAAGATGCTGATGCTGGGAAAGATTGAAGGCAGGAGGAGAAGGGGACAACAGAGGATGATTTGATGGCATCACCAACTCAATGGACATGAGTTTAAGCAAGCTCCTGGAGTTGGTGATGGACAGGGAAGCCTGATGTGCTGCAGTCCATGGAGTTGCAAAGAGTTGGACACAACTGAGCGACTGAACTTGATCCCAGTCATTTGACATTGTATCTGTTTTCCCTCCGAGATGAGGAGGCACCTCCAGGCAGTATGATTTGGGCCAGTAGGCTGGGCAGGACATATCCCGAATGAAGCTGAGCAGGGAGAGAGGAAAGGAACAAAAGATTCTGGGGTCCACCCTGAACCTCAAGAAATCTGTTAAGATGAGCAGAGAGAGAAGGCCCTGGGCTTGGAGCATTCTGGCTCTTGTCCTCCCAAATGCAAGAGAAGAAATGACAATGCTTGGAGCACAGAGCTCCACTTTTGGAGGACGAGAGCCAGGACCCAGCAGCCAAGGCTTCCTGAATGATAAGAAAACACAGTGGGAGGGAACTGGGTGGAGGAGGGAGAGGAGGACTCCCTCCTTGGGAATTGCCAGGGTCTGCTCAGACTCTGCCATCCAGATCTTGATGTAGCAAAGAGGAGGGAGATTTCCAAAAACAAAGACCACCTGTCCTGCCTCTTGAGAAACCTGTATGCAGGTCAGGAAGCAACAGTCAGAACTGTACATGGAACAACAGACTGGTTCCAAATAGGAAAAGGAGTACGTCAAGGCTGTATATTGTCACCTTGCTTATTTAACTTATATGCAGAGTACATCATGAGGAACGCTGGGCTGGAAGAAGCACAAGCTGGAATCAAGATTGCCGAGAGAAATATCAATAACCTCAGATATGCAGATGACACTACCCTTATGGCAGAAAGTGAAGAGGAACTCAAAAGCCTCTTGATGAAAGTGAAAGAGGAGAGTGAAAAGTTTGGCTTGAAGCTCAACATTCAGAAAACAAAGATCATGGCATCTGGTCCCATCACTTCATGGGAAATAGATGGGGAAACAGTGGAAACAGTGTCAGATTTTATTTTTTTGGGCTCCAAAATCACTGCGGATGCTGACTGCAGCCATGAAATTAAAAGACACTTACTCCTTGGAAGGAAAGTTATGACCAACCTAGATAGTATATTAAAAAGCAGAGACATTACTTTGCCAACCAAGGTCCGTCTAGTCAAGGCTATGGTTTTTCCCGTGGTCATGTATGGATGTGAGAGTTGGACTGTGAAGAAAGCTGATCACAGAAGAATTGATGCTTTTGAACAGTGGTGTTGGAGAAGACTCTTGAGAGTCCCTTGTACTGCAAGGAGATCCAACCAGTCCATTCTAAAGGAGATCAATCCTGGGTGTTCATTGGAAGGATGGATGCTAAAGCTGAAACTGCAATACTTTGGCCACCTCATGTGACGAGTTGACTCACTGGAAGACTCTGATGCTGGGAAAGGTTAGGGGCGGGAGGAGAAGGGGACGACCGAGAATGAGATGGCTGGATGGCATCACCAACTCTGTGGACATGAGTTTGGGTGAACTCCGGGAGTTGGTGATGGACAGGGAGGCCTGGCGTGCTGTGATTCATGGGGTCGCGGAGAGTCGGACATGGCTGAGCGACTGAACTGAACTGAACTGATCTCAGAGCAGCCAAATTCCAACTTCTTCCAGGCAATTCATGGTGGGGCCTGGCTGTTACAGGGAAGGGAGAAGGGCAGGGAGGCTTATTACCACCAAAGGAATGCCTCTTGACTACCAAGGGGCCTGAAAGGGGGCATGCAAAGGGATGTCCTCCATCCTTAAGTACCTGGTACCGGAGTGGGGGACCTCCCAGGATGCTCATAGCTCACTTTCTTCTGGATTTATTTCCCAACTTCAAGAAGACAGAAAGGCTATCCCTGTGGCTGTAAAGAAACAGAAGACTTCCCTCTGTAGTGCAAGATTAATAGGGTGGAGACCAGGAGGGGAGCTTAGATGCCCTCCCCCACCACCACTGCCCTGACATTGCTGAGGGGTGACATGCGTGTGTGCGCGTGCGCACACACACATATAAATGCACACTCCTCAGGTCAAAGGTAATTTCTCTGCCCCTTCTGTTCCCCATCAGGAAGAACCTTCTATCAGGCAACATTCTGAAAAGGCAAACAGGCAGTCTCGGGAGGGCATTCCCTCTGTCACCAAGGTCTGCTACAGCCAAACAGACACCGCCAAGAGAAATGCCAGAAAAAGAAGGCTGAGAGAACCAGGTCTCACAGCTAATTCAGACTCCAACTCAGACGATTCTAGCATCTCTGACCTAAACCCTCAGACACAGGATAGGTCAGGAGTACTCATATTTGTTCGATGCTTACTACACACCAGCTACTGTTCTAGGTGTTAGCGTGAGTAAGCGTGCGTGCGTGCTCAGTTGTGTCTGACTCTGTGACCCTATGGACTATAGCCCGCCAGGCTCCTCTGTCCACGAGACTCTCCAGGCAAGAATACTGAAGTGGGCTGCCATGCCCTTGTCCAGGGGATCTTCCCAATCCAGGGATCGAACCTGGGTCTCCTGCATTGCAGGGGGATTCTTCACTGCTGAGCCACCGGGATGCCCTCTAGGTGTTAAAACCCATTATTTAACCCTTACAATGACCCTATGAGTGAAGTGAAGTCGCTCAGTCGTGTCCGACTCTTAGCAACCCCATGGACTGTAGCCTACCAGGCTCCTCCATCCGTGGGATTCTCCAGGCAAGAGTACTGGAGTGGGTTTCCGTTTCCTTCTCCAGGAGATATTCCCAACCCAGGGATTGAACCCAGGTCTCCCGCATTGCAGGCAGATGCTTTACCATCTGAGCCACCAGGGAAGCTCACAATGACCCTGTGGGTAAGTATTATTACTCCCAGTTTACAGAGGATGAAAATGAGGCACAAGGGACCAAAATCATGTGCCTGAATCACCCCACAGCAGTGCGACTTCAAGCCTGAGATCCTGAACTCCACTAGACACCACCTTCATCAACCCAATCCTGGTCTGGATGGGAAAGCTGAGGACAGAGAGTGGAGGGAGCTGCACGCGGGGTTAGACTCAAGTCCTGTCGGATCCCACAGTCAGTGTTCTTCCCCACGATGCCACAGGGCCCAGGACAGGGAGACCGACTGCCAATCCAGAAGCATCTTCACAGGCTTCATGATCCTCCACCTGTGACAAGCCCATTCCTCCTCCCCAAGCACCCTTTCCCTTCCTCTCCTCCAATCTTGTCTCTCCACCCCTTCTCATCCCGGCTCAAGAATGACCTCCAGTATGAAATGTTTCCAGGTGGGTTCAGCCAGCAATGGTAGGAACTTCATCCTTTACTCTCCCCACTTCGTCTCAGAGGGCAGCCTAAATGATAAACTCAGAGGACAGCCGTGCTCAGACTGATGTTGGCGTTAGCGAATAATCTTCATATGAGTGGGAAATAACAGAAAGAAACAAAAACTAACATTGCACTATTAAGAGAAAAATCAGGCATCAGACTGCTCGGTTCAAGTGCTGCGTTCTTTACTGAAGGATACATTCTGGTTTTAGAAAAATGAGAAACAAAAGGAAGGAGACACTAGGCTTAGGCCGAAGCTTTTCTGTGCAAATTAATACTATTATGTAAATAATAGAGACAAAACTAGCACAATAACAATGGTGTTTCTGTTTATTCGCGTCTTTATGAAGATTAAGTTAAGAGCCTTTGTTTTTAATTATTAGAAATATGTTTGCATTTTGCAGTCATGTGTTAATTTCATGAATCCTGCATTTCATACCTGGAAAGAAAGCATAATAACCATTCTTTGTGCTAATACCTACAATTTATTTAAGCAAACAAGCCATTGGCCTTGAGACTGGACATGTAAACATACTTCTGAAGGCTTGGTTTGAGCTTGGTTTTTAACAATTCCTTTCTCTCTCAGATACACACACACACACACACACACACACACACACGTCCATACATACATACGTTAAATTTAGCCTCCTGGTTTTATTTCCTTCTCCTCTCAACCACAAATCAAACTTCAAATAATATAAAATTGCTGGCTAGAAAGAGGCTTCCCACAAATAAACAAAAGCTTTCAAGCCAAAGGCAGAGATGTTCCCATCTCCCCATCCAACTCTCTCCACCTCCTCTGCCTGCTCCAACAGAACACCCTCTCTCTGCCCAACTGCCCAGGAAAACCCTGAAATCTCTCATTTTCATTTCCAGGAGAGGAAGAGGTTTGATTCCCCCACATAAAAAGAAAAGTTCAGTAATAACAGGAAGCTGGGAAAACCCAGGCAGATTCTTCCCTGCCATCCGTGTCAAGCTCACAAAGAGAAAAAAAAATCATACCATCCGACATGGTTGGAAGAGTTTAATCCAAAGCACTGCTAATTAATATCCCCAGCTTTCCAGAAGCCAGTGCCACATACAGCTGCGAGGGCAACAAGGCTGTTCTCCCTTCAATTTTATGGGAAGAACATTTTCATTACAAAGCCTCCTCCCAGGCCCTCCTCTCTCTCCAGATTAGCTGAGAAGGAAGTGGATGATCCATATATCAGAACTCCTTCTCTCTCCATTAATTTTATTATTTATATTGCATTTTAAAGTTCATTGGTACAACCCTCTGTGCACCTGGCCAGAGCCCTCTGACAAACAGTGGTATCCTCCTGTATCTTTTACTCAGGGGGACTTTACGAATTGGTCACCAGAAGATGCCAACTTCTTGAAATTTGTCTCAGAGAGGGAGTTGACTCCAGTGGCATTTCCTACCTACTCCCCCACTCCCCACTCCAACACACGCACACCATTTTTAAAAACAAATGCTGAAGGTTCTAAACCCACTCATTTGTGAAATGTTTGAGTACTTGATGGCTTAGCATGAGCTCTGGGTGCTTCCCAGGGGACTCCCTAAAACCCTGGGGGAGGGGTGTCCCATGTGCCCCCACCCAAGTCAAGCATCCCCAGCTGAGCCAGCAGACTTGAGCCGTTTTTTAACCCAACCTGCCAGACCACGGACAGGCCTGGAGAGGCCCCGCATCTTACCATTTTATTCTGAAACCCCACGTGCTCAAAGCTGTCTCTTTCCAAGCCTCCTAAAGGGACCCCAAATCCAATCTAAATGTCTCGAATTTACCTGTTTGTCTTTTATACATATAAATAGCTGCATTTCCATTCTCTCTTTGTTTCTCATTTTCATTTGGTTCTAATATCTGCATGTAAATGTCGGAAAATAGCATCTGTAATTGGAGATTATGAAGTATGGCCAGCTCCTGACAGGCTGCTAAGGAAGATGGATTATCCTCATTTTTCTGTAAATTTTGTCAATTTTGGAATTCATAAGCTATCAACACTGATCAAAATGGGACTTCACAGCTGTGTCAAAAAAAAGAGAGAGAGAAAGAGCAAGAGAGAGAGAATGCGCGTGCACTCTGGAAGGCAGGCGGTTATGCGCAGGGGCCAGGCAGCAGGCAACGAGAGGCTGGCACAGCAGACCGAATGCCCCGTCATGGGGCAGTCACCCTCCTCCTGTGCCCTCCCCTCCATGCTGGCATCTCCCTGCTCATGGGCTTCCCTGGAATTCAGGGTGGGGCTGCCTAGCCCCTTGGCTAAATCAAATAGCTAAATCATGCTACTGGAAAGCCACAAATCCTTCAAGGCACCGCCTCAAACCCGAGGCTTAATTTATTGCCGGGTGCAGCCTTCCTTATTTATCCGAGGAGTCTGCAGGCTCCCTCAGCGCGGACCTCCGAGATGTTCTACTCCTTCCAGACCATCACGGCCCACTTGAGGCAATTGTGCTGGTCTCTCTCTCTCAATTTTCCCATTACTGGGAGTAAGTACTGTTGGGACTCTGTAATAGCCCGACTGCAGCCCATATCAATAACAGATGAGGTTTAATCGTCCAACACAAAAATTATTTAGGCGCCGTAAGGACATTCAATGTCATTTGCATAATGGCATTTCTATCACACGCACCTAACCCGTCTTGCATAAACAAGGCCTTGGGACCATAAATAATAATAAATCATGACGTCTGCACGCCTCTTGCAGTAATAGGAGCCACTCTTTGTGGAAATTATTTCAGCAGGAAATGGGCACTGTAATTTTAAAGACATGTGGTGCGGGGAGGTGCGGTAAATCACGCCTGCGCACGATCCCTGGGAGCAGCCGGGGCCCTGCCCAGAGCCTACAGTGACATCCCAGGGTGACAGGAGGAGGGGGACACAGGACGCACCACTGTCCCAGTAAACTGTAAGAGGGCGGGATGCACAGAGCCCAGTGCGGGGAGAATTGGGGCTTTGGACCTGGAGAAGCGCCCAGGCCTCAAGTCAGAAACTATCTTTGTTCTAGCAGAATGGAAGCTCCATGAGGGCAGTGATCATCAGTTTTGTCCTGAGCAGGTGCTCAGGAAATATCCAAAAGACATGCAATGAGAGGAGACAATCCTTAGCTCAGGTAGGGAGTGGATGACAAGAGCCTGAAAATAGGTTAAGGTGAGATAAATGGAGACACAGACCCAGGGGAATTAAGAAAGGAAAGGGCATAGAAGCATAGGTACCGCTGATCTGTGAGCGATAGAGTGAAAATGTCCAATAAACTCTAAGCTGTATTGCAAGGCAGCTGTGAGCTACTGGAAAGGCGCAGATGAGGGATGGTGAATGGAGCAAAGTGTGAGCCTGCAGGTTCTGGACGCAGACACAGCTGGATGAGAATCCCAACTCCATGCATCTCAGACTGGCTGCCTCACCCCTCTAAGCCCCAACTTCCTCATCGGCTAGACAGCATAATACCTGTACAAGCAGCCCTCCTTATCTGTGAGTCCTGCATCCACGGATACAGAGGACCAACTGCAGGGACTTGAGAGTCCCTGGATCTTAGCATTTGGAGGCAACCTGGATCCAATGCCCTGGGGATAGGATACCAAGGGATGACTGTACTCAGCTCACAGTGTTCTGAGGGTTAAATGAGATAATGTGAGCAAAGTAACCAGTGCTTGGTGAAGCTTTGCCATTGTTATTATTGGTACAACTACTAATATTCTTCAAGAAACAACAGGAGAGAATTCAGGTACAGTTCTGCCTCTTACCGGTTGCAGGCCTCAGCTACCTCTGATCTCTCCAAGAAGAGCATGATAAAATGACCTCTACCTACCTCCCAGAGCTGCTATGACAGCTCTGAAACAAGGCAGCTGTGAAGCTCCTTGTTAGTATAACATGCTGTCTGCACAAGAAGGATGAATATCAACATTCCTTATGAGTCCAAGCAAAGAACATGGGGGAGGGGTCCCTACACCTGCCCCCGTCATCTCCAGCCATCCCTGGCAGCACCCTCAAAAGTTTACGCTTTCCAGAAAAGTCCTGATAGGATATACCCTAAGGCAACCACAGTGTTGCCTCTGAGAGGGAGAAGAAGGGACTGAGAATGGAACTGTTATTAACAGTTTAAGTCTTATCTGTAATGTGTTAATTTTACTGGAAGAGAAGTACTACTTGTATCACTGGGATTTTGAAAGCTGATGGAGTTCCATACCTCTAACGGCCTGGCTCACCCTATTCCCTTCACTGGAATACATGAGGATGGAACAGCAACAAGGAGCTAACCCAGGGATTTAACAACAACCACACTCTTCACCCAAAGGAACTGAGAGAAACAATATGATGTAATTTCTCCGTCCAGCCTGCCTTGCCAGACTGGGAGGCCTGGGCCGTGTGCTGTGCTATATGGGGAAAGATGTAAATTTCAGACCCCAACAGTCTCTTGGGGGGTAGTTGGCTCTGGCACCTAAAATGCCACCTTCAGCTTACACACTGACCTCACACTTGCCAAAATAAGAAAACCACTCAGAGCCAAATGAAGTCTGGAGTTCAGTTATTAGTCTTGTACCAACGTAAGTTTCTTAGTTTTGACAAGTGGATTGTGGTTATATGACGTTAACTATAGGGGAACTGGGTGAGAAGCATGTGGGAACTTTCTATACTATCTTTGCAACTTTTCTGTAAATTTAAAATTGCTCCAAAAAAAGATATATGTAAAAATTAAAAAAGGAGAAGCAGCCAGACTTCACTCATAACAAGAGAAGAGCCCATTAAAACCATAATGTACCCTTTTTCATCTATCAGATTAGCAATGATTCAAGGGGCTGGTCCTCCACTGGGAGGGAGCTCTTGGGGAAAACAGGTCTTCTCATTTCAGGGAGAAATGTCTTTGGAGAGCAAGGTCTCTATCTTTCAAAATTCACAATGCACACACACTGGTCCAGCCATTCCACTTCTGGGAGTTTATCCTACAGGTATAGTCTCACACGGACAATGATGCTCACTGCAACCTCTCAAAATGTTTTTAAAATTTTTATTCATCTGTTTTGGCCACCCCCTGAGGCTTGCCAGATCTTGGTTCCCTAACTAGGCATGACCGGGGATCAAACCTATGTCCCCTGCAGTGGAAACATGAAGTCCTAACCACTGGACCTCCAGGGAATTCCCACTGCAGAGTTTTTTTGAAAAATAAAAAGGTTGGAAGCCACCAACAGAAGCCTTGTTAAATAACATATGATACCCCATATAATGGAATACTATGTAACTGCTAAAAAGAATGAAGCAGCAGTCTATCCATACAGAACAATCATCAGTATTGTTAATGGAAAAGAACAAAAATGGAACAATGAGAGGGGAGGACTATATATATATATATATATATACATACACATCTACATAAATACACATATATATATATCTTACCCTCATCAAAGTATTGTATGTAAATATCTAAAGAACAGAGAAGCAACTGCTAATAGTGGCTGCCTCCCAAGAGAGGAACTAGGTGGCAGGGAGAAAAGGAGCCAGGAGGAGACTTTACTGTATCCATATACATTTGGTATTGTCTGAAATTTTTACCAGTTGCATGTATTACCTATAAACTTTTTTTCGAATAAAATAAAAAGTGTTGGTCAGGTAAGTGGCAATGAGCACGTGCTGCCTCATGGCTCTGCCCATGGGCCCCTCAGGCCCCCATCTGTCTTAAACGGTGCCCTGCATACTTCTGTATCACCCAGCCTGCCTGGCACGAGTCTCTGGGCAACAAACTCAGCAACTGGCGACTGGATGCATGAACTCCTGGGACTCCTGTGTCTGCCTGTGTGTCTAAAACCTTGGTCCCACTCCTCCGCTCAGGGAAGGACTGAGGCCCTTATGCATCAGACCTGCAGGGGCATACAGCATCTGAGCTAGAAGGGGCATGGGGTATCCTCTTTCATCAGTTTTCAGTGGGAAGTTGAGGCTTGATGTGGGAAGAAACTTGCTCAAGGGGACACTGTAGGGAAGTAGGCTGGCCCAAATCAGAGCTCAGGTTTCAGGAAAAGTAGCACTTTCAGCTCAAGCAGGATTGAAACAAGTTTCTTTTTCTGGCTCTCAACCGTTTCACTGGCAAGATGGGAATAAGACTGTCTGTCTGCCCTTTGTATTCCAAAAGGGTGAAGAGGAATCAACCAAGGTCACAGGTAGGAAAGCAGTCAAGAAACTTCTCAGCACCTTCCATGGACAGAAACCTCTGCTGATGTGCTAGGTGGGCCTTGAAGAAGATCCAGCATGGGTACATTTACACACCCCTGCTAGGGTGCCAGGTTGAGCTTAGATGCTGAGACAGCTTTTATGTTGCACTTTGCTCCAACTCAGTCAGAGAGGTACTGTCACTTTTTACTCTTCCTTTGTGCAGATTCAGAAACTAAGGCACAAGGAGAGGAAGTGAATTTCCCATGTCCAATTAACAGAACTGTAACCTAGATCATGCAGTTACAAATACTAATATTGGAGGCAGAACTCTTAGCAGAGATGCTGCTAGCAGTAGTGGAAGCTGGTATTTTCCCCGAAGTGCAATGGGGGCACAGGAGTGCCAGTTGCCATGAAAGGCCATGGCCAACAGGCAGGAAGGCTCTCGTGGCAGGTCAGCTACCTTCAGCACAGCCGATTCTACCCCAGACTCGGTCCTAGCCACTCAACAGAGATCCTTCTCTCCCAAGCAGCCTCCTGTGTACCCAGCCCTCAGTTCTCCCATCCAGAACCTCTCCTGTCCTTGGACTTACTCTCCTCTAGCACTCACCCCAACTCAGCCAGACCCACATGTTCTTCTTCAGCTCAGCTGCACCACCCCCACCTGAACCGCTTCACAACCTTGTTTTCCCATTCCCTGTGACATGAACGGGATCACCTTGTCTGGTGGCTATCTGGTCTGTCTGCAGGATGACTGAATGAATATACCTCTCCAGCGACACTGCTGAGGTGAGTGTGGTTCCAGAGGGGAGCACTGGCAGAGAAGCAGGGGTGTCTCAGGTGCCCAGATCCTTCCCAGTGTCAACTGGCTGGCTCCTAGCATCCCACAGGCATTAGCTCCAATCCATTTCCCATCCTTTCCTATCCCTCATTTTAAATGTCTAAGCTCAGCCTCCAAAACACAAGCCTGGAGTTTTACCACCCAGCATTTCTTTTGAAATTCAGAACTTCTTGGTAAGATCAAGTTGATCTTACTCGCTTACTTCAACTCTACTGAAGACAATGCTGAGGATTTATGGATTAGTTTGACATTCACACATATACACAAAAGCCACATCTTTGCAAGCTATGTAATACCCAAAAAGAAGGCCTAGGGATCTCTGTAAAAGGATGCAAAGTAAAATAATACTGCAAGAGAATTTTCATAATAAAATCAGAAAAGATACATGAAAGACTTTGAGAAGAATAAACGAGCATTCAAACAAGTGTGCCTATTAGCGATTACTGTATTAACTTTATTTATTCATTCACTTGTTCTTTCATACTTCATCACTTTTCAGAAAAGGTTTAAGGCAGCTCACAGTGGAGCAAAAAAAAAAAAAAAGAATACAAGGAGGCGGGGAAAGGCAGAAAGGAAAGCAAGAGGCAAGTATAGAATGGAACCAATGATAGTCAACTGGAGCCACCAGAGACCATGTAAGACCTGTTTGAGCGGGCTCTGCACTGCACAGGGAGCCGTGTGGAAACCTCACATAGTCTTATAAAGCAAGTACTCATCATCCCCATTTTGTAGATGAAAAAACTGAGGTTTAGCAAGGCCAAGGAACCTGCCCAATGCCATGCAGCTGGTAGATGACAGAGCTGGGACTGAACCCAGGCAGTCTGGTTCCAGAACCCACACTCTGAAATACAACACGATCCACACCATCAAAGTCAAGACTGGGGCTAGAGACTTAGGAACTTGCTAGGGAAGGGACCACGTCTGGCCCTCCCCTAAATACTTTTCCCTCTGAGTCGAATAACAATGGGAAGCTTTTTGATTCTAACAAGTGGCAGGAGGGAAGCTCCTCTATGCTCCGCAGTTCAGTATAGCCCCACTTGGGAGTTGACATTCTCTTATGAAAACTGAGGGGCCCGGTAGGAACCTGGGGCTGAAGCTTCAGCGATCAGCAGAAGAGCTGCCTGCCACAGGGACAGGAACTTCCTTGGAAAATTGTTTTGGGTCCACTTCAACACACCGATATAGAGATGTGTGAGACCCCAGAGTTCTCCATTTAGCGCTGTCACAAGAGTTGTGTCCCAGAAGGTGTTCGGGGCAGATATAGTCCCTCCCATCTCTGTCATTAAAAAACAAAAGAAACAAAACTCCCTTTGGACAACTAGCTTTGATCAATGCCACTTCTAATACCTTCTGGGATGAAATCTGTCTCAAGAAAACCAAAGCAAGTAGCTTGTGAAAAGGGATTGCTATTTACAAATCTGTTCGAATATGGGAAACAGGTCCTAAAAACAGTAACTTTTATTTTAGAATAATTGGCCCACAGCCTTTCTTACTGAAAATTTTAGATCAGCTGGTCCAACTGTTTAGGTCACTCTTGAGTGAGATAGAAGAGCCTGTCTATAATCCCAGCACCACCATGGGGTGCGAGGCCTTGGGAAACTTACTGAGTCATTTTCTTCCTCAGTTTCCTCATCTATAAAATTACAAGAACAGGGACTTCTCTGGCAATCCAGTGGTTAAGACTTTGCCTTCCAATGCACAGGGTGCAGGCTCAATCGCTGGATGGGGAACTAAGATCCCACATGCCTCACAGCCAAAAGACCAAAACATTAAAAAAAAAAAAAGAAGAAGAAGAAGAAGCAATATTGTAATAAATTCAATAAACACTTGAAAAATGGTCCACATAAAAAAAATTTTAATTAAGATAATTAAAGTCCCCAATTCACAGGCCTGCTAAAGGAATAAAATGAGTCAACTGGATAACAGAAGGGAAAACAAGGTATTGGTGATATAGGGCACAGGCTCACCGGGCTCTTTGGGGTTAAAGTCCATTTAGGATATTAGGAAGTCACATGAGCTGCTAGATGTCCCCAGGAGACACTTGAGAATCTAGTTACCAATAAGCAAGTCCCCAAAGAATCTGAAAGCTCCACAGCCTACTTTCTGCATGTCAGTTCCTAACCTCCCAAACCACAAAGAATAAATGATGTCAGCTATGCCGAGAGCCAAAACAGGAGGGAAATGGTTACCTAACTATCCCTTCCAAAGAGGATCAGAAGCCCAGGAAAAGATTAGTAGCCAGAGAATCTACAGGGCTGTCCCCAGGGCACAGAGAGCACAGGCTTTCTCCAGATTTACTCCATAGGCTATAATTTAACGCCCAGGAGCTGTTCATAAGGGGATGAGTTGAAAACAATCTGTAAAAATTAATACACCATCTCCTAAAGGAGTGTCCCACAGGGGAGCAATGCTCCCTTCCCACAGCTCCAGGTGCAGCCCCACCACCAGTCCTCATCCCCAACACCCAGAAGTGCGAAGTGCTGAAGTTGAAAAGATGTAAAAAATCTCACTGTAACCAAACCTCCTGCACATGTCTTCCCAGGCAAATGGAATGTAAACATTTTAAGCCTTGTTGTATATCAAGGAGCATCCCTTCAGTTTCCTCATCTTTTAAATGAGGAAAATCAATACCAAGCTGGAAGGGTTTGTTATGAGAATTAAATGAGATAATACAAAGTATTGAACCACATGCACTGTCCAGATATTATATTATTATTATACATGTGTCTGCTCAGTTGTTCAGTCATGTCCAACTTTTTGCAACCCCATGGACTGTAGCCTTCCAGGCTCCTCTGACCATGGGTATTCTCCAGGCAAGAATACCGGAGTGGGTTGTCATTCCCTCCTCCAGGAGATCTTCCTGACCCAGGGATGGAAACTGCATCTCCTGCATTGGCAGGTGGATTCTTTACCACTGTGACACCTGGGAAGCTATATTATATTACATATGATTATACTGCAGTGTGTGTGTATGTGTTTTAAGATGGGCTTTTCAGAATCATCAAATCCAGCCTGCATGTTCTGGGCGCCTGAAACTTCTCCCCCTTCCCTAGGCTATATATGCACAAGGCTCTTCCTTTCCTCCCAGCACCGTATTACTCATCTTCCTCCCCACCTGCTTCCTGGGCAGCCCCCATGAGCCTTGTCTGCATCATTCAGGCAATCTCTGAGGATGTCAATAACAAGGATAAATACATCTATTGAGGTTTCCCATGTACCAAGAACTGTCCAAGACTTTACACACATGAGCCTCCTGTTCTGTCCTCACACTAACTCTGTTTGAGGCACACTAGCATCCCCATCTTCCTCTTGTGGATGGGAAAACTGAGGCTCAGTGAGGTTGGGCAACTTGCTCAGGATCACACACCCAGCTTCAGAAACCAGGTGAACTGCAGAGCCCTGACTCTGAAGCACCTTACCTGTGGCCAGCACGGGTGACCAGTGCAGTGCTGCCTGAGCCTCCAGACAGGCTGAGCACAATGGGGCATGGCAGGCGCCTCCGAGAGCATGGTCACAGGCACCAGCTGTCCCAGTTCTCCTGTCAGGAGGGACATTCACAAACTCAGAAGTATCCCAGTCTGGGTTGGAATATCCTGTTCACCCTTCAAATCTGATCTAGGATTCTGGAGAATTCCTGTCCTCTGTAGTACCAAAAGGGAAATAGAAATCTGCTTGTTTGTAAGGGAAGGTTCTTCTAACACAACCCTAAAATTATTAATTTATTACGGAGATTTCTTAGCTCCTCAGGCAGAAGTTCTAAAAGTGATACAAATTGTTATTTTGATTACGTTAATAGGATTTTCCCCTCAGCCTAAGCTCATTTGCCTGTGTAATCTGTAGCTGGGCAAACAGTGAAAGCGGGGAACGCCTGGGGAGGAGAAAGTTCCCAGCAACTCCTAAGCGCAGACGTTCTGCCACTGACTCTGGTCTTTCTGTCACCCCTCCCACCCGACAGTCCCCGCTCTGTGCCTCCTCTCACAGCCCCCTCCTGTCTGTCCAGCCTGGCTTCTTTCCCACCACGACCCTGACTCTCTACTCTGTGGAATCTCAGCTGTGACGAATGCTCCTTGATAATAATAACAACAACAATCATAGAAGTAACATTAATCTAGTGTCTCTTATGAGCTGGATGCTCTGCTGAGCCCTTTTCTATGTTCATCTCGCTTAATCTGTACAGCCCAAATGACACAAGAACTATTATTATCCCATGATAGGAGAAAACCGAGGTGAAAGTACTGGCAAAGTCAAGTGAGTTTAACCAGTAACTTTGCACACACAGGAAGAAAAGCTCATGTCTGTCTAAGTGACAGTGCCCAGCAAGCTCAGGTCCAGGGATAAAGAATCACCCAGGTCCTAGAGGTAAGCCTGCCATCACACATGACCCCATCTCCCCAGGCTCAAAAGTAACATAAAGGGTTGTGAAGTCCCAAGCAGCTGCTTCGGAAGCCTGTGTTCTTAATCCCACCTGCAGAGGTGGGTCCCTGACTTCTTTCCCAGTGGAAAGCGGGCCTCTCCACTTGCCCCGGGAATTTCTGGGCAAGGTAGAGGGGTCTGCACACTCACTGTGCCCCAGCACCGATCCCAGGGCTCTGCTCCCCAACAGCATCCTGTCACACCATCTCTTCCTGAGAACCCCACAAGTCAGCCCAGGCCAGTCCCTCCATATTGTTAGTGGACAGCTTGCACCCCTCCTGACAGGTGCCTCCTTCTTAGGGCCCTCCCACTGTCATCTTCACCTGCCCTTGACCTCACTGAGCATCCTCTCTGACTCTATTGGTCCTTCTCTCCATCCCCCTGCCCAGCCCCATGGATGGCCACAGGAAGGACCTTATCCTGTCATTTAGAACCAGTCTGCCTCCAAGACCTCACCCCCTAAGCTCCTGCGGATTACAGCCTCTCACCATCTTCCTTTCACATTCTCATGCTGATAAGCCAGCTCTTGTCAGAAACCTGTAGAAATTACAACAGGTGGATAAAGTTATCTGCCCTTTTGGTGGCCAAAAACAATTATCCCATCACCAATTCCCTTACCCCAACCCTGGAATTGTCCATGCGTGCTAAGTCGCTTCAGTCATGTCTGACTCTTTGTGACCCTATGAACCATAGCCCGCCAGGCTCCTCTGTCCATGGGATTCTCCAGGAAAGAATACCAGAGTGGGTTGCCATGCCCTCCTCCAGGGCAGTTTCCTGACCCAGGGATCGAACCTGCATCTCATACGTCTCCTACATTGGCAGGCAGGTTCTTTATCACTAGTGCCCCTGGGAAGTGAAAGTGTTAGTTGCTCAGTCATGTTCAACTCTTTGCAACCCAATGGACTGTATCCTCTGTCCATGGGATTTCCCAAGCATGAATACTGGAGTGCGTTGCCATGCCTCCTCCAGGGGATCTTGCCAAACCAGAGATCGAACCTGGGGCTGTCTGCATTGCAGGTAGATTCTTTACTGTCTGAGTCAACAGGGAAGCCCCTTGAATTGTCCATATCCTTTTAAAAGCAATGACACTGAGTTGGTCTATGTGATAGTCTTCAATAAATTCATTGTTTTGTTTCACAGCCAAGACATCAGGAAAGGATCAATAAATCCATCTTTTTTTTCCAAAAGAGAAGAGAGAAAAGACAAACCCATCTGTCACAGGGTGCCAAAGCTCAGAACTGGCAGAGACCCTAGTGGTCATTTCTTTCAAATCCCTCCCCTCGCAAGCTTGAAGACTTCCCTCAGCCTTCTTCCTAAGAGGCCACACTACCAAGGCCAGACACTCCCAGGAACAGGAAACCCACAGCCAATCCACATGTGTGCAGTTCTGCCTGTTTGGAAAGTTTCTTTCGACTGAGTTGAAAGCTGCCTCTCTCTAATTCCCACTAGGTCCCAGGTCTGCCAACTGGAGGCACAAATGAGTCTGCTCCTTCTCCATGGGAGCCCCTCTGAGATCAGATTCTACTCTTGTGTATCCAGTGCATGCTCAGTCACTTCAGTTGTGTCCGACTCTCTGCAACCCCATGGGCCATGGCCCGCCAGGCTGCTCTGTCCATGGGATTCTCCAGGCAAGAATACTGGAGTGGGTTGTGATTTCCTTCTCCAGTGATAAAGTATGAAGTTAGTGAAGTGAGTGAAGTCGCTCAGTCGTAACCGACTCTTTATGACCCCATGGACTGCAGCCCACCAGGCTCCCTTGTCCATGGGATTTTTCAGGCAAGAGTACTGGAGTGGGTTGCCATTGCCTTTTCCAGTGATTCCAATGAGTTTTCCCTTTTCCAGGCACGTTCCACTTCTTCCACAAGTGCCTCACAAGACAGGTTTGGTGGTGGTGTAAGCTGGATAAATGGTGGTTCAAGGCACAGGCCCTGAACTCTGCCTGGCTTCAAGATCTGGCTCTAAATATTTCTACTTATGGATCTTCGGACAAGTTGTACTCTCTCCACTCAGTTTCCTCATCTGTAAAATGGGAATAATTTCCCACCACTTATAGAGCATCAAGTAAAGAACTTCATAAAGAGTTTAGCACAGATTCCTGGCACACACTAAGTGCTTAGTAAATGTTAGAGGTGTAATCCCTTCCCCAACCTGTTCATCTCCTCTGGTCATCTTCCAGTTAGTCAGCATCCTTCTTAAGAGGAGGCACTCACCTGGAATCCCACATTACAGGTGTGGCCTGACCAACACAGAATAGTTTACACTCACTGGCAGCCACATGACTAAGTTCACAGACAACTAAAACCCCTAGATCTTTCTCACCAGTGCTTTGTTAATCTTCATGACCCCTTACTTGGTTTTCTGAAATCTTACTTTTATAACTATGAAGTTATTATTTGTGAAACCACTGAGCCATCCCTACACTGAGATATGCCCACTCCTGCTGTTGCAATAACTATTACACCCATACATACAAGCCTAGAAACTCTTCTTTCATTAGTTAACACTGGCACGCTGAGACATATTAAGCAACAAATAGGAACAGGGTCTCTCATTTCTATTTAGCATGATTCTGTGTTGCTTGAATCTTTTTTCAACATACATGTGTTACTTCTGCTTTACCAAATTGGAATCTACTCTGTGGCACTTTTACCGTCTATATTAAATTAATGCATTTAAAACTATGCATTTCCCTCTAAGTACCCCTTCAGCTTTATTGTGCAAGTTTTTATATGCAGTGCTGGGTTTTTGTTTTTGGTTGTTCAGTTCTAATATTTTGTAATTTCCATTAGGATTTCTTTTCTGACCCAGGGATTTTTTTTTCCCAGAAAATTGCTTTTGATTTTTATCTTTCAAACTACAGAAGGCTGGAAACCATAACTTGCTTTGGCCTATTAATTTGTAACTTCAGTGCACTGCAATCAAAGCCCATGATTTATGACATGGATTTGGGGTATTGCTGACATTGGTTTTCACAAGCAGCACACAGTCCATTTCTGTGTGTTCTTTGTGGGTGTGTGAAAAGCACATATACTCTCAAATTGTTGGTTTTCATTCATCTATTTGATCTAACTTGTTAATCATGTTGTGCAAAACTTACGAATGTCTCTGCTAATTTTTTGTCAATTTGATCTATCCATTAATAAGAGGGGTATGGTAAAGTCTCCAGAAAATATTATGGGATGTTTCCCCTTGTTCATCGATAATTTTTGCTTTATATGTTTTGAGATTCTGTTGCTTAGAATATACAGGTTCAGGATTTTTATATTTTCCTGTGAATTTTCTTATCATTGAGTAATGGTCCTCTTTGTCTTTAAGGATACACTGGGCTTTAATTTCATCTGAGAGGGGTAGTACTCTATCATATTTTATTTAGTTTTCCTATCTCCTTACTTGAAGCCTTCTAGTACCATTTTGTTTTAGGTTATTCCTATAAGCAGCATATTTCTGAGTTTTAGTTATTTTTCATATCCTCTGTATTATCTAGCAAATTCAATCTATTCATATTTATTGGGGCTGCTCAAATATTTTTATTTATTTCTACCATCTACTACTTAATTTTGTATTTTTAATCGTCCAAGCTTCTTCTTTGCTTTTTCCTTCCTCCCCCCTGTTTTCTCTTGGACTCACTGATACTTTATATATCTCCTTGCCTCCTCTCGTTTGGAAGTTATACATTCCATTGTTATGGCTTTAATGATGACCTTTAATTTGTTTACCTGCATCCCTGACATAACCAGATTCACAGTTTATCAATATATTTGTCCTCCAGCTGAGTAATACTAGGGTCTTAGAATTTTCAACTCAGAGCAGCACACTCCCAACCTCATATATATTATTATTTTCTTTTTTCACTGTTTTTAAATCCCCCAAACCAGCCATTATGTTTATTGTTGTTGTTTAGTCACTAAGTTGTGACCGACTCTTTTGCAACCGCAAGGACCATAGCCTGCCAGGCTCTTCTGTCCATGGGATTTTGCAGGTAAGAATACTGGAGTGGGTAACCATTTCCTTCTCTAGGGGGTCTTCCCGACCTAGGGATTGAACCTGTGTTCTCTGCATTGGCAGGCATTTTCTTTACCACTGAGCCACCAGGGAAGCCGACGCTTACAGACAATAGTTATTTAAATAATCCTTTGTATATCAATTATTTGATTATCATTGCTTCTTAATTGGGACTTAAATCTTATTCCTTCTTTCTGTATTTCATATCCTTCTCATAGGCAATATATATTAATAGTTGGGTCTTGTGAGCTTTTTTTAATGCACTCTGAAGTTCCTTTCTTTTAATGGGTATTCTTAGACCATTAATATTGAAAGCAATTATTGATATAATTGGATTAATATCTACCATGTTTGTAATTGTTTTCTATTTATTGAACTTGCTTTTTATTTCTTTTTTCCCTGCTTTTCTTCTTCCTTTTCTGGGTTTAATTAAATATGTCATATGAGTCCATTTTATCTGCTTAGCACTACTGAACTATATACTTAAATATGGTTAAGAGGGTAATTTTTGTATTATGTGTTTTTATCACAATTTTAAAAACATTTTTAAGTCAAAAAGATAGTTTTGGTCATTGTCCTAGAATTTTCAATATACATTTACAACTAATCTAACCTTCAAATAACACTGTACTTCTTAAATTGTAGTACAAGTCCCTTCTAACAGAGTATTTCCAATTCTCCCTTTTCGTCCCTGTGATTTGACTGTCATTCATTTCACTCATCCATATGTTATAATCATATGGATACATTGCTATGTTTTTGCTTTAAGCAATTTCCTTTAAGAAAATTTCAATTAAAACTAAGAAAAATCAAAGAATTTTTATCTTCATTTATTCCTTCTCTGACACCCCTCTTTTTTTTTTTTTTTTGCAGATCTGAGTTTCTGACCTGTATTATTTTCTTTCTCTCTAAAGAATTTTTTTTTTAACATTTCTTGCAAGACAGGTCTGCTGGTCATGAATTTTTGTTGACAGAAAATCTTCATTTTTCCTTCACTTTGGGGGCACAATTTCCCAAGGTATAGAGTTCTAGGTTGGTAGGTTTTTTGTTTCAGTGCTTAAAATATTTCACTCCACTCTCTTCCTGTTTGCATGGTTTCTGACATGAAATCTACCGTGATTCTTTAAGTAAGAATCCTTGTTCCTCTTTAAGTAAGGTGTTTTTTGTCCCTCTGGCTTCTTTCAAGGTTTTTCTTCATCTTATGTTTTCTGGTGTTTGATATTGTGATATTTTCACCTACTTCTTGACATTTTCTGAATTTCCCACATCTGTGGTTTGATCATCTGACATTAATTTTGGAAGATTCTTGGCCATTACTACTTCTCATTTTTCCTTCATTTTGGGGGTACAATTCTAGGTTGGTGAGTTCAGATGGTAAAGAATTCACCTGCAATGCAGGAGACCCAGGTTCAGTTCCTCAGTTGGGGAGATCCCCTGGAGAAGGGAATGGCTACCCACTCCAGTATTCTTGCCTGGAGAATTCCATGGACAGAGGAACCTGGCAGGCTATAGTCCACGGGGTCACAAAGAGTCGGACACGACTGAGCAACTAACACTTCAAATACTTCTTCATTCTCTCTTCTCCCTCTGGTATTCCAATTATGCATATGTTATTCCTCTCAAATATTGTCCCAAAATTCTTGGATCATGTTCTATTCTAGATTTCGGTTTGTGCCTTTGCTCTTTCATTCTTTTTTCTTTTACATTTCAGTTTGAGAAGTTTCTATTGACACATCTTCAAGTTTACTGACGCCTTACTTGACTAGGTCCAATCTATGGATGCACACGTCAAAGGTTTTCTTTATTTTTGTCACTGTATTTTTAAAATTTTTTCTAGAATTTCTGTTCAATTGTTTCTTAGAGTTTCCATCTCTCTGTTTACATTGCCAACATATTCTTTCATGCGATATCCTTTTTCCAGTAAATCCCTTAACATATCAATCATAGTTATTTTAAATTCCCTTTCTAGGGACTTTCCTGGTGGCCCAGGGGTTAAGAATCCACTTTGCAATGCAGGGTATGTGGGTTTAACCCCTGGTTGGGGAACTAAGATCTCACATGCCACAAAACAATTAAGCCCACTCACCGCAACTACTGAGCCTGCGCATCTCAATAAAAGATCCTGCATGATGCAATTAAGACCTGATGCAACCAAATAAATACTTTTTTTTAATCCCTATCTAAGAGATGGGAATACCAGACCACCTGACCTGCCCCTTGAGAAACCTGTATGCAGGTCAGGAAGCAACAGTTAGAACTGGACATGGAACAACAGACTGGTTCCAAATAGGAAAAGGAGCACGTCAAGGTTGTATATTGTCACCCTGCTTATTTAACTTATATGCAGAGTACATCATGAGGAACGCTGGGCTGGAAGAAGCACAAGCTGGAATCAAGATTGCCGGGAGAAATATCAATAACCTCAGATATGCAGATGACACCACCCTTATGGCAGAAAGTGAAGAGGAAACTCAAAGGCCTCTTGATGAAAGTGAAAGAGGAGAGTGAAAAGTTTGGCTTGAAGCTCAACATTCAGAAAACAAAGATCATGGCATCTGCTCCCATCACTTCATGGGAAATAGATTGAAAAACAGTGGAAACAGTGTCAGACTTTATTTTGGGGGGCTCCAAAATCACTGCAGATGCTGATTGCAGCCATGAAATTAAAAGATGCTTACTCCTTGGAAGGAAAGTTATGACCAACCTAGATAGCATATTGAAAAGCAGAGACATTACTTTGCCAACAAAGGTCCGTCTAGTCAAGGCTATGGTTTTTCCCGTGGTCATGTATGGATGTGAGAGTTGGACTGTGAAGAAAGCTGATCGCCGGAGAATTGATGCTTTTGAACTGTGGTGCTGGAGAAGACTCTTGAGAGTCCCTTGGACTGCAAGGAGATCCAACCAGTCCATTCTAGAGGAGATCAATCCTGGGTGTTCATTGGAGGGACTGATGCTAAAGCTGAAACTCCAATACTTTGGCCACCTCATGCAATGAGTTGACTCATTGGAAAAGAGTCTGATGCTAGGAGGGATTGGGGGTGGGAGGAGACGGGGATGACAGAGAATAAGATGGCTGGATGGCATCACCGACTCGATGGACATGAGTTTGGGTGAACTCCGGGAGTTGGTGATGGACAGGGAGGCCTGGCGTGCTGTGGTTCATGGGGTCGCAAAGAGTCGGACACGACTGAGTGACTGAACTGAACTGAACTGAATGATTCTAAAACCTGGGTCATCTGTCAAATTCTAAACTCTAATGGCTGAGTCTGATTCTGATGCTTACTTTTTCTCTTCAGTCCATGTTTTATTTTTCGTGCCTAACTTTTTGTTGAAAGTTGGACACGATAGTATTGAGTACAGAAACAGGTAAATAGGCCTTTAGCGTAAGGTTTTACATTAATCTGGTAGATCTCAGCTGTAACTCTCTGTATTGTCTTTCCAAATTTTGCAGTAGCTGCTTGCCCTGCAACCTTAATTCTCTGATGGGTCAAGAATAGTCGTTGCCATTCAGTTTGCTCAGCTTTATTTCTTGTTGCAAATATGGGAGTGGTGACTCCCAGGCTCTTTATACATCAGAGCGCAGACCAGAAGTCTCTCATATCCTTGTTACTGAAATACATTGTTTGGCAATTCACCAAGAGTGTATTAGCGGTAAACTCTCTTTTCGTCTGAAAATGTTTTCCTTCACTACTAAATGATCATTTATCTGAAGACAGGTCAATTGTTATTATCTCTTAACATTTGAAGATACTTTCTATTGCCATCTGACTTCTGCTGATGCTTTAAAAAGTGTCATCACTCCCATATTTGCAACAAGAAATAAAGCTGAGCAAACCGAATGACAACTATTCTCAACCCATCAGAGAATTAAGGTTGCATCTACTGCTGTTACTCTATGCCACACAGCACAGCACAGGCGGTCAATGTCACTAACATGGCACATCTGTAAAAATTTCTTGGATGAATGAATGAATAAATGAATCAAAGAACAACCCAGCAAAGCACTGGCAGCTCTTTGACAATTCACTTGTAATCTTTAAACCCCCACATACACAGAATTTGCCTGTCATTTAAAACAGTGGAACAGACAGGAAGAAAAAAATGTAAACAAGTCAAAATAAAAATAAGAGATGAATTCCCAATTTGTTTTATCTCTTACAGAATGTTAGAGCTAGAATGGATCTCAAGGATGAGCCAGTCTAATCTCCCACCCCAAAGGCAGAAACCATGACCCAGAAAGAAGTGACTGGTCTAAGAGCAGGCCACCATGAAAGCCCAAAGTCTTCCCAGCCTCAGACCTTCGTGCTGGCTGTTCCCTCTGCCTGAGACACTATTCCCACCACGCTTCCCTACCTTGAGCTCAAAGGTGCCATTCTCAGACAGACATTCCTGACCTCCCATCTCAATGAGGTCCACTTTTTCCTCTCAGCACACCCTGATCTGTCTGTTCTCCACACTCATCACACACTGTTATTATTTGTAATGGTACACTGCTTTTGCTGGCATAATTATTTTGTTAAAATCTGTTTCTCCATTGCCATTGGTAAATTCTGGGGACCATATCTGTCTTTGTGGCTGCTGTGTCCCCAGCACTTAGCACAGTACTTGGCACAGAGCAGGTGCTCCATAAATATTTGCTGAATGCAATCAATCAAGCATTCAGGAGATGTCTACACTTGCAGAGGTCAGGGGGTTGACTCTAGAAGACAGTCTACACCCACAAAAAGCAGAGATTGGAGAATGTGGCTTCTTGAAGATTATACTGCATATACTCTGTCTCATAGTTGATGTGAGCAAGAGTGCTGTGTGAGAGGTTTTGGGATTTTTTAGTGAGCAATTCCTTCATCTTCAATCATGCCTCACACTCTGCCAGACTCCCTGCAGGTGGTGGCCCCTGTGGGCAGGACACAGGTCTGTTTACTCCTCTTCTCCACTGCCTACCTCCTCGGGGTCTGGCCCTGAACCTCTGGACAGAGGATGCTGGGCACTGAGTATGGGTGGTGAGGACAGCAGCAGCCCCTGGTGTCTAGACTTCTGGTCCTGATGTCTTCACCAGAAACCCCAGCTCTGTCCTATGCACTGGAAGAGCTGGGCTCATCACTGGCTTCCCAAGACCTTGCAGCCGCCAGTCCTTTGCGGCGCTGAGTCACAGCCCCTGTGACTCAGGCCTTTCTGCCTGCCCTAGTGAGGACCCTGAGGGATCTCTCTCAGTGTCCCTGCCACGCTGCAACATGAAAGGTCTCCTTCTGTTGCCTCTCCTGTCCCTTCCCCTCTTCCCATCAGACCATCTCACTCTTCTTATGCTGGAATCATTCTTTCAAGTTGGAAGGACCCTGACTTTTAACTGCCTCAAGTCCTCAGTGGATCTTAAACTTCTAATACAGCATGTATGATTCTCCTTACATGCCTCCAGTGATGGGAAGCTCACTACTTCATAAGGAGGTCCACTCCACTATGAGAAAGCTTGGGCTATTAGAAAGTTCTCTTATCCTGTTTCCTTCCCTGCTTACATCCCTAAGTCTTCCCTTCTTCAGACCAAACAGTCCCAGTTTCTCCAGTCATCCCTTCGAGGAAAGGCTTTCTTTTTTAAATTAATTTATTTATTTTAATTGGAGGTCAATTACTTTACAATATTGTGGTGGTTTTTGCCATACACTGACATGAATCAGCCACAGGTGTACATGTGTCCCCCTGTCCCAAACCCCCCTTCCACTCCCTCCCCATCCCATCCCTCTGGGTTGTCCCAGTGCACCAGCTTTGAGAGACCTGTTTCATGCACCAAACTTGGACTGGTCATCTATTTTACATACAGTAATATACATGTTTCAATGCTATTCTCTCAAATCATCCCACCCTCGCCTTCTCCCACAGAGTCCAAAAGTCTGTTCTTTACATCTGTGTCTCTTTTGCTGTCTTGCATATAGGGTTGTCATTACCATCTTTCTAAATTCCATATATTTGTGTTAATATACTACATTGGTGTTTTTCTTTCTGGCTTACTTCACTCTGTATAACAGGCTCCAGTTGCATCCAACTCATTAGAACTGACTCAAATGTGTTCTTTTTTATAGCTGGGGGTGTTCATTGGAAGGACTGATGCTGAAGCTGATGCTCCAATACTTTGGCCACCTCATGCGAACAGTTGACTTACTGGAAAAGACTGATGCTGGGAAAGATTGGGGGCAGGAGGAGAAGGAGATGACAGAGAATGAGATGACTGGATGGCATCACCGACTTGATGGAGGTGAGTTTGAGTGAACTCTGGGAATTGCTGATGGACAGGGAGGCCTGGAGTGCTGTGATTCATGGGGTCGCAAAGAGTCGGACACGACTGAGCGACTGAACTGAACTGAATATTCCATTATGTATATGTACCACAATTTCCTCATCCATTCGTCTGCCGATGGACATCTAGGTTGCTTCCATGTCCTAGCTATTGTAAACAGTGCTTCAGTGAACACTGGGGTACACGTGTCTCTTTCAATTCTGGTTCAAGGAAAGACTTTCAACCTCCTCTTCTGAATAAACTCTATTCTGTCTGCAGTGGAGGAGCCTGGCCCTGAGCACAGCCTTGCAGTGCAAAGTGAGAGGAGCACAGCCAGTTCAGAGTGGAAGAGGACAGTCACTGCCCTGGCTTCGGCTCAGACATCCAGAGACCATGTTGGTTCGCCGGCAGCCCCAGCACTTCCTGATTCATGCAGAGCTCCCAGGGTGAGTAGATTGGACCCCCAGGTTGTGTCTCTAGGACACTGCCTGCCTGAAGAGTCCATGGGCAGCCTGATTGTGTTTAACTGTGGGGAATCCAGTGGCTACCAGTGTGAACTCTGGATCTGGTTTCCAACTTGGCTCCACACTTACTGTGTCCCTGTGGCTAAGTCACTGAACTGATCTCACCAAGCCTCAGCCATCCTGTCTGCACAGTGGGGATAATAGGAGTTTTGTGACTTTGTAATGAGATGGGGCTGGGACAGTTCTTCTCAGAATAGAGCCAGGTTCCTGGTAAGCAATGAATACAACAATTATTAACAGTAATGATTAGAACCCAGTGCATTCATGAGCTCAAACAAGAGGCAAGATAGCCTGGACTAAGTGGGTCAGTGAAGGGCTCCCAGGGCAGACAGGACTCCTGCTGGGCCTGGACAGCATAGATTTAGAAACAGACTGAAAGAATGTTC
The DNA here is from genome assembly GCF_049115385.1 of Moschus berezovskii. NCBI lineage: Eukaryota > Metazoa > Chordata > Mammalia > Artiodactyla > Moschidae > Moschus > Moschus berezovskii. The sequence continues at coordinate 68,412,545 of NC_142466.1, forward strand.
CATCCAGGGAAACTGTGAGCAGGAGTTTGGAGAATAACAGCACCAAGAAAGAATAATAACTGAAGTCCCTGCCTCACTCCAAGCTCAGAGCCATCCCTGGGGTTCCCACGCTTGGGCACGCATTCACACACACACACACACACCAGCCATCATCCATGGCCCCCTCACATAGGAGGAGCCCAACCCATGTGGAGCAGTGAGGGGTCAGGCCTGGCTGCAGCAGGGCACTGTGTAGGCAAGCAGAGGGCCATGGGGATGGTGAAGGGCCGGGATGAAGATAAAAAGCTGGGATTTAGATTTTGAGCAGTGGGAAACCACAAGGGCTATTATATAAGGATGAGCTTCAGGGAGAGAAAGTCACCAGTGCAGCAGGAACAGGGCAAGAGGCAGGAGCCCCACGGAAGTTTGCTTCCAGGAGAGCAGACTAGCCCAGGCCTCAGATTCTGGGCTCTTTGGGACACATTGTCTCCAAAGCAAAGCCAGACCTCCTCGCTGCCACCTGCCAGCCCTTTGGGGTTTAGGGCCATCCTGCTTCTCCAGCCCTGTTGTCTCTGACTTTCTTTCACTCAGCCCATATTCCAACCACTCAGCCTGGCCCGCAGTTCCCTGCTGTACTTCCACCCTCCACACCTTCATCCATGCTGCTCCTTCTGCCTAGAACACCCTCTTCAACCAACTCTACCTTCTCCACAGAGCTGCATTCTGCCCATCCCTCAAGGCACAGCATGAAAGACACCTCCTCCAGGAAGCCTTTCCCCATTCTTAGCCTGGCACACCTGTCTCCTGTCCCCGCTTCTCTCCCTACCTGCTCTCCTCCCAGAACTCCCTGAAGAAAGAAAACATGTCTGCCTCATCATTTCCTCACAGTCCCCAGCTCTTTTCCTGACTTAGGGAGAGTTCAAACCATCTCTGATGACCAGCTCAATTGTGCTCAGAAACACAAAACCAACCACTTCCCAGGAAGAGGATGCCCATACGAGCAGGCAACAATCAGCCCCAGGCCCACCAGCCTGGAGAAATGCCACCAAGCAGAGGGAAAAGCAGCTGATGGGAGCAGGAGGCATTCCTGGTGGCTTCTCTGTTAGCAAGGGACAGGACTTCTCCCGGTTTAACCCCTGTGACCTTTGAACTTCCTGGGAGGTCAGCAGCACGTCCCCCATCCCCAGCTGTCTTCCTGTCTCTGGCCCAATGGGAGGGAGGGCCCTGGGCCCGTTCCATTTTGTGCCCGTATTGATCTGTTGGCAGCAATGGGCTGGATAATTAGCCAGGAATTAGGGTTTCTATTACAGCCAGGAGGCTGCTCCAGCTGATTTATCACCTGAATAATTTACTGTGATTGAAAGGAAATTAAAATGAACTCCATTTGACAACTGTGAGCTTTTATGGGCTTTAGTGAAGGCTCAAAAGCCAGATTAATAGCCTAGTGTTGGTTAATAGTCTGCCGAGAGTAAATACGGCAGGCTGTGCTCAGAGGGTGGCCTTCCTGCCGTGGCCGGAGGAGGGACCAGCTCCCGCCAGCAGCGTGGCACCCATGACAGCGTCAACGTGAGTTTTACTGAAACACATTCCACTGTTCGAAACACACATGCATATACCACCCGCCCTTGTTTCTTTTTTTTTTTTTTTCTCTTCTCCAAGGTGATTTTTACTCACTCCACATGGAGGAAAAACAGAATTGCTTTTTCAATAACCATTTTGAAAAGGAAGTGTTTCATTGTCCTAGGAGTGTGTATACATTAACCCATTCTACCCAGGCACAAGGTTTTACTAAGTTCCTGTATAAAAGGAAGAAGCACGGATGCTTCCACCCAGGACAGATCTCGGCAGGAAGAGCAGCCAGGTGAGGGTGGGCTCTGAGCTTGTGGAAGTGACAGGCAGGACCCCAGCCTGGCCCTGAAGAAGTATACTCTTCCCGTGGCAGTTGGAGGCAGGGGGATTAAGGAAGATTTGACCACCCAAGCCTCTGGCAAGACTCTGAGGGTTCTAAGAATGACCAGTGGACTCTGGCTGCAAAAGGCCAGTTCTAAAAACCAGCCAATCAGAAAACTTGCTCCTAGAACTGTTTGAGGACACGGAGGCCCATATATCTGTCTTGCCCAAGGTAGACAAAAGATCTTGAGGTCACAGTCCAGCTGTGCAGCCTTGACAAATCCCAGAAGCCTGAAAACGGGGTGAACGGTCTGAAAAAAAATGTTCCAATCTGTAAAATGGGCTCACAAATCTTGCCCAGCCTGTGTAGCAGGCATTTACATGGAGAGTCTGATGAGAGGATGGATATGAAAGATCTCTGGAAACCATAGAGGATCGTGCATAGACAGGGAAGATCACTGCCACTACTGCTGGGCTGTGCTAGGTTGATGTCAAAATCACACTCTCTGCTGTCCGAGATACAGAAACTGAGGTCTGGCGTAAAAGTGACTTGCCCAGCTGGACAGAGGCTGGACTCAAGTCAGACACTCCCAGCTCCAAGGCCAGTAAATGTTCATCCTCCCCCCGCGAGCTGCCACTAGACCCTGGAGACCAGATCAGCTCACATTTGGAAGAGGGGCCGGCCTTGGTGGCCAGAGCTTTGGGCCCCCTCCTGACCACTGGGGCTCACGAGGCCAGGCTGCCAGCAGGTATGAGAAACCTGTACCCTTGATGCGCGTCCCTTCCCAGCCTGTGGCCCCTTGCTCGGCCAACATTTATCCAAAGTGACTGGGAGTGCAGAGCGAGGGTACGTCATTCATAGTCCAGTGCCTGTGTGCGTACCCGCGGCCCCGTGGTCTCACCTACTATCTCTCCTCATTATGGCCCATTACGGAAAGGTGAAGCAGATTAACCAGAAAGCACTGAGTCAGTCATTATCCCGCAGGCAGGCCCTGCCTCAGAGCCCACACAATCAGAGTCAGGCCCGCAGTGTGTCTGTGCCATTCTGAAGGACACGGCAAGGCCAGACTGCCAGGAACAGGGTTCCTCCTCCAAGGCCCATCTCTACACAGGCCTATTGACCTGTCCCCCGACGCCACTTCCTCCATAACAGCCTTCCTCCCTGGCTCCCTGCGGAGGCAACGTCTCTGTTCATCAGGGTCCACAGAACTCTCCCTCGCCTTGCAGGTTCTGAATCCACATCACATTGCCCCTGTGAGGCTGGGGGCTGAGCTAATGTCTGATTCATCTTGCCCTCCTGACTCTGGGTGCCCAGTACTGTGCCAGGGTCACAGCTACCATGTAAGATATATGCTGGATAAACGAGCAGATGAGCATCTGAGCAAGTGAGTCAATGGATACGTGGGTGGACTCCTTCAAAGCACGAAGCCCTATAGTCTGCCTGGGCTTCTAGGGCATTCCAAGCTGAATGAACCAGGATTAGATCTGTGTTTCTATGAGAATCACATGAAACACAGAGGAAAACATGATCCCTGACACCTAATGTCTGAATTAAGTAAATAAGAGCTTAGTAGAAATGCCAGAGATTTTGTGCAGAGGTCAGACAAACCCTATCCTTTCTGTGGGCCTCTAAGAAATGAGGAGATTGATAGCTTGCTTCTTTTTAGAGCCCTACTGGCTCTAAAATTATGTAATATTGTCAAAGATTACAAGATAACTTTTTTCCCAGATTCTGGAGAGAAAGGTAGGCTTCATCCAAGGAAGGTTCCAAGTTGAGTCCCTTTGCTTTCTCCTTATGGGGTCAGCTGGAATGCGGCTTTGGCCATCTCTCTGAAGGGCTCCGAGCAGTGGGACAGGCTACCTGTGATGGAAAGAGACACTTTTCCCTAGAGCCCAGGACCTAGAGTTTGTGAGACTAGCTCTGACCTGCACCTATGACTGTGTGATTCCTGGAGGAGGTGTCACTCAACTGCAGGAGAAAGACGGAAACGCTGAGCACTGTCTGTGAGACCAGGCCCGGCTACCCAGCATCTCCTCCTACCCTCCGCCAGTCCCTTCCCTGAAGCCCAGCCATACTTTCTCTCCTTCCTCACTCCTGCCACACTTCCTCTGGCCTCAGGGTCTCTGTATTCTTATTCCCTCTGCCAGTCAGTTCTCCCGACCACGTCCCTTCAGGGCTCAGTGGAAGCCACTGTGCCCTCCAGGCTGGATCAGCACCTGCTTTATGCCTTGAGAGAATCTCAGACGTCTCCTCCTCAGTGCCTAGCACATCTGTCATTCATGACCCTTTGAGTAATCCTTCTTTATTGTGATTCTTCCACACATCTGTAGTCTCCCTGAGGGCAGGTCCAAGCCTGTCTTGTTCACTCATGTACCTAGTGACTGGCTTTGTGCCTTGCATATAATAAACACTCATCAGTGTTTGTTAAGTGAATGCATAACTTGTTGGGTGAGTGAGTGAGTGAATGAAAGTAGCTCAGTCACGTCTGACTCTTTGCAACCCCAAGGCCAGGCTCCTCTGTCCACGGAATTCTCCTGGCAAGAATACTGAAGTGGGTATTCATTCTCTCCTCCAGGGAAACTTCTCCACCCTGGGACTGAACTCAGGTCTCCTGCAATTGCAGGCAGATTCTTTACCATCTGAACCACCAGGGAAGCCCAGACTTTTTGGATGACCTTAGGCCAAGCCTCTTTGCCTCACTAGGCCCCCAGTTTCCCCATCTGACAACACAGTAGCTAGATGGTCAGTGAGTGCCCTCCTAGGAACCACACAAAGACAGCCAGACTGTCACAGGATGGTGGTCCCTGGGGCCTTGCTCACTCCTCCCTGTCCAAGGTCCCCTCCGGCACCTCCTTCTCCACGGCAGCCTATCCTGAAGCTACACTGTTCGGGGTGACTCTTTGCGAAAACTTCAGAAGCCATCCTCTCACTAGCCTGCAGAGGAAGCTCAGCAGGTTAGTCTTCACCACCATGACCAGCTAGCAAGTGCTGGGGAAGTCACTGCTCTCAGGCCTCTGCACCTCACCCGGTGGATGGGAGCTCTCAGCACACAGGAGTCAAGTCCAAGCCACCTGTGCCTGTAAGGTCTCCAGCCCACGGCTTGTCATATGCGGGGCACCAGGAAACAGTCTCCTGAATCAAATCTGGTACTCGGGGGAAACCTTATCCAGGTCCTGAGAGCCTTTCCCTGGGCAGAGCCTTTCTGGTCCCTCCCTTCTCTGTAGCCACAGGCAGTGACTGCTTTTCAGCCCAGGTTAGAGCGGGGGGGATGCTAGCAAGGGATCATCCTGCTTTCTTCCCTCTCTTGCAAATGACCCAGCTATGAGTCTGTCCAGTGAGACACTTCTTCATCTCCAGACTCTTGGATTCAATTCTAAAAGCACGACAGGGCAACGTGACAAGAGGGCTGACAGTGGGGAACATGCCAGTGACATCATCACCTGGTTTATGGCCATAGGGTGCTTACATATTTCCACCTGCATCCTGACTGACAGGATAATGACCCAAGACCACCTCAAGTGGCCCAGGAGATCATTACACCACCCTGTGTGAAGAGCCCCGGGTAAGCACAGCACCACTCAGCAACGGCAGAGCAGCCAGACACAGAACACCCCCCGCCAGGCCCAAGAGACAAGGCACTAGGGCCAGCAATCGCAAGAGCCCCAGATGATTCCTCTAGACCTCCTGGGAGGCCACCACTGGCCAGGTATGGCTCTGAGTAAAACCTGGTACTCTCACCCACACCCCGCCAGATGCCTTTGGGTACGTCACCCAGGCCTGCATGCGGGTGGCGGGTGGCGGAGGCAGCGAGTCGGGGTCATACCTGCTCGGGCTTGATGGTCTCTGCAGTGGTGAAGATGTCTGAGTAGTGCTGCCTCTCAAACACGCGGTCCAGCACCTCCAGCTGCTGTTGTGTGAACAGGTCTCCCCGCATCTGCTTCCGGAGGAAATCTCTGCCCGGCAGTGAGTGGCCGTTTGGCACAGGAGACTCCTGAATACCTTTGATGAGTACGAGAGAGGAGAGGTGAGTGTGGGTCCTGCAAGATGCTGGGCAAGACAAGCCAGACCCTGGATTGAGAAGAGGGTCTGGGAGACACACAAGCCCACCTCCATCCCTGATGAGAGAGGACACAGGAGTTCAGATGGGGAGGGGTTCTTTGCCAAGGTCACCCAACTGGTTAGGCCAGAGCCAGCTTCCCACAACCACATGCCAGACCCTATGTGAAGCATGCATCATTGCAGTTAATCCTCACAATGAAAGCAATGCAGATGGTATTATTTCCCCCATTTTGCAGATGAGACAATTGAGACCTATAAAAGTAAACTGATTTGCCTGAGGATTGGAACTCAGGTTGATTCGGAGGCTTAATCACCAGGCACCACTGCCTCTCCTGCACTGAAGGTGCCCTTGGATCAGTTTTGTCCCAGAGCTGAGGCCCTTACCTGGGACATTTGTCATCATATCGTGTAACCAGCCAATAAAACACAGTGTTAGGAAGGCTGTAGGGAAACACATGCTCTCATACAGTTCTGATGGGAGTCTACTCATCACACACCCATGGTGGACAATTTGATTAAATCTATCAAGATCGCAAGTGGCTCTCATGACAAGAATACTGGAGTGCTTTGCCATTCCCTCCTCCAGTGGTCCGCATTTTGTCAGAACACTCCACTATGACCCATCCTGACCCATCCTGAGCCTAGCACAGCATGACTCATAGCTTCACTGAGTTACACAAGCCCCTTCACCACGAGGCTGTGAGATGGTTAGATAGCATCACCAGCTCAACGGACAGGAATGTGAGCAAACTCCAGGAGATGATGAAGGGCAGGGAAGCCTGGCATGCTGCAGTCCATCGGGTTGCAAACAGTCAGACACAACTCAGTGACTGAACAACAAAATCAAGATCACAAACGCAAGTTCTCTTTGATAGAGCAATTGCACCTCTGGGAATTTATTTTACAGTTAGACTTACACATATAGGAAGTGATACATGTACAAAGTGCTAGTAGCAAAAGACTGGAAACAACCCAAGAGTTTGTTTTAGGAACTGGTTAAATAAGTTATGGCATGCTCACACAGTAGAATTCTGTGCAGCAGCAAAAAGGAAAGAGGACTTCCTCTGTGAAGTGATACAGAAAGATTTTCAAGATACATCGTTAAATGAAAAATGAATAAATAAGATTCAGCACAGCACACAATCTTTTGTGTAAAAAAGGAAGAAAATAAGACTTTACATGCATTGTGTGTGTATGTATGCATGTGTATATATATGGCTGTGTGTGTGCATATATACATATATATTTATATATTTAACTTTAACTTATATGCAGAATATATCACGTGAAATGCCAAGCTGCATGAAGCACAAACTGGAATCAAGATTGCAGGGAGAAATATCAATAACCTCAGATATGCAGATGTCACCACCCAAAGAGCCTCTTGAGGAAAGTGAAAAAACTGGCTTGAAACCAAAAATTCAGAAAACTAAGATCATGGCATCTGGTCCCATCACTTAATGGCAAATAGATGGAGAAACAGTGGAAACAGTGACAGATTTTATTTTCTCAGGCTCCAAAATCACTGCAGATGGTGACCACAGTCATGAAATTAAAAGATGCTTGCTCCTTGGAAGAAAAGTTATGACCAACCTAGACAGCATATTTAAAAGCAGAGACTTTGCCAACAAAGGTCTGTGTAGTCAAAGCTATGGTTTTTCCAGTAGTCATACATGGATGTGAGAGTTGGACTATAAAGAAAGCTGAGCACCAAAGAATCGATGCTTTTGAACTGTGGTGTTGGAGAAGACTCTTGAGAGTCCCTTGGACTGTAAGTAGATCCAACCAGTCCATCCTAAAGGAGATCAGTCCTGAGTGTTCATTGGAAGGACTGATGCTGAAGCTGAAGCTCCAATACTTTGGCCACCTAATGCAAAGAACTGACTCATTGGAAAAGATCCTGATGCTGAGAAAGATAGAAGGCAGGAGAAGAAGGGGACGACAGAGGATGAGATGGTTGGATGGCATCACTGACTCGATGGACATGAGTTTCAGCAAGCTCTGAGAGTTGGTGATGGACAGGGAAGCCTAACGTGCTTCAGTCAACAGGGTCGCAAAGAGTAGGACACAACTGAGCGACTGAACTGAACTAATATATATATATATATACACACATGAGAAACACATGAGAAACACACACACACACACAACATGAGAAACACACACACACACACACAACATGAGAAACACACACATAACATGAGAAACACACACACACACACAACATGAGAAACACACACACACACACAACATGAGAAACACACACACACACACACGTGTGTGTGTGTGTGTGTTTCTCATGTTGCCTTCCAGAGCCATACGGAGGGCAACATGAGAAATATTTAGAGTGGTACCCATTTAGGGAGGTAGAAACTAAATAGATGGAGGCAAAGGGGAAGGAGACTTTTCACAGCATGATTGTTTGTTTGCTTTGCTACAGAACTTTAAATGTATTGCCTATTCAGAAACGTAAATTACAAAGAAAGTTCAGGATTAAATTCTCTGTGGGTTCTGTATTGGTGGCTCTTCACACTATCACAGTCCCTGGTGATGATGCCTACATTTCAAAGAAAATGTTACAAACTGTCAATTAAAAATTAAATGGGTTGAAATATATTTTGTGAGCTTTGGGTCTGAACCATTCAAAACAAGAGAAGATAAGGTGGGTGAAAGATTCCAGTAAGGAATGGCCTCCAGGGCCATCATTCCCCAAGGCCCTCTGGAACCAAGCTGCTCAATCAGGGCCACCCAGAAACACTGCTGGTAGCCAGGCTCAGAAGAGAGGCCTCTGCTTTTGCCATTGCAAAGTCCTAGGGGGAACCAGCGTGTGTCAGATCTCTCCCTGGCAGGTGCCCTTACAGAAGGCCATCCCCAATCCCCCTTCCACCCCTCCCCCACCAGCCCGCTGCTGCCCTGAACTTCATTCATCAGGTCAAAGCCCCACCCATGAGAAAAAGGAAGCCAAATCAAGGAGCTTGAAGCAGTGGGATACTGTGTCCCTGAGATACTGCCCAAAGTTGGTGTTCCCCCAGATGTCTTATCTGGGGGCATCTACAATACAGGCTCTGACATTTGAACAAAGACACCAGCTTTGGGTGTTGACATGAGTGCTGGCCTTTCAGAGTTCCCTGTGTAGGCAGAGAGCTCAGAGCGCCCCAGCAACCTCTACTGGAAGGGTCTTCAGAGGTGGCTCAGGACACCCCTGAGAAAATGGATCCCAGATCAATCTGGCCCAAGAGGATACCTAAGCTGGGCTATAGACTGAATGACCAGACACCCCAACATGAGGGCTCCTTAGCGGGATCTCTGACTCATGTCTTCCAGTCTGGAGCCTGAAGCCCTCCTCCAGAAGCCTGTGACACTGGCCTTCCACAAGACAGGTCCTTGCTTCTGCCCAAGGGACATTATCCTCAAAGCCCCCTCTTCCATAATCCCAGGGGGATTATCCCACAAGGGCACAATACTAGCAGTATGTGGGAGCTCACGGCTCAGACGGTGTCTGCCCAGCAGTGTTTTCCATTGGCTGGCATTCACCTAGTGGCCCTTGTGTGCACGGGTATACACACACATACACACATGGGGGAAGAAGGCTCAGCTGGCTTCTCCTCAGCTATTGCTCTGGCGAGTCATCCTGACCCCAGGCACTCTTGCCAAAGCATGACCTTGGCCTGAGTTCCCGAGTGCTCCCACTGAGGAGTCTCTTCCCATCAGAGTAACCACGTCCACCTTTAGGAGACGTCTCCCTGCCCACCAACTCCACATAAACTCACTAGCCCCTGTCCTCCCTGCCAGGCTCCAAACTTCTAATAAAGGCTCCTTCCTGTCCACCAGCTCCTGGCCACTCCTGCCGAGGCCTTGCCCTGCTGAGCCCCACTGGACAGTGTCCACCTCTTCCCTCCCAATTGGGCTGCCCCACCAGATATGCCCGCACCTCGGCCTCTGGAGGAAGTCACTCCCTGGCAGCCAGACTGTCCTCCTGTCCTCTCCCACAGGCTTCACAGGCTGGGCTCTGTACACAGCTCAGAGCTCTGGAAAGCCAGAGCTTTGCCTCCACTGAAGAAGCTCAGAGAGGGTGGCTCAGCTGAGCACTTCTGTGGGCAAGGTCACTGCGTGGTCACCAAGTAGGGCCTGGCACAGAGTTAAGGCTCAGGATACATGCCAAATCTAATGCACACACTCAGGATCCTTGGAGGCCCAGCCCAGGACACCACCAACTCTGCAGCATAGGTAGCCTCACCGAGTCTTCCAGAAAGTAGGCTCACCACGTCCTACTCTGGACTTCTGAAAGTCAGCCACAGCACCGTGGGCTGAGCCTGGGAGAAGGTGCAGACTGTCCTGGTGACCCAGACATAGAGTTGAAGACTGTGAGCTGGGAAGAGCCACCTGTCCAGTCATTCATCCCAGCACCGCCTCTGATTTCTCTCTCCCGGCCACTCCTGCCACGAGGTGGGGCATGTCAGGTGGGAGGGAGGTGAAGTCTACCTGCCACTTTGCACAGATGCCAAAAGTCTATTATTTCCTTAAGAAGGCCTGGGGCCCTCCTAAACATACAATCATTTATTCATTCATTTAACAGATACTGATATAGAGTTTGGCCTGGCGTGCTGTGATTCATGGGGTCGCGGAGAGTCGGACACGACTGAGCAACTGAACTGAACTGAACTGATGTCGAGTTGACTATGCACCAGGTAATAGCCTCCCAAAGGGAGTCATGCTTGAAGTGGAAGCAGAGGACAAAATGTCAGCAAGAGCAAAGGGGCAAGGGAGGGTGTAACAGGCAGAGGAGGAGATAAGGGGGACAGAAGGAGTTGGGGTGAAGAGACCCCAGGAGACTCTGGACAGGCAGGCAGGGGTTGGGTCACAGAGGCCACAGAAGCCACAGAGGTAATCAGAGCCTCACCAGAGGAGAAGTGGAGTGGGGAGCCATGGAAAGGAGCTGGGGAAACAATAGCCCTTCACATTTCTCAGTCCCAGAACCTGAATTGCTAGTTCCTTTAGTTCAGGCTGTGCTTTCGAACCCCTGCTCCAAAAGTTTGGAAAGACTCAGTTCAGTTCAGTCGCTCAGTCGTGTCTAACTCTTTGCGACCCCATGGACTGCAGCACACCAGGTTTCCCTGTCCATCACCAACTTCAGGAGCTTGCTCATACTCATGTCCATCAAGTCGGTGATGCCACCCAACCATCTCATCCTCTGTTGACCCCTTCTCCTCCTGCCTTCAAACTTTATCAGCATCAAGGTCTTTGCCACTCAGAACTGAATGAGTCATTCTTCAAATCAGATGGCCAAAGTATTGGAGCTTCAGCTTCACCATCAGTCCTTCCAATGAATATTCAGGACTGATCTCCTTTAGAATGGACTGGCTGGATCTCCTTGCAGTCCAAGGGACTCAAGAGTCCTCTTCAACACCACAGTTCAAAAGCATCGATTCTTTGGTGCTCAGCTTTCTTTATAGTCCAACTCTCACATCCATATATGACTACTGGAAAAACCATAGCTTTGACTAGATGGACCTTTGTCAGCAAAGTAATGTCTCTGCTTTTTAATACCCTGTCTAGGTTGGTCATAGCTTTTCTTCCAAGGAGCAAGCATCTTAAATTTCATGGCTGCAGTCACCATCTGCAATGATTTTGGAGCCCAAGAAAATAAAATCTGTCACTGTTTCCACTGTTTCTCCATCTATTTGCTATGAAGTGATGGGACCAGATGCCATGATCTTTGCTTTCTGTTGAGCTTTAAGCCAACTTTTTCACTCTCGTCTTTCACTTTCATCAAGAGGCTCTTTAGTTCTTCTTCACTTTCTGCCATACGGGTGGTTTCATCTGCATATCTGAGGTTATTGATATTTCTCCCAGCAATCCTGATTCCAGCTTGTGCTTCATCCAGCCCCGCATTTCTCATGATGTACTCTGCATATAAGTTAAATAAGCAGGGTGATAAGATACAGCCATGACCTACTCCTTTCCCAATTTGGAACCAGTCTGTTGTTCCATGTCCTGTTCTAACTGTTGCTTCTTGACATGCATACAGGTTTCTCAGGAGTCAGGTCAGGTGGTCTGGTATTCCCATCTCTTGAAGAATATTCCACAATTTGTGGTGATCCACACAGTCAAAGGCTTTGGCGTAATCAATAAAGCAGAAGTAGATGTTTCTCTGGAACTCTCTTGCTTTTTCAATGATCCAGCGGATGCTGAAATTTGATCTCTGGTTCCTCTGCCTTTTCTAAATCCAGCTTGAACATCTGGAAGTTTACGGTTGATATACTGTTGAAGCCTGGCTTGGAGAATTTTGAGCATTACTTTGCTAGTGTGTGAGATGAGTTCAATCGTGCAGTAGTTTCAACATTCTTTGGCATTGCCTTTCTTTGGGATTGGAATGAAAACTGACCTTTTCCAGTCCTGTGGCCACTGCCGAGTTTTCCAGATTGCTGGCATACTGAGTGCAGCACTTTCACAGCATCATCTTTCAGGATTTGAAATAGCTCAACTGGAATGCCATCACTTCCACTAGCTTTGTTCGTAGTGATGCTTTCTAAGGCCCACTTGACTTCACATTCCAGGATGTCTGGCTCTAGGTGAGTGATCACACCATCGTTGTTATCTAGGTCATGAAGATCATTTTTGTACAGTTCTTCTGCGTATTCTTGCCACCTCTTCATAATATCTTCTGCTTCTGTCAGGTCCATACCATTTCTGTCCTTTACTGAACCCATCTTTGCACAAAACATTTCCTTGGTATCTCTAATTTTCTTGAAGAGATCTCTATAGATTTTCCCATTCTATTGTTTTCCTCATTTCTTTGCACTGACCACTGAGGAAGTCCTCCTTATCTCTCCTTGCTATTCTTTGGATTAGAATCATCTGCATTCAAATGAGTACATTTTTCCTTTTCTCCTTTGCCTTTAGCTTCTCTTCTTTTCTCAGCTATTTGTCAAGGCTCCTCAGGCAACCATTTTGCCTTTCTTTTTCTTGGAGATGGTCTTGATCACTGTCTCCTATACAATGTCACAAACCTCCATCCGTCCTTGGAAAGACTAGGAGCTGGCAAGATGAATTTTGCATTTGTATTCATTTGGAGGTGATATGTAGAGTCAGCCTGTCAACCACAGGTGATCCACTGAGCCCATACTGAAGGTAAATCATTCCTCATAGCATGTGCCCAGTTGCCAGGATAAACACTAACCATGCGCATCCATGTCACCTCCTCCAGCATGTCTTCCTTCATGCCCTAGTCGCTTCTCCATCTCACCACTTTCTCCCTTATCTTAGAAGTCAAGCCCCTAGGCTCTTCACTCTGACATAGCACTGTTAGCTACCTTGGGGAGAAACAGCACAGTTAATTCAGCTCTGTCTTCTCCAAAGAGAACATGTGCAGAATAAATGAAAAAATGAGCGATGCTACCTTCACTCCACAGATCTGGTCTGCGAATGTCACATTCCACCTGACCTCATTCATTCATTCGTTCATTCTTGCCTCAGCCAACCTAAGGGGGCAGGCGCTGGGCTAATGCAGGGCAAACGGTGATGAGCAGAAGCTCGCCCAGCCCTGTCCTTGTGGGGTTATGCCCAGTGGAAGAGGCAAACGTTAACTGAAAAATAATCAGACCAGTAAAGGTGAAAGTGTCAACCATGACAAATACTCTGACAAAAAGACTCATGGTTCTCAGAAGCCAGGGACATGGCTGACTTATCTCTGGGTACCACAGTGGGTGAGCACGAGCCAAACAGACTAGATATGCACAGAGACAGCTACAAAAGTGAACACCAGAAAAACCAGCCCTCCACCAGGACTGGTCTGAATCTCCAGGCCTCCAATGGACACTTCCATAGCGTTTCCCATCCACAAAGATGCTGTCTGACTTCACTGGAGAATGCGGTCTTAGAGACAGGCTCCAGAAGCACTCAGACCCATTTTATTCCAGGGAGGAAAAGCTGAATTTGCAATGTGAATGGTATGCTTAAATATATAGATAGACATGGGCAAAAGTACAAAGGTATACAGGGGGCATGGTATCTTTAAATCTTTTTTTTCTACTCCAAATCAAATAATATGTAATAGACCCAGTGCTGGGCTTAGTCAACCATGGCTCGTCGAATTAACATTCTGGAAGCTAGCTTCAGGGGAGCAAGGGGCAGGAAGCTGTGTCTCGGGGAGCAAAGAAATGCTGGCTTTAAATTTCAGGTTAAACCAATGTTATTCACAACCCGGCTTTGAAGCTAAAAGCTTTACACAATCGGGTCTGGTCACGCAAAGAAGGAGGAAGCAAAAGAGCCTCAGATCCCCATCTGTCAAGAGAAAGCTGTCTCTTGTGAGTCTTAAAAGATCATAAACCCATTGCGTTTTCTTTAGAGCACAGCAGATTCAGGGGTTTTGCATTTTTTCTTGGAGGGTCCTGGTTTGTTTCTTTAAAAATCATCATGTACTTTATGTCCACAGATGCTCCCTGGGAGAAAAGAAATAAAATAAAAAACAAACAAATCTCCCTAATTTCTCTGGCATCATGGCCTTTGGGATACAGCCCCAGCCAGAAACCCAGGAGCCCAGGAAAGGAGGCTGGAGCTACTGAGTCAGTCTCTAGCCTTTCTCTGAGCCCCATTTCCCTGCAGAGCCCAGCCCAAGTCAGAGCTCCGAAACAGCCTCCTTTACCCTCAGCATGGCAGGGCAGTGGAAGGGCCCAGTGGGAAAAGGGCTGGGAGCCAGCACACGTGGGTTCCAACCCTGACTCTGCCCTTACTTGCTGGGTGGACCCAGACAGCAAGCAAGTTCCTCTACCTCTCTGGGCCTTAGGTGCCCCACCAATAAACTAAGGAGGTTGTTAATCATTTCTAACTACCTTTTTCTTTAAAATCCACGTAGATTTTGTGTAGTAAATAGTATTAAATGAGCATTCATCTATTTTTACATTTTGGTTGTGTTTTCCATTTTGGTTGTTTGTGCAGTCTTTGTAAGGGAGTAATCTACAACCCAATATTCATTCTACCCCTAAATAATGGCCAAATGTACCCAAGGGATTTTCTCTTTGCTAATATTTGGTTTAGAGATGGACATGTGGGTGGGGGAGGGCTTCCAGGAGGAAGTCAGAGACAGGAGAAATCTTTGTTTTCCCACTGAGCTACATTTTTTTGAAATTGTGAAAGTAAGTCCCAGATCCCACCCTTAATGCTTCTCGGCACTACAGTGGGCCCTTCCCTTACCCCAGGCTCTTAGGTCCTCTCCCAGTCTGGCTGGCAGTGCTCCGAGGAGGCTGACGTCCAGCCAGTCTGCTGCTTCTGGACTCTGGCACCCACCATGCCCACAGCCCTGCCTCCCTCAGTGAAGACGGAGGCAGAGCCAGGTCTCAGTGTGACATGTGCCACAGAAGGCTGGAGCCAGCACAGTTGGGAGCACCGAACTGGTATGACCTGGGGCATTTCCAGCTTGAGTCAAGTGAGTCCAGGGGGCTCGGGGTGGTTTTCACCAGATGGGGAGGTAGCAATCATAGCTGTCATAGATAATTGTTAATTCCTTTTTTTTTTTTTGACCACACCACATGGCTTGCAGGATCCTAACTCCCCGACCAGCGATCAAACCCAGGCCCCAGCAGTGAAAGCTCTGAGTCCTAATCAGTGCACCAACAGGGAATGCCCTGTTGTAGCTAATTCTTAAAGCAATCCATAAAGCAGAAACCAACCAAATTCAGACCATGCTAATCGGCAGCTTTAAGAAATTGTTTCAGATCCAAAAGAAGCTTGCTGAGGGTAGTAGTGGCTCCAGAATTTATCTCCAGGAGGTGCTAGGCAAGATCATGGCTTACAAAGGGGAGGTGAGGGTAGACAGCGTATTTGTTCTGGGGCTACATCAGCAAAAGACCCTGCATACACTGAGAGAACACTATGTATCCCTAGCAAAGATGAAGGGAAGAGAAGACATCTAAAGACAGAGGTGATGGGGGCACAGGCTCTTTAATCCCTGGTCTCACACTGGATGGAATACTGCTCCATGCCAGGCTCCCAGACAAGTTATCTTCACATCTTTAAATTTCACTGACCCTCAGAGCATCTGGGGGGGAGGGGGCGGTGCATATTCTTACCCCATTTTACAGATGAGAAAACCGAGGCTCAGAGAGGTTGAGTAGCTGAGGTCACTCAGCTGGGATATGTACTTCAGTCCTTGTCTGCAGATCCAGTGCAGACAAGACCACACCACATGGTGTGCTCCACTTCCCTTCTTGGGTCAACTGCTAAGACTAAAACCCTCTGTTTCTTCATCTGTAAACCAGTAAGAAGGACATGGTAAACAGAACAGTGGTAAGCAGGACCAACTCTGGGGTTTTATAAGGAATAAATGAAATAATCTCAGTGACACACTTAACATGAAGTTAGTGTCCAAACAACATTAGCTGCTGTCTGCATCATTTTCACCAGGAAAACCTTTCCAGGGTTGCCACAGGACAAAGCCCAGCCCTACTAGGCCTCCATGATCTGCCCCTCCAGTCAGGATCTTCCCCAACACCATCCAAGCAGGCTACTCCTCATTCCCCAAGAGTCCATATTCCCCCTGTTCACTGTTCCTTCTGCCGACTCACCCTTCACCCCAGCCCACCAAAGCCTCATCTAAAAGCCACCTCCTCTCAGAAGCACAAAGGCTAAACTAATCACACTATCTTCTAACTCTCCTCATTAAGTAGCACGGGCTACCACTGTTATCCTGGATTTCACCCCTTCACAATCCACTCTGTGAGATTCATCCTCTTGGAATCTCCATTTGATTGCTGAGGAAACAGACAGAGATGACAAGTAACTTGTTCAAGGTCACATGGCAGAGCACTTGCACACCTTTTAAAGGTCTTAAAGTGAAGCCAGCCACTGTGACAGATGTGATGTAGCCCATTGGGTAGGTTCAAATTCTCACTCCATCTCTTAGAAGCCTGTGATACTTGAGAAACTTTAATCTCTAATCCTCAGTTTTCTCATCCATAAAATGGGATAATACATAATGGTACGTGGAATTGATGAAAGAATTGAATAAGGATATATGTAAAATGCTTAGCATAGCTCCTGGCACAGAATAAGTGCTCAGTAAACACAAAATTACTCCGGCATACCTTGTTTTATTAAGCATTGCTTTACTGTGCTTTGCAGATAATTGCCTTTTTTTTTTTTTTTTTACAAATTGAAGGTTTGTGGCAACCCTGCAGCAAATGAGTCTATCAGTGCCTTTTTTTCCCAGCAGCATTTGCTCACTTCGTGTCCCGTGTCACATTTTGGTAATTCTCACAATAGTTCAAACACTCTACCAGCAAAAAGATTATGAGGCACTGAAGACTTAGATGGTAGTTAGCATTTTCAGCAATAAAGTATTTTTGAATTAAGATATATACATCTGTTTTTAGACACAGTGCTACTGCAGACTTAATAGACCACAGTATAGTATAAACATAACTTTTATTTATTTTTTAAAATTTATTTATTTTAATTGGAGGCTAATTACTTTACATTATTGTATTGGTTTTGCCAAACATAACTTTTATATGCACAGGAAAACCAAAAAAGCGTGTTGACTCCATTTATCTCAAGTTGATTTACTGCGGTGGTATGGAACCAAACCCGAAATGTCTCCAAGGTATGCCTGTACTTCTTTCCTTCCCTGCTCAGAGTATAAGCTCTCTGAGGACTGAGCCCATGTCTGACTCACCACAAACAAGGGAGATGCTGATTAATGTTCATTGACTGAATGAGTGACCCGGGAAGACTTGACAGGTTGAAGGCCGAATGGTTCAGGGGAATTCAGTAATGGGATAGTCTCTAGCATCATTGGAGAACTCAGGAGAAAACCTCTGGGAGTGACCTCCATTATGTCAGTGATCCCGAAGGAGGAAAGAGTGAACCAACTAAGAGTTTATGTTCTACATTCTAAGAAAGAGACGAGGCAGTTCATAAAATTTTAAACCAGAGGATGATAAACTACCAAAACTCAGTTGAGCACTAAGCTTCCTGGCAACACACACCAAAAGGAAAACACAGCAAGTCGTATAGTGTACGTGCTCACAACAACAACAAAATGCCATTAATTCTTCCACTCAAAATAATTCAGAGCCCATCTAGTCTCTGCATGGTGTTTTGAATGCTTAGGGTGACTCTAAGATGACTAATAACCCAGACGTGGGTCCTAGAAGAGGGACTATCAGAGCCAGACCTCAATGAAGGGAAGGGAACAAGGTGCTGGGATAAGGGGGTAGGATTCCAGCCCCAGACAACCAGCGTCAGTCAGCAATATCTTGAGAGCATCTACACTATGAGCCAGGCCCTGTGCTGGGAATCAGGGCGGCAGGACTGGAAAGGTCTCCCGGCAGCCCAGAACCAACATCGATGTTCCGGGTGATTTTATAAATGCCATCCTAAACCAGGGCCACACGCTGAGAAAAATCAGAGCGGCATGGAGGAAAATTCCATGGAACGACCATTATTCAGCCATTAGTTTCACTCAATCTTTCTTCTCGGAGAAGGAAAACGCGAAATTGTAAAATTGCTAAATACGTTCGGGTTCGACCAGAGTGAATCTGATTGTGCTGTGTGTTAACCAGTAAGTCACAGGCTGTCAGGGAGGGAAAGACCTCAAAGGGCCAATGATTCCACACTCGGTTTGGGGCCACAAGGCGGGTCTAAGGGGAGCTGAGCCTAGGAAGACATGAGGCCCCTGACTCCTGTTCCAAGCCTCACGATTCATTCGTTCCTAAGCCACCTGCACCAAATTCCTGCTGAGTGTCTGGTCCTGCACTTGGTACCTGAGCTAGAGAGGGACGTTTTAACCCTTGCCTTCAAGTGGGGGATACAGACAAGTGAAAAATTCCAATGTACTAAGCTAAGTCCAGAGCCCTGAAAGAGCCAAAGGCAGAGGTAAGCCTGAGAAGCAGAGGCAGCCCTGGGAGCTAGACAGAAGTAGTCAGTCCTCATACAGAGCTTACTCTGTGCCAGGAACTCTTCTAAACACCTTATCTATTTAATCCACACAACAACCCAGTGATGTCAAGTTTGTTACTGCCCCCTCCCACTTTACAGATGAGGAAACTGAGGCACAGGGAGGTTAATCATCTTGCCCAAGGTCACACAGCTGCGAGATGGAGGAGATGGGATCGAAACTCTGGCTCTAGAGTCTGCACCTAACTCTATGCTAAACTGCTCCACTTAATCCAGACTGGGAGCAGGGGTGCTCCAGAAAGCCCCCCTGGAAAAGATGAAGCATGAGTCTTAGGGATAAATTGGAAGGAGTTGGCCAAAGAAAGGGGCAGGGAAGAAGTACAATCCAATCAGAAGGCACAGCACATGCAAAGGCCCAGACGCACAAAAAAGCCTGGTGCATGGGAATAGCTATAACCCAGTAGGTTTAGTGGGCAGAAAGAGGGCGGGGGTGGGGGGGGGAAGGGGAGGGAGCAAAGTGGGCAAGGCTCTTTTCTCCCTGTTTAGCCAGTTCGTACCGTTATCCAGGGCCTAATATATACTCTGAGGTACAAACAGTACAAATACATTATTGAAGCTCTCCTGGTGTTAGTATGAAGCAATGGATTTCTTTGTGCTTAAATGAATCAAGATGACCTCGAAGCACAGACAAGAAGGAAGTAGTACCTTGTGCATTGTCCCAGGACAAGTCTGTTTTCTCTAATCCGTACTGTCCAAGTCCATTACCTCGTATAGTAGTACCTAATTACTCCACCTTACAGAGAGATGGGCACACTAATTAGGAACGATGTTAACCACCACAGTGAAACTATTCCAAAGCAAATGAAATATTACTAGGAGCAAAAGGGTGATTTGTTTCTGTGAATTGTGCTTTCAAATGAGATCAAAGAATGCTAAAGGCTTCGTTTTAATTATACCTGGAAGGTCTTCTCATGTATGCATACCTTTTTCAGCTTTCATGAACACAGCAGTCTGTCCCCCACACCCCACTGTGCAGAAATAAATAAATAAAAGGGTTTAAAAATCATATTTACTCTGATATCTTTGCATTACCCCCATTTGAGTTTTTAAATTACTGTCTTTATTTTTTTCCAAGGACAATATAACTAAAAAGAAGGTTCATATTGTGGAGTGTATCTATCTGATCATTGCACAAATGTTTTCAGAAGAAATCACTATATTTCTCCAAGATGGGTATGGGTTTTGTCATAGATCAAAGTGATAGGGAGGAAAAAAAGATAAATCATCAGAGATCCAAAAATACTTTTCATTTGGAGAAGATATCAGGCCATTTCGATGGGGCTGATGGAGTCCCTGTTCTGTCTCCATTACCTGAGGCAGGCAGACCCAGCCAGGAGCCAACTACTGAGATTATATTCCCCATAAGATGGTCCCCAATATATATATATATATGATCTTCAACCTCTATTGATTGACCAATTTCACAAGCAAAGACTGGTGAAATGAAGCTGAAATGAACATCATGCTTTAACTCATTGAACCTATCAGGCCTGAGTTAATCTCACTGTCCACTGTCTCTGATAGAATTCAATTGATCAATCATGTTTCGGTGATAGTACCATTTCACTGGCTTATTGCTTCTTCATTTCAGAGCTTGACCTGTTAGATATACTCGGACTGGCTCGACTACTCTTGGATACACAGAGATCAGCCTCTGTCTGCCAACGTGTGTCATCTCCTGTCCCAGCTGAAAAGAACTCGAGAGGCTTTTGTGTAAATCTGTGGTATGTTTTTCTACCAGAAATACACACATCAGGGGTGGATTTATGATGGTGTGGAACTGAACAAGCACAAATTATAAGAGGAGCTCTTCATTCTGCATGGAAACACCATCATTGCCTTTTACATAGCTAAACTGACGCACTCAGGCTCTGCACTCACTGGAGGCATGTTCTTGTATTATGCTGGCAAGTGTGTGTGACCAGAGTAAGGCACATGTGGAAATGGCAACAACAATTACAATAAAAATAACAATCGCCACTCCTCAAGTACACATTCATGCAGACATTTCACATCCATCCATCAGCTTCTCTGAGTCTCACCATAGCCTCAGGAGGTGAGCAAGAGATTATCATTCTCACTTACAGACCAGAAAATGGGTTCAGAGAGGGGACATGGCTTGCCCAAAGTCACACAGCAGAGCAATCGGGCCAGTTGAGCCTGCGAGTCCTGATGTCTCAGCACCTGAGTGCCTCCTCTTACCCCACTGAGTGTAACTTCCAGGGAATTTCAGAACTGCTGAGTCATTTGGGGTACATTGCTTTGTCCCTGGCTGCCTGGATGAAGGAAACATCCTCAAAATTAGGCTCAGAGCATTTTAGAGCTGAGGATGGATTCTAAGCTCAGTTGCAGAATCTTTTTAGCTTAGAAACTGAGAACAAGAGAGCAATAAACTGTTTTCCAAAGTCAACAAGACACTCAGCAGCCCACTCAGGACTCAAACCTGGATCCTGAGCCCTGAACTCTTCATGCTTTCTCTCAACACTTCCCAAGCCAATGAGCTCCTGTCAACAGAGAGAATTTCACTCTCACTGTCAACATAGCCCAGTGAGTTGCTTTGGTTTCTCTGTGGCATTCGATTTAATTTTCCCAACTGCAAACCAAGATGTTGTGCTTTGGGAAAGAGGGGACAGGGGCTCCACCCAGCTGTCTGCCTGGGGGAGGTGGCTCTTGAAGCCACAAGGCTGAACCCAGCATGCGGGTCTCGGGAGGAGGCCAGGGCCATGACAGTTTGCAAATAAGCCTTGCATCTGCTTAGAGCTGGCAGTCTGCAAACACACTAATGGACTTTCCTCTGCCCACGGGGAGCTTTGGAAAAGCAATAAATAAAGTAGGCGCCTCTGGGGGGAGCCATTGCTGAGGCCAGAGATGGCACTGAGATGAGGGGCTTGCTGAGGGGTCGGGGGAAGGGCTTCTGGGCCTCCCACTGCAGCAGGCTGCACCCCCTCCTCCCCACAGTGCATCTTCCAGTAACCCCCCTGCAACTCCAATCCCTCAGTCTGTGTTCCAAATAGTCAAGCCCTTGTCTAATTACATCAATACACTTACATTTCAGTCCAGACATACAACCCTGTAGGCTGGAGGGGCTCATGTGGTCTGATATGGCCACAGAGTAGAGACCTCTTTGGAGGGGGGATGAGAGGAGGCCTAGAGGCCAGATGGAGGCCTTCGCCCAGGAGAGAGCCCATGGCGGGAATGGCTACACAGGTTCAAGAGCAGGTTCAGGAGACAATGAAACGGGAAAGTGGACTGGAGTTAGGGACTCACTTGTGGTGGAGGACAGAATGCACCTCTGAACTGCCCTCCACTTCTGCCCCATCTCACTGGAGTAAAGTCCACGACTTACAAGTCCCTATTGCATCAGGATCCCCTGCCCTGCAGCACCACCTTCCTGACGTCCCCTGTTTCCACTCTGCTCCCACTTCCTCTGCTCTGGCCACACTGCCTCCTTGCTGTCCCTCAGTCACCAAGCTCACCCCTGCCTCACTCAGATCTTGGCATGTGCTGTTTTCTCTCTCTGGAACATTCCTCTCCCAATATCTGTTTGGCTTCCTTCTCCTGCCTCTGAAGTCTCGGCTCAAATGACATCTCATCATTATGACCACCCTCCACAAACCAGCATGTACCCTACCCAGCCCTACTTCATTCTCTATTTCCTTACCCAGCTTTGTGGTCCTCCAGAGCACTTAACAACATGCTGCTTATTTTCCTTTTTTTTTTTTGGCCACACTGAGAGGCTTGTGTGATCTTAGTTCCCTGACCAGGGATTGAACCTGTGCCCTCAGCAGTGAAAATGCAGAGTCCTAACCACTGGACCTCTATGGAATTTCTTGTTTTCATTTCTTTACTCTTTTCCCCCTCGTTAGAATGTCACTCATGAGGGCAGAGGTTTTTGTCTATTTCATTCATTGCTGTGTCCCCAACACCTAGAATAATGTCTAGCACATGGGGGCACACAATAAACACTTGTGGAGTGAATAGATACAAGTGGACATTTCATTGAAAGTGAAAAAAAAAAACAGGTACAAAGGAGACAGCTACTCCTTGGTTACCTCCTGTTAGGACTGAGTACTCACCCCCTCCCTGTGGGCATCTCATGATGCCCCATTCCCTGGAAGACAGAACTCCCTCAGGGAAAACAAAGGGGGTCACCAGGCCTTGCCCATCACTGAGGCCACAGTGCCCAGCTCTGAGTCAGGAGCCAAAAAATGGATGAACGACTCCCCAAGGGGGAGGCCCAGCCTTGAAAGAGTTTAAATGACAAAGATAGTGGTGTACTGAGTGCCAGCTCTGGCTCTGCCACTTGCCAGCTATATGTGCAATGAGAGTCAATAAATTCTGCCAAGACTGCAGCACTGGGGCAGAGAAAGCAAGCCAGGGGGACCCCAAATGAGACAGTGTCATCTGCATAGCAAGCACCCCCTGTCAGGCAATGAGGACAGGAGGTGAGGATAGGAAAAAAGAAGCCATTTGCCTAATTAAACAGGACAAGGTATGCACAGAGAGGAGCACCTGGCTAAGCTGCATCCCTTGGTTCAAGTATTCCTTCCTCTTTTGCTGGTGCTTCGATCCCAAGCATAGCCCTGTAAGGGAAGCCCATTCCTTGGCAGGGGGAGGAAGCCTAGAGAGGGGTAATTATGATTCAAGCAGGGGAAAGTACACTACAGGAGCCCCGAAGAGCAGGTAGTGGGGCCCAGAGATGACAATCTCTCTGGTGTTGGGGGTCAGGGAGAAGGATCAGGAAAGACTTCCTGGAGGAAACTGACAGTCGCTCAGTTGTGTCCGACTCTTTGTGACCCCATGGACTATACAGTCCGTGGAATTCTCCAGGCCAGAATACTGGAGTGGGTAGCCTATCCCTTCTCCAGTGTATCTTTCTGACCCAGGAATCGAATTGGGGTCTTCTGCATTGCAGGTGGATTTTTTACCAGCTGAGCTATCAGGGAAACCCTCTTGGAGGAAACATCTGGCATTTGAACCAGGATTTGGACTTGGGGGCATGAGAGAGGAGGCAGAGGGTATCCCAGACAGTGATAAGCTGTGGGTGGGGCTTTCACCAACTGGAAGGTTGGCACCCATGAAGGAACCCTAGATACCCAGCAGGTCATGCTCTCTGACCCCCCAGCACAAGGTCTTGTACACAAAATGCAGGATACATGCAGATTTTGCTTTTTCAAGTAGTCACAGAACTCCCCAAAGGAAGAGATCCCAAAAAAGAACTCATTTGTTGAGGTGGATCTCAACAAGGGTGATCAAATCAGAGGAGATTCTGAAAATCGGTGAATCACTGTTATTTGGGGAGGAGTTAAGTCATTTAGTGGGTGGAGCCTGGGATGCTCCCTAGCCCAGTCCAGTGCAGTGAGGGACTGCCCTGCATCCCACACACATTTGGAATAATACATTTAGGTTGGTGAGAACTCTCTTTATAAATATTTAAGCCATGAACCTAGCTCTATTTTACTTATATATACACAAGCTTGGTGTTTTAATTTACACTGAATTGTCCAGGAATACAACCATCACATAAATTGAGGGAAGATTACGCTTTGGTTTGGTTGGAATTTTATCAAGACTTTCACAATGTCAGAAAATCAGTTTGCTGATGGCAACACCACCAGAGGCATTTGTATTGCCAGAAAACACAGCTGTCCACATTTGTAGCTGCCGTATTCATGGTGATTCTACGCATAAGTGCAAGCAACTGACTACTTTATTATGTCTTCTGAGCATTTACATAATGAAACACATCATTTTACTCTGATTTTATTTTTCTTTCTCCTTTTTGTTACAATTGGAGCATTGTATTGATTTTTAAATTATGTGTCTAGGCAGGTTATATTTTCTCTAAATGTCATCTTAGGATAGCAAAGGAAACACTACAAAATATTTGTTTTAGAGAGGCGAGATTGAATTGACAGGATTCAAACTCACTGGATTCAAGGCCCCTTCACTTCTGTCCACTAGGACTATCTCAAGACTATCACCCTATCTTTCTGAAAAGGGAGAGCTATAGGGAGAGAAAGAGCTCTCCAGACCCTTTTTCAGGAACAGGAAGACAGATGCCAAAACTGACTATAAATAAAGGTACTTTAGGCATGAATCATAAGAGTTTGTTCCTAAAAGACATCACTGGATTCGCCCTCTCCTTTTTAAAAACTCAATTCCAGATAGAATAATCAGGCTAGGACAGAGTCAAGACGGGACCCGGGTTCCGCAGCAGCTTCTCCCTCCTGCCAGGTCTTCTCTCAGTCATCTGCATCAAGGCAAAGAGCAGAAAGCCAGGGGAGAAAAGACACCTTGACAAATCAGTGCTCCTGCTGCCCTGCAAACATGCAGAATGAGCTTTGGAGCTAGGAAAACAGGAGGTAGAACTAAGTAAGGAGTGAGAGCAGGAGAGGAGTTGCCAGGGCCTGGGGTTATATGCTACCTCTGCCACTAACAGAGTGGGTAAATGCACAGGCTCTAAAATCAGACTGCTTGGGTTTGAATCCCAGCCCTGCAACTTACTAGCTGTATGACCCTAGACTAATTATTTAACCTCTCACCTTTTCCATCTACCAAAGGGAAACAGTAATAGTACCTACACTTTCTTAAAGCTGGTGTTACACACGGTGTCTGTCACACAGTGAGCGCTTCAGTCTCAATGTCAGCGGCACCAATTACACTGCAAGAGGGGGCTGGGAGCAGAGACCTGGGTCCTGGCTCCATCTCCCCTGTGGACCATTCACACTCAACTGGTCCTCAGAGACCATCAATTCCAATTCCCCCATTTCACAGAGGAGGACACTGAGGCCCAGAGAGGGGAAGAAATGGACAGAGTTCATACAGCAAACTAGTGTTAGATTTCCAATCTAGACTCTTTCCGCAACATTGTGCTGCTGCTTCTTAAACATGCTAAGCATCAGTCTGTACATTGTGGATGAGGTTGGTTGTTATAGGGTGGCACCAAGGATCACTAAATGCAATGACAGAGGGGAAAGTCTCAGCAAGCCTTATGAAGCCTGTGCCACCTCAAGGAATTCAGGCCGCTACTCAGCACACAGTAGGCACCTGATACATATTTATCATGTGCATTGCACTGTCTGTTCTCACTGCCAAGTAAATTCCCTGAGGTCAAGGGCATTTCATATCAGAGTATCGGACACGTGGCTGGTTCTCAGAAAATATTTGTTGAGTGATCGAATGAATGATAGTGTGTCTGAAAAGAGAACTGTTGGGGGGGAGGGGGTGTCAGGAGGAGGGAGGAAAAGGAACCCTTTGGTTCTCCAACTAGAGGGAAAGCAAGAGATCGAAGAGAAAAAAGAAATACCTCCCCATATCCACTCCACATCTGTGCTCTGCCAGTCCCCAAGCTGGGCACTGAGAGAGCCACTGGAATGAACTGGAAGTGGCCCTGCCCATGGAACTCACCAACCAATGGAGGAGGCAGGAGAAAGCTGCCGGGGCTCAGAGGCAGCCATGTGGCTGGCATCCTTCTTTGTGGGGATAGGAGGGCTTCCTGTGGGAGGTGCCATGCCACAAAGCATGGGTACGCAGGCAGGGCAGAGATGGAATGAAGGCACTCTCTCCAGAGCAGAGGGCACAGAAACAGCATCACCGCATGTGGTGTGCTGAAATGCAGCCCTGAATTTGTCAAGCCATGCCCCCTAGGAGCGGCGATGTCTTTGTGTCTTTTTCTACTTTCCCAATGGAGCAAAAGACAAAAATTGATGTCAGGTTAGTACTCGACAAGATCCGAAGTCCCCTTACACCCAGAGGCAGAGGGAAGAAGAGACCACCGGGACACCAGGAGGACGGGCCAGTCCAACAAGAGAGGAAGGGATTTATGAACCCACAGCCCAGCCCAAATCTGCACTGTGGTCCAAGGCGACAGCGGTGGGCATCGTCCACCCCAGCACCTCGATCCAAGGCGCCCCGGCAGCCCGGCCTCTCCTCCGCCGGCTCGGGGTGCACAGCGTCCCCTGGGCTCCTGGCACTCGGCGGGCCGGTCCCCCGCCACCGGTGTTCCTTGCTTCCGCGCTGCTCCGCTGCCCCGCTCCCGGCTGCCGCCGCGCCCGCGCTCCCCGGGGCCCGAAAAGCTGGCATCCGTTGTTACCATAACAAACTCAATTGTTCTCAGCAGGGCCCCGACAAATAAAGTCATTCATTACGGGCCTCTCCCGGCCGCCGTGGGCTACGCGGCAATCAGCGGGCCGCCCGCCGCCCCCTCGCGGGCCGAGACACGCGCCAGCGCCGGTACCTGCCGGGGCCCGGCCCGCGGCGCCGCGGCCGCCACGCTGTGCCCGCGGCCCCGCCGAGGCCGCGCCGGCTGGGGGAGCGCCGGCCGCCTATTAGTTTTATCTCCGCACGTCAATTGACTTATACTGATTGGCTTCCTGCCGCCAAATGTCAATTAAATTGCAAATGCTCGGCGGAGGACTCGCGGGCCTCCTGGCCGAGGATGCCGCGCGCTCCCTTCTTCTTTGCGCCGAGTTCTGACCGCCGCTGCGTTTCTTTCTCCGGCCGCCCGGCGCAGGCAGACACCACGCACTCCTGCAAGGTGTCCTCCCTCCGTTCTGGGCCGACTTGGCGCCCCGAGACCCGGTGGCAGAGGAACGTCTGGCCTCTCTCCTTCTCCCCCAGACCCTCGGCCTCTTGTAGGGGCTTGATTTCGCGAAGTGGCACGGAATAGTCATCAAAGATCCTGGCAGATGACTTCTAGTGCGACCTTGAGCAAATCCCGTCCGCTCCGCTCGGGCCTGGCTTTCTTCGCCGGCCAAGGGGGCCTGAAGGAGAAGGCGGCCGGGGGCCCTGAGTCCGGGTGTGCGGAGGCCAGCAGAATCACGAGCATTCACTCGCGCCGACTCTGGGCCGAGCCAGGCACGGGCACAGGCCGATCTTCTCAATAGCCCTCTTAAGGAGGTATAATTATCCCTCTTTTACAGGCAAGAGGATTGAGGCTTAGGGAAGAGGTTACAGGTTAGGGAAGAGGCCGACTGGGTTTCAGAATGGGCAGCCAGACTTCAGAAGCTTGTGGGTTCGTTATTGTGCGCTGTCCTCACGGGGAAGGCACCGTGAAGAAATAAGAAAGGGAAAGAGACAGGGCGCTCGCCTAGACCTGGGAACCTGCCACTGCCAAGAACAGTTCTTCTTGCCAGTTGTTCTACATCCATATGAAATTCTTACAATAATTGTATGACCTAAGGGTTGCTGCTGCTGCTGCTGCTAAGTCACTTCAGTCGTGTCCGACTCTGTGTGACCCCATAGACGGAAGCCCACTAGGCTCCCCCATCCCTGGGATTCTCCAGGCAAGAACACTGGAGTGGTTTGCCATTTCCTTCTCCAATGTGTGAAAGTGAAGTCGCTCAGTCGTGTCCGACCCTTAGCGACCCCACGGACTGCAGCCTACCAGGCTCCTCCATCCATGGGATTTTCCAGGCAATAGTACTGGAGTGGCTTGCCATTGCCTTCTCCGGACCTAAGGGTTAGCGTCCCCATTTTACGGATGGGTAAACTGACCCTTGGAGAAGTTAAGGAATTTGTCCAAGGTCACCTGGGATGAACTACAAGTGCGTAACAACTACTCCTACCTACATGGAGCTTGACGGTTTATAAGCACCTTCTCACACGACACTCCTCCTGAGTTGAGGACGAGTCCTCAAGACTTTGAGGAAGGAATTCTGCTCTCTTTGCCGAGAAGACAGGCCGGGCATGGCTTGCCCAGGATCACCAACACTCAGAGCCAAGGCCTTGCAATTCCCAAACCCGTGCTCCCGGCCCTTTCTCCAGGAGACCTAGAGCAAAAGTGACTCAGGCACAGGCCCTGCTCCTCCCCCTCTCCCCACTCTGTGGGAAGCTATAGAGGGGTACACAGGTCATAACTGGAGTCAGGCTGGAAAATGCTTAGGCTCGTGGGAAGAGCCGGAAAGGGGGGCTCCCAGGAAAAAAGGCATTTTCTGGAAGGACCAAACATTAGTCCCTCAGAGAGATTTGGCGGGTTTTCCTCCACTGTCTCCCATAACCCCGCTCCCCACCTTCCTCCTTGCTGTTTCTGTCTGCCTCCTACAAGCTCTGCCTTGGGAGCGAGTATGCAGGTTCTTAACTGATAAAATGTGCCAGCGTTTAAAAGATACAAACCTGACCAATCGTTCTTTTCAGAAAAGAGATGTTAGCGGAACAAAAGTACCATTCAAAAGTGCCGGATGGCATTTGTGTCTCAGACAGAAAGGAAACGAAGAGAGAAGATGGAGGAGGAGGGAGGGGGCGCAGCCAGCAGGAGGGAGGAGGCAAGATCTGGAGATGGACGGGTATCCGGCTCTTTGCATCCAAGTGGAAGATCCAGAGGGCAGGGATCTGACTGAGATCACACAGCAAGATCGTGGTGAACTGCAGCCAGGAACCCAGGCCTCTACCCTATGACCTGTTCATCCCGCCACCGCAAGTTGCCCTCAGCTACAACTCAAATCGTTCACTTCCGAGACAAAGCAGAGCTAAAATTCTGCCAATGTAAATTCTGGTGCATTTATCTTTTTCTTCTGCTCCTGGCCTGAAAAATCCTATCATTAGACTTAGCAATATAAATGAAATAATCATCTAAAAAAGAGAGAAAGATGGGAATTCCCTGGCAGTCCAGTGGTTAGGACTCAGTGCTTTCACTGCAGTGGCCTGGGTTCCATTCCTGCTTGGGGAACTAAGATCCCACAAGCTGCAAGGTGTGGCAAAAAAAAAAGAGAGAGATTGAGAGAAAAACAAAGTAGCTAGGAATTTAGAAAGTTCTCAACACAGTCTTTTCTGAGGAATCTGGATTCAGGGTTAAAACTCTTCTCTGATGATAAAAATAATGGGAACTTCTGTTGTTAAAATTTGCCATGTGCCAGAGCTGATCAAAATACTATAGGTAACATTTTTTTATTACCAGGAAATGCAGGAATTATTATCCCCTTGATGAGGTAACTGAAGCTCAGAGACATTCAGGCCCTTGTCAAAGCTTGCACAGCTACTGAGTGGCAGGGCTGGGCTCGAACTCCAGTCCACCCACAGTGCTACTCTGCTGTGGTGTAAAGTCCACATGTGATCAGCCAACTGCGCTGGAAGGTGACCAGTGTGAAGATGCCACAAGGCACTGTGCACAGCAGTGTCAGGAGAAGCGTGAGAAAAGAGTGAGTATCTGAGTGAGGAAGCAGGCTCTGTGCAGAGGCCCCCTGGGCGCAGCCTGGTAGGGCGATGGGACAGCATAACTGAGACAAAAGGTGGGCTCGAATTCCCCTGTTGCAGAGAGCTAAGGACCTTCCCACTGATGCCATCC
The DNA here is from genome assembly GCF_049115385.1 of Moschus berezovskii. Lineage (NCBI taxonomy): Eukaryota > Metazoa > Chordata > Mammalia > Artiodactyla > Moschidae > Moschus > Moschus berezovskii. Next base: position 68,442,712 of record NC_142466.1, read on the forward strand.
TGAGTGACACTCTGTGACAGGCAGACCAGGGTGGCAGATTCGGCTACTCGGGAGCCAGCTGCCAAGGGACCAGTCCCAGTAGTGCCTCTGGGGAGCTGTGTGACCTTGGGTAATTTCCTGAATCTCTCTGAAACTCTATAAAATGGGGGTGATAAAAGTTTCACCTGGTACAGTGGCAGTATCAAATGACAGGGACTTCCCTCATGTTCTAGTGCTTCAAATGCACGGGGCGGAGGTTCAATTCCTGGTGGGGGATCTAAGATCCCACATGCCATGTGGCCAAAAAAGTAAATAAATAAAAGGAATATATATGGCAAACCCTAAATAAGAACTAGCCTTAGAGTCACAGTTCCCATTTGAGGCTGTGATCTATATACACCTGGGGCACATGCTCAGGTAAGGCAGGCAGAACAAGGGCCCTAGACACCAGCATGCACAGCTGTGCATATTTGTGTGTGTGTGCACGCACGCATGTGTGTTTAAATCACGGGAGAGCTCCCTCCCCATTTTGAATGGTTGTCATGAAGTCCTTTCTGTGGAACCAGGCAGCATCACTGGAGGATGGAGGCATTGGAGTCAAGCAGGGGTAAAAGGAAGAAGTCTGGTGTGCAGGGCTCTGGGTTCTCCCCAGCAGCCTGCAACCCCTGACCAGAGGGGCTCCAGGCTCCTATGACATGCAGAGTCCTTATTCAGTACATATTTGTTACTAAGAACCAGCCCTGTGCTGTGCACTAGGGCCATAATGGTGACCACTACAGACACTGTTCCCGTCCCCACGGGGCTCACAGTCTCACAAAGAAGACAGATGAGTGACAAATGTGGTATTTTTGTCAACAGGCAGGTTCTGTGTGTTGCAGATGGGGCCAGGGGAGCTGACAGTTAGCAGTAAGCCCCGGGGAAGCCTTCACTTTTAGGAAGTGACATGAGCTGGATCCTGAAGTTGTGGGTCCTCAGCTGGGTAAATGGTGGGGTGGGGGAGGGGGCAGTTTCCAGGTGGTGGGAACAGCATTATCACAAAAGGTGTCCTTTACAGAGCACATATCATGCATCCAGGTCCTCCCAGGCACCTGGCGTGCATTATCTCATTCAGTCCACATAACCACCCAATCATGGGCACAATGGGTGCCCTTGTTTTTCAAAGAGGGAAACTGAAGTTCAAGAACCTGCCCGAAGTCACACAAGTAGATATTGGTGGAGTCAGCGCCAGGAGCCTGGTTGCCTGGCTCTACCACCCACGCATGGGACCCTTAGGCTGCAAGCAGGGAAGAACAAGTGGTATTCAAGGGATGGAAAGAGGTTTGGTACGACTGGGCTGAGCACGAAAACAGGAGAGTGAAGAGGGACAGGGCTCATGAGATGGGCATGGATCTGACCACAGAAGGTCTAGCAGCCTTCTAGTTAAGGAGTTTGGATGATTTCTGAGAACAGTGGACAGATTAGAAGAGTGAAAACTCTTCAGGCGAGTCACTGATCAGAACTGTATTTCAGAAGTGCCCCTGGGGCTGCTATTCAGGAGGTGGGCTGTTTGGAGAAGTCAGTGACATTGGAGGTAGGGGCCCGCTAGGAGGCTACAGCAATAATCCAAAGGAAAGGAGATGGTGCTTTGACCAAGGCAGTGGCAGTGAGAACTGAGAGAAATCAGCAGTTTCATGAGATAGTTAGGCCAGAGATGCAGTGACATTGAGAAAACACCTACGGTAAGGACTGGTTTGTGGTCACAGGCAGAGGTACAAATTTTCTTAGTGAGGATGGTAGAAGGCCTGCTTCTGGCTAACTTAAGTTGCCAGGAAAAATAATAAATAGCAACCTCTCCCTCTCCTACAGCACCAAGAAAATGTCCAAGCATTTTCCAGTTGGCTATTTTATCTAACAGCTGTGAGGGAAATGTTACTATTATCCCCACAAACAGGAGGTGAGCTCCCCAAGATCACACAGCCAATGGAGAACTATCCTGAATCCAACTCCAGCACCAGTGCTTTCTCTGGCACACCACCAAATGTCAGAGCCCCAAAGATCCCTCAGCTCATCTGTCCAAATCTCATTTTAACACAAGGAAAACAAGACTAGAGAGAAGTGACTTGCCCAAGGTCACACAGCCAGCAAGTAAAGGCTTAGAACTGAGGACTGGACTCCCAAAAAAGGTTTGCATCAAGATATCTCCACCATGGAGGTGAGAAGGACAAGACTGACCCCCCAACAGCTATGTCCCAGCCTCCCCCTTCCCTAAGTAAATGCTGGCAGATAAATGAAACTCAGACAAATGGTCCACGTGCCTAGGCACTGCTGCCCTCCACCGAATTACAAGCATACCAAGCTCACAAATGGTCAGTACACACTGCCCTGTCACCCCTCTTGTCCCTAACCCTAGACAGCAACTAAGCTGTCTTGGGTCGATGGTGCCACCTGGTGGCTGGCACTGGGAAGTGTCTGACCCCCTTGTTGCTTTTCATCTTGCTCTTTTCTAAAGTCTCTGAAGGAGCTGTGCCTTTCTGTTTCCTCTCATAGATCAGCTCATCTCACTATAAGCGTATCTCTTCTGGCATTTTTCAATTCTTCCTAAGTGACTTTTGGAAATTCTCTTTTTCTCCCTCACCTCCATTTTAGTCCATTAGCCCAAGGAAGGAGTAACACAAATGATAAACTTGTGCCAATGAAAATTGGAAATTTCAAAGTGAAATTACACACACACCCACCACTGGCATTCTGCAGAAACTCAGAAGCCCCAGTGGAATGAAAAAAGAAGTCTCCCTTTCTTTCAATTGTCTTTCATACCTGCTTTTCCTCAAAGGCTAGAAGGCAAGATAAATACCAAATTTATTTATTTCATGTTATTTTGTTTCATTCCTAATCAACATTATTTGGTGCGGTTTTTCCCACCACAACTATGCCTAGGGTCTGCCCTGAATGGAGTACAGAGCTCAGCTGGGATGGGGAGATGCGGCTAGATCCCCAAACATCCACTTCCCGGGCCCTTGGAGAGCACTAGGTAGCTGCTGTTGGCCCTAAAGGAAGCCTGATAGACAGAGATCAGACCTCAAACCCTATAGATAATCTGCTGGAAGTGAAAGCCTCAGCAGCTGTGCCTTTCTGTGGAAGTTCAAGGTTGGGAGAGGACCCAGACGCCCTGTACATCCCCATCTGGTGGAGGACAATTTCCAAAGCCCAGCAAGTCTTGTCACTCCATCCCCCAGCTCAGAGGCCTGCCACCATGGTTCCCACTGCATTCAGGAAAAAAGAACAGGAGAAACTGATGGCACCTTTCTTTTAATAAAAACCATTTAACTGTCCTCCTTCTCTGTACAAATGATAAATAAGCTCAGAGTCTGCAGCAGCCTGAAGCAGAGATTCTCAACGTCTAGGCCAGGGATGCCTTCAGTGATCCCCAAGACCATTTCAAAGGGTTTGTGAGTTCAAAGCTATTTACATAAAAATACAAAGTTGTTATCGACCTTCTTCACTCTGAAGCTTTTCCAGAGGCTCTAAGATGTGTGATACCACAACAGATTGGATACAGAAGCAGCTATGAGAATCCAGCTGTCTTCTATTAAGCCAGATACTAAAGAGATTTGCAAAATCATAAAGCAATGTCATTTTAAATGTTTTGGTTTGGGAAATATAGTTCTTTCTTATTTCAAACAACATGTTTTTATGTTACTTATTACTGCCATTTTTAGTGAATTAATAAATATTTTAAAACTTTGTCCATTTTAATTAACGCACATAAATTCGAAAGTTCTTTGGGGTCCTTGAACGTCCTTAAGAGTTGAAAGAGGTTCCAAGACTGAAAGTTTGAGAACCACTTGTCTGAAGTAAGGCCAAGAGGACTCGAGTCGGGACCAGAAGAAGCTCAGAATCTTGGTACCAAAGAGAATCCTAATCCCATGTTTTAGATGAGGGAACTGAGGCCCAAAGAGAGAACTGGAACGCAGAGCCCCAGGCTCCCTCCTCCAGGGTCCCTCCCCTGTCTCATGAGCCTCTGGTAGTTGGAGCTCTTTGAAGTCCGGAACTGCAGATTGTGTGGCCAAGGATTAACCATATTCCAAAGGCAGAGAGCACAAACCATAGGATCCTCTGCCTCGCAGGGGACCAGGGCATACGGGGTGGGGAAGAAAGCCAAACTCACACCACCCTGGACTCCAGACGGCCCCAGCAGGGAGCCTACCCTCCATGAATGAGACCATATCCTCTACTGTCCCCTCAACCGCTGACCCACACTTCTCCTTCTGATTGACCCCAGAGCTGACTCACACTGTGCCCCCCTGCCCTTTACATCCCCCAGGGCTCCCTGGGACACCAGCGCACAGCCCCGTGGGAAAAGCTGGTGGGGGGAGGGGGAGCTTGGGTAAAGCAGGTGTGCAAACAACAGGGTTTGGGGGAGGGTGTTCAGTGGTGTTGGCTCTCACGAGGGCTCTCACTCACTGAATCAAAGTGAAACTCGGGGATCCAGGGGCCAGGAGGAACTGAAACCTGACCCCTACACCCAAGGGACAGACCCCAGGCACCAGGGAAAGGCCCAAGGAGCCCCTCTAATTGACCACCTGGCCTCAAGTCCCCTGCTTTACCAAGGAAGCCTCAGACCCTTGTCCGCCTGGGGCTCAGCTGAGGTGCCAATGACTGCAAGGCCAGAAGGACAGGAAAGTGGCCAGCCAGGCTGGGAGACAGGTCCTTAGCATATGCCACTAAGTGCCTCCTTGTGCCTGGACTACCCTACCTGGCAGATGTGGACTGAATGACCCCAATCTCACTGTCGTTCTGAGCGGCCAAGGGGGTGGAACTTCTCGGCCCTGCCCTACTGCCTGTCCTACCTGGCCTGAGAGGTGGCCAGTCTCCTGACCGCATGCGCATGCGCGTATACACACACATGCACAGCCCCACCCAGCTCCGTCAGTGCCCTGCCTCCCACAGACTTTAGCTGCCATAGGCTGGACTCGACCAGACTTATTCTGCAGAATCCAGAATAGGGCTCCAGAAGCTCAAAGGCATTCAGGTAGAGAAAAATAGAGCACAAATATCGTGAGCAAGGTGAGTAGGGAGCAGTCTGAGGACCCCAGGCCCCGGAGCCCCCCAACTGTTGCTGCCATGTAGAAAAGCCTGCCCAGTGTTCCCAGACCTGATTTTTTTTTTCCCAAGAAAAGCCAGACACCCTATGGGAAATATCCTTGTTTTTAAATGTCAGTAACTAACTCAAAATCATTTTAAATATAGGACAAGCCAAGTAAAGCATGACTAGCAGGCTGGCAGTTGTGTTCAAAGTGATGCTCTCTGAGCAAACATGTTGGTCCAGGCCCCTGCCCAGACACAAAGAGCACTCAGGGAAGGGCCCCCTGCATGGCCAGCTTGAGGGTACATGGAGGGGATACCCAGTGAAGGGCAAGGAGGGAACCTGCCCTGCTGAAGCCCCAGGAGAGACGAAGACAAAGTGGTGGTCACTTCCTTCTCTCTCTGCAGAGTCTGTCTGGTCTCCAAAGTGGCATGCTGGTCTGGATGAATCCAACGGCCTCAGCCAGTGGTGAGGCACCAATGACCCATTGAAAAATCCCCCAAGGACTAGACTGACTCTGGAAACCAGGTCAGGTCAACAGGCCAGCCTTAAGGACAGCATACCAGGTGGAGGGCCTTGCCTGGATAATGGCCCAGAGACAGAAGAGCTCAGAGAAGGTGCAGGGACAGAAGCACCAAAGGGATGGGGAGGAGGAACGGGAGGCCAGGGAGGGGAGATCAGGCCTCGTTGTCCAGACCCAAGAGTTGAGGCCCAGGAGTGATAGGCTAATGGGGTCAGGTCAGGGCTGCTGATGGTTTTCAACGGTGGGGGCAACTAATGGGCTGAGCAGAATGGAGGAAAGAAGAGGAGATAAGAAACTAAGATTTGGCCCATCAAATGGCAGTAGGGTACCAAGGATGTTCTGAGGAGTCCAATCTGTCCCTCTAGGTTTTCTGAGTTTTTACTGTGTGACCTGGTCAGACCCCTTCTCTTCTTCAAGCCTGTTTTCCCATCCAAATGATGACTAGGGTGACATGTCCCAGGTGCTCTCCAAGGGCCTTCCAGCTCTGACAAGGGCTGGTGAAAACCAAGCTGGTGACCCCAAACCTGTGGAAGCCCAGCCATCCCAGGCCCAGGTGTTCTACCTTCTGCCCTCCACCCTGGAGGTCTCCACGGTCTTGTGTATCCAAGGCCTCACTTCATGGAAGACTGAGGCTTAGCAAGAGGGCTAAAGGTCTGGAAGGAAAAGGAAGCAAAGGAAAATGAGTGGCCCTTTCCTTTGCAGCTGACACCTGGGGGCGCTGTTGTTCAGTCTTGGCGCCCAGAGGGAAAGACAGTTACAAACAGGAAGTCGGTGGGGGCAGGTCAGCCAGTTTCAGCTGCCAAATAGAACTGCGGATGGAACCTGCTTGCCCTCAGCCTGTGACCGGCCTCACACGCCCTCAAAGCCCCAGTCTCCCTCAGTGGCCATTTATTAAATTCTTAACTTCCACCAGGCCCTGGAGGTATAAACCCTTTGCTGGGATGATTTCATTTTATCCTCACAATAACACACAAAACGTGTGCCCCCTCTGCTTTCCAGATAACAAAATGCAGGCTCAGAGAATTAAGTAACTTGCCAAAGATTTCACTACACAGAGTCCTCAAACCAGCTGGTCCCTGGCCCGTGAACCCGGGGCCCGGCCTTAACACCTCACCTTTTTTATTGGGGGGGTGCGGGGTGGGGGGTGTCTCCAGAGATCACCAGTCTCTGGAATGGTGGTGCCACAAGGGTGCCTACAACTCAAGAATCCCAAGGTTTTCCACACATCTCATTCCCTGCTGGGAATCTGAGCAGAGTCTCTGCACCTTCTGCTCTAGCCGTCCGCCTTCGGTCCCAAGCCCAGGAGCAACAGACAGTGTCTGAGTGTCAGTAAAGGAGAGGGAGGCCGGGGCCTGCCCTGAAGTCAGAGGGTCCCTGGGGCCCTTCCCTCCCCAGTGTGGCTCCCACGGAGGTCTGAGCTCAGGCTGTTGGCCCTGGAGAAGGAGAGGGAAGAGCTGGTGAGAGAGAGAGAGAGCTCATACAAGAAAAGAGGGTGAGTGAGTGTGAGGGCGAAAGAGAGAAGAGAGTGAATACGAGAAAAAGAAAGAGTGAGATCTGAAACGAGACAGAAGGACACACAGAGGAAGTCCCTTAAACAGGACATAAACAGAGGCAGCCAGGCCCAAATAAGAGACGGGGAGAGACACAAAGACGGAGATGAGTCACCCCCCGAAAGAGGGATGGACATAGTCATGGCAGGAGCCCCCACTCCCTGCTACATGCCCCAAAACCTCCCCGTGAGGGTCTTGCTAGACTTGGCATCTTTTCAAAAGGACAGGCCTCTTCCTGTGCCCTCTGTCCCCAGAAGGCAGCCCAAGGCCCAGAAACTCCGCCTGCAGTGTACCCCCTACTGCCCCAAAAGAAGCTTCCAGCCCCATAGTCCCCATAGTCCATACCAGTGCTGGACTGGCCAGCTTCCTGAGCTAGTGAAAGGGATTCGCACTCGGCTGACCTCGGTGTGTTCAGGGCCTTTCAGACTGGGGGGATGAGGGGCGGGGGAGGTTGAGGGGACCTGAATGGGGGCCCTGGAGGCAGCGGAAGGAGGCCCCACCAGAGATCAAAGGCCCAGGAAGGAACAGAGGGTCTGGGGCTGCCCTTTCACCCATGGCTGCTATTCACAGCTCTGCCCGCTCTGCCAAGTCCAGCCCCACCACCACCTCCTCGGGGCCTTCCAGGAAGGGAGGCACTGCCCCGGGCTCTGTCCCCCTCACCCAGCAGGTTTCCTCAGGTCCTGGCCACAGCTTTCTCCGTGGACACCCTCAGGACAGCCCAACCCAGAGATGAAGCTGCCCCTCCGCCTGGGCAGCACCCCAGCCTGTCTCTCAGCCACTCACAAGCCTCCTGAGCCCTCTGTGCACGGGGCTCTGGGCCAGGAGGCCAGGTTGGGGATAGAAACAGGTGATGCGGCCCCGCCCAGTCAAGCCCACATGATGGCGGACGCAGTCAGACAGCAGGAGGGAAAACAAGTAGGCAGAACCAATTTGGAATGCCAGGCAGTCAGAGAAGCACTTGCCACCCAGATTGTAACAGGCCTCAAAAGTCAGAGTCCAAACCAGAATGCTTTCTTTGGCTCTTCTGCCTCCAACCCTGTTCATGCCTCCAATGACAGGGAGCTCGCTACCTTTCCAAGCTGAGGCTTCTAACCTTGGTCCAGCCGGGCTCTTGTCTGAAAGCCTTTCCTTGTACTGAGCCATGATCTGCCTCCCTATAGCTTCCCTTAGCCAACCCCAGCTCTGCCCTCATGGGCCCCACGGACCTTCTCTGATGGCTCAGTCGCAGAAACGTTCATCTGAGATTTGGACACAGTGGCCACGTCCCCAAAGTGGTCTTGGAAGCAAATGCCCCAGGAAGAGTCCTAGAATTTCTAAGCCAAAGGGCTCTTGGCAATCCCCTGGTCTAATAGTATTCTAACTTCTTTGTTTTTGCTAAAGAAGTTTTTGCTTAAATTGAGCTTTCCATGGAAGACAAAAATAGCCAACAGAAACATTCCTGGTTGAGGAGACTAGAGACTCCCCCCCACCACCACCATCCTCACTAATTGTGAACCCTCTACAGGAACATGACCAATCCATTCTACTGAGGACTGTTTACTGAGCACCTACGATGTGCCAAGCAGGGTGTCCCTGGTAAAGGATCCGCCTGCCAATGCAGGAGACGTGGGTTCAGTCCCTGGGTTGGGAAGATCCCCTGGAGAAGGAAATGGCAACCCACTCCAGTGTTCTTGCCTGGGAAATCCCATGGACCGAGAAGCCTGGCGGGCCACAGTCTGTGGGATTGCAGAGTTGCACATGACTTTGCAACTGAACAACAACAATGTGCCAAGCACTTGTACTCAGGCCACGTCATTCAGTACAGAAGCCACTGGGGACATGTGGCTATTGAGCCACTGAAATGTGGGTAAGTGCAACTGAGGAAATAAATGTTCATTTTATTCAATTTTAATTCATTTAAGTTTGAAAACAGCCATGCAAAATATTTTTCCCTTCATAAAGTGCCTCTTCCTATGAGAACCCTTCCCAGATCCTTTGGGTCAATGTCAGTCCTTCCCTGCCCTGCCCTTCTGCTCTGGTGGCATCCTCCCATCACAGCGTCACCCCACACACTGCCTGTCACAGGGACTTTAGGTTGCCACTACTGCCCACCAGCCTGCCAGGTCTAGAGGCCAGGTCCTCTGTAATGGGACTCTCCCATCACCCACCCCTGCCTTGAACCCTGGGCAGGAACGCAGGGCCAGGAAATGCCCACAGGGTAAAATCCAAGTCCAAGTGGCAGGAAACTGTGAACCAGAGTTGAGCAAGCCACTCCACTGTGCACAGCCTCGGTCACCCATCTGGAAAATGGGATGAGGACCCTCAGCTGTCTTCCTTTCGGCCCTTTATTGCCTGTCTTGCCCCATGGCCCTTCACTCAGTCTGCTGAGAGCTCTCGAGAAAAATGGTGTTATGGCCCGCAGCCTCAATGGTTCACCAGTTCACCAGCATTTGCCCTGTGTTTCCCCAGTGACTGATCCCTAGTTTCTCACCACACTCTTGGCACCATCCAACCTGCTGACCATGCCCTCCTGCTTGAAACCCTCCTCACACCACTCCCAGGCTTGGTCCAGCCCAGGGAGCTGGGGAGCTGAAGCCTTAGGGGCTCTCTCCACTCCTCAGCCCACCCAACCCCCTGGCCATACCAGCTCTGTGGCTTTGCCAACATCATGGAACTCCATGGGGCCTTGGTTTCCTCCCCTATAAAAAAGGGGTGGCAATCTCCACCTTTTCAATTCCTCCTAAACCCAATGCAAGGATTCAGAGAGCTATAGGGGGAGGATGCAAAGGACAGTGGGGAGCACCTCACTATACTCCTCCCAGGCAGTTTGCTGATATGAGCAAGGGCACTTCCAGCCATCTCTCTGCCCAACCACAACCACCCTCAGTGATGCAGGGCAGGGAATGGGTGGGGGCTCTACTTGTTGCTTGGTCTCTCAATCTTTCCAATCCTGTAAGCTTTCAGGACCATCAACTCATTCTCCCTTAGCCCTAGACCACAGATGGGATCACCTCCCAGGTTTTTCTGGGGATCAGGGCTCAATCATAAATTCCAAAACTGAGGATCTGAAAGATCATCAAACCCTGCATCTGATTCTTGATACTCTTACACAGCAGCCCAGCAAATGGCCGCCTAGGCTCTACTAACACACCTCTGGTGATGGGGCACTCACTACTTCCTGAGGCAGCCCCTTTTTGCCTTAGACCACTCTCATATTTGCAGACTTGTACTCTGAGCTGAAATCTCTTCTGCATCTGCCTCACACTGGCCTTTGAGGCTAAACAGCAGAGTCTCATTCCTTTTGCCTTCCATGTCAGCCCTCCAGAAAGTTGAAAGCAATAATCCAGCCCTGCTCAATCTCCTCTTCTTGGTACCAAAAACATCCTTAGAGCCCTAAGGTGTTCCTCCAAATACTTCATCATGTTATCCCCATCTGGACACATCCCAATTTGTCACTGTCCCTCTTCAAGGTCAATACTTTGGGTCACAGCCTTCAGGAACGATCTGCCCAGCACAGAGCAGTGTAGATGAACAATACCCACATCTTGACCATTCTACACCTTCTCAAGCAGTTTGGGAGGCTAGAGTGACCACTCACCAGAGACCGAAAGCCATTAGCGCACTCAACAGACACAATGACACAATCTCCCAAATTCAGGACCTGTGTGAAATTTTTTTTTCTTTTTTTCTCTTCAAAACTCTTTTTTGAGGGTTTTTTTTTTTTCTCTTCAAAACTCTGCCTTTATCACTTAGCCTCTGAGGGAGCCTCAAATACCCACCCCTCCACATGAACAAACACAGCACGCTCCAGCTTGGGCACAACTGCAGTGTGTCCAGGTGATAATGGAAAGATGACACCATCAACCCCATAAACCAGCAGAGATGGTAGGCCCACTGCCTCCTGCAGGAACATGGCACAGAAGGCCACCAAGTAAAAGACTTCTGACATCTGCTGACATCAGGAGCAGGGGGAAAGAGGTGACGCAGGTTCCAGAAGCCGTGGGCCATCTCCCACAGCTCAACACAGAGGCCGTGGGCCCAGCTCCTGCATGGCGGGAACACACGGACCACACACCGATCCACCGCTGGGCTGACTCAGTTTTCTAGTTACGGATCGTAAGTACTTAGGCACGTGCTCACACAGAACATACATCCCTTACAGGGAGTTGAGAAGAGGAATTGTGCCAAAGAACTGAATAATTGAATCAAGATTTCTGTCACGCTGCCCTCAGGCCCTAGACCCTGGCCTTTTTTCCCTATCCTTTCCTGATGAAGGTTTTGCAGACTCCCAGGGGGTCATTTCTCCTCTCAGACCCAGTAGTGTCAGCCCAAGCTGGCAGCCCATCTAGGGAAAGGAGATCAGGGTTAAGGTGGGCCAGTGCCCGGGACAGAGGCAGCCAGTTCTGGACGGCAGCATACGGAGGGTTGAGAAAAACCAACAGGGAAGATTGACATCTATTTAATCCCTGGGAGGCCCCTGCACTCCTTCCTTCCAGGCCCTAAGAACAGAGATGAGATTATTCACTTCCTCAACTACCCCCACCCCAACATAGCACCACGCTGAAGGCCTGGGAGAGACCCCACTTGGTAAGCCTACTACAGGAGGTGTGCCCCTCTCACTATGCCCAGATCCTTCCTCTCCCCAGGGGTCCCCCCAAAAGGGGCCATTGCTGCTGTGCTCCTACCCCAACACCCTGCCTTTGGGCATCACATCTGCCAAGGCACCGGCATCTTAGAGGCAGCAAAGCACTGGCCATGGAGTTCTGCCAGGACTGCCTTTCCTTCCAACGGGTGAAGATGGGAGGAGGCTAGGAAGAAGTCCAGTCCCAGCAGGGCCCCTCGGCCTCTCCCAGAAGGCTTAGCCCTATCCCCGAGGGTCAGGTGGGGGCTGGGCCCGGCGCCTCCAGAGCTCTGCAGATAAGGGGAGCGCACGGCGGTCATCTGTGCTCCCGCCCCGACCAAGGGCTTGGAAACAGATCCCTCAGAGCCGGCGGGTCCATCCCCGACGGCGCGGGGCTTACCTTCATCTCTCTTGCGCTTGTTGGTATCGGCGCTGGGGGATGTGATGCCCAGGATGCCGCTGATGGAGTAGGAGGAGCCAGCCGAGTCCGTGCTCACCGAGGACACCTGCGTCACGGAGCCGGTGGACACTGCGCAGAGGGAGAGGACGGTCAGGGCCCGGCAGCAGGCTGCGGGGCGGCTCCGGGGAGGAGGAAGGTTGGGCCCCAGCCATCGGGCCAAAACAAAGGCACTCCCCCAACACCAGCTTGGTGGGACGTGCCGAGAGGGTGGGGGGCGTGCTAAGGATGCCTCCCCCAGAACAGCAGCCACACCTGGAAGATAAGAGCGCCCCCCTCCCAAGAGAACTGACAGCGGTGAAAGGAACTCAAACCCAGCCTATCCAAAGATGCAGGAAGCAGGGGGATGGAGCAGAGAAACTGGGGAGCTGGAGCCACAGCCAGCCGGTGCTAAAAACAATCTACTGTTTAGGCAGGCTCACTGCCTATTTACACATCCACCCATCCACGCAGACATAAATATCTGCACACTCACACACATAGCCAGCAAAGCACCTAATGAAGACTGTCTCTTTTATAAATAGTCCCTCACTGTCTTTTATTCTTCCAGTTTACCTGGATTTTAATATTTAATATTAGTTATATAATATTAAAAGTGAAATTGCTCAGTCGCGTCTGACTCTTTGCAACCCCATGGACTGTACTCTACCAGGATCCTCCATCCATGGGATTTTCCAGGCAAGAGTACTGGAGTGGGTTGCCATTTCCTTCTCCAGGGGATCTTCCCGACCCCGGGATCAAACCTGGGTCTCCCGCATTACAGGCAGACGCTTTACTGTCTGAGCCACCAGGGAAGTCTTATATATATATTACATATATATGAATATACTCTATGTTATATACATTGATATATAATAATGTTAATCTTTTCTGAGAACTTACTCTGTGTCAGGCATTCTTGCATTATCATATTTAATTCTGAGAACAAACTTAGAAGTTAGGTCACTGGAAAGGTAAGGGAACCAAGGCTCAGAGAAGGTAAGTGACTTGCCCAAGGTCACACATCTAATGAGACAGTGCAGTGACTAGAACCCCAGAACTAAAGTCTTAAGCCCTGTAGTAATCTGCTCCTCACTAATGAATAATGAAAAAACAATAATATGCTTCACATGAATAATGTACTTTTCATTTGATGCTTGCAATAACTGAATGCTATTATTCATTCTCATTTATCAAGTGAGGAAACTGAGCCTCCATACAGCAAAGTGATTAGCTCAAAGTCATCTCACTAATAAGCAGTAGCACCAGGGCTCAGCCTTGGGTCGTCTGGCTTAAAGTCTAGATTTCTTCCGCCCCAAAACGTGGGTTGATGACTTACTGTGACTGAGGTATTAATATCTAAGTTCCTAAGAATAAGAATAGGGGAGGGGAGGTTTCAGCAAGTTTCACATTAATTCCTGGCCCCAGAATCTAAGAGGGAGACCTTTTGGTCATCAGGGTCCTCTCAAGCCGTACAGCTGAATTTCCATTTCTGGGCTGTGGGAATTCTTTCTTGGTTCATTAAACCTGTAGACCAATCTTAGGCACATTTCCTTTGGCTATAACTAGCTGGAGGCAGGTGGAGCTGCTTTTGACTCTAAAGCGTAAGAAAGTACTGGAGATGGTGGTGATCCGTTGAGAAGCTGTTTGTTGCTTTCCTTGGAGCACATCCAGCTTTTGCCCCTCCAGACCTAAGGGGAACAGAGCTTTCTTCTCACAGTTGAGTTTGATTTTAGATCTTCCTTAGGAGACACAGAAGTAGAAATCGTTAACTTCTCTTTTCCTTCACCAGAAGAAGCGCCTCAAAATAGATTTATGCAAATCTCACAACCTTTTTTGTGTTAAGGTGCAAAGAACAGAGGAAGAAAGAAGATCACAAGTCATTTGATACTTTAAACAACAACAACCACATGTAACCAAGGTTCACCACGCTGCTGACAGAGCTGATGACATTTGTTCCAATATTTTGTGATCACACTTAGCTCAAAAGACCCAGGTTCCAATCCTGGCTTCTCCACTTACTGGCCATGTGACCGAGGGCTAGTTATTTCATCTCTCTAAAGCTTCCATTTCCTCACTCTTCGATAAGTTTATAAACTATTAGGGGTGGCACACACATAAGATATGGTTTTTATACAAATTTCTGAGATAAGGCATTCTGCTGACTGTCAAGTGGAATTATTCCTCTAACCCAACTGAAAGAATATTATCAGGTACCCTTAGTAGTCATTGCTATAGGACCTGAAATAGTTAAAGCTGCAAATGAAATCCCAGACACAGATATTTCCCCAGAAACTTGGCTCAGTCCCCTTCACTCCAGCTCAGCACAGCTGGCCCATCCCTCTCTTCTGTTCCCATAGCACCTTGTGCTTTCTTCTTGAGCTTGAGCTCAGTGTTTGCAGACTTCTCTTTGTAATTGGTATTGTTGTTTAGTCGCTAAGTCATGTCTGACCCTTTGTGATCCCATGGACTGTAGCCCATCAGGCTCCTCTGTCCATGGGATTTCCCAGGCAAGAATACTGGAGTGAGTCGCCGTTTCCTTCTCCGGGGATCTTCTCAACCCAGGGATCAAAACTGCGTCTCCTGCACTGGCAGCAGATTCCACCACAGAGCCACCAGGGAAGTCTGGAAACATCTGTCGAAACCTGGGCTCTTGGTCTAATGGGGACCATTAGACCAGGAAGCCCTTGAGAACGGGGGATTTTGTCCTACTCCCTTCAAAATGTTAGTCTCTACAGCAGGTTGCATATCAGGGGCTTAGCCAATGATTTTTGGATGGATTACTACATGAAGAATTGTTTTATGCAAAGGAGGGATTCTGTCTTACTTTGATGCAAAGAAGCAACCATAAACAGTCAGAGATCTTCACGCTTTCTCCCAGCTAACCAGAGGTGTTTCCCTCATCCCAGGTGGAGAAGTAATACACCTTGAGTAGAAACACGTCACTTTCATCTCAGGATCTTTGCAGGGAAGGGAAGGCAAGGGAAACTTCTGAATTCCTGAGTAGTAGGAAATATAACTCCCCTCCTTGGTCACTGTCAGACTTTACCCGTGAGTGTCAAAAACCCCCGTGGCAGCCCTTGACAGTTCACGGAGCAACGAGATCAAAGCAAGAGAGAGAGAGAAAGAAAGTTTAGGAAGTTTGCCACATCTTCACTCAAGACTGCAAGTGCACAAAGAATTGTAGAAGGGCTGGTTGGTAGAAGAAAAAAACACATTCAAAACTACTTACTGACTAATGATGCAGAAAATGTTATGAATAAGTATCCCTTTCTTGATTTATTACTTTAATTATCTGACATTCTATAGACCCCCATTAGTGGATTTTTTTTTTTGGCTTAGATTTCAATTTTCTGTCTCATGGTGAAAGCTATTTATCATAATAATCAGTAAAATTCAAAACCTTTTAGCAGTATTTATAAAATTCATTTACCAGGTTCAGCCCTTGGAGAATGACAAAGAAGGCGCATTAGTACGTGTGCCGAAGTGTTTTATGCAGAATTATCTGTCCATAAGAATGATTAAAAGTTCTTTTGAGTACTTGGAGCCCATTAGATTTTAAAATTTTTTTTTAAAAGTTCTTCTTACCTATGCTGTGACTGGAAGCTGGGACCGGTTGGTTGGGTGGCTGCTGTACTTTTGTCCGGATAATCCTGTGAACAATTGAGAAAAAAAAAATTGCTATTTACCATCACCGCAAAGAAGAGATCTCAAGTAACAATGCCAGAAACCCATATCAAGTTGGGTCGTGGAAGTAGGGATAGATTATAAATCCAGGTCCAGAACTGGGGGTTTGGAAAAATTATAGATTAGTTCTAGCTTGGCCCCTACCACCCTGGGTGTCTTTGGGTAACTGGCACCCCCCTTTGGTCCTCAACTGCCTCTTCTGTAGGAAGAGATTGATGTGTTAATATTACAAACAGTCATCCTATTTTTGGAGCAGCTTCAGCTCCATCAGGAACTCACTGAGCAAGTTAGAAAGTTTCTTCCCTTCCCTGTACCTCAATCTTCCATCTGTGGAATAAAGCCACTGAACCTGGTGACCTCCCTGTCCCCTAGCAGCTCACACACTCTGGTTTCTCTGCCTTAGAAAGCCAAAGGAAGAATAACATCCCTGCCAAGTGGCACAGTGGTTAAGAATCTGTCTACCGATACAGGAGACAGAGGAGACGCAGGTTCAATCCCTGGGTTGGGAAGATACTCTAGAGGAGGAAATGGCAACCTGCTCCACTATTCTTGCCTAGAAAATTCCATGGACAGAAGAAGCTGGCAGGCTACAGTCCACGGGGTCACAAAAGAGTCAGATATGACTGAGCTACTGAGTATACACGCACACCATCAGAAATTATCAAGGGGGTGAGGGGAGCAGTGTGAATGTTGCTACAAAACTGGAAAGGGTTAAAGCGCTGCCACTGTAACTCTGGCTTCGCTTGGCTAAGAGGAAGCCTGAATTACACAAAACAGTGGAAAGGCTCTACAGAGCTGGTGCCAGGGTTGTCTTGCATGGTCTTCCCAGAGACCTTGCTCTAGTTTTAAGATGAACTTGATTGTGATCCTGGGCAAGTCCACTCCACTGTGGGGGTCTCAATACAATGAGGGACTTGGAACAGACCACTCTTTGCTTACTTTAATCCATCTTTTTTAGAAAAAAAATCTAATCATAATGCCCAGTGTATAAAATGGTCAATAGCAGTGGCACCTTCCCTTTGCTACCTGGCAGCTCTGATGCCCTTCAGCAGAACCTTGGGCTCTTAGTTAGTACATTTCCAGCTGGGACAACACGTGAGGCCTTCATGAGACCCCTGAGCCCAATGCACTGTAGAGCAGCTGAACAAAGTGAAGTAAAAGTGAGTTAGTTGCACAGTTATGTCTGACCCTTGGCAATCCCATGGACTGTAGCCCACCAGGCTCCTCTGTTCAATGTAGGAGACACAGGAGAAGCAGGTTCAATCCCTGGGTTCGAAAGATATCCTGGAGGAGGAAATGGCAATCCGTTCAACTATTCTTGCCTGGAAAATTTCAGGGACAGAGGAAGCTGGCAAGCTACAGTTCATGGGGTTGCAAAGGGGTCAGGGATTGACTTGCCTGGGATTCTCCAGACAAGAATACTAGAGTGGGTTCTCCAGGGGATCTTCCCGACCCAGGGATCAAACCCCCATCTCCTGCATTGCAGGCAGATTCTTTACCAACTAAACCACTAGGGAGTGGCTGCCCAGGGCCAGGCCAAAAGTCAGTTGGAGTCTGCAAGAAGATTCCTTCCCTGGCACTCAGGAGAAGGGTGGATGGTAATAAAATGTGCAGCCTCTTTGGAAAAGTTCTATTCCAGCCTCCAACTGTGACTTTTTAACATTTATTAGAGTGCTTCCTAATTATAAAAGTCCTTTGTACTCACGGTAGACTATTTGAACAAGTATAAGGAAGACATCTAAAACCACATTTTGGTGTATTTCCTTTATGCTCGCATTCCTATGTGTATTTGGAAATATCCATTTTTTTTCTTAATAAAATCAGGATTAAACCATGTGTACAATTCTATGTCCTGCTCCGTTCACTCGGCTTTACATAAGAAACTTTTTCACATTCCAGAACATTCTTTCTGCTGCACTGGTCTCCAGCTTGTGCACCAGGAAAGGGAGAAGAGAACTGGCAGATGCTTCCTCTAAATTCCATCAGGCCTTGGCCCTGCTGTCTGTGATCTCACAGCTCGATGCTGGGCATGGAAGGCGCTCAGCATCCTCAGCTGACAGCCTGGAATGGATGTTTCTGTTCACACCACAGCCCAGCCACGGGCTCTCTGAAGCCCAAGCTACCTGAGCTCTGCAGAGGGCCTTTTGATGTTTTCTGTTGAGTCAGCAATGTTTTGCCTCAAATATCCTCACAGTGTTTGCTTATTTGTTTTCTCCAACATTAAAACCACTTATTTTGACTAAGCAAACAGGGGATGTGTTAACAAAGACCTAGGAGTGAGGCATTTTTTTAGGCTACAGGAATTAAGCTGGCATCTGACCTAATTTGGGGATGTCTGTGTACATCACCTTCTCTGTGTATACGTGTGTGTGTCTACATATATATCGCTAGATGTGTGAATATATATGGAGATGCAAGATTTGACTATATTTATCTATATTTTGATTTATATATATAAACATATGGTAAAATATATTGTAACTATTTCCCATTGAAGTCCAGCATAAAGTCCTATTTTTCAAAACATTGTCTTCCATTAAATTTGTACCTAGGCAAAGAAAATTATATAGTCCTTATTTTTCTTTAAAAACATTTATAAATTGTCGGTAAAACATAATCAATTGTTATAAATCATTGAGCGCCAGCTGCAGTGGGGTGAGCAGGCCCCAGAACCAGACTTCTAGAGTTTGAACACCAGTTTTACAATCTGCCAGCTGCATGACCCTGGGCAAGTTACTTAACCTGTCTACCTCAATTTTTTCATCTGCAAAATGAGACTAAGAATCATTCTTGCCTCAAAGGGTTATTATGAGTATTAATTAAGTACTTAGACCAGTGGTTGCTGCATAGTAAATTCTCGATAAATGTTAGCTGTTGTCATTTTCATTGGTATCTTCATAAAGATTAATGACTAGCTTCAACCTTAAAAGGTTCATATTTTCCACAAATGCCTTAAAAACACATGGGATCCTCTTGGGAGCTGGGGAGGGGAGGTAGCCATCCCCACACCCTATTTTAAGGCTGTGGCAGGGCAGTCCTTTACGGGGGACCTGAACTGTAGGGAACCCTTCAAAGGTGTCTCCAGAGACAGAGATTCTGCCCATCTGCCTGCAGCAGCTGCCAGGAAGAAAACAAAGAGCATCATCTTCCATGGAGAAGAAATGGGAGTTGGAAGAACAAGACTGTAATTGAATTAGTGATTCTTAAAAAACAAAAAATTAATATCAGGACTCATCACCATAAGAGTCACGCTCTGGACTTTTCTAAACCAGAGACAACTGGGGCTAACTGATAGTCAGCACTAAGAGGTATAGCCTTTACTTTACTTTGCCTGACCTTGAATGCCATAGGATCATTCTAGATGGTCCAATGGGGGAAGAAGCTCAACCATCAAAGAATTCCTACAAATAAGGAAACTAAAGCACAGAGTGCTCAAATGACCTGCCCAAGGTCACATAGCAAGTCAGCTCCCATGCCTGGGCACTTTTCTTTGTGCCACATTTAACGGAGGTGGGACTTTAGCAGAGGGACTAAATACTTCCTACGTAACACATAAAGTCTATCTGGATTCAAAATCCATCTAGAATCCAAAGATTCCAAGTCTGAGCAAGTTAAGGTATTACAGACATTGGCAAGGGTCCCATTTCAACATTACCCTCACTGCTTGGAAAGGCTGTCATCTCACTATCACCCACAGCCACCACCACGCCCCCCACCACCACATACAAAATTCCATTGAAAGAAAATCATGTTGTCTTAAAAGAAGAAATGAGGTTATAGGGCTGAAGAAATACCCATATTTACTGCACTGATCAAACCGCCATTGGTGCCATAGGTGCAGAAAGAATCTTGGGCCATCAGCTGTACTGCTGCTGCTAAGTCGCTTCAGTCGTGTCTGACTCTGTGCGATCCCACAGACAGCAGCCCACCAGGTTCCCCCGTCCCTGGGATTCTCCAGGCAAGAACACTGGAGTGGGTATCAGCTGTACTAAGAATGCAAAAACCAAGGGTCCAAGCTGCAAGACAGCAGCCAAGCTGCAGAGACCCCACAGGTGACAGGCAGATCTGCAACTGACATGAAGAAAGACGGAAGGGATGAACGATCCCTGAAGGCTTGCTGCCCAAGTTAGGCTGAAGAACAGAGTTTATAAAGGGTCATCCCCAGGCCACACCCATCGCTGGACTAGGTGCATTTGGCCTGCAGAGTACATTTATTTTCATTTGAATTAGTTGTCAATATTGGTAAGTTGGGAGCTTTACATGAAATACATAAATTTCTAGCTTCTCTTGAAAAATCAGAACACCCAGAATACTGGCCCCACATTCTCACAGGACAACCACAGTTGGAGCTAAATAGGGCTGCCCCTCTAAGCTGGGAGTGCCACTCACTTTAGAGCCATGGGACTGGAACAAAGAAAGAAGGAAGACTCCATCCGTCCCCTCACCCCCGGCACTGGGCTCATTCTAGCAGAGTCACCTCCAACTGTCTCAGGTTGAATTCCAAGCATCCTTCCTTCCTGCAGGTTGTAAGCATCCCAGCATGTATGTGTCCTTAAGAAGTCACATAAACATGATGGTTTGTGTCCCAGGAAATCTCCCACAACCCCAGCAGAACTGGTTCAGTGTTGCTTCACCCCAGTCAGTCATAGCTTCCCAGGCAGGATCCCCAGAAGGCAGCAGGAATTCGCACACTTCTGCGGGGGGCAGGGTGAAGGGGAGAAGGCACTGTGGCCACCAGAATAGCTACAGATCCAGCCACCCGCTCCCTCCCTAGCTGTCTGAAGTAGTGGAGCAGTGAGACATTGCCTCCCAGAGAAGCAGAGGCTGGAAGAGGGAGCTCCAGACCTCTTACACAACATTTGCAAGACAGTTACTTAAAAGCTGCATGTTAGAATGCAGTGGGATCTTTAGATGGAAAATAAAACTGTGTACTGGGATGGCTCAGGCTTTGTGGAGGTGTGGGCAGGGGGAAAGCAGTCACACAAGACACAAGACTGCCACCGCCCCACCTGCCGGCCTTAGTTTATTTGCATTGCACGGTCTGTTGCGAAAGACACCAAAGAGCTCTCATTGAAGAATGTGGTGAGGAGCCAGAGTGCTCCCAGGAGGAGCCCCAGAAAGAAGCACAGGAAAAGGCTATAGATCACAGAGGAAGCCTACAGACAGGCAGCAAAGCATCCCGGCTGCGAGGCTGGGGAAGGTGGGAAGGCAGTGGGGATGACTGCTTCTCCTTGTCTCTCTCCTCACAGTTCCTCAGTTCTCAGTTCTGTGCTGGCAGAGTCCTTCCCGGGAGTGGAGAAAGAAACAGCCCTCCTTTTCCCATCAGGGGGCCTGGGCTTCACCCCCACATCGAGCTCCTGTGCACTGTGAATAGATACTGGGCCTTCGTTTCTATCCTTGTCACAGGAGAGTTAAGCCTTGAGGTTGTCGGAGATCACAGATGTGGAAGCCCCTTAGAGGCACAGCCAGTGGGGCCACTGGGCCACCATGTGGGCTGGGACACCACAGGCAGCCCTGAGGCTAGCCATGGCCCCGAAACTAGCAGCCTGACCACCCCCACCACAGCACCACTTGGGATACAAAGCACCAGCTGAGCTGTGATTTCCCTGGACACTCCTTCAAGTACCCCCTTTACAACCTTCATCACATCTGTAATCACTGTGCTCAGTTTGCTTCATATGCTTCTTTCAAATAACGTACATTTTTAATTTAAATAAACTTATTTTATAAGGGAATATTAGTTCTTTACCATAACTGGGGAGAGGTAGTTTGTAAAGTTCACTATCACTGGTTTGATGTGCTAGTTTTATTTTTCTAAAGGACATTCAAAAAACAGTTTTCCTCCTAGTATGACAGAAGACAGAAGCTAGGGGCCAGCAAATGATTTATGCTTGCCCCACAAAGACATTTTCTCATTGGCATTAGTTGCCACTGTTTAAAGGTATAGAGATTTCATATACACAAACACACACATACATACACAAACAAGTGCTAGCTTCTGGATTCTCTTTAAGAACGGAAAAAATCGGTCTACTACTGGGCCCACGTGCCCAGTGACTTTCAGTTGGAGCCAAGAGACAACTGCCCCTTCAATATAGCCCGTGTTCCTAGTTTGCACAGACCCAGCCTTCCTGGCTGCCTTATACCTGAGCCACTTCCCCCACAGCACCACCTGCCTGGCTCCACGTCGGCACTAGAGTTTATGACCTCCACGAGCCACCTGAGTTATCTTTGAAACCACCTGTGTAACCTAGATTGAAAAGTCTCTGGGTCCCCAGAGCCTGACCACCAGTTTTATGGAAACTGCTCTGCTCCTTTACCGCTCTGAGCAGCTCATGCCTCACTCCACATTAAGGTTTTTGGAGACACAGGTAAGGGGGAAAAGTCACGTTGTCTTGTGTCATGGAAAACTTTCAAAGAGCTGGAAGTAGGGGACTTCAAAAGCATACAGACCCCCTCATAATCCAGAAAGAACTGGAATTATTCCCCCACATGCCCCCTAAAAACCTACTCCAGTATTCTTGTCTGGAGAATTCCAAGGACAGAGGATCCTGGCAGGCCACAGTCCATCCATAGGGTCCCAAAAAGTTGGACAATGACTGAAGCCACTTAGCACCATATGGCACGGCAAACCCACCACAATAACTGCTACCTCTCCAGGGATTTTGTGCCTATTGTCAAGCTGTCCAGACCCCTCAGTGAAAGCTAGAACCCCTCCCTGGACAAGGGCCCCTCTAGAACAGAAACTAAGAGATAGATCATATGTCTGATTCCCCTCATTCTTCATAGCACATTGTGGTATGTCAGAGCCAAAGAAAAGGTTTGCTGAGAGAAAAAAATCAGACTAATGGTTTCTGAGATAGCAGGACTCTAAATACCAACATGGACACTCACACGGCGATTCTGTGCGTTTGAGTCATCATAGAAGCAACAACTGTCAGTACCAGAGGGGATCTTAGAAACAGTCTGGTTTGACCACCTCGTTTTGCTGCAGGGGTCCCCTGTGCCCAGGCAGGCTCTGCACTGACAAGAGCAGGGCATGACCTTGGAGAAATGGGAACTGTTTTCAGTCTGCTGGCTTCGCTTTTCTTTGTGGGGTTTAGAGAACCATCATTTCTGTCATCTCACAACCACATCCTTGACTCTACGGGTTTCAATGGACTTGAGACCACACCTCCTACAATAGAAAACGTTCTTTCAGGAATTCAGTTCTGAAAGCTCCGTTGGATGTATTCTGGACCAGACTGGATAAAAGAGAGCTCTCCCAAGAAGATCCTCTGCCTGGTACTTAAGGTATCTCTCTGGTTCTTTCTGTCCAAGGGTGAGATTCAGGGCAACTGAGGAGAGAGCAACCCACTAATGCACAGCATCTTAGCATCCTGGATGTCACTCTTGGAAATCACAGGCCCATACCAGTACCACCAGATCCTGGGCTTTCAGAGAGAGGAAGAGCCTTGTCAAGGTCACACTCTGAGTTTGTGGCAGGCCTGACAAATCTGAAAGGAGCTAAAATCTCCCAACTGCAAGTCCAGGCTCTGTTCCCCCACTCAGTGTCTCAACCTCTGCCCAAACTGGAGGCAAAGATTTTCCTCCTGGGAAGCTCTGAGGTGGGCCAGTGCTAACCTTGGGGACTGGCTTGCAAGGAAGCGATATTTGTGAAGACCTAACAGGACAATTCATTGTTGAGTGCTCCGCACGCAGAGACAGGTAGTGGAGGAAGTGATGGAAATGACGCCGGAGTCAGAAAAATTTGCAGCAGCCGGTGCTGGCATAGCCTCCTCTCCCTGGGCTTAGGACTTCTGCCTACTTTGGAGAGAAGAGTGATAGAGAGACCCACCCAGCCCTGTGCACATCCCTCCTGACCGATAATCCCTATGGGGACTTGGTGAAAGGAGAGACTAGATCTTCAGGAAAGGCATGTACATAGCCACCAGCATTCCCACCCCACCCAGATCCTCAGCTTCCCAAAGGCACCACCCACTCACCTGTTGATGGAACTGACGCTGGGCACTGTGTCATTGTCACACACCCGTTCCGCCAGCAGCCGGTCCCTGATCTCCCAGGCAAACATGGTGGGATTTTGGCGTTTATACTCAGCGATTTTTTCCACTACTTTGGGTGTGGCGACCTTTGGTTTGGATCCTCCAATTACCCCAGGCTTGATGCTCCCTGTCTCATAATACCTACAACCCAAGGAGAAAGGGGCTTAGCCATGAGAAACCAGAAAAATGGACATTGGTAACAAAATAATGGACTACTCTGTCCAGGAAATGCCCAGATCTGTGCTGTCTGGTATGTAGCCACTAGCCGTGTATGTGGCTTTTGAGCGTTTGGAAGGTGATCTGTTTGAATTGACATGTGCTCTAAGCATCAAATACATATCAGGTTTTCAAAAATTAGTACAAAAATAAAGTCAAAATCTCAGTAATGCGTTTTCCATTGGTTATATGTTGAAATGATCATCTTTTTAATATATTGGATTAAATAAAGTATACAATTAAAAGTGATTGTACCTGTTACTTTTTACTTTTCTAATGTACTACTAGAACAGTTTAAACCTTCTACATAGCTTACATTAAATTTCCATTGGATAGCACTAGTCAGAATGCTCAGCCTTAATTAATTAATTGTCACATTTATCTACCATTTGATAGTTCACAGAAAACTTTCCAGTTGGCTTTCCCATTTGATCCCCACAACACTTCTAAAACACGTAATTTTGAATTTCTAAAGTACAACACTCAGTTTTGAATGACTGAATGCTTGAATGATTACACAAACAGGTCTCCATCTACAGACATAAAACAGACCCATAGAGGTTACACGGCTTGCCCAGGGTCACTCAAGACCCAGGGCCAAACCAGGACTGTGGCCCAGCCTTCTGAGCCAAAATTTCCCCAGAAAGTTGCCTTGTGCCTTTCATTCATCAGCTCTCCCATCCCCTAGCAAACTCACCTGCTTAACTTCGTTTTCCATAACAGAAAAACAATAACCCTGGCATAAAATTTAAAAGAATGTCAGATTCCAGAATTAACTGGCAATATGAGTTACACATAAGTCAAAACGCAAGCAATCAAAAAAAAAAAAAAAAAAAACACCAACCAACCACAAGTCACTGCAGCTCTTCCAGGGACCTCCTCTGAGGTAAATCGCTGTTTCTAAGGACATTTCCATGCTATCAGCTCTTCCTCGTTAACGCAAATAGGATGTCAGGGTTTTACAGTAAAACCGAAACCAGGGAGAAGAGTGCCATGAAAGATCATTTCAGGGGGAAAAAAAATTACTTGATTCCTTTTCTGAATCTGAGCCTTCACTGGATGTCTCTCTCAACATTTACAGAGGAATTTTTGACTTCCTCTTGAAAAGGAGATAATCTTGTAGTTGGAAAAAAATTTTTTAATAAAAAAGACATTTTAGAGATGACTGGAAAAATTTAAACCTAACAAGAGTTTACAATAGGTAAGCAAAGGTAGGACTAAGATGGGTAGGAAAGATAACCCAGGACAACGACTGTTTTACATTGAAAGAGATGCTGAAATTCTCAGCTTGGGTAAGTCTGGTTAGGGCCAAGTTAGTGAATATTCTACAAACAGAAGAAACAATTTGGGAACAGTGATATGGATGCACACATTTTATTTTTCATTGAGAAGATTGTCATGTACAAATTTGTGGACCATAAAGCAAAACTCAATCTGTGCTCCCTCTTTCTATAATTGCTAAAAGTCTGCTATTAGTCACAAACAGGTTTTTAGAAATACCCAAGAAAATACTTTTTTTTGCCAGAAATCTAAAAAGTATCTAAATCAAAGCACATGGCAATCTTGGCAGATTCAGAAGATCCTTTCAATTTTACTACAGAAAATTATCTGTTACTACAACACAGCCTCTCATTATTTAGGCGCAGTGCCTTAAAGTTTACAGTCTTCCTCAAATTATCTTGATTCTCACACCAATCCTGAGAGGCCAGCAAGATTTTAATGTAATCAAAGGGAAAAACCAGAAGATCAGAAGATTAAATCCTTTCCCAACCACCTTTTGGAACTTAGAAACAGTCCCAGGCTTTCAAACCTGACTCTGAAGCCACTAGAACAAGCTGCTGCTTTAGTTATAAAAATTAATTGACACTAGTACTAATAATAAAGATCCCTTGAAATTACAGACAGCTCTACTGGTTACCAGGCATTTTCGTGTACATCTTGTCACTTATTCACTCAATCAATAGTCACAGAGGGTCTGTTAGGACAGGCACTGTCTTGGGATGGGGGTTCAGACACATAGAACACCCTGTGCTCAAAATATGTTAGTTCAATGGGACTGCAAAATTCATGCAGAAACTCTGAGAGGGTGGCAGGATGAAGTCCTCACCACTCCCAGTACTCACCCTGCTTGCGTGGCTGGGGGTGGCGGTGCCCAGGACTCTCTCTCTGTCCCATTTGAGCACTGCCAACCGTACAAGTCTATGGTCCTGACACGGGAGGGCTCTGTCTCCCTTTTGTGTGACACATAGTCCAGGCACTTAGAGGAGCTCTGACACTCCAGAAAACCCCAGCTGGCAACTGTGTCAAGTGAGGATTCTGACTACCCTTTCATCTCAATAACCACTCTTTCACCCTAGCAAAACAGCCATGCAGGACTTACACGCAACAAGATGAACAATAGCCACTAACCCACAGTGTGGTTTGGTGCAAGGAGCATTAGTTTGAGAGTAAAGAGGTGTAGATGCCAGTCAGTGACTCGCATACTAATTCACTGTGTGAGCCCGATCAACTCACTTAGCTTCTCTGGACCTCAGTTATCCCATCTGTATAATAAGGGGAGGATGTTTGCCTGGCCTGCCTTGCAGTGCTGTCATGAAGACAAATGCAGAGTGGTTAAGAAAAAGCTTTGCAAAACAGAAAGAGCATGTGTTGTGGATTAAAATCCTCTGAGTGTTTATTACTATGTAACATACCACCCAATTCCAAATAGCATGAATCTCCCAGCCAGGCTTCAGTGAAAGAAGACAACAGCCCAGCTTTCTGGATGGATTTAAATGGGTCTCACATGCCACTGGGCTCTCCCTCTCGAGCCCCTCCGGAGCCTTGAGCTCTGTGGACTGAATGCCACACTCCTGGCAGACCGCCACCTTCCTGAGATGACTTGGACTGCCCCAGGGACCCTGCCTGCCTCGCCACGCAGCCTCTGAAAACCACAGCCACCACACACTACACGTTCTCCACAATCTGTCACCCCGTGTGTGCCCATCAAATTCTTCAGTGACCGAAAATTTAAAAAAAAAATCAGTAGATGGAACAAGCCCAGTTCAGAAATTCCCAGTCACACTGTTTTAGGGCTGAACTTGTTTCTTAAAAGGCAGTTCTAATTAGAGTGACATTTTGTCCACTGTGGTTCTTAGTTATGAAAATAATGAGCTATGAAATTCCAATTTATTGTTGACAACTTAAACGGCCAGGCACCGGAGCGGCGCATAACTTCCGAGTGCCACTCTACCTAGTGACAAATCTATTCCGGGCCACGGGAGGCTGCCGACTGGGCCTGGGAGGGTCCCTGTGTCCTTCAGTCCCCCACGGAAGATGTGGAGGGCTCCTGGGCACCAGAACATGAGGACCCAGCATCTGGATGTCCCCTCGGAGAAGGGCTCAGCATCTTGCTCTGAGAAGATTCCAAATAGCAAGCAAAATGTCGGCTCAGCAAAGACATCTCAGCAAAAACAAAGGAAGGGCCTCCTTCCTCTCTCTCTCCACCTCCATACGATGAGAAGGCTTCCCAGGAAGGCATCGAAGATCCCTCGGCCCTCCAAGTCTGATGCTGAAATGATCTGAGATATTGTTCTCCTTTCTCTATCTTGTCTTTATTTCTCTTTCTGCTTCTCTCTTTTTTGAATCAATCCGTTTCTTTTCTGTCTCTTTTCTCTATCTCCCTCTCCTCTAGTTTTTTTTTTCTTTCCATTTTCATTCTCATCCTGTTCCCTAAAATCACTCTCCAACAAGAATACCATGCTGGTGTCCTCCTCCTCCTTGAACTCAGGCTGAGGCTTGTTGGCCGCTGAGGGCTAAACGAGAGAGAAGCGCACAGCCTCCATGGCTGGGATGAACTGGTATGGTTGGGAGCATGAGGAATAAATAGGGGCATATGGTCTCTAAAGGTGCTGCCAGACCCCTGGCCCTGAAACTTCGCTTGGCCTCCAGCAAGTCTTCTCAAATTTAAAAACTGTTATTCCCTCCATCCGAGAGAATGTCTTAAATTCCAGCAGGAGGGAAAGAGTAAGCAGAAAGTCACAATGGCACTGACATACTTCAAAATATTTATTTTCCACTCAGCCATCTGTTCTCAAACTATAGCACAAGCTACAGGCCAAAGGCTGTTTTCTGACCTGCAAGAGAAATCTTGAGAAAGTACTGACAGCTAAATCCAAGAATGTTCCTGGCTGCCAGAGCAGACCTATAACAACTTCACTTGCCTGGAAACATACTTGCAGCTTTGGTTTGGGGGTGCAGCAAGATGCAGATGGTCTCAGAGTTCTTAAGGCCTCTTCCCAGCCTGAGTGCTGATTGGCTGGAAGCATCTGAGTCACTCATTTTGCCCTCTACAATTTGTCTCCTCATCTCAAAACAAGCTTTCTTGGACCATCTCACCCAAGAAAATAAACAGGTGTGTTAAGAGGCTACACAGAGCCCTTTGGGAGAATTGGCATTGTTGGTATTTTTCTTGCAGCAAATTGCAGAGCCAAGTGGCAACTTTCAACTGTCTAATTTGAGAGTTGGTGTTTGTTTGTTTCCTCTCTAATTTCATATATATTTAGGAAGCCTGTCACTACGAAGGAAACAAAACATATAGAAGGAAAACACTGCAGCCCAAAATAATAAGCTAGATGATAACCCAGAACTGAAAATGACAGCTGACTTTTAAAAATGGAATGTGCTTTTTGAAAACATTAAAATGAAACATTGAAGTCTGGTTATGTGATTTTGTAACTTGTGGATTTTCCATCCAGCCCTGCGCAGGCACCAAATATAGATAGGGGAATTCCCAAGAACCTCTTATTCTTGGGTTCTTAGGAATAATTCACCAGGCTTTCAGAAAACATGTTACCCCTTCTAAATCAGACATCCCATTCTGCAACAAAGGTTTCCTGGGGTTACTTTGAATTGAATGGCCTCAAAAGGGCTTTGCAAAGTCCAAAGTACTGTGCATGTAGAAGAAGTGCCACCATGATTCTCGCTATGACACTAACACATTGGACAGCTGCTGGGTCGTGTTTTAGGTTATTACTTAAAAAATCAAGGGAAGCCTGAACTGCCTTTACCTGCCAAGAATTTTGCTGACACAACCATGGCTGACTCGAAGCTGCCTGGAGATGTCACAGGGCCTGACGCCTTGATGAGCAAGTTCCACTATCCTTTGGCGGACTACATCCGGGAGTGGCCGTCCATTCACAAATACCCCCCCAAGCTGATTCACTCCTCCATGTCCTGAAACAGATCAGAAATAAAAGGCAAGGGAAAGGGTGGTTAGAACCAG
This sequence comes from Moschus berezovskii, assembly GCF_049115385.1. Classification (NCBI taxonomy): domain Eukaryota; kingdom Metazoa; phylum Chordata; class Mammalia; order Artiodactyla; family Moschidae; genus Moschus; species Moschus berezovskii. Next base: position 68,472,070 of record NC_142466.1, read on the forward strand.
TCACTCAGGAAAAGAAGTGCCGCTTTGAGGACCCATACTCCCTCTGATCAGAAATGGCAGCGGGCTGGCTATCTTGAGCCTGGGGTCTGATCGCACAGGCTACATGAACACCTCAGATTGCTTTTTGAAATTAACCTTACCCTTTGTCCTTCTTCAGCCAGTCAATTGGGTTATTGATGGTAAGCATCCTCATACTATATTTCGTTTAGTTGATAGCATTTTCTTTGTAATTTTTTTTTAAACAATGGAATATATGAAGACCTCAATCTGTACTTGGGATGGAACTTATTATACACACAATGCTGAGATCTAAGATAGATCCTAGGGAGAAAATACATTTAAAAATACAAAAAATGTAAAGAGATTTTTTTTTTTAATGAAACTCTTTCCCTTTTAACAGATATCTCTAAAAGTAAAAAGGATTATTTTAATAAACCTAGATCTCGGGGACAGGGGAATGTTTTTTAAATCAGCAATCTGATTCAGGAGCTAAGGATTTTAAAAAAAAAATTTTTTTTAATAGTATCTGCAGATTGCCGAGACAAAACCAAACCACTGTCTTGATAAAAATCCTTTCTTTAAGAAGGTGAGGCTCATACCTCAATTAAGATGGCAAAAAAATTTAAAAAGTGAGGCTGACATGCAGACTTGACCACTGTACCCTCTCAGAGCACACAAAAGAAATAGGTCAAAGGATCACATTTCACTCTACTGTATCAGAATTTGTTATAAATGAGTTTCCCTGGAATTTTTGGAGTGTTTTGCAAGTGACAAACAGCTTTATGTTGGTTCAGGGAAAATAAAGAAGCCGGAGAAGGCTTCTGAGTCCCAGCTTGTACAAGGGTTCTGGGATGGACTTTAAGTAAAAAGAGTCTGGGAAAGTATCTCCTCCACCCAATAAGCTCCATTCTTGTAAAAACATCAAGGTTCATCTGGATGGAAACAGAGATCCAAGTAAATGAAGAGCCAAACCAGTAAACACAGAGTGATCCAATGTAACAACATCATCGACCTTGTAGCTGTTAATTAGCCACTAACTGACATCATTGAGGACTGTCAAAAGCCAGAAGCCAAGTCCAAGAATTTCCAATGCTGCTGACAGCTCAGAGACCAAGGAAGAGGAAATCTTCTCCTAACCTGGGACTTTGCAGGGACTGGGTTGTACCAGGGAAGCCAGGGCATCTCAGAGGTCACACACACACACACACACACACACAAATATACTCCAACTCTAAAACATAAAATAGCCACCTCATCTCAGCTATTCCCCAGCACTGAACTACTATCCAGGTTCATGAACAATATCTGAAATAGAGGAGAAAACTACCCATAACATAACCTATTTCCTAAAAACTGCCAAAGTTATTCACTGAATTTTCCCATGAGAGTTCAAATTGAATATTTCCCCAAATTTTCAAACTCAGGCTGATTTCACGGGAGGAAAATATTTTTATAGATAACAGTACCTAAGTTGAGTTCTAAGCTGAATTTCTCTCTGATTTTCAAAACGAGCTTTAATCAGTTTAGATTGTTCTAAAACACTCCAGACATAAGAAAAAGGAAAACCATCCTGAACAGAATTTTACAGTTAGGAACACAACTGCATAGTTCACCTAAAACAGAAAGACTACAGCCACCCTTGGTCAAGGGTCTTAAGAAAGCTTTGTTCTGGGGTTGGGAGCACCTAATAAAACAGGGTTGTATGGATCTTTCAATAACAGGTTGGATTTAAGAAGCAAGTAAATTAAAAACTGAGAGGACAAGAAGAAAGCTAAAAGCACCTCACACACTTTTGAGACAATCTATTAGTCCAGGCACCGGGATCATCTGCAATGGCTTGTTCCCTATACTACTGGCAATTTAAATTTTCTGCTCAAAACACAGTAGCAATCTTTGGAGGATTTAAATTCCAAAAACAGTCCTGCAATACATTTGTGATCTTTGGAGACCATTTGTATTATGGGGAAAAACCCAAGGGTGAGACACTCTAGGTGACAGCAAGTCCCCACACCCTCTAGTTTTGACCACAAAAGCCAGGCTACCAATGCTCTTGTAGAGTCTGATCCTTGTATCCACAGCTGACACCAGACCCAGGATGACCTGGGGACCACCTACATCCCTCAACTTCCTGGAAAGGCTCCCAAAGACTCTTGGCCTTCTCTGCCTCTGAGAGAACATGTCAAGGGGGGTGGGTTGGTAAACTAAAAGTGTCATCTGAGAAGGCAATGTCTCTCACTTACCCCAAGATTGGAAAGAAGCAAAACCAGAAACCCGAGAGAAGGGAGGCAAGAGGATGGAGAAAGAAACCAGAAAAAGTGGTGTGAGGGCAAGTGTACAAAGAGCAGAGACTCAATGAGATGAGACAGCAAGGAGAGTGCCTGGAAGGGAAGCTCAGGTTAGAAATGAGGAGCGGGAGAAAAGGGGATGGATTGGCCAGAATGGGGCAAAGAGGGGGTCAGGGGAAGGTGAATGTAGTGTATTCAGTGGGAGGCAAGATGAGAGAAGAGAAAAATGGAGGAAGCCCAACAAGGGGGTATTTGGAAGAAAAAGAAAATCTGTGGAGGGGGGACCTTTGTTTTCTGGGAACCCAGCTCCCGCCCTGCACTTCCTCAGAGAAGCCAAGTCCCAGCCTCTACTTCCAAAGGACTGGAGTACAGTGAGGGTTCATCATGTGGGAGGTGCTGGGGGGAGACACGGACTCAGCTACATTTTTCAGGACCGAGTAGAATTTTCAGAGAGACACCAACTGACACAGAGACAGATGCAATAAATCAAGGCAAAGACCAGGAAACTGACACACAGCCCTGCCCCCACAGGGCACACAGAGCAGGGTTTGGAGGAGGGGAGGGCAGGGGGGAAGGGATGAATACCAGATGCCCTTGGGACTTTTGTGGCTCTGGTCTGGAAGGGGCTGGCCTCCACAGATGCTCCTCAGGCCCTGATAAGAACATGCTACCCACCAGGGTCCCCCCTGTCCACACCCCCAATGACCATGTCTGGGCATAGGGTCTTGGGGAAAGGGTCTGTGCTGACTCAACGGTAGACTGAACTCCAGGATCCACAGGGTCATTGAAATTCCTCCTATTAATATCAGAGAGGATAATTAAGGGGACACACAAACATGCAAACAGGAACACAGGAAAGGGCAGGAATAAAATCTTATTGACTCTCAAACTGATAGGTGCTGGCACACATGGACAGCAGTGCGGTGGCTACAGACATAGTTAAATTAGACAGACAGTGCCTTGCACTTCTGTGTAGCCATCCAGGTGGCCATTGCCTACTCTCTGGAATCTGAGTCCCTCTCTCCCCTTTCGTGAATCCTCAAAAGACTGCCTCCAGCACTGTCCCTGGGAATTTCCTCTCAGTCCTTTCGTCTCTCTGACCTCAGTATCATTCTCTGTAAAATGGATGTAGCTGAAAGTTTAGAAGACAGTTGGTTAGGAGACTGGCTATAAAAGTGCTTTGTAACTGGTAACCATAGATGGGGGTAGGGACAAGAAAACTCAGAAGCCCACACCCTGGCAGTGCCTGCCCCTCCCCCTATACCAGCTACCCACGGAAGCCACCCAGCTTCAGTGGGTGAGAGGGGAAAGGAGTTGGGGTGGTAAGAAACTGACCAGGGCCAGGAAGAAAGACAAGTAGGTGGGACTCGGTCTGAGCCCCTACTTAACCCGGCAACCTCTCAGGATCTACTACACACCCCTTCAGTCAAACTAAAAAAAATTGGGGCTCCAAAGGGGAGCCTATATTATGGAAACAAATAGCTTTGGATATCACGACCAAGGGCACTTCCAGAGAAGACAAATCTGGAAGCTAGGCGGGCAGGGGCCCAACCCCCACAGTGCTGCAGGGAAAATTGAAAATGGGAGGAGGGAGCACTTCAGAAGGAAGGGACAGATGAGAGCCTGGAGGAGGAGGGATAGAGAGGGGCATTAGCGGTTGGCTAACTCACACCTGAAAGAAGCTACCTTCTTCACCCTCATGCACGGCCTTGAGACCACCAGGTCATGATGCTATTTGCCCGAGCGCCTGGGCACAACCTCTGGGCAGCCAGGCTCTGTGCAGAAGGGAAGAGTGGATTCCCTCAGGCAAGGATAGAAGTGCAAGAGCAGCCCTCCCCATTTTGTCCTCAAATCGCTCCTTGACCGAGCTAAGGGCTTGGTCACCTCTCAGAGTATTGACAGAAACTCCTTTGCTTTTCTGGCTCAGTCTGAGAGATCAGAGCTTCCCCAGAGCCCGGCTAAGTCTGTACAGGAGACGGCTGCTGGGGGCGCTGGGGTCACCACTGACTGGAAACCGTTTTGGCATAGGCCCCAAACGGTGAGAAGTCATTTAGGCTGGGATCCGAGCTAGCGGCTTCTCTTCGAAAATCTCCCCACGGCTTTGGCGGATGACCTCGGACTCGGGAAATTGGACACAAAGAGAAACTGACTTGCCCGCAGCCAGTCCCCACAGCCTAGATCAGCATTTCCCTGCCTACCAGGCATTCGGCCTCCGGGGCAGGAACGGACATCTTCACCCCGGGAAGCTCGCCTTCTCTCCAGCCGGGTCTCGGCTGCCTTTGTTAAATAGGGGACCTAAGGCTAGGTAAGCAGGATCCTGCGCTGTCTGAAGGCTCCCGGCGCGGAAGCAACTCCCTGACCTGCGGCCCGTGGGGTCCGGAGCTGGGCACCCGGCTGAATGCTGCCGAAGCCTGGCGCCTTGCTCCCAGCTCCGCAGCAGCTCTGAAGGAAAACACGATTCGTTCCACTTGGAATTTCTCGAAATCTCCGAATCTAATCCGGCGTTAACTCACCGTGAGAGGAGCGCTCATCTCACAGGAGGCTGTGCTAATGGGTGAACTGCAGATCCCGACGGGTCAGGCAGCCGGATGGCCTCGCCTGAGCCCAAAATGACCCTTCCCCGTCTCCTACACACGCGGTGTCTTTCAGAAGACGAGGGCGCCTGAATGGTGACTAATTGGCTTCTTCTTCTTTTTTTTTTTTGCTTTTTGTTTTAAAGGGGAGAAGCCATCATGAGGCAAGCATCCTGCACAGAAGGACTTGATAGTGTCTTTAAGGGTCTCTGTATGAACTGGAGGCTTCTAAACAGAAGCTCAGCTCAGGGTCCGCTACTTCGTTGATTTTTCAAATCCCACTCCTCAACTCCAGAATGCTTTGGAGCTCTGTACCTGGTGTTCTCGCTTAGCTCGCAACCTCTTCCTCCAGACATATAAGCCCAGAGGCACTGCTGGGGCCCCACTTTCCCTCTAAGCCCCAGTCTTGATCAGCCCTGTGGGTGAAAAAGGCGCCATCGGGTTTAGGGTGTGGGGCGCCGAGACTCAGACTGACCTCTCCCTACAACTTCATGTCCTCCAACTGGCCCGGCCCAAAGCTCTCTCCAGATCCGAGTCCCGGTTCTCCCGGCACACTGCGATGTTGCTGCCAGAGCCCCGGAAAAGATGCAACTGGCTGCGTACACTACCGTTGCTGGAGGCGGGATTCCCGATGCTAGGTGCTCCTGGCCGAGTCGACCAGGCGCTTTGCTCCACATCCTCTGCCTGGGAGCCCTACACTTTGGAAACTTGACAGCGCGGTCAGAGAAGTCCTGGGTCCTCCCATCCTTAGTACCTGCCCCGCGGTCTGGAACCACCAACCCCATCCCGGCGGGAGAGTGAGAGAAGCGAGCTCGCCGCCTACTTACTATGCATGGATGCAAACGGGTCGTGCTTACAGTGTATTTCCATCGGGGCGCTCCAGACTGCAGGCCGGCCCACGCTGCCGCCTCCCGGCGCCAAGGGGCTGCCCAGCGAGGCTACGGAGCCTCGCCGCCAGGCCGGGAACTGTGCGAGCTGGGTTCAGAAAACACTGCTGAAGCTTCGGGGCCTCTCTCAGAGCCGCTCTGCCGGAGATCGCCGAGAGCTGTGCCTAGAGGCGGGAAACGGCGCTAGTGCAGTCCGGCCCGGAGCTGTGCGCCCAACTCCCGGTGGCTTCCCTCCCGGGCTGGCTCAGGCGGCGGCTCCGCACCCGGCCCGGGGTAGCTGCGGTTAAGGCACCCGCAGTTTCGGGGGCATAGTTCAGGGGGCCCGCCTCTGGGACTGCCTGGAGCCGCCCCGCCCGGCTGCCGGTAGGAGCGGCTCTAAGGAGGCCTGTGGGACACACAGCCCTTGACTTCACTCGGGGGGTAGCGAGGCCCGCGGGCGGCCAGACTGGTTCCGCGGCCTCGCTGCCTTTGGAGTCTCTCCTCGATCCCTCTATCTCCACCGGATCCTTTCTCTCTCTGCTGCTTTGAGTCTCTGGGCTCGGACGTGCCGCTTCAGCTTTTCTCCTCTCGGCTCTCCGACGTCTCGGACGAAGTTGCAAAGAACTTCCTCTCTGGCGGCGCTGGCGTCCGGGCAGGTTCTGAGACGCTTACGCCACTGACGTTGGGGCCAAGACTCCGGAGTCCCCGGGAACCTGCAGCCCTCACACCCTGGGACCCAACGCTTTCAAACTTCCCGCGGGCCCCGCTGCTCTCTCATCTCCGGGACCACGAATGGGGACAACAGCGTCAGTCTCCTCCTCGTCGGAGTATTTGTATCGCACCCACCAACTCTTCGAGCTTCCGCCGCTTTCTCTCGGGGGGGCAGGGGGTGATCTGGTTCGAATGTCTTTCAGTTGCCTCTTCCGGGACGGCCGCCGCGCCTACCCCAGGCGTAGAGTGAGGGACAGAGAAGAGACCGAAAGGTCCCCTAGACCAAAGCCGCCGGGACCGCCGGTGCTGAGATGCAGCCTCTGTCGGTTTTGACTGCCAGCGCTGCTGCCACCACCGCCGCCTTCGGCGCTATCCCTCCGCCTGCTCGGCGCGCACAGTGCGCCACCGCGCCGCCCCGGAGCCGCTTTCAGGACCCGCTGCGTGTGGACAGCGCCGCCCGGGGCTCAGCCTCCCTCCGGGCGGGGGCGGGGCGGGGGCTAATCTGCCAATCACGCTTCATCAAACCAATCAGAGCAGTGGCAGCCGGCTCTGACCCGAGACACCACCCCATTGGCTGAGCAACCGGCGGGCTCCGCCTGATTAGCCGATACCTGGGCAATGGGAGAGAATGGAGGGCGGGGCCCAGGCGGCGGCGCCACGTTCATTGACAAACGCGCGGGGCGAAGGCCTAGCGGAGTGCGAATTGGGGGAAGGGGACGGGGATCCACACAACGCCAGGAGAGTCCCGCAGCAGATTCGGCGGGAGACTGACCTCCCAGCCCCAGCACTGGGACCCTAAAATGCCCTGAGGGATTGAGGGCAGCCTAGGCGAGGATGGCGGGTGGGGAGTGTGGATGGGGAAAGTCTCCAGAAAACACGCGCGCGTGCACACACACACACACACACACAACGGATGTTGGAGGAAAACAAGGAGCTCAGTAGAGATCCAACTTTCAATCTAAGCACCATCAGACTTGCAATGGAAACGTAGCTTGTACACATCTGCTCCGTTCTGACCTCAGTTTCCTCGTCTGTAAAACAGGAGACTTGGCCTACCTAGTTTTTAATGAAGGCTCTCCTTCCAGTGGAAATATTTTATAATTTTATCAAGCGCCAGCTAAGCTGACGCTGCTGCCTCTTCGTCCACCCTCCTCCCCTGCTCTAACTGAAGAACTCTCAATTCTGAGCTAACCATAGACAGAGACATGAGGTTGGGGGAACATCTCACAATCCTTTAAAGTTAGTAACCAGGATGCTCCTTTGCAGGGATTGGGGGGTGTCCATCTGAGGCTTTGGACAAGGTTGTCTAAGCACTGAGCCCCGAGTCCCTCTCTTCAGCCTCAGACAGGAGTTGCCAGATGCTTTGGGGGCTAATGACGCGCCCAGCTGAAGACTGCGGTCTGCACGGGCAAGTCTGCCTCCGCAGCAAGACCTGAATAAACCCTGTCCCGTCCACTGCTAATGAGAGTCTCCGAAGCGGGTGGGTGGGCGAATAGGCATATTCAGTCTGCAAGGACCATGCAGAGGCGCGCTAAGTGTGTTATTACGCTTAGCTTTCAGTTGTCCAGAAAACCCGATTTCTCCTCTCCTGGGGAAGTTCTTGCCTCTTTTAAGACAAAAATGGGTGGATTTCTAGCACACCTTTTTTGGTCCAGAAAGGCAAGGTTTTTGACCAGCAAGAATCAGTTTCTCAGGAGTCTGAGGCCCTGGGACCATAGGCAAAGGAACTGGACTTTGAAATGGAAGCATGTGATAGCCATTCTACACCCAGGAGGCAACAGTTCTGTGAGTGCCTACGTTTGCTGGCACCCAGGACAAGAAGAGTAACTGAAGACTCCCCTTGCATAACAGCTCGTGGGAGTTGATCCAAGACCCACTGTTTCAAATTCACAAGCGGTGATCTTCCAATATTAAACACAAATCCATGGAAACTAGGGCTCTGAGATGTCTGCTCTGGACCTGGACTTGTAAGGAAGACAGAGCACCAGTTGACCCTGGGAGGACTCCCAGGACATTCTTTACTTCAGTTACCCGTCTCTCTACCTCTGTCCAATTTCTCACACTCAGAACCAGATCAGCCCTCGGAACCACCTTCTGTTCCTGTCCCAGATCCAGCTGCTCCTGAAAGGTAGATAAGTTTCCAGCAGTGACACCGTCCCCAACCCCTCCAGGGCACAGCTGCAGAAAACAGACCCAGGAAATCCTCTGGGGGCCCAGGAGGCTGCTGTAGGCACTGGGGTGGGGCGACATTATCTCTTCTTTGTCTGGAACCCTGCCTGTCCTGATCTTCCACCATACCCTCCTCGCCTAGGAGCTGGAAGATCGAAACTACGCAGAGGAACCAGGATTGAGTTAGGGTTCCCACGTTCACTCCACCCGGTGGCGCTTGATGGATCAAAAGTAGACTAAGAATTCAACCTGGCATTCTGTCCTCCCACCAGAGAGGCGGGAGTATGGGAACGCCCCGAGGGAAGCAGTCAGAGACACCTCCACCTCCAGCTCTGCTCTAGTTCAGGCCTAGAAACTCAGATTCTGAAGTCTTACAGCTAAAAGGGCCGTGAGGCTATGTCTTCCCATTTTATAGATATGAAACTTGAGGCCAAGGCAAGAGGTTACTTGTCCAAGGTCACATAGCATGTCTGGGATAGAGCAAAGGCTGTGAACCAGAAACCCCTTTCTCAGAGGGGTTTCTCCAGAGGCACTGTTAGCATGTGGAAAGTTGTCTTGGTTTTTCTTTGGAGGGGGCAGGAGGAGGGAACCCAGATAGGGTATGTAAATACAAACCAGTTTTCCTTCTGATACCAGTGTGGCTTGGACCGAATCTCCCCTTAAAGCACTGCCAGGGTTGAACAGAACCACATATTAATATATTACTCAAACAGGAATGGGTCAGATTTCCATTTTGCACAGAAGGCTTTCTGGCTTCTGAATGGTGTTGGGCAACCTAACCTGGGCTGCAACAGCAGCCCACTTTCCACCTTGTGTCGCCCAGCAGCGAAGGCGTGTCCCTCCGGATAGGAGATTATTCACAGCTGCCTGAGTGGGCCGGCCTCCCCGAACTTCTAACACCAAGAGGCACCACCAGATATTCTGGCCACTTAACCCAGCCTTATAGTCGACCAAATGGTGGCCCAGAAAAGTTACTTGACTATCCTGGGATAACACAGCAATTTCTTGACCAGACCAGCAACGCTCCTTAGTCCTGCCTCCAAAAGCTTTCCCAGCTCACAAGTTTGGGTCTAGGAGAGACAAGTTATCAGGGAGCTGGTCTCCAAGCTGCTGTGCTGAATGCGGTAGGGCGTTGCTGTATGCAACAGCCTTGTGGTTTCGTTCCCCAGGCATGACTTAGGGCCAGGCCCTATACTAAGCGAAGGAGGCAGGAGATGGGGAAAGGAAAACTTCCAGAAAGAAATTTAATTTGTGTAAATCGAATTGCCTTTGAAAGTTTTGCTATTGAAAGAAAGCCCATTCATAAAAATGTTTGAGAAGCCACCTTCAAACATCCACCTCAGTCTCCATACAAAAACCTGACTGTACCCGGAACACTCTCCCTCCCCGCCTCTCTTCTGCTTTCTCCGGGGCCTGCCCCTCGCACACCCAGCTGTGCCTGTGGGTTGGGGCTGCTATAGCACTAACTGGGCCTAAGATTGACTCCTGCAGCCAAAGTCCAGCCCATCTCCCTGTTCCTGCTTTGGGTAAAACGAGGCCTACAGGGCTCAGATTGGTTGCTTAATTTCAGAAAGCCAGAGATGCCTGAGCAATGCTATCCTAACTTGATGGGTCCCTTCTAATCCTCATTTTAAAAGCATCAAAGAGAGAAAGCAGCTGACCCTAAGTTACACAGCAAGTCGGGTCAGAGCCATCAGAGGTCTACTCTGCCTCGCCCAAGTCTGCTTGTAAGAATGGTTGAAGTGGGAGAAAAAGGGGAGAATTTAATCATATTTTTCAAAAACTGTGTAAAGTTCCTTTGTCAGATTTTGTTATCATTACCACCACACCTCAAAGGCCAAGAACTCTGGGACTACCTTTATTTATTCCCAAAGGTGCTTCCTGCTTTTCCTAGGGCTCAGCTTCCTCGTGTGTCTGAAAAGAATCCCTGAGATGAGACTTTTCAAGGTTCTGAAAGATGAAGATCCATGAGTAGAGGGTATTATTCCACCAGGCTCATTCCAGAGCTAGGGAATTGATGCCAAGGTCCACGAATGCAGTGTTCAGCCTACCCTGCTCTCCCCAGCCTTGGGACTCCTTAACCCCCACCTCAGCTAACTTGACTAATTGTCATTTTTCTCCAAGGTGGGGTGGGGGGCACGTGGGGCTCTATTGCCTTTTCAAGCAAGAATAAGAGTTTTAAGGGCGGAAGAATTACCTTCCAGTCCTACTTCTTCCATACTTCCTTCTGTGTGATCTCAAAAAAATCCCTGCCCCTTTCTGGACCTCAGTTTTCCCTTTTTTGGTACCACAAGGAAGAGGCTAGACAAGAATATGCCTAAGTGGCTCCTTGTTTAGGTAGGATCTCACCCGATCTTGGACTTAAGCTAGAAGACCAGGTATGCCTTTCCCATCATTCAGATGGGGAAAGTGAGGTTGAGTGAAGGGACAGAATACAGTTCTGAAGGATGTAAAGGACCATCAAGTGACCCATAAAAAGCCTTGAAGTTGGGAGGGGGAGACACCCAAGCAAAAATCCCCAAACTAGACCTGGACGCCCACAACCTGGGCAGTTTCTCAGCTCTCTTTTATTCCCCAGCCATGCTGCGGGCTGGAGCAGAGAGGCACAAGTGTAGTGTTACCTGAGATATCATCCTTTCCCAGGCAGGGCCCTCATCCACCTGAAAGGTGAAGAGGGGCGTGGCTCTCCAGATTCTTAAACTGGCCAGGCCTGTGGTCCCCAGCCCCACCCAGGCCTGTCTTGAAGAGAAAGGAAATGCTTTATTGATTAAACGATTATTCAGGCGATTGAACTAATCAAAGAGCCCATCGACCGCCATGAATTACAGTCTTTGTAGACAGCTTGTCTAGAGAGGCAGCCAGGCCAGCCACGCAGACCCTCTCGAGCACCCTCTCAGGCTTTTGACCCACTCCCAACACATGCACACTCCCTAGTCCCCAGTGCAGATGCTTCTGGAGTCTCACCTACTAAGGGAGTAGTGGGGAGAGTGGGGGTGGAGCAAAGGGGGTTTCCAGGTTCCCTTTCCTGTGCTGTCACCCTGGGGAACCTTCTTCATTTCCCTGCCTCTTAGATTTCTGCCCTCACTTCTCTTCAGTCATGATTTTGGAAACACATATGAGCCTAGGGAATTGTCCTGGGTTTCGAGATACAAGTTCACCCCCTCACCTCCCTCCTTTTTGACCCGTACTTAGGGAAGGTGGAGGTGGGGACTCACAGAACCACAGGGATATGGGGAATGGAGTTCTGTCAGGGTCAGAAGTGTGTTTGGATGGGGGTTTAGCACTTTTGGCCTAATGAGTGAAAGAGGCACCCATACCTGGCTTTTACCTCAGGGCAGATGGAAGCTTCCTGCAGCCTGCCACCTCCTCTCCGACATAAACACCCACCGCCACCCACTGCTTGTAACTGCGGGAGGCACACCAGGCTCTGTGCCAAAAAGGCCTGCCTGTGAGTATACAGGTTCAGAGCTGGATGCCCCAGTTAGACACACAGGTCCACCTACTTTCACTCTCTTCCTGGCACTCACAAGATAAAACTTGAGCATGTGCATGCACACATGAGCACATACACACACACACACCCCAATGTCAGAGGTTCATCTAGGTAAGAGTTAAGGCAGGCTGGGGATCCCTAGCAAAGTCACAACTAGCTTATAGGTAGGCTGCCTCCTCTCACCTGCCAGGGTTGTGCCTGCAACAGAAGATCCTTTTGTAGAAATAGTAGGCTCAATAGTACCTACGGGTGAAGCAGTGTACACTACACACTAAAGGGCTGCACACCTCTACTCCTGTTCTCTCAACAGAACGAACCTGAGCCTGACTGATGGCAGGTTTAGTACAACAGACCCCCACAGGTCCCAGACCTATCTTTGTGTCTAGAGGCAGGCACTTTTGTATACACTGGTATATACACTGAACAGCGGCTGACATCCAAAAATGGAGGGGTCAGTGTAACCATCTTATTCTCACTTACAGAATCACTTGAATTGTGACAGGTGAACACAGACCCTTAAAGGAGTAAATGTACAGACACTCATCAACATTTTACACCTATATAGCCATGCATAGACATACATTTTGGATACCCAAAAGAACAGTACCAAGGAACAGCAACTCATAAACAAATACTAACAGATTCATGAATATAAATATACACACACACATGCACATAGATTCCTCAACACACACACTTCCTCTACATACATATATATATGTACATATACATATATATATAAAGGGACACACAAATTGTCATTGTCACTCTGGCACACTCTGAGCCCCTATGTAAACACACAGGCCCAAACTTTCAGACCCCCAGACAGACATCCACATGAAAATTCAGAAACAGAGAAAAACACACGCAAACTCACAAACACTTGAACTGAAGCAGAAGCGTGTGAACAGATTGTTGAAGAGAAACGTGCCGCAGACAGACACGCAGTCAAAATCCTTGCGAAAATGAGGCGCACCCCTTCCCCCAGGGCCGAAGTGTTTGAGGACCAGCGCCCCGCTGGGTCTCTTGAGTTAGCAAGTCTAGAGCGCGCATCGCGGTCCTACCTGTCCTGCCGGTCCGAGGAGTCGGGTAATTTTTCTCTAAATCCATTTTGATTTTTCAGAACTTGATGTAATGGACAGGGAAAAAAAGTTTCCACTTTTTTGTGCTTTTTTTTTTTTTTTTTTTTGGTGTCAGGGGCCTCTCACAGGTCGGAATAATTCAAGCCTTCCGCTCCCCCGCCGAGCTGGGGTAGCTGATCACTGAGCTGAAACTAAACGTTTTAGGTGGAAAAAAAAGCGTCCGAAGGCACCGTGAAATGATTAAGGAACTAAAGAGCTTCTCGCCATGTGAGATCATGTCCTGTTCTCGCCAACATCACAAGACGTCCCCAGACACGCCGCGCCCCCAGCGTGCCGCCCCGCACTGCAGGCCCCGAACTGGGAAAGGGTGTCCGCGCTCTTCGGCCCTGCCTGCTCAGCGGGCCAGACGGGGCGGGCCGGGTCGGGCCGGAGCAGTGCAGGAGGCCGGGAGAGCAGCAGTACCGCCGCCGTGCCGCCCTGGACTTTTATAGGGGGTTGGTGGGGGAGGGAAGGAAGGCTTCAACAGAGCCGGGCGCTAGCCTGCACGCTAACGGCAAGAGGCCGACCATAGGCGAGTCGGGAGCCCTGGCCTCGCGGCCGCAACTTCTACAAATCTCTGAGTCTGGGTGTCATGGCCCTCTGGAAGTGCGGGAGGCCGGTGACCCCTTTAGGTGCAAACCCCGCCACGTAAGAGGGTTCAGGCCACGTTTTTGTTTTTTAAGAAATTAGCAACTCTCCCAAGAAGGTGCAATTTGGAAGGGCTTTAGAGGCAAGCAGTGTTTGCCAGGCATAGACAGCCGTTCCAGTTTCCTCAGCGTCACCCCTAGGGCGGCGCCCGCCCCCCAGGGTTCTCAACCACTCCATTCCCACCCAATCTGCAACTGTAATACTATTGTTGAGTCTAGGGCAGATCCAGAAGCCCCCAAACACCACCGAAACACACCCTGTCCCATCCCGGACGGGAGCACAGACGGTAAGCTGTGAAATGTTGGCGATAAAATCCGGGCCTCCTCTTGGGAGAACCGGCGCTGAGCAGAACCAACTCAGGAGGTCCTGAGGGTTGTCGGGAGTTCCGAACACCTTACCCCGGCCCATAAGTGGAATCCCCTTGCCCTCCAGCCCCGAGCCGTTGCGGTGTCCCGGAGCCCCAAGACTTGATTTCAGAGGGGACATCAGCCCGAGAGAGACAGGGCAGAGGTTTGGCATGTTCAGCCTGCTCCCTTCGGCCCGGGCTCAAGACTTCCCTCCCTTTTCTAGTCCCAAATCCCGAGTCCAGCTGCTTGGCTTGTCCACTGGAAGCCCGTGGGGCCCCGCTGCGGGGTGGTCGCAGGGGCAAGGTTTCTGCGGGCGGGGGAGAGATCCGCAGGAGGACTCTTGGCCCGCCGGACAATGCAGTTTCCAAAAGTGAGTCGTCCTCAGAGAGAGCGTTGTTTGTTTTTTGGAGGGGGTGGTCACGAGGATGGGCCGCAACCTAGGGGGAAGAGCCCGGAGCTCAAGAAAAAGGGGGCGGGGGGGTGCGGGAACCGGACATCACTTATCCACTGAGCCGATTTCGCCACAATCGGAAACGTGGCTGTGGATTCCCCGGCGGCCCCCTCCCCCACCCCATCCCCCCAAGTAGTCTGCGCAGTCCCCCTGCGCCGCCTCTTCCTGCAACCTACGGGTATGGGTCCCTGCCCCAGAGATTAGATTTTGGGGCACCTCCGAGCGCTGGACTCTCCTTCGGCAACCCGGCCCAGCCCCTGCTTCCCGCCCTCCCGCCTAGCCGGCGCGGAAGGCTGAGCCGGGGAGGAGCGGCCTTCAGCGCCTAGAGATCTAAAGCCGTCCCGGAATTGACATCTCACCCTGGGCTGGGCACGGGAGTTGTTTGGGTTGTTTGTTGTTGTTGTTGTTGTTTCTATTTATAAGGTTGGTTTTGGTTTTGGTTGTTTTCTTTTCATTATCTGAGAGTCTTTTGTTGCTGGTGTTTTGCGTGTTGGTTTTTCGTGGATTTCATTTTAGCGGGTTTTGCTCTGTGAATCCTGGTCTTTGGGATGGATTTTGTTTTCTATCTTGTGTTTTGATTTTTGTGTGCGTATTGTACTTTGTCCTTGTAGGCTGTCATTGTGTGTCGTTTGAAAGGCTGTTCTTTCTGCGCGGTGTTTTGATGTATTTTTGATTTTGTACGAGTGGGTGTCGTTTGTGTATTCTGTGTTAGGTGAATTTCGTGTTTGTATGTGTTTCGTTTTCTTCGATTTTGATTTTGTTTTTATGTGGAGTGCGTTTAATGAAGGTTTTGGCTTATGCTTTCGTGTGTTGGCTTCAGTTTTTGTATTTGTGGGATGCTTTGGTGAGTGCTGCATGTGTGTTTAGCTTTGTGGGGGGTTTTGGATTAGGGAGGGGACACTGGTCACAACTTCATTCCTGTCCTCATCCAGGAAGGGCAGAGGATTAGGCCAAGCACCAAGAGCCTTGGATTCGTGGTGCTCGGAAATACCTGACCCCGGCACCACCGCGTTGTACTCAGCGCTCCAGACCAACGCGAAACAAATGTGCGTTCCCGAGGGGGCGCCCGCCCTTACTCGTAACCCCGCCGGTCGTGTGGCACCAGTGCCCAGAATAATTCACAGGACACCCCCCCCCACTTGGGGTACCCAGCCCCAATCGCCGTCCTTTTGCCCACCCTATCCGTTGTGGATCGATCTCCCCTTGTGCCTGGCCGGCCTGCTTCGGACCTCCCGGACTCTCGCGGCGTTGGACCGAAGGTCGCTCCCTGCCGCGGAGAAGGTGGCGAATCTCTTCGGGGGACCCGGAATTGACGCTGCGGCCCTAGGGATACTGGACAAGGGGCTACGGACGCTCCGACTCTAGGCTCACATCGGCATCTGGGCCCCCGAAAAATCCCCGATCTCACTTGCCCGTAGCCCTAGAATCCTAGAAACCCAACTCAGCTCAGCTTTCGGTTTGGAGAGCTTGCCCCAGTTCACCATCGACACATCATTCCACACTCAAATATACGCATACTCAGCTAGAGAGCGAGCGAGCCCGCGCCTCGGTAGCAGCGGCCTGCGTGGCAGAATCAGCGCTGGCACCATCTCAAGGGGAAGCCAAACTGTAGTGACCGGAAATGTCCCAAGGACAGAATAAGGGTTTGTTTTTTGTTTTTCTTTCCACGTCGCCGGAACTTCTTCAGCCTCGATACACCTGGATTTGTTTAATGCTACACCGGGGAGAAAAGGAGAGGCACATTTAGAGAGGCAGAGAGATCTACTGGCTAAACCGGCGAGGAAGTGCGGGGAGAATCTATATAGAGAGAAATCTGGACGGGGAGAGACAAGACTGTGCGGAAAGGTAGATTGGAGACCCAGGAAAGGGGTTGGTGCTGAGAGTCCTCCAAGGCCCCCGCGCGCACTGGCATTCTGTGCGAGGGAGAAAGCAGAAACCGAGAACAGAGAGTGACAGGAAAAGAGTCGCAGAAGAGGTTGGCCTAGGCACACAGCGAGCTTCCCTCCAGCTAAAACGCTGCATTCCGGGGACTGGGAGGCCGACGTCAGGAGGCGAGGAGTCTAGGCTCTGCTCTGCGACCAGAAAACACCCGAAGACTCCAGGGTTTGTGGAGCCAAGACTGAGGCTCGATTTCAGCCCAGCGCCACCCCGAGACCCGCAGCCCGGAATCCAGGAAAGGTTGGCCGACCGCGGTCCGCCGATGGGCCTCTCTCTGCGCGAGCCCTGCCTGGGAGCAGCCGCGGGGAACGACTCCGGCCCTGTGGCTCTGGACTGGAGCCTACCCTGAGGGCGGGTGGGAATAGACAACCAGCCCAGAAGCTAGGAAGAGGCCCCGCCCTAAAGCTGGGGGCCCAGTTCTGGGAGCGGCTGAGGCCACGGCGGAACTCGCTGGATTCCGGGTCGGTGCAGCGCGCACGTGGCACCGCACCTTCCGCAGGAGGCGCCGCTGATGCCCAGCCCCGCCCCGCGGCGTTTGCTGAGTCTGGATGGTGTCAGGATTGAGAGTGGACGCTAAGTCCGGACGAGAAGGTTCCGTACGGCCTAAGCTTGGGGCTCGCCTAGGGGCGGTGCCCGGGTGAATGGGGGCGCCTCTTCACTGGCAACTAACTCCCCGGCCGCAGAGCGCAAAAATCGCGCAGCGCAGGCCAGCCGCCGACGCCGGTTTTCCAGCGGTGCCCGCGGTGCAAAAGGGCTGAAGAATAGTTTGGGTTGAAGCACCCATTTCTACTGGCATTGGGGTACTCTGCACAAAAAGGGCTTCGAACTCTGGCTGCTGGTTCGCTGGGACACCATGTGCTAGCGGCTCGCCACCCAGAAACACAGGCGTAGTGCTAGAAAACCCGATTGGGGCTGTCTTTAGGGAATCTGAGGCTCATGGTGGGTTATTGCTAGCTATTCTTGCTTTACTTTCCTGTCTTTCTTTCTTTAATTGGAAGTGTTATTGAGAGAAGCCTCAAACAGCGCAGACTCGGGTCATTTGAATGGGTTCATTTCAACTGAAATCGACTCAGTTCAGTTCCACGACTGGTTTCCAGCGCACAGGTACACATGGCAGACTTCAAGTGAATGCTGTGTACAGGACGCGATTTGAGGGCAATTATTGGAGAATTCTGAGATAAAATTCACTATCCTGTGACTACAATCACAATTATGTGAATATGGAAAACAGGGAGTCAGTTGCATTTAAATTTTGCCAACACGTCCCAGCAACCCACTAGTATTACCTAAGAACCCCAAATGGGGCACTGAAAAGATTTACTGGCACTTTGATTATTTAAGTTTGAAAACAGTGTAAATCAGTTTATTTCTTCCTATATATCCTTTTAAATTTAACAATACCATGATTTGTAAGTAATAAAATCACATTTTGTCAAAGAAAATTTATATGGAGGATATTTTACTTCTACCAATATTTATACGATGAACTGTTAGCTTTCCCCACCCCCTTTTTCTTCTGCTATTTCTTCGTGTAATGTAATGTGAGCTTTAAATATTCATGCGCCAACCCGGACTTGCATTTATTCAATATGTTTTAAACTAATAACATTTTAATGTGATATAATTTGATTCCATGAAGTACAGCAACATAAATGAGCCTACTTCACAAGCGATTTTGAGTGCGTGCACGGGTTAAACGATTCTTACAGTTTTTGGACACAGATCAGAATGTTAAATGGAGGTGAAGAGCCCCTGTAAGTAGGCCCTTTAATGTTCTCGCTTGCTTCATTCTCCATTTTTCTGTAATAACTTCAGAGCTGTGACAGAGGATCACAGCAAGAGTGGGGTGTTTTCCCTGGAGCCTGTAGGGTGACCTTGCAAATTGCCAAGTGAGTACTTCAGTCTTGTGGCAGGTTTTGAACAGATTTTTATTATTTCTTTTGAGGGGATGTTGTATGGAGAGGAAAGCGGACAGCAGGATAAAAAGTCTGGATTTGAGAGCATGCCTGAAATAAAACTGTGTGCTCTAGAATTCTTTCAGATTTGCTGCTGATTACCTGTTTTTAACAAATTGACCAATTATTTGTTGGCAGCTTCCTCCAGGACTCAACCCAGAATAAGATGGGGGAAAGGAGCTAGGCTTAGGTCCAAAGGGCCTTTGAAGTGAGCAGGATAGCCAGTCCAGTGTCTAGCAACCTCCAGAGACACTTCCCAAAAGTGCTTATATTCTCTTTTACTTTGTATTTGAGGTGAGAGCCAAACCTTCAAACACTGAATACCAGTCGACTAAAAAATTGTCAACAATAAGAAAAATTAAAGATGTCCCCTAATTTATTTTCAGACAGATGAAAGTCATTTGGCATATCAAGTTGGTGTGAGGAGCTTATGTACATAGAATAGAATGAGAAAGTTGTTTTCCCCCTTAATCATGAAAATATTTCTAATGGCAAATCATGATGCTGTATTCTTCTGTATTCACGAAAGTGTCTACAAATCACACAAGAAAACTAACAATCCAGTATTAGTAGTGAAGAATCCAAAATGAAGCGTTGAAAAGATTGGAGGTCTAAGACAAACTATTCATATGAAAAGAATCATACTAAATTATTTATACTAAAATGCTGCTAAAATTTCAATGAAAGCAATTTTTAGGACAAGTGTTGGTAATATTCTGGCGACATCTGTATAAATTCTCCCAGAAAAAAAATTAAGGAATATATATCCAGATTTTGTATTAACAGCATATGTTTGTTTATATATATTATAGTTATATATATATGAGGGGCTTCTTTTGTGCATAGGCAGGCAGAGAGCTCAAAGATGGGATTCTTGTTAGGTACAAATTCTGAAATAAGGTATGAGATAGAACCAGCTTGGTGAACTGAAAGGGGGGCAATTTTTTTCCTAGTTTGGTATTGCAGTTGGTGTCTCATGTCTCATGCAATTTGCATGTAGACTCCTGTACCCCATGAAGTGACAAAAGAGAATTAGGCAGGGATGGAAACCTGCCGGTGTCGGCAAGCGGTGCCTCAAAGCACTCCTTTGGACACACGTTCCTGGTGGTGGGGAGTTTGCTGCCTCTAAACCAAGCCTGACCTTTTGTCTTTTGACCTCTGATGCATGAAATTAGGTGGCAAAAGAAAATGTGAAGAAAAGGATACAAAAACATGGAAAAACAGCCTTCTTTGACAATAGTCATTGTATTAGATCATAGAGGAGCTGCCTTGCTCAGCCCGAAGTGCTTGTTTGTAAGGCTTCGGGTCTTCCTGGCCACTGGTGTTCCTGTTCTCCTTTGTGGGAGATCTGCATTTGTTGGGGGAGGGATTAAGCACTCTTTTTAATTAAGCTTGGAGCTGGGTTTTGTCCCAGGTCCAAAGCCTGGCTAGCAAGTGCTTGGTTCCTCCATTTCCCCTGAGGCCCTCAGTGCAGGCCCAGTGCCCAGGCTGTACCAGCCAGGACAGCTTTTGGAGACCCAGAGGAAAGCTCTGTCCCTCAAGCCCTTTTGGCCACCCAGGAGGGAGCTGTTTCCAGCTAGCACAGTGATGGTGGGGGGCGGGAGAAGGGGGGGTGGGTGTTGGGGGGTAGCAGCGTGCTTCCAGGTCCAGAAGGGCCACATACTCCCAGTGGATAGCCCTCCACTCTCTCTCCTAACGCATTTGGGGGAATTTGATGCCTAAGGTCCTGGGGTGCCCTGTCCCCTCAATCTTAGGGGCCAATACAGTGCCCTCTACTGTCAGGAATGCCAGAAATGAGGGTTAGAACGTGTACAGAGGTGCCCTCAGGGAATCTCCAGGCAGTGACCCCAGGAAGCAGTGCCCAATCCTGTGTCAAGATTGACATCAAGCATGATGTCACTTGAGCCCCAGATCCTGTCCAGAGAGGAGACAGACCTCTACTTAGACCGTAAGAGTGTGTGGATGGATGTCACCAAAGGGGACTGTGGGAAAACCCAGCAGGGTAGTCAAGCTAGACTCTAGAAAGGGGGAGGCCAGAGGAGACCCCGCTGTGGGTGTGACCTCTATGAGTGTTGAAGGGTTAGTAGGACTTTGCTAGATACATATAAATCCCCTACATACAGACAGGCCTTCAAGTTGCATGAATGTGCCCAGCTGTGCTACTGTACCACTGTACTTTTCAAGGTACTGTACTGTAAGATTAAAAATGTTTTCTTTATTATTTGTTTGTTTGCTATGCATTATTTGTGTGAAAAGTATTATCAACCTGTTACAGTACAGTCCTTTATAGCTGATTGTATAGCGGATAGTTGGGGACTTAGGCTAACTTTGTTGGCCTTACAAACAAACTGGACTTAACAAAAGTGCTCTCAGAATGGAACTCATTCATATGTAGGAGACATCCTGTAATGACACAGGGAGCATAATTAATGTCCCCATTTTGCAGGTGAGACTGCTGGAGAGCAACATATTGTGTTGGCCAGTAAGTTCGTTTGGGTTTTTCCAAACTCTGTAACAGAAAAACCTGAACGAACTTTTTTGCCAACCCAATATATGTCAAATACTATGAGAAGAGCTGGTTTTCCTGGTGGTTTGGTGGTAAAGAATCCACCTGGCAATTCAGGAAGTCCGGGTTTGGTTTGGAAAAGGAAATGACAACCCACTCCAGTATTCTTGCCTGGAAATCCAATGGATAGAGGAGCCTGGCGGGCTACAGTCCACAGGGTTGCAAAGAGTCACACACGACTTAGCGACAAAACAACGATGGAAGCAGCATGAGAAGAGTTGACTAAGGGCTCAGGGGTGATCAGAATGGTAAATGATTCCGAGGGGAGGAATTCACAGTGAAGTTTGGGGAGTGGGGCCAAGAGGCTGAGGAAGGTGGGCAAGCCTCTGCCCCACCTCCCTTGAGACTGTCAGATTCTCTTCTTCCCATATGGAGTGGACCTATCAAAGGAAGAGATAGGAGAAAGGCTCTAGGACCAAGAAGAGAAACACAGGAAAGCCTAATTTTTATCAGTTTTCCACGTTTTGCCCTGGGAAAATCTACAGCATTCATTAAAAAACAAAAAACAGCCTGGAAAAAGAAAATAAAAAACAAACAAAATCCCACATCAGCCTGGCATGTTCCTCATGCGCCTTAGGAAATGAAGCTCCAGCTGGTGGTTACCACTCACTGCTCAGGCCACACGGCCCTGATCTCTCTCCTGTCTGTGGCCCTGTGTGTCTGAGATGGAATGCTGTGTCCAGTTCCCACAGTCAGGGCTCTACCTCTGGGACCCCAGCTCTTCTGGCAGTAAGTCACTCAGTTCCCTGATGACAGTAGCTTCTAAACTTCAGTGTGAAAGGAGTCATGTGCAGATCTTTGGGCCCCAACTCCAGAGAGCCTGATTTAGTGGTATGGGACTGAGCTTCAGTCTGACTCAGGAAACAGAGTCCCCAAGGAATCTTAAGATTTGCAGGTGGCACCCATGGGAACATCTGAATTTCCTTCTGATCTCTGCAAGACTCTCTTTCTTGCTGAGTGCTTCTGGTTAAGCACAGGTCACTGCTACCTACTTCTGTCGGCTGCTGTATCTGTGTTATGCACTCCATGAGTGAACATATCAAGCTCTCAATGGGTCCCCCACTACTGCCTTTGTCACACTATTGTATCAGTATGCCCTTTTGCTTTCTGTCATGATAACAGGAACAGTGTCAAATGCTCATTTGTGAGTCTGAGGAATGAATAAATGTGGTGAAGGGGAAATCCTCTGTGGACTGGGCCTCTGTGTTCCATGAGTCTAGGTCCTGCTATACCATATCCTAACAGTATGGCTTTACCTCCCTGTCCCTCAGTTTGTTACCCTGTATAATGGGGAGATTAATTGCCATTCACTCAGTCTACTTCTCAGGGTTGTTGTGAGGAAGCTGGGCACTTGCTTCAAGAAGTATTGTTACAATGGGTTTAGATTCCCCAAGGCTGTTCAAAGAAAATGTTTTTTGGTTGGCTAAATATATTTCTCCTTTGGTAGAGGAGTGGATGGCCCAGCATTTGACAGGAGTGATGAGAGAAGGTTTGTATAGGAAGAAGCCGACAGTACTCATGTGTTGAAAAATTGTGCTGTTCTTTTCGAAGTATCCTTTACTGGCACTTCAAGAGAGAAAGCAAAGAACAAAAAATTCAACTCAAGCACATCTGAGAGCCATAGGTTAACAGCTGTCATGAAATTGCTGCTAAATTTCTGAAAAGATGGTGTCGGATCTAGAATTTCTGGGGGGATAAAAAACACAGCTGGGTGGAGCTGAAAAGGGAAGAAAACCTTAGATTCTAGATGGAAAATGAAAAGACATAATCCAGTCAATAATACATTAGTGAGGTGAACTCTACTGTACACACACACACACACACACACACATACACATCTTATGCTTTATAGAAAAAAATTTCATTCTGTGGGAAAGAAAACTCAGAAAAGATGAGTCACAAGTCATGCATTTTATCTGATTCTCCACTAACCCCTAATCCCAAGAGTCCTCCAGTGGGAATTCTTTTCACAGAGAAGCCAAAAAAGGCCAGAACCTGTAAGATGGTACAACTAGGAGTTTATCAATTAATATATTGCTAATTAAGTAATAAATTAGTAAATAATTCATTAATAGCACAGGGAATTGGGGTAGTGAGCCTCACTACATTGTATGAGTTGTATCTAGTCTGGCGTCTCTATAGCACCCCAGTAAATAATCATTGAGCCTGAGCTTGAATAGCTCCAGGGACAGTGAGATTACTAGCTCCTTTTGAAATTGGTATTAATGGAATGGCTGCCAGGAAGTCCTTTCCTTCATTGAACATGCATTGGCCATCTGTCCACTGGTCCTAGTTCTGCCCTTTTGTCCTCTGGTCCTAGTCATGGCCCTCAGGAAAGAACAAACAAGGTGGTATAAACTTTTCTTGGAAAATATCTGCTTAGACAGTGCAGGGGGTTAGGGAGAGGGTTTCAGTGTCTCTTCTGTGTGACTGGACAAGTAATCCCAGCTAGAAGTGGTGGTCTTGGGATGTCATCTGGGGTAAGTATATTCAGGAGTTAAGCAAGAGTAGGATTATGGACCTGAGAGTCTAATCTGCAGAACATTCTGGAATCCCATTCCCATAGCTGTGTCCCCATTGGCTACAGATTCCACCCAAGTCTGCCTTTAAAAGGACAGTGTTACAAGCACCACTATGAAAGCCCTGTTCCTGGGATAGCCCTGGAAGACCATCGAATCCAGCACCTTGCCCCTATTTGACAGGTGGAGGCATTGAGGCCCAAAGAAAACAGAACCGCCATAGGTGCCACCCTGAGTTAGAGGGAGAGGCAAGCCTAATAAGCATAACTGACATTTCTTTAGTGCTCGCTGTTTACAGGCCACTGTGTTTCACATACACTGTCACCATGCGTTGGGTCTAGTCTGGGCTCCGAGGCTCAGAGACACAGAAACTTGCCCAGGATCACAGAGTTAGGAGATGGCAGAGCTGGAATTTGAAATCCAGTTCTGAATTCACAGCCAAGTTTCTTTTTTTTTTTAATTTCAATTAATTAATTAATATTTTGTTGCGCTGGGTCTTTGTTGCTGCATGCAAGCTTTCTCTAGTTGCAGTGAGCAGGGCTGCTCTCTGGTTGCAGTGCTTGGTCTTCTCCTTGCAGATTCTCTTCCTGTGGAGCATAGGTTCTAGGCACATGGGCTTCAGTGGTTTCTGCTCGAGGGCTCTAGAGCATGGACTGAGTTGCTCCACAGCATGTGGAATCTTCCTGGACCAGGGATTGAACCTGTGTCCCCTGCATTGTCACGTGGATTCTTACCCGCTGTACTACCAGGGAAGTTCCCAAAGCCAAATTTCTTAACTGTAAACACTATACTGCTTCCCTAGAACCCAGTCCTCCTCCCTCCCCCACTCACCCTCTGCCATATTGACTCCTAAAAGAAAGATGCACCTGGACACAGTTTTACAGGGTTTGTAAAGTACTCTGGTGACTTCCTAACACTTTATCTCAGGGGATCCTAACTACACACCTGGGGGACAGCCTGGGTAGAAATGTACACAATCATTTCACAAGGCAGGATCAGTTGGGGTCCCTCTGATCTGACTGGACCTTCTCCACCACTCTCTATGCATCTGAGTGGAAGCCTGGCAGGTTGAGAAATATATAATGTAAGAATGGGGAACCCAGGCCCTGTTGATAAGACATAGAGGAACAGACATCTGAAACAGGCTGGGGAAACTTTTAACCCAAAAGAAAAAAAGAGTGCATTTTCTTTATCTATATGTTTTAAGCAGAATAATGAGATAATCTTGGATTAAAAAAAAATCAACCCTACTTTTTATATTTTAATTTATTCTTAGAAGGGTAGGAAGGTCTAGAGGAAATGCAATATGTGGGTCTTATTTTATAATTTGTGATGGTAAGCCACATTTAATCCCTTTCTTCAGTGAGAGGATTTATGAAGGATACAACAAAATGTAACTATCTGTTGCTTTCATTGTATTTTTTTCAAGATTTTTATTTAGTTCACAATGTTACAACAATAAAGGAAATTAAAAGGAGAGAAAATTATCCATAATCCTACCATCCTAACAAATGAACTGCTCAGTGTTTCTCTTCTGTCCTGACTTACAGGCTAGTGAAATTTACATAGGTAATTTATTAGTGTAGTTACCGCTGTGTATTCAGGTTTCTCACTTAACAGTTTATCATTATAATTCCCCATTGTCTTCATAATTATCATTTAAAATAGCATTTTAATAATATTTCATAAAATAATTATTTTAATGTCTGCTTAATACCCTTTTAAATGGATATGTCATTCCTTAGTATTATGTATTTCAGTTCAGTTCAGTTCAGTCGCTCAGTCGTGTCCAACTCTTTGCGACCCCATGAATCACAGCACGCCAGGCCTCCCTGTCCATCACCAACTCCCGGAGTTCACTCAAACTCATGTCCATCGAGTCGGTGATGCCATCCAGCCATCTCATTCTCTGTCGTCCCCGTCTCCTCCCGCCCCCAATCCTTCCCAGCATCAGAGTCTTTTCCAGTGAGCAACTTGTCGCATGAGGTGGCCAAAGTATTGGAGTTTCAGCTTTAGCATCTAGGAAGACTCAAATTTTCACTATCACAGATAATCCCAAAGTGCATGTCTTCATATCTCTCACTTTCTCCTTTTTTTTTAATCTCCTAAAATCTCCAGATCTAGATTTGCTAGGTCAGAGGGCCTTTGCATGGTTCTTGATACCTATGGGAAAATCACTTTGCAAAAAGGCTTTTATAAATTTATTTTGCCTCCAATAATGGATGAGTGCTATAATTTCATACCATTCCCTTGCCTCAACTAAAGGAAATCTACTAACAAATGAAAGATAATGTGATAAGGAGCAATTTTACCCCTTAAATAAATGGTTTGACAAATCTGTCATCAGTTCTCTACTCTCTTATCTATTGCTATTATAAATTAAATGCCTTTACCAAGAATATGAGGAAAGCAGCAGAGCAATTGCTATACCCACTTTATAGCTGAAGAAACTAAGTCTCAATTCCAGGTTTTGCCCACGGATGCCCAGTGATCTCTAGAAAATAAAGGATGGTCTTTATTTTCTTGGGCTCCATAATCACTGCAGATGGTAACTGCAGCCATGAAGTTAAAAGATGCTTGCTCCTTGGAAGAAAAGCTATGATCAACCTAGACAGCATATTAAAAAGCAGAGACATTACTTTACTGACAAAGGTCCGTCTAGTCAAAGCTATGGTTTTTCCAGTAGTCACGTATGGATGTGAGAGTTGGACTATAAAGAAAGCTGAGCTCTGAAGAATTGATGCTTTTGAACTGTGGTGTTGGAGAAGACTCTTGAGAGTCCCTTGGACTGCAAGGAGAACAAACCAGTCAATCCTAAAGGAAATCAGTTCTGAATATTCATTGGAAGGACTGGTGCTGAAGCTCCAACACTTTGGCCACCTGATGTGAAGAACTGACTCATTGGAAAAGACCCTGATGCTGGGAAAGATTGAAGGCAGGAGGAGAAGGGGCGACAGAGGATGAGATAGTTGGATGGCATCACCGACTCGATGGACATGAGTTTCAGCAAGCTCCAGGAGTTGGTGATGGAGAGGGAAGCCTGACGTGCTACTGTCCATGGGGTCAAAAAGAGCTGGACAACTGAGAGACTGAACTGAATTGCCCAGTAAGTTAGTGGAGATGCCGAGATTTTTGTGATATCATTATTTGTAGTGAATCAAAGTTTTGTGATTGGTTTCTTATAACCTCATGGCATACCCTGAGGTGTTTATTACTCCCTTGGGTTTTTGGAGAGGCTGGGAAAATATATCCACATCAAGTAAATTTGCAACTTTTTTTCTCTCCTTTGGCTGTTTTGCGTGACTTTCAGGAATCTTAGTAGCAGGAATCTCAGTTTCTGGACCAGACTGAGTCTTAACCACTGCACTTCCAGGGAAATCCCATATTTGTAATTTCTTTTTAAGCAAGCATCATAGACCTTCTTGCTTCCAACTGCTACTCACAGCATGGGCTCACTTTGGGGGAGATCTTTGATATATTCTTGCCAGAGAATCTCTGAACTTCAGAGCTTGAAGGAACATCAGATATAATCTCATCCATTTGGCTTATTTTATAGACGACGAAGCTGAGTCCCCAAGAGGAGAAAGGACTTGCTCAGGTTTATTCAGAGTTGGCAGCAGAGTCAGTATCCACCTCATTTTCTACCTTCTGGTTTAAAATGTTGCCTCAGCACATTAGTGGGTATGTTGTGTTTTCTGAGCTAGTAATACTGTGACTATTTCAGGGTCAAAACTATTTGGGAAACACTGGATACCTTATGTTTCTTTTGAAGTTCCGTGGTGAAATAAGTCTGGTAATATTGAGTTAAAAAGCAAGTTTATTAATTAAAAGTCTTTAGTACTCCAAATGACATTTTCTCCTATTTATTTATTTTGGTGGGATTTTTAGGTAGTTTTTGAGCAAATATTTTTTTACTAGATTTTATGTATAAATTTAATATTTGTTATATATTTTTTGACTCAGTAGTACATACACATGGCTCAAATTTCAAAGGCACCAAAGGAATCTGAGGAAGAGCCTCTTCTTATCTGTTCCCTCAGACACTCAGGTCCCATCCCAATCTGGCAATCAGTGTTCCCAGAATACTTCCAGAGGTAGTTCTTCGGTGTACACTTAACAATATGGCTTGGTGTCACATGCTGGTACATAAAGAAGTTTCTCATTGTTTGTTTCTGTAGCATGGTGTTCTGATCAATATTTGAATCTCCAACTGGAATATAGTCTCCACCCTCAAGGGCACACAGATTCCTGGAAAAAATGAGGTATCTTCATTATGATCCCTAAAAGAGGTAGGAATTGCTCATGAGAAGCATACAAAGTGTGGTGGGCATGTGGAAGAAAGAAAAGATCCCTCTCAGGTAGGTGTGGTTTGGGGTAGGAGCTGTAACCTGGGAAGGTAATTGAGGCAGGAGAGTCTTAGCTGAGGGATAGCGCCAAGCTGTTACTCCTCACACTGACCTTTGTTTCAAAGCAAAGAAGCCCTGGATATCTGTATCTGGCCAATATCAACATTTAGATGCTAGGCATAAAAGCTTCATTTTTATTAGCTATATTGGTTGCCCATATATCAGAACCAGTTTTAAAGTGGAATCAGACATGTATATCAGATATCATTTGGAGTAATGAGTGTATTTCCTAATCTTTCCAACACCAACCTTACAACTCATCTCCAATAGCATGCATACTAATTAATTTGTTTTCCATATAGTAATAAGATTAACAACCTTGCATTTACACGGGGTACTGAGTCATGTTCAAATAAAACAAGTTCTAATGAGAAAAATTGGATGCGGCAGCAAATCATGTCCCACTTGGCATCCAGGTTTATGTGTGTTTGTCTGTCTTTGTTACACGTATTTGTGTCAGGATCTCACTGTAAACAAGATGATTTCTTTCATGTTGGGTTAGTCTGGGTAAATTTGTTTAATGAACAACAAAGTCATTGTAAACACTGCACAAATCTGAGTGCCTTGCAGCGTGGCTAGGAATCTTTTAAGCTGCTGCAAAAAATAAAAGGTGTCAGCCAGGAAAACAATTGTGGGGGGAAAATGCTATTAATATATACGCTCTTATGCAGCCTGGACCAGCTATCTCTGGACAATTGAAGAGTTCGTGGTGAAATGGGATGTGACCTTGGACAGTCACTCTGCCTCCCCTAATCTGAGCCTCAGTTTCTCCCTCTGTCAATTGGACAGAGTTTTCTAGGCATGTGAATGTCCCATCAGAATCAACTGGGAATGCCCCATACAGAATCAACCTGGCACTTCCAAGACCCTCATTGTTTTCCCCCCATTTGAGACTCAATTCATTTCAGCTTTTCTTTCTCCTTCGTGGAAGGATCTATATCTCCAGGCTATACTCTCTGCCATTCCCAGCCCAGATGCCCTTGTGTATTGATAGTGAAACCCATAAAGCATCTGAGGAATAAATAAACAGGTGAGTGAATGAAAGTCACTTGAGGCACTGAACGTTAGGCTCCAGCCCTAACATTCAGTGCCTCTTGGTCCTCAGTGGGGTCCATGCTCAGTGAGGTGGAGGGAGAAGGCTTGTCAGATCTACAGACTGCATAGGAGTGAGCTAACAGCTTGGTCCCTTTGCCCAAACAGAGCTCTTTGTCAGTATTCTAACTTCATATGAATGGGATCATACTGGGTGTATTCTCTGTGTGTTTCCTCTTTTACCCAGTGTCATACTTTATTTCCTGACTGGAGTAGGGGTTACCAGCATTTGCTTTATTCATTAAACTATACACATGTTCTTTAGGTACTTTTCAGTGTATTAGTCAGTCAGTCATGTCAACTCTGCGACCCCATGGACTGTAGCCCACTGGGCTCCTCTGTTCATGGAACTCTCTAGGCAAGAATACTGGAGTGGGTTGCATTCCCTTCTCCAGGAGATCTTCCCAACCCAGGGATTGAACCCAGGTCTCCCATATTGTGGGCAGATTCTTTACCATCTGAGCCACCAGGGAAGCACATTTTTCAGTATCTGTCACAATTAAAGGAGGAAAAGTCCAACACGATTGCTGCTCAATTTTGTCCTCAAGAGATAATCTAGAATATCCTAGAAAAAGACTCTGCTGAGGCTTCCCTGGTGGCCCAGTGGTTAAGATTTCACCTTCTAATGCAGGGGTTCGGGTTCCATCCTTGGTTAAAGAGCTAAGATCCTATGTGCCTTGTGGCCAAAAAACCAAAACATAAAACATAAGCAATATTGGAACAAATTCAGTAAAGACTTTTTTCAAAAAAGAAAAAGACTCTGGTCGTCTTAGGGAAAAGTGACTTGGGAATCTTTTAAGTATAAAGATCCTTGGGGAAGTTTTTCCACTTGGGGACATAACCTCAGAGCTTCCCAATTACCTTCTTTTTTTTTTCACTACTGAGTGAGCATTCACTCTACAAACAGCAGCACTGCCCTCCCTTCCTACCTCAGACATCAGCCCTTGTGCCTTCACCAGCAAGTCCCGTAGCTTGTCTGAGCTCTGGTTTCTTCACATGAAAAATGATGGCATTGCCTGCAGCTGGTGGCGGCAGGGTGAGGTGGGTGCACACAAATGTGGTTTCAAGACCCAATCTGCCATACCTATGATCAGGTCTGAATCCACACATGTGGCAAAGTAACAGTGTGGAAAATGGGGGCTACAGGCTTTGTGTTGATAAACCTGAGAAAGAGTGGGGAAATCACTTTCCATTAAGAGTCCCAGTTCAGTAACACTTCAGTATTACCTGCCTGGGCTGCCTTGTGCATTGCTCTGTGGGGAGGCCGGGTTTAATGAAGTAGGATAAACCACACAGGCACATTAGTTAGCCTCAGCACAGGCAGGATTAACTTTACACTCCATTTGCAAGAGCAAATCTCCTCTCCTAGAGTTTGTTATAAAGGGATTTAGAATCACAGAATGATGGAGCTGGAAGAGAGCTCCTAAGACATCATCATAATCCTCCCCCGTCATTTTACAGAGGGTCGAAAACTGAAGTCCAGAGAGCGGAAGGGACGTACCCAAGGTCACCTACTGAATTAGCGGCAGAGCTCAGGTTGGAACCTGGGTCTCCTGATCCCCAGGCCTGTGTCCTCAACATTTTCCGATGAATTACTACCCGGTTGTTTTGAAACAAGAGTGGGTAATGCAGTTTTCTTGATGGCTTTACTCCATACCCCTTCACGGGTGTGTGAACAAGCCAGGTGATGCTGAGGAGGAAGAATCTGTTGCATAGGTTGCATTAGGAACATTCTGAGATCTTGGGTTATTCTAGGAACTGTACCCTTGGGGCTAAATGCAGATAACCCTCACAATGCCAGCAGCAGCAGCAGCTAACACTTAATATTTAACACTCACCATGTATTGCCAGGCTCTGTTCTATATTTTATATAGTGTTAGTTACTCAGTCGTGTCTAACTCTTTGAGACCCCATGGAGTACAGCCCGCCAGCCTCTTCTGTCCATGGAATTCTCCAGGCAAGAATACTGGAGTGGGTTGCTATTCCCTTCTCCAGAGGATCTTTCTGCCCCAGGGTTTGAACCTGCATCACCTGTGTCTCCTGCATCACAGGCAGATTCTTTACTGCTGAGCCACCAGGGAAGCTCGTATTCTATATAAGTGCTTCCTATATTTTCATTCATTCAGTCTTCACAACAATCCTGAAAGGCATTTATTATCAGGTACATACTAGCATCATCCTCATTTTACAGAGGAGGAAACTGAAGCAGAGAGGTTAAGTAACATGCTCAAGGTCACAGATTGCAAATTGCTGAGCTGGGATTTGAAGCAAGGAATCCAGCTCCAGAGTCTGGGCTCTCGTAGTCTAGCCCCATCTGCCTTCGTGCCTATCCCACCTTTCTTCTGGATGCCACCCTCCAGTAAACATATACTCCTCCTCTCTCTCGTATTGTCCTCTTCTCTGGCCATGCTATGCTGAGAGCTTCCGGTTCCTGAACTTCTGCTTCCTTTTCCTGGAGGACCATTTTCTTATCTGCACCTGTCAAAGATCTTCAAGGCCCAGTTCAAATGTTCTAGCTAGAACTTCATATCTAGAATCTCTCTCTTTTCTATATTTGTGATTCTTACCCTTTTTCAGAGGGTGCTGCATGTTTTCAAGAGAGATAGATGCTTTTCCAGACCCACTCTGTAACCTCCCCTCTGCTGGGAGCCCTTACAGGCCAACCTCTGTAGATGCCATCAACCATACTTTCTTGTCCTTGTACTTTTTTTTTTTTTTCTGGTTCAACCAATAAGAGGCATCAGATAGAAAGCAGAGGACAGAAGACAGAAGTGAGAATGTTTATTCCTTTGATGCTCTAAAAAGGATATAGCTGGGGATGTGGGCTTAAAATGAAGAAAAGTAAGATGCTGTTTAAGACTTTTCTCTGCTTCACTGGTTCATCAGAGTAATCCTTAGCATGACATTCAAGGCCCTCTGTGGCCTGGTCGCTGCTCAGCTGGCAGTTTCATCTCTCCCCAGGGACCTCTTTGTGACATATCATAACAGAGGGGTCTGAGGTCCTGAGAGGAGGAAGGTGAGGGGAACAGAAAGGCTGCCTTTAGAGTCATCAAATGCCCCTTTGACAGGGAGGGTCAGGAGACCTTCTGACCAGTTCCTGGAGTCAGAATCTTCTGCCAACTGCCTATCTCAGAGAAGAGCAGCAAGGATGAGTCAGCAGCAGGTCTGAAGACTGACTGTGAGAAGCAGTGGGAGCCAGGAGAGACATCAGATACTGAGAAGGAAGAGGGATCTGGGGTGGGGGAAAATGAGGTGGTTTGGATCCATGCTGGAGGTCAGAAGAGCTGCATAGATGGGAAGGAGCCAACAATATTGGACTCACCAGAACTGAAAACCAGCCTGATGATGGGGGAGGCTATGGAAAAGTAGATTTGAGCTTCCTCAAGGGAATATTTTCCTACCAACTAAGTCTGTCACTGTTAGGTTTACTTGGGGGCTGTGAGCCCCAAATCAAGGAAAATAAGGGACAGAAGCCCAAATCAAGGAAACCTAAGGGGAAAAAGAGACTATTTGAGTTCATGTAAATGGGTAGCTCAGGGTAGAGTTTGAGGGTGTCGTTGGATGTCTTGCCACTCCTTGCTGGTTCTTGCTTTGTGCTAGCTTAGTTCCCTCATTGTGCAGCTGGGCATTGCAGACATAGCTTCAATTCCCACTCTACCCAATCTCAGTGAACCTCTTTGAAAAGCATATATACAGCCTCAGAGAAGGACTTTGATAGGTCCATGCCCAGAACCAAGCCAACCACTTGGCTGGAAATAGGAGCTGACTGTCAGGACTGGTCATATGTAAACCGTTTATCAGGTAGTATCCAACTAGGAAACAGAAAGTATTCTGAACAAAGGGAATTTATTGGTTATACGCAACAGATGGAAAGGCTTCAGGTGCCTTCATGAGAATAGTGAAGCAACCCAGATATTAGCAGGCTATTGCTAATCCTAAATTGAAGGGATGAGAGAGGTGATGGTGCTGGAGGGGTCACCCAGTAGAAGGTGGACCACGGTGGGTCTGTGCAGTCGGAATTGGATCTAAGCCATGGAAGAAATGCAGCTGCAGTACAGGACTCTGAATCCATCTCTCCCTATACAGAGGGGGACAAAAATACCTTGGCTTCTCCCTTTCTTCCCCCTTCAATCTCCTGCCAGTGCCTCCCATTGATCAGACCCACCAAAACACAGCTGACATGGGAGTCTGGGACTGAGGACCTCTGGGGATAGTCCCCTCCCCTCTGCCATACAAAGAAGGGCAGAGGAAAGGCCGGGAGGGATGTGAGGGCAAACAGACCAGGGAACAGCATTCCACCCATGTCCTGTTAGAACCACTTGGCATCAAGAAGTAGCTGTTCCCCCAAGAAAGTTGTTGCTGTTATCAGAAGGGGAAAAGAATGCTAGACAGCATTTACCAGCTGTCCAAGTATGCAGCAGGTTGCTTTGTGAGGTAGTGAGATGTCCATCACTGAAGGTGTTAACTATGCCTATAGTCAGGGATCTGAAAGGGCATTACTGAGTATAATGGAAGATGATTAGGACTGTCCCTAAATCCTTTCCATTCTTACCTTGTATGTTTCCTGTTTTTAGACATGTTGTTTTTTCCATAAGCCTAGGTCATTCATTTCTGTGATTAAAAGACTAACAAACTTGTAAACTGCAAGCAGATTTGATTTGTGACACACTGAGGAGTCAATAGGGCCACTGATTGGAAATATTTCCCGCTTGAATCTGGTCTTTCTTGCTACAACTTTGCTAGCGTGTCAGCAGTATTGTTGCCGAAAATGAGACCTAAAAGTTTACTTTTACCTTTTTGGCAGAATCAATACGCTGGATTATTAAAGTTTTGTCTTCCCTCTTTGAAACTCCCAGAAGAAAAGAAATCACAAGAACAGATCTTGGCATAGAAAGAAAATGAGACAAAGAATGTAATCATAATACTAGTGAATGGTTTTCAGACTGACATCTGTACATTAAGAATATGTAAAAATACCAATTTCATGCTCTGACAACTTATTCTGCATCAGGGGTGGGGTAATGCCTTGGGAATGCCACATGTCAAAGCATTACATAATGTCAGCTATTCATGTGCTCCTTTGATGAGATATCACTGGGAATGGGAATTCCTTAAGGGAACGATGTCTTAAAAAGAGGGAGGGAGAGGGGAAGCAAAAGGAAAGGAACGAAAAGGAAGGAAAGAAGAGACAAAGGAAGAAAGCTTTCAAGTCAGAATAAAAGAATGACTGTACAAAGAAAAGTTAATACATACATATATATTTAAACATATATACAAACCCAATCAAAGCAACCATGTGGAGGAGTTACTCATCTATTTTTATTTTCTACAGTTAGAATATCCATGATGGATTTCTTTCATATGTAAAAGTTATTTTTCACCTGATTTTTATAACATCAACAAGTACCTTGCCCAAATGCATGATTTCATACAGTGGCTATCATATAAGTAAAAACTCATGTTTTCCAAGTTTTTTATTATAACAATTTCCCCATATTATCATATAGGCTTCACAAAGACCAATTAAATTACTTAAGGATATTCCAACGGAGAAGGCAATGGCAAGCCACTCCAGTACTCTTGCCTAGAAAATCCCATGGATGGAGGAGCCTGGTAGGCTGCAGTCCGTGGGGTCGCTAAGGGTCGGACACGACTGAGCGACTTCACTTTCACTTTTCACTTTCACACATTGGAGAAGGAAATGGCAACCCACTCCAGTGTTCTTGCCTGGAGAATCCCAGGGACGGGGGAGCCTGGTGGGCTTCCGTCTATGGGGTCACACAGAGTCGGACACGACTGAAGTGACTTAGCAGCAGCAGCAGCAGCAAGGATATTCCAAAGTATACTTGTGCTAAAATTTACTTATTTATTCTTGTGTCATTGGACATTTAGGGTTCCTCATTTTTCCATAATTACAGATAACGGCAGATGCACATCTTCATATATTCAATGCTTTCAACAAACTTTTCTATGACAGGTACTGTGTTAGGCAATAGGGATTATCTGGAAGGATTCCACTTCTGGGTCAGGAGGGAAATCCAAATGAACGCCCAATTACAATTCAGAACTCTAACCGTCTGCTACCTGATGTGTGGTTCACAGACCAGCAGCATCAGCTTCACCGGGGATCTTGTTAGAAATGGAAAATCTTAGGCCCCACCCCAGACCTACTGAATCAAAATCTGAGTTTTAACAAGATCCCCAAGTGACTTGTGTGCACATTATAAGTTTGAGAAACTGCCAATCCTCTCCTGTCTGCTTTGGCAGGTCACTGGATTGATCACTCAAGTCTTCCCCGCCTTTTCAATTTCTTTTCTATTTTTCCACAGCCACAAACATGCTCAGGTCTTTCTTAAAAACACACTAAACCCCCTCAAACCTTAATGTTACTTTTGTTCTGCTAAGACCCTCAAAAGACTCACCATGTGTATTCTCCATAACAGAACTTCTCTCACCAGGGATTGAACTCATGCCCCCTGCAGTAGGGGCTCAGCGTCTTAACCACTGGACCACCAGGGAAATCTCTAACCTCATATTATTGATGACATGCTTTGAGATTTCTTTTATGGAATCTGATGATTCTTGAATAGATTAGGATCTCAAAAGTCTTGCTAGTCAATGTTCATTATATAGTCACTTAGATCTAAGCCTTGAGGCACAAATCCAACTAGGAATAATAACTAATGAGAGTAGATCCTTGAAATACTAGCTCCCTATCCCTAGGATATTAACACAGTGAGACTATTATCATTTATATAGTTTGATTTATGGTATATATTTTTAAAATTTCATGATTTCATAAGGAAAAGCAGTCTCCAGGAAAAATTAAAAGCCATCGATATGAATGTCTAAATTTTCAAGAATGGTTTCATAGCCTGGATGAAAATTGTGTGCTCTCCCCGTCACCTTGCAATTTGAAGAACTGAAAAATCATGAATAATAAAAAAGGATGTTAAACTTTTCAACAAATCCAGATGGGTACCAATGTCATTGAGAATTCCTGAGAATCACCTTGATTGCTGCTTTAGACTAGGAGCCTGGATTAATATCGCTTCCCATTTGGACTTTAAATGACAGTTTCTATAATTACATTTAAAACTGTACTGACGTTGTCTATTATTTTTGGCAAATTAAAAACATCCAAACTTTAAAGGGTAACATTCAGTCATTTCACTTGCCAGTCTCTATTTCTGCTTTAACCTTTCAGAACTGGGTGCAGAAAAAAGAATGACGGACTGTGAACTGGAAGCTGGTGTTAACATTTTCACTGGGTACTTGCAAACTCTGTCTTCATTTTGGGTCCTAGATTTCCCTTCTGTAAAATGATGGAGCTGTTGTCCTAGATGTACCTTTCAGCCACTGTTCTAGATTTTCTTATTCTACAGTCACTGGATGAAGAGAAATTGTCAATGAAATGACAGGGCAGCCGTAAGAACTCAAGTTTCTTTTTTCAGGCTTGAAGGAGGCTTTTTTTTTTTTTTTTTTAAAAAAAAACACACTTTTTTTTTTTAATGTGGACCATTTTTAAAGTCTTTGTATAATTTGTTACAATATTGCTTCTGTTTTATGTTTTGGTTTTTCGGCTGAGAGGCATGCGGGATCTTAGCTCCCTGACCAGGGATCAAACCTGCATCCCCTGCATTGGAAGTCTTAACGACTGGACCACCAGGGAAGTCCCCCTTAAAGAAGGCTTAATCTTCTTTTCTAATCTTAGGGAGCAGGGAACTGGGTCCATTTGGGGATCATGTTGCTCATCACTCCTATTCTCCCTCATCTCCCAATCTCCCCATGTCATGCCACATTCTGGACAGTGGGAATCTGTCAGACTATCAGTCAAACAAGTCTCACATTGTTTCTCAGTGTGAGAGTCACACTTACCAGTTTTCTTTGCTTATCTTATTCCTTTGCCAGAAGATCCCCCTGCCTTCTCTATCTGGTAAACTCTTTTTCTTTTCAGTTTTACTTTTATATTTTGACATAATTTTAGACTTAAATATAAATTGCAAAATGAGTACAAAGAATTCTCTAATACCTTTTACCCAGAATCCCCAAATGTTAACTTTTTATCACATTTGTGTTATCCTTCTCCCGTCTCTCTTCCTTTCCTTTGCCTCCAACACAATTTTGTTTGGAACCACTTGAGAATCAGTTTCAGACATGATGTCCTTTTACTGCAAGTACTTCAGATTATACAGTCTAAAAAGACAAGGACATTCTCTTACACAGGGATTGCTGGATGGCTCACTGGTAAAGAAGCTGCCTACCAATGCAGGAAACATAAGAGATGAGCGTTTGATCCCTGGGTCAGGAAGATCTCCCAGAGGAGGAAATGGCAACCCACACCAGTATTCTTGCCAGGATAATCCCACAGGAGTCTGGGGGGCTATCGACCATGAGGTCACAACAAATCGAATGTGACTGAGCACACACATTCTCTTACATAACTATAGTACAAATATAAAGGACTGTGGGTCATAGGGGCCAAATCCAGAAAAAAAAAAAATCAGGAGAAGAAACAGTTACACAGCAGTGCCATCTAATCTAGCTTTATCTGGATTTTTCCAATTGTCCCAATAATATTCTTTATGGCCAAAGAAAGTCCCAGATCACACATTGAATTTATTATGTATCATGTCTCTTTTATTCTCCTTTAGTGCAGGATAGTTCTCTGTCATTGTTTTTATGACACTGACATTTTTGAAATGTTTGAAGGGTCAAGTATTTTGTAGAATGTCTCTCCATTTGTTTTTGTCTCACAGTTTCCTCATGATTATATTCAGCTTATGTGCTTTGGTAGGAGTACCACAGAAGTGATGTGTTCTTCCCAGTGAATTACATCCCTCTCTCTCTTTAAGTGAAAGCCCCTCTTTCTTCCCTTCCACTCCCACTCCCTTCTTCAGAAGTCAGTAATCACTGTTATAGATTGGCATCCATCCAGTATTTTCTCTAGGCATTTATATAAAGACATATCTACATATAGCCACACATAGATTCTTTATAAACTATAACAAAAATGAGTTCATAATATACCTACTGCTCTGCAATTTGTCTATTTCACTTAACTGTAAGTCTTGGAGATCTTTCTATATAAGTACATTCAGATTTGGCACATTCTTTTAAAAGCAGCATAATATACAAAAAAATAGTATAGCTATATCCTTGTTAATTTCATGCCCTAGGGATCAGTTGGTGAAGAGTCTGCCTGCAATGCAAGAGACCCGGGTTCAATCCCTGGGTTGGGAAGATCCCCTGGAGAAGGAAATGGCAAATCACTCCAGTATTCTTGCCTTGGAGAATCCCATGGACAGAGGAGCCTGTAGACCATGGCGTCACAAGAGTTGGACACGACTGAGCAACTAAACCTATCGATGAACATTTATGTTGTTTTCCTTTCTATCACAATCTTTCTACATATATTTAAGAACATAGTTCACAATTTTGATGGATCCTGTCAATTTAGTTCCCTTAAAAGGCTTTTCCAAATGGTATTTCTATCCACAGTGTATGAGGTCATTTGCATTTTTCTGATTATTAGTGATGCTGAACACCTCTGATTATAGTTCACAGCCTTTTGGATTTCTTCTGTGGATGGCCTGTTGGTATTGTTTGCAGTTAGAATGCTGGACTGTTGTTGTTTTACTAACCACTTACTTGGCCTGCTCCTCTGCAGAAGGAGGCTTCTTTACTTCCCCTAGGCAGCTAGCTGCTCCCTCCTTTGCTGTTTCATAACACTGTTCAAACTGCACCCAGGTCTTCACCTGGCAAACATTCCATGCTGAATCCACTCATTCCACAAGCGATCTCTGGGAACTTGCTATTTCTGGGTACTCTGCCTTGGGTTAAGTGCTGGGGAGACAGGAGCAGTTCATCACAATCTTCACCCTTGAGGAGTTTAGTTTTGAATGGCAGCTTTGGGTATAGAAAAGAACATAGGTTTTGGATTGACAACAAGACTTGTGTTTGAATCCCAGCTGTGCAATTTAGAGGAAGTCACATGACCTCACCAATTTCCTCACAATTTCCACACTAATGAAATGGGCTAACACTCCCTTACAATATAATTGAGAAACAATACACCTAAGTGGCTCACAAGGGCCTATTACACGGTAGACTTTCCGTGAATGGATAGCAATGGAAAGGCAACTGGTATAAGGTCAAAATGATTGATGAGTTTTCAGCAGTTCTAGGTACTAGAAGAAAATAAAGGAGGTAGTGCCTCTGTCTGCAATGGAAGGGTAAGGACAAGTCACTCACCCAGATCCTGCTCCCCTATATCCCTGACCTTGCCTGCCCTCTGCAACAGCTTTCTGCCATGTCCTGGTTACCCCAGTTTAGCTGCTCGCTGTTGATGGAGTACTACCACTACCCTAGGGAAAGCAGGTACTTCCTTTCTCAAATAAATGGATTCTTTAGAACATTCTCTGTAAGAAAGGCTCCAGGGTATTCATGCATGCTTCCACCTGTGATCTCAAGAGGTATGGACCAGAGACAGTGTGAGGTGGAAAGAGAAATACTATGTGTGGGGAGAGCCTCAGAGACCTGGATGACACATACAGCTCTGCCTCTGCCAGGTGACTCTAAGCAGGTTTCTTTCCTTGGTTTCAGTTTCCCCATCATAATAGGAGACTAATTCTCATGATTTCTAAGAGCCATCTAAATGAGATCTCACCATATAAAGGCAGGCTGTGTGTATATATACACTACTCTCCTTGGTTTGAAATCTCCACATCCCTGGGCTCCCTGCAGCTCTTCATATCATCTTAGTATCATGGAGCACTACACTGCATTCCATATATTTGGAGTCATGACACGGTTTCCCACTGAACCAATAGCTGGATCCATATCCATATTCCTTTAACACTATTACTGAATACTGTATGTCAAGCATTATGTTAGCTGGTGAAGATACAAAGACAAAACATCTATTTCTGTTTTCTGGGAGCCCATCCTCCAGTTAGGAGACAATTTTAAGAGAAACACAATTGCCTTGATGTAGGTTTCTCCAAAGTGTAGGGAAGCCCAGGGAAGGCATGTTTGTTCTCGTCTGAGTTGGAAGGTTTACCTGAAGACCCAGTGTTCAGCAGAGTAGGGTGGACTTTATAGGCTGTAGGGGTGCTCTCTGTAAAGGCAAAGGTAGAATAGAACATAGCAACTGCCCAGTTTTCAACTTGGCGGTGAAGAAGCGGGCAGATATCAGCTCATGAAGTGTTCTTCATGCTGTCCAAAGAACTCTAGGTTTTATGACATAACCTGCCAGGAGTGATTAAAGCATTTTTAAGCATCAGGTCATATGAACATACAAATCTTTGTTGAGTGCAGGAGTAATAGTGGGAGGACTGGGCACAGTAAATAGGAACATTTCTTAACATTTGTGGCCTTGGGCAAGTTACGTAGCCTCTGAATCTGTTTCCTTTTTTAAAACTCTCAACCTCAAATAGTTGTTAAAATTTTAAAGTTTATATGTAGTAAATTTATAGACGTAAGACTGACACTTGATAAAAACTCTGTATATTGTTTTTTAAAAGAGAACATTTTTTTTCCCCACACAAATATACATTACCTAACAATCTAGTAATTTCTGTGGCCTATTTCTTGGCCTGTTTCCTCCTCTGCAAAATCTGTGTGTGTGTGTGTGTGTGTGTGTGTGTGCGCGCACACATGCTCAGGCCAGTCCAACAGGTCACTCTGTCCATGGAATTTTCCAGGCAAAAGTACTGGAACAGAATGCCATTTCCTATTCCAGGGGATCTTCCCCACCCAGGGATTGAACCCCTGTCTCCTGCATCTCCTGCACTGGCAGGTGGATTCTTTACACTGCACCACCTGGGCTTCCTGTAAAATGGGTGGGTCCTCCAATTTTATTTTTTCACTGTATCCTGTCTTCCTTCCTAGCACTTACCATAATGTTAACTAACATTTCTAATTATTTTCCAGATCAAACTCTGACTATAATTAACTATTTGTATTCTGCTTCTCTGGTAGACTCTAGCTCT
This sequence comes from Moschus berezovskii, assembly GCF_049115385.1. Lineage (NCBI taxonomy): Eukaryota > Metazoa > Chordata > Mammalia > Artiodactyla > Moschidae > Moschus > Moschus berezovskii. The sequence goes on from NC_142466.1 coordinate 68,513,203, forward strand.
ATGAGACCAGAGACTTTAAAAAAAAATTTTACTATTATATCCTCAATTGCTAACGTTGTCTGGCTCTTAACATATGTTCAACATCAGTTCAGTTCAGTCACCCAGTCCTGTCCGACTCTTTGCAGCCCCATGGACTGCAGCACACCAGGCTTCCCTGTCTATCACCAACTCCCGGAGCTTACTCAAACTCATGTACATTGAGTTGGTGATGCAATCCAACCATCTCATCCTCTGTCATCCCCTTCTCCTTCCGCCTTCAATCTTTCCCAGCATCAGGGTCTTTTCAAATGAGTCAGTTCTTTGCATCAGGTGGCCAAAGTATTGGAGTCTCACCAGCTTCAGCATCAGTCCTTCCAGTGAATATTCAGGGCTGATTTCCTTTAGGATTGATTCCTTTATATGTTCAAATAAATGTTTGCAAAACTAATCAATGTTAACATTATCTTTCAAGCCTGTTGTCAAGGCCCAACGAATTGATAAAGATGGACAGTGAGTTTATAATTAAAATAATTTGCGAGAAGAGGAACCCGAAGTCAGGGACTCCCAACACAATCTGTAGCTGCCTGAGGCTTCCGGAGGACCAGTATTGACTTCAATCTTTAGCAAGTGTGCAGTTCTTAAAGGTTCATAAAGAATTAAATCTGTTGTCTTCTATTATAGTATAAAAAAGAGCCAAAAGCGCCCCAATGTTAACTAAGTTCAACTTAGCCATGGAAGGGGCTTGCCTAAGATCACCTAGCTAAAGAGAGAAGGATCTAGAAGCCAGGCGCTCTCAAAGAGGCTTTTCCCTCGCTGGGGTTCCCCGGATCCGTCACCCAAAACTCCTGCTGTACCAGCCCTCGTCCAATACTTGGCTCTCGGGTACGCTCCCGCGACACGTGGCACAAGGAGGGTATCCCCTGAGATCTGGGAGAAGGCGGAGCCTGGTCTAAACCTCGCCCTGGAGCATCATGGGAGATGTAGTGTTTATCTCCAGCACGGCAAGAGCTAACTCTCCCCAGTTTGGCTCGGTAAGTAGCATAACACCTGTGCAGGTCATTCAAACATGCTATTCCCTAACACAGATTCAGCCTAGATACTTGTGAAAGAAGCCATGGAGAAGAAGCAGCAGAGCAAGAAAGGCAAACAAATACAAGACTATATGCGGGGAAGGCAAAGGGTTAATAGTTGTTACGCACGTCTACTGGAGGCGAGGAGTGGGCGGGGACAGAAGACGACTTCCAGGAGCTCTGTTTTCACCGGAAGTGCCTTCCCTCCTCGTGGGTCCGCGCGGACGCCGTTTCCTTACCTCATTTGTCTTCGCCCCTCCCCGTCCCTCTACGCGTTTTGGTTCCTGGTTGGTGCTTCCTGGTCGCAGCAGCGGCAGTGAGTATGTGTGACGGACCCCAAGGTGTTCATGGCCGGGGTGCCCCCTGCCCGCCCTCCGCCTCCCCGCTAGGCTGTGGAACTAGCGCGTCTCTTCGCCGGCCTCCGTGTCCGCGTTTTTCCCTCACCCGTGGCGGGGCTCGTCTCGTGGCCTCTCAGTCGAGCTCTACCCCACGCGACTCGCGGACCCGGTGTGGTATCCGCTTCTCTCTGCCGCTCCGAGGCCTGAGGCCGTGGTTCAGAAATGGCTGAGCGCCCATGGCCTTGGTGGGGAGTGGCGTTTCTGCCTACTTTACCTTCACAACCCCCAGAGATTCCTCTTTTAGGAAAGCCGGTCTGTCAGTTAAACGCGAAGAGAGGGCGGCTTTTGAGAACCGAGCAGTTCTGGACCAAGTCCAACCTCAGCTGTCAGAAGCAGCAGCTGCAGCTGTTGGGACAGAAAAATTTCGAGGATTGGGCCCTTTCCCGCGTGTGAAACAAGGAGACCTGCGCTGTGTTCGCTGCTGCCTTCCTTTTAACCTTCACATCCTGGGAGCCGGCAGTTAACTTAAACTGTAGGAGCTGCAGGTGTTGTGCGAAAACTGGCTGAGTGAGAGGCAGTAGGCCTGAGTTCCAGGGGTGGCTCCACCACCAACTCGGCGCTGGTGACTCTAAGATTCTTAGGAATCTTTTCTAGCGCGTATTTACCTTTATTTCAGATTACAGGATTGAATTAGGAGATCTTTTAGGCCCAATGAATAAATAAGCTTCTCAGGGCCTGTTTCTCTATGTATAAAATGAGAGCTTTCAATTTAATGACTTTCAGTTCTCTTCCCAAACTCTGTGTTTTAAATATTTAGGCTGTGTATATTTCAGACAGTATTGTGCTTTGAGGACAGTTCACTATGGCTGCTTTCAAGAGAATCTGAGTGGGGAATTAACCAAGGAAGAGTGGAAGTGAGGGTTGTAAAATAGCTTCAAAGATTAAGATACTGTACTGTAGCAAAAGGAAAAAGGCTGAGGGTGAAGGAAGTGTTGTGATAAAATTAGTTACCTTGTAAAGACTTTATGTCAGGAACAGCTGGACTTGTCTGAATAAATTGAGCATTATTTTTTCCTACCAACATCTTGTAGTCTGATTTTTTTGTGACCGTTGTTCCCTACATTTGGATTCTCTATCCCAGTTTGATTTACTTCCTAGTGAAAGTCTTATTTGAAGAGTGGAGAGAACATTTAACACTAGAGTCAGTAGTGTTTCAAATCTGTCACTGTTAGGATAGCTCACTAAAAGTAAGTCAGAAATTTTAAGTTGAAATTAAATATTAATCATGTTCTAATGAAAGCTAGGCTTAAAATCAAGATGTGAATTTCATCTAATTTCCTTGAGATGGATAACTGTCTCATCAAAAAGAAGCATAAACCAGAAGTTCTTTGAAAAGAAATAACAAGACTGAAGTGACCAGTTAGTAGACTGTAAGAGTAGAAATGTTGGTTTTAAAGATTGTATAGTAAAGTCTGAAAGCTTAAATAAGCTTTAAGTTGTCTAGTTTAAAAAATTTCAGTGAATGAATACTGCTCCTACTTTTGAATGGTGAGAGGCTTTGCAGTTATTCTCTTATGTAAGAGCCATCGTTTTTGGTTGTGGCATTGCTATTTATTATCTTTGAATACCAACTTGGGATGTTCTTGAATCGTAAACTGACAATGTATGTATGCTCTTGTTTCTAGTTAAAATGCCTCTCTCCTAGTTTTTAAACTCTACTGAGAAATAAAGTGGATATTTGTGAGATAAATTTAGGTGTTAAAACCAATGCATATATAGCTTCGAAGGAATTTTTTTTTAATCTTTATTTGAAGTTAATTTTTTAATGTTAGTGAACGTTTGGTTGAGAATCAGGGAAATGTGTTTCTTAACCAGGTAAATAACTGGATAGGCCTCTTTATTTCTTTGGACCTAAGTTTCCTTATATATAAATTGAGAAGATTGTATGAGATACTCTGAAAGGTCTCTTCCAGATTTAAAATTTTGTGACTCTCATAGGGACTTTGTTATCTAGTTAAGTATGCTTGAGAATTGTGTGCAATAATCAGAAAGCTGAGAAGTCCTTCTAAATTAAAAGTTAGAGACATATATTTTTTCATATTTGTCCTCTGAGTATACATAAAAAAAGAAAATTAATGCATTTGAGTGTAATTAAGGTAGTAACATAAACCAGCACAACCTCAGGCAAACCTTTACTTTGGCAAATAAAAGCTACGTAAATAGAAAAGCAGGTTATGCTGAGCACAGTTTTCAGTACAGAAGGTACAAAATCCTCTTAAAGGCCATAGGGGCTAAATTGTTAAATTCATTTTTCTACATTTCTGGGAAAGAGATAAACCCTTAGACCCAAGGAAGTCTGTTTTTATTTTATTTCTGTAGTTTATTTTTGGCATACATTCACAGGTGTGCCTATGGCTCTGTTCTTAATCCCTTTCCTTTGGGATGGCTCCAGAGTAGTACAAATTTGTAACTCTGTAATTTAGCTCTTTAATTTTTTCTGTGCTGCACTGGAATTATGTTTTATCTTAAGTCCACACTGGATCCTCAGGATGGATCCAGTGAGGATTTTGAAGGAAACATAATTCCTTTGACTTCTTTTAGAGTTAATTTACCTATTAAATAAAAAGGAAAGGATTCATCTTTTATTTGAATTCCTCTGAGGCTAACATTTCAATGTAAACTGATAGATACTGTGAACATTATCATTCAGACAGCCACATTCAGCTTGTATGACAACAGCATAGCAACCTGAAGGACAGTGCAAGAAGGGAACAGATATATTGTACCTTTTAGAAGGAAAAAAAAAGTCATAGAGTTGGATTCCCCCCAACTTTACTGAGATAAATTGACAAATAACATTGTGTATGTTTAAAGTGTACAACATAGTGGTTTGATGTATGTGTACATTGTGAAATGATTACTGCATTAAGGTTAATTAACAAGCACATCTGTCACCTCACATATTTGCCTTTTTTGTGTGTGATTAGAATGTGTAAGATTTACACTCTGATTAGACTTCAAATATGCCATATAGTATTGTTGACTCAGAACTTTTGATCATCTTCCCCCCCACCCATCTTTATTGAGATATAATTGATACACAACATTGTAAAGGTTTAAGGTGTACAGCAAAAGTTTGTTTGTTTCTGTAAAACAAGAAACTCCAGCATGGGTGTAGTACATTTTTGCCTCTTGTTCATTTGATTCTTGGAATCAGCAGGTTGTATCACCAAAAGTACCCTGACATTTTGGGCAGAGAGCTAAGAAAACAACTAGTCTTTTTAAATACTTTGTAGCTAAAAGCAGCGTAGAAAGGATACATTATCATTGTTAATTGTTCTCTAGACTGTCCATGATTTTTTAACAAAAAGGGTTTTTTTCCAGCACTTTCATTTTGATCAGTGTTCCATTAGTACCTAATCGAAACATCTGTGTAGATTTTTGGTTGATAATATGAGAATCTTTGGAATAGTTGGAGACAACTACAAAATTCATCTCACCATAATGTTCATATTTTAGACACATGTTAAGGGCTTCCCAGGTGGCTCAGTGGTAAACAATCTGCTTACCGTGCAGGAGACACAGGTTTGCTCCCTGGATTGGGAAGATCCCCTGCAGGAGGGCATGGCAACCAACTCCAGTCCACTTGCCTGGAAAATCCTGTGGGCAGAGGAACCTGGCAGGCTACAGTCCATGGGGCTGCAAAGAGTCAGACATGGCTGAGCACTAGCACCAGCACCTGGCACATATTAGATTTGTTAGAGCTCTAAAACAAGTTCCTGATGATATTATTCATATATTCACTCATTAGTCAGCAGCCATTGATAGAAACCTTGATAAATGCCAGTTACTCTGTGTGGCTTTGGGGATCTGTTGTTTAATAAAGTGCATATAGTTCCTGCCCTCCTGGGGTGTGTGCTCTGTGCTTGTGGGAAATTTACATTGTATTAGTAATTAGAAATGTGAATGTTTTGAAATGATATGGAAACCTTTAAAGGTGAGACAATTTAGCCTGGTGGGTCAAGGAAAGCTTCTCTGAGGAAGTATTAATAATATTTAAACTGAACTGAGAGATGAGCAGGATTTAACATACTTACAGTAGGAAAGTAAAGTGCTCCTAAAGCTGTTTTACCTCAATTTTAGGTCTTTGGTTAGTTTGTATTTCATACATATCTTTATAGGTAGCGCAGAAACAGACTAGGTTTATCATACATATTTTTTAAATTTTTAGCTGCACCGTGTGGCTTGTGGGGTCTTAGTTCCCCCACCAGGGATTGAACCTGAGCCTACGGTAGTGAAAGAGCTAAATCCTAACCACTGGATTGCCAGGGAACTCTATATTAGATATTTTTATGTGTTTTGATCAAAGATCAGGAAGCCATAGGATTAATTTTTTAATTGAGAATAAAAATATATACCAAGGCAGTAAATAAGATAATTATGTCCTTTGTAGATTTCAGTTATAATTGAAGTAATATTCCTGTGTGAGAATGTATACTTGAAAAGATGATGAATGGATGGAATAGTAGTGAGAATGACCTAAAATATTTTTGTGATAGCATTTTGGAAAAAAAAATGATGGGTGTCTGAAACAGTGGATCTCAGCCTGTTTTTTCTTTCTAACATACTTGTGAAATACGACATTTCCATTAATATTATAGAATTGTAACTCAGTTTTTAGTAGTAATTTTCATTTGGGAGGGATGGGCATTATTAGAGTGGGTCATGACAATTTAGAAAGCTTTGAGAAATGGTCCTACCCTAAGAGAAAAATCTTTTTTAATATGTCATTGAGAAAACTGATGACCTTCATAAAAGTTAGATCTAAGAGGTGGTATCGTTATGCACTAAACAGGCATGATCTGAGCTGTTAAAATATATTCTTTGTGTGACTTTCTTTTTTACAGCATCAAGGTTTACTGAGTTTTCATGATGTTTGGTGGTTATGAGACCATAGAAGCATATGAAGATGAACTTTATCGTGAAGAGTCATCTAGTGAACTGAGTGTTGATAGTGAGGTGGAATTTCAGCTCTACAGCCAAGTTCATTATGCCCAAGATCTTGATAATGTCATCAGGGAGGAAGAACATGAAGAGAGGAACTCTGGGAATTCTGAATCATTCAGTTGTAAACCAAATCAAAAGAATTTAATTGTCCTTTCAGATAGTGAGGTCATCCAACTGTCAGATGGGTCAGAGGTCATCACACTGTCTGATGAAGATAGTATTTATAGATGTGAAAGAAAGAATTTTAGAGTCCATGCAAAAGAAAAGACCCAAGGTTCTCCTGCTTCTCTTCATTCTAATGATTTAGGAGATAAGAAGTGCAAGAGGGATATTGAGAAGTCTAAACCTGGAGAGAGATCGGGTACAGTCCAGGAGGTCATGATTATAGAAGTCAGTTCAAGTGAAGAGGAAGAGAGCACCATTTCAGAAAGTGATAATGTGGAAAGCTGGATGCTGCTGGAATGTGAAGTTGATGATAAAGATGACGATATCCTTCTCAATCTTGTGGGATGTGAAAAGTCTGTTAATGAAGGTTAGTATCATATTGGCCATTTGAAAAGTAGTATATCATCTTTAATAAGGAAGACTGCTTTTCCTAGACAAAAGACCATTAGGGTCTGTTCCATTTAATTCCTCACCTTTTTATCTTTTTTTTTGGCTTATTTCTCATGAGACTTTCTTACCAATCTACTTTAATGGTGGTCTGTCTGAACATCAGAAAGAGTATGTCAGGATATCAAAGACATTCTTCTTCTGCTGTAAGCAAATTCATAACTGTTTCTTCCTGTTTGGCTAGAGCCAGTTCTGGACGTGCAATCTTAGTTCCCCTCTCTCTCTGCTTTGGTACCACAGGTGAGTACTCCATCCTCCTCTGACATTGGCCCTATGCTCTCATTGGCCAGCTCTGTTGGTTCTGCCTTTTCCTTAATGATTTGCTTTCTCAGGAGATAGGCATATAGCAAGCATGTGGAATGCCTGGTACATAGAAGATACGGAATTAGTATTAAGATTTTTAGGAACTCTTCAATCAGTAATGTAGGAACTATGAAGAGCTATAAGTCTACAGTAGACTTCATAGAAGAGAATGTAGATTCTGAGAGCCACATCATGGAGAATTGAGATTTTGGTGTTAGTTTTGTTTCCTCTGTCACATGTAGTAAGCTAGTATTGATGCTTATCCTGTTAAAAAGTCCCTTTCATTTTTCTCCCTTTATGTGGAATGTGTAGTCTCTTGCAGTATTTTCTTAAATGATCTTTTACATCCTCCCTGTACACTGTTAAATCAGTAGCCTTCAAATGCCCTTTGCTCAGTATTAAAGTACTAAGTGTATTGCTGCTTCAAAACCTTTAATGGAACTCACTTGTTCTCAGAGGAAAAGGATGATATTGAATATAAATGATGCTTTGAAGCCCCGGAGATTAACAGACTTTTTTTTTTCTTAAGGGAACCAAATGGGAAATATTTTAGGTTTCCAATCCATAGGAAACCTACTTCCTAACTACTTAACTTTTGCCCTTGTTTAAGAGAGCAGCCGTGATACCTGAAGAAATGAGATGGCTATTTCAACAGAATCTTACAAAACAGGTGTCTAGCTCAGGCTTTAGGAGGCCAGCTCTGAGAATTTGATAGCAAAAGGAAGAAGAGATAGACTAGTAGGTAGAACACAAAGCAGAATCAGGTAAATCAGAAAAAGAGAGGTTTGATAATGTTTTTAGGTAGAAGGGGAAATTTCTTGAAGAAGGAGAGATTAAACCTATTTGATGGATTGGAATAGGGGAGGTAAGTCAGAGAAGGGATCAGGTGTGTATATCTGAATTAGTCTTAGAAAGATATTTAATTGCTAAATTATCAAATATTCGTAGAAGTGGAGAAGAAAGAATAAATTCAGATGGATTGAGATAAATGAGGGAATATATGAAGATGTATTTGATTTTCTTGGGAAAATGAAAATGGAAGTGGGTCGGGATACTTAGAGGCTTAGAGTGTGGGAAGGATGTTTAGGTGCTATGGGGAGTACTCTAAGGCAGTGCATCCCAATATTTTGAAGATGACAACTTTAACTTCAGAACAAATTTGTGGACCCCCCCCACATGACTGTAGTTATATTTTTAATACTTGTTAATTGAAAAAATGCTTATTAGCAAAAAGCTATTCAGTACACTCATACATGACTTTGTATTTTATTAACCACAACATTGTCTACACATTTGAAAAATAGTAGGTAAGGCCCATTTCCCACATATATAGCCTTATATAATGCATACTTCTGGCTACCTGTTGTGATGACTAGTTCTACAGCTCCCCAGGAGTCTAAAACCCATAGGTTGGAAATGACTGCACTAACAATTCAGCAGTAAGAGAATAAAAGGATTGCTTAGAAGTAGTGTTCAATCAAAATTAAAACAATATGAGCTTGTAATGAACTCATCTTGAAGGATTTCATAACTTTTCCCAGTAATATCTAGGGAATGATCCAGGGTTAGGCAAAACTTTGCAGAACATCAGAACAAGCACTTAGCCTATCCTTTGTCTAAATTGCTTTCCCATAAGGTGACACCTAATGGGTTCATGATTTGCCACTTTTCTTGAATTCAAGTTCTCTGTGTCCACCATGCTGAATATTTCCACTTGGGTATCTTATTGTTATTTCACATTTACGTACTGAAAAGCTTGATAAATTGAAAAGAAAGTTGATCTTTCCACAGAAAGAGGAGCAGGTTAACTGGGTGGTGGTTCATACTGGGACTAGAGTTTCTCAGGGCAAAATGACAGGGATTGATATGGGTGGTGACGATGGGGTTAAGAGGAGCTGAATCATAGGGAGATGAGGATTCTAGAGGAAAGGGAATGATGGATTTGTCAGGTTTGGCTTTTAGGAAAGAAGTTGATAATTAGGTATGTAGAGACTTGAGAGTCCCTTGTACCGCAAGGAGATCTAACCAGTCCATTCTAAGGGAGATCGATCCTGGGTGTTCATTGGAAGGACTGATGCTAAAGCTGAAACTCCAATACTTTGGCCACCTCATGCAACAAGTTGACTCACTGGAAAAGACTCTGATGCTGGGAAAGGTTGGGGGCAGGAGGAGAAGGGGATGACCGAGAATGAGATGGCTGGATGGCATCACCGACTCTGTGGACATGAGTTTGAGTGAACTCCGGGAGTTGGTGATGGACAGGGAGGCCTGGCGTGCTGTGATTCATGGGGTCGCAGAGAGTCGGACACGACTGAGCGACTGAACTGAACTGAGAGACATCTCTGGAAAACAATTTTAGTAATTTATAAGTAGACAATAAAAAGCATATCTGTCTTTAACTGTATTTTGGAGAGGGACTATTTGTATTGAATTTGTTTATTTTTATTGAGGTGAAATGAACATAAAATTAACCATTTTAAAGGTTCGATTTGGAGGCATTCAGTACATTCACAGTGTTGTAGAACCATTACCTCTATCTAGTTCCAAAACATTTTCATCACATCCAAGGGAAACCCCCAAATATTGTCACCACATCCAAAGGAAACCCTGCACCCATTGAACAGTCACACCTTATAGCCTCCTGCCTCAGACCTAACAAGCACAAGTCTGCTTTCTGTCTTTATGGATTTACCTGTCCTGGATATTTCATGTAAATAGAATTATCCAGTATGTGACCTTTTGTTTCTGGCATCTTTCACTTAGCATAATGTTTTGGAGGCTTATGCATATTGTAGTATGTATCAATACTTTATTCCTCTTTTAAGGCCAAATAATATTCCATTGTATGTATATACCTACATTTTGTTTATCCATTTATCTGTTGATGAATATTTGTGTTTCTACCTGTTGGCTGTTGTGGATAGTGCCACTGTGAACATTCATGTACAAGTATTTACTTAAATACTTGTTTGGGGTATAAACTAGGAATAGTTTCTATGATGTTTCTATGTTTCAGACTTTGAGGAACTGCCAGACTTTTCTGCAGTGGCTGCACCATTGTATGTCCTCACGAGTAATATATAAGGGTTCCAATTAACTGTAGTGGTTTTTACGATGACTTGTCATGTTGCACATTTCTGTTTGATTTACAGGCAGACTCTTTGTTATTTCTTAGCTTTTTTCTCCTAGTCTTTGTTTTTTATAGTTATTACTTACATTGGCTTATGTTTTTCTAGAATGGTTTTTTCCAAATGATTTTCCTTATGTTTTCATCCATTTACAGTTTTTAAAGAAATTGATTCATCTTAGAGGTATCCGTTCTTTTAAAGTTTAATGTATGTGTAGTATATAAATTTATGTCACTTTTTTCCTGCAACTTTGGTAAAAATATTTGATGCAGGACCTAAGTAATTCCAAGTAATTCTTGATTCCAGACATTCAGTGTATGTTCCTACCATCCATATTGAAATTTACCCCTACTCTTTGTTCCTGGGATTTGTTTTTTTTTTTGTTCTAATCAAATGGAAACAAATTTTGCAAGTCTGTAATTTGTTTCACTCTTACAGAATTAAAAAAAAAATTATATATCCCCTATTTTATTTCCTTGATCTACAAATGCTGTAATACAGTTTTTCCAGTTAATAGGCAATATATTCAGTACTGATGCCTTTTTGAGTGTGCTTTCCTTTCTGATCATTATTAGCCCATTCACAAATAGAGAAAATATTTTTTTATATCATTGAAAGTTTTTGGAAATTCTGGCATGCTTTTGAAATGATGATGATCGTTAACAACAATAATGTTGTGTACTATTCCCCCTCTTGCCCAAACTCCCCAAACTGTGGCATATTTGAAATATCAATATGATAGAAGAGGTGAACGACTCCTTGAAGATAAGTCATTGCCTCAGAAGCCTTCTTGTAATAATTAGAATGATTTTTTGCCATATATATTACTTTGTTTTCCATTAATTGCTCAAATATTGATTGAGTGGTGTTGGTGTTTCAATGAAGAGATAAAATATAATAAGCTTAAGTTATTCACAGAAGTTTCTTCTTAAGCATGGAAGTTAAGTCTTTCCAAATCCTGGGGATAGATGTGGTTGAAAACTTGAAAAACTTTTTAAAAAGTAAGATTGGTGAATTTGAGGTAGTACATGAAGGTCTGATGATCCATATTTTTCATTAACTATTGCTAAATTTATAGTAACCAGTGCAGCACTGCTCTTGTTCTGTGGAAACTTGAGGTTCTTTCCCATTACTTCAGTTTCAGTGAGGTGTGTAAATGTTTGTTTTGCTTTAATACACAATTAGAATACATAATAAGGCAAGTAGTATACAACCAGGAGATATTTTCTTCCCTTTTTATTATTCTTCTAAATGTTTAATACTTTTATGATTTGAAGTTGTTGATTAGCTTCCTTGGGTTCCAGGAGGCCTTGAGGATGTAGCACTTATGTAGTGTGCTCAGGCACACTTCCTCTGTATATGCAGCTTTATGATGAAGGTCTCTGCTTGTAATAAATCCATGCCAAAACTTCCTCTGTATATGCAGCTTTATGATGAAGGTCTCTGCTTGTAATAAATCCATGCCAAAACATAGGCCTTAAGTACGTGTTACATTTGGCTGTCAGCTGTTTCTACTGAGGGATATAGGAGTTTATTTCTAAGGTCTAGAAGTCCTTTACTTTTACTCTTTCCTAAGTTTTCTTTATGTAAACGATACCTGCTCTGTCATTTGTCTTCCTTTTAAAATTCTCACCCTTTACTTTCATTTATTATTCCCAGTAGGAGTAGCCTGTGATTTGCGCATTTACTGGAAAGATAGGTTTCTTGGTTTAAGAAAAGATACACCAAAGGAAATAAGCATGCTTTTTAATTTGTGAGGGGAATCTCTATTTTGGAAGGGATTACTGTATAAGACAGCTGAATAATGGTAATAAGTGCTATAGGAGTTATACATGAATAATCACCAACTTATTTTCCTTCATAGGAAAGGGACTTTACTAGCTCTAGGAGTGATTGTTAAATTATTGTTGTTTTTTTTTTTACTGTAGAAATTTTAAGGTATACAGAAATAGAATGTTGTAATAGCTTCAGTGTTCCATAAACCAGCTTCAACAATTATCAACTTATGACCAATTTTTTCTCATATATAGTTCCATGCCCCTATATTACTTTGAAGCAAATCACAGTCATTATATCATATCATTCATTTATGTATGTATCCATCCATACATACATTTTAATTTGTATTTCTGAAAGAAAATTATTCTTTTTAAGAAACAATCATTTATCACACATAAACAAATTACCAATAATTCTTTTATCATTAAATAACCATTCAGCCTTCAGATTTCCCTGATGGACTCTTAATTTTTTTCCCTATAGTTTATTTGAATCAGATCTATTTATTATAATTGGGTGATAACTTGTGTCCTTCAATCTATAGGTTCATCCTTTGTCTCTTTCTTCTATGTGTTTTTTTTTTCCTTCCTTATAATTTAGTTGTTGTACTGACTGGATTGTTTATCTTCTAGAATTTCCTGAGTCTGAATTTTGTGATAGTGTTTAACATGCTCCACTGTCCCCTGTATTTCCTGTGAATTAGTAGTTATCTAGAAGTTTAAATTCAGGTGTCTCCCTGTGATTGTGCTATCAGCTAGACATATAGATAGGTTTGTTTGTTTCATTTTGCTTTTCATACATTATTTTTCAGTATTACCTTTAAAAAATTCTATTTGTTGCATAATTATGTAAAATAATTATAAGGTTCTAAATTCAAATCAACAAGACTAGGTGCTTTCTGTCCATTCTTCATCCTGTTCTCACTCTTCCTCTTAGGGGTAACTGTTAAGAGGAAATTGATGATTTGTCCTTACATTAAAAAAAAAAAAAAAAGCAAATATTTAAATATCTTCATATCCTCCTTCCCCCTTACATAAATAAATGGTAGCATATGATCTACACTTTGATCTACCTTGCTTTTATTCTCTTAACAGTATATCCCGGCGATCAGTTCATAATAGTATCTAGAGATATTTTTCATTTCCAGGGCTAGGACTGTGGACTATTTTTGTATCTTCTACACTGATCTGAGCTGGACACATTAGGCATATAATGAATAGTTTTTGGAAGTGAATGAGTAGTAACTTTAAATAATTGATGAATAATATGCTTGTTACAGGTTTTAAATGTATTTTAAATGTGTAATAGTCTAAATCCACTTTCAGAAGCATGCTTTCCATTTTTACTGTTTCTTTCTCTTTTAATAATTTTGAAAAATTTAGATGTAGTGAAAATTTTAAATAGGCAGATTTTTAAAAAATATCTTAAAGAATGAAGAGTGTAGTGTTTTTAAAAGTTGAATAAACCTATTTAGTTCATAGTGTATGTTATTGTTATGGTATAGAATTTTACATTAATGTAGAACTCCTTCAGTATGTACAGTTTGGCACGTCACTCTTTTAGTTCATCAGCATATGGCACATAGTGTATACCTAGCAAATCGTTGGGTAAATTTAGTTGTATAGAGTAGTATATACATAGTGTTCTTTACATAGTACTACATGAGGTTGAAGTGAAATTGCGGCTTTAGTAAAAAGTCATGACTTTTGAAATTGAAGTAAAATTATGGCTTTTAATGACTTAGTGCAGCAGGTCTTTTAACTTTTTGTGTTAAGTTCCCTTTACCCTTAAAAAATACATACATAAAAGTTGTGGATATAATTTCAAAAGTTGAAGAACTTATCTAGAGGCAATTGCTGAATTCCTGGCATTTATTATGCACTCAACTAAGACTTGATAAGTAATTAAAATATAAGTCTAGGGGTTTACCTACTTGAATTTCAGTTTTTCAAATATGTCACATTTTATTTGCTCTGGGTCTTTATATATGTCTGGATCAGTTTCTACCTTGCCTGGCTGATACCTACTCATCCCTCAATTCTTAGTTTAAGGTTTACTTCTGAAATGAGGTAATGGACATAGGCTCTCAGTTGGTGGAGGTTATAGGTCTATTACAGCTCCACAGTTGACTGTGACTTTGAGTAATGGAATTCCTTTATTGGTAAAATAATAAATTTTGTTTCATTAAGGTTGTAAGCTAAAGTGCAACAATGGGTAGACTAACTTAAGGTAGTAGGAAAATATTTTGACAAAACTCATGTAACAACAAGGTAAGTTCGCTATTACCATAGCAAGCATGGGCATTTAGCTTCCATTTGGTTTTTTTAAATTAAAAGTTCTCATCTGAGAACATTTTTGTGAACCAAAATGGCTTTTGAACAACATGTCTCTAGTATGGCACTTTATTTTAATAAATGTTTTTGATTTGGTGACATTTTATTATCTATTGGTTAAAAACTAAATCTGAAGTCTTAAAATTAATCCAGTTATTACTTATTGAATGTTTGCAATCAGGCCCTATATTGTTAAGTTGTTGGGATTCAAGAATTGTTGTGTATTCCCTGCCTTTAGAAACCTTAAACTGCATGACAGTATGGGAAGTTCACTGTATTTCCAAAGTCAAATACATTTCTACAATACAAGAGATGCCCCAATACATAACCATTTCCAGATGAATGTTTGAGACTTTTTATAAAAGATAGGCTAAGTACAAGACTGAATTGAAAAGACTTCAAGACTTTGAACTCAGTCTTGAAGAATGGCTAGAATTTAATGTTCAGGTTAAATGCAAGGAGGAAGAACAAAGCTGAGAACCCTAAAACTGTATTTGATACCATTCATGTTTAATTAATGGTTTAATATGTGGCAGATATGATTAAATATTTTAATAACCTGCCCTTTTAGAGGCTACCTCTATTCTGCGTATGCTGTTGGAAGATTTCTTGGTTGTTATTTTGTTCCAGTATTTTTTTGTTTCTTGCTTGTGTGTCTCCTTTTTCTTTTCCTTTTAAAAATTGGGTATTTTATTCAATTTAATGGCAGATAGAAAAATTTTCTCAGATGGACCAGATGCTATAGGTTAGTCAAAGGACATGACCAGCTACTTAAAGTGTGTGTTTTGTGCAAGGCTGTTCAAAGTAGAGCATGTATTGAAATATAACTTCGGCTCCTCATAGCTTGTGTTCTTCTTTACCATCTTTTAAAGTGGAAAAGGAATACATTCTGTTACTTTGGAAATGAAAATAAATTAAACTTTCAGTACTCCTCAATTCTTTAAGGTGGTATTTCCCCCCTTTCTGCATTCATCAGCTAACCAGTCAGTCATAGTTTCTAGAGAGATCTTATGGCTTAATAGTTCATAAGAGTGGGTTGCTATTTGACGTACTTTTTATTAATGTATAGTTTAATTTCTGCCTTATAATTGAAAAATGGCCACATGTTAGAGTTCTGGTGACTGAGAGCGCCAAAGAACTCCCTCACTAATGTTTTCAGCTTTTGTAAGCCTACACTACACAATTCCTAAAGCTGCTGTTGAAGTGTGTATCTAGTTGTAGCATGTCACCTTACACTTAACTTTTGTGAGGGCATCTTTTTATTTAATTTCTAATTAGCATAATGACTTGGAACTGTGTTATTCACTGTTCCATGGTGAAGTTGTCCTAAGGAGAGAAGAAATAAAAATGTTCAATTTCAACTTTACTTGTGAATGGACTGAAGTTTGAAAGGCTTTTATGGCCATTGTTCAGCAGACTGAAAATCTCATTTGAAATCCCAGAAATGTTAAGGCAGCTTTAGGTTGGATTTTAGTAACATTTTGGAATGTATTTCGCTGATTTCTGTGATTTCATTGTTGATCAGCAACTTAGGTATGCATTCTTCCAAAGTCAACCTATGACTTTTAGTCTAAATTCACTTGCAGTAGCTTTTTAACAGTGATAAGTACCTAGGGAGATAATGAAATTTTACTTTTTTTTTTTTGCATTTATAATAGAAACTGATTTGATTTTCATGTAAGACATACTGAATTTGTTGAGAACTACTTAAAAAAAATAGTTTACTTGCCATAAAATATTAATCATTTACAGGTCTGTGTTTTTTTTTGTTTGTTTATTTTGGAATGCAGAAGCATAAAATTAGATGGAAAGATTTTCATTTTTAACTAATTGTCATTTGAAGTTGAATCCTGATGTCTGGGTAAAGAGTGCTTAAGTATAAAATTCTTATAGCTGTGTGCTCTAAAAATAATCTATTGCTTATAGAAATCATTTATCTAGAAAGTTTAGTTTATAGATAGTATGGTCAGGGGTAAAATTTGATATGAACCACATATGATTACTCTCAAACATTTTCAAAAGAAGTACAGAAATGGAGAATGTTTACTTTTTTCCCCTTCGTAAGAGTGAACGCTAGTCAGATAATTTATATCTCTTAAGTATATCTTGTTTATAAGACTTTACTAAATTTGTATTTAATTTCAGGTTAATTTACTAATCTCTTGTTAACTTCCTTTTGGTTAACACTTAATGAAGTAAAAATGTTGACTTACTGGAATCTTTTTAACCAAAAGTTTTTAAATCTCTTAGTCATTGTTTGTTATAAATTAAAGGTATTTTCATGGTTAAGTTTTTAGCATTTTGAGTTACTTGCCAGATTGTTGTTGATTCTGCTGATAAAAAGGAATATTGAAATTGAGCATCAAGCATGTGCAAAGGGACATTTTCTTTTTAAATTATATCGATGTACTTAACATATACAAGGATAGATTTGACTTGTTTAGTTTTTCAATCTTGATCTGATATCATTAGATCTGGATAGAGATATAAATTCTGGGGATAAAATTATTTTTGTGATGAATGTTCGGATTCAGATATAAGGGCAGTCTAATAATGGATTATTTAAAATTGGATCTTGTATGGTAAATATGTGTACCTTTTATTTCCATGACAGTTTTACCTTAGAATTTCAACTTTTGTTGTACTTTTGAAAATTAGTACACGGTGGACTTGAGACCATCTGCTCTTATCCCCATCTCTTGCAAATATATTTTAAATGAAGACAGCATAACTCTATAATGAGAAAATAATTTGTGCTCTTTCCTTCTGCTTTTGCCTAAATATATTGTCAATTTATAATTATCTCAAGATGAAAGAATAGCTGTTAGAGCTACTGATTGAGAGCAAATGTTTTATTGTCAGTACCTTGAAGTGCGTAGGTCACTTTTGATTTTGCTTTGTAACTAGCACCTGAATTATCTACTGCAGGGAAAGAAAGCCCTAATTTCTAGAAAGCTTTTCAAATCTGTATTTTTAGTTAATGAGAAACTCTAAAGATGTAGGAAGCAGGCTGGTTATGATTGATCCATAAGGTTTATAAAGTAATTAAAAAATTAAGCTTTGGAAAAAGTCAGGTGAGAGGAATTCAGGACATAAATTCACAAATTTAACTGAAGAAAGGTTTTATGTAAAGAAAAGGTATGCAATCATGTTAATCTTGAAACTCCTTATATTTTACTAACCATTTTTTATTGTTAGTCTGATTTTTTTAAAAAATGAACTTTATGGCTTTATTTAGAAATAGCATTATTTTCCACTTTTAAGGGAGGATTTTAATCTTCAATAAAATTTCACTTTTGAAAAATCACCCCACTCCCATATAATTAGTATTTTGGTCTACACTCAGTACCGTGTATCTACTCTACCTTTTGGTTGACTTAAAAAGTTATATAAATTTGTGGGAGAATAAATATAACAAGTATTTCTATAAATGTATTCTTATTTGAATCTAGTGTGACTGATTTTTATGTGTAGGAAATACTTCCCCTAAAAACATTCATAATATTGAACCTAAATGTTCTAGATAGGTGAATTACTGGTTGAAAAAAAAAATCCATCAATTCTTAAGTTGTGGCATGTTTGTATTGGTTCTTAATACTATGACTGCTTTGGTTGTTGTATAAGTCCCTTTATTCTTCTGTTTGAAATTCTCTAGTTTGGGAAATTTCCTTTATTATCTGATTTAGCAGATGAAGTGTAATGGTTGTACCACAGATCATCTTTAATTTTCAAGTTTTTGTTCAACTATCTTTGGTGTATAATTCTTTATGGGTAGTCCAAGAGGAGTTGTGTTCAGCTATGATTGTGCCACCACTTAAGTTAACATCAGCAGCAAAGGGTCTCCTCTCTGACTTTTCTTCCTTTCATTAGGTTTTTAAACTGCTTTAACATTATTTAAGTATAGAAGGAGATAGGGTTGTAAAACAAATTTCTGATTTGCTGATTCTCAATATTAAGCAGTGAGGATCCTTTTTCTTCCTTTAGCTATATCCCATACATATGTATATTTTGATTTAAGGGGAAAAACTTAATTTTCTTTATGTATAATGTGGATATGGTTATTTATTATTTTTTTAAATTAATAAAACTAATAAAGTTTGTTTGGAAACCTCAAAAGCTGTTTAGTAGTATACCTGCAACCTTAGCAGTCCCTTTTTATCTATACAGATTTCCCTGCCTATTGTGGCCGTTTGCTCTAATTTAAATTTCCCATGGCTTTGGGTTGCAGACTTGGTTTTCTGCAAGAGTGCCCATGCTTACATGGTCATATATTCTCGGTGACTTTTCCACTTTTTCTTTTTTGTTGTTTTGTTGATTGCTAAAGGGAAAGAGGATTTTTTTTTTTTTTAACTTGTTTCTTTGTTTTGATCTTTCTTCCTTAGCCCATCTATTTGTGCGTTGTTTTGTATTTTGCAGATTGGGAAGAATTATTGTGTGGACTTAGATCCATGGGGACTAGAAGTGAAAAACTAATTTTGTTCTTGGTTTTGTTTTCTTAATGGCAGTAGCAATTTAATTTTTGCTCAAAAATATTGAGAAGCTCAAAAGATACGTTAGCTCTGTGCATGGAATTGATAAAAAATTATTAATCCTGAAATTTTCTTTTCATAGTTGCTCTACTGTTGGAATACAAATGTTCTGTTATAGTTGAACTAAGTAAATCCTAGAAATACTAATTAGTGTACAGTATTGTTATAAATTCTTAATTTAAATATTATTGTATATTCAGAAGTTAGTCACAGGGAATCCGTTGCAATTTTTTTTTTTAGCATTCGTTGTCCATAGTGTGTATATATTCAGATAGACATATGAATATACATTTGACTAGGGACATAGATTTTTAACTTGACCTCATTTAACCAGATTTAAAAGTTTGCTTATTCCTTCAAAACATGCTTATTTTTCAAATATGAAGAATTTTGTTTTATGAAACAACTTTATGCTGCTGAACGTTAAATCCTTGGAGAAGTGCTGTGGCAATTTAAATATTGGGTAGTTCATTACTATTGTAAGGGAAAAGTAGAGCCCTCTAGCCCTAACGTCTACCCCAAATACTTTTTCATTAATACCTGAAGACTTTAAAATATCAAATTAATGTGATAAAGCTACTTCTATTTTACATTTGTTTTGTGAGGTGCCATCACACAGCATTATTTAACTGGATTTTGCATTTATTATGTTAATATACAATAATAAAAAGATCCTTTTTTTAGCATTTAAAATTGAATAATTTCCTAATATGCCATAAAATGATATTATGATGTACAATTAACTAATAGGCTAAGAAAACTTTCTAATGTTGATAAAAAGGATTAATTTTGATATGCATAATTTTAGGTGTGTTTGTTTAATTGATTATATACCATGACAGTGAAGTATCTGAAATTCTCTTTCTTGCTGTCTGTTAAGTACTTTGGGAATTGGGGTAAGGGCAGGTTTTCTTTGTGTCTGATAATTGTAGTTTTTTGTGAATTTTAGAGCTCCTAGAGTATGAAACTGATTTATGGAATTTACTATTAGCAGGAAAAAAGAGCATTATTGAAATTTTATTTTCTTTATTATTTTATAGTTACTGTATCTTGCATTTTGATTTCTACCAAATAATTCCTCAAGAAGCAATTTCTTTTAAAGAACAGTGAGTTTCAAGCTAAGAAGAAAATGTATACTAATAGTCCAGTTAGTCTTTACTTGATGTACATATGTAACTACTGAGAAACACAAATCACCTCTAAAATGTATTTGTTTCTAGTATACCCATCAAATCAGGGTATAATCTGTGAGATGAAAAGTGATCCAATTGTGAAAGTATGCAGTTTTTAAAATAACACAAAATTCTTCTGTTAGCACATTTTACTAGCAAATGTTTATTAGTTCTTAAAACTCATGCATAGATTTGTGTGTGGCTTTCATAAAGCCGAACTTGAAATTTATTAAGGAAAGGACAAACTGGTGAAGTGCTTTCATGCTATTAAAAAACTTCACAGACAATCGTCAGACGACTTTTTTTTTTTTTTTTTAAGGTCATGATTGCCTTGGTGCCTTTTCCAGTCTTTATTTGAAACTCATTTTGTAGGATTTCTTTTTTGTTCTCCCTCTTTCTTTTTTCTTTTGGCAGTGGGTGGAAGATTCTTTTAAAACTGAATGGCTGAACATGTATAGTAACTACTAAAGTACAATGGAAATACTTTTATTCTTGATATTTTTTTTTAGGCCAGAAAATGCTGAGAAGGTAAGCCAATGAGGGTAAAATTACATTGTGCAGTGTGGAAACTTCAGTTTTTTGTTTAGAAAAGTGGATTCTGACTTAGGGCTTTAAATAAAGGCGGTCTGTGAAATATTTTTTAGTTCTCTTATAGCTTGGTGAGTTTGAGGTTTTAATGTTTTAATGTTCTAGTTGATTGTTGGTGTTTTCGGAAAAGTAATCTTCTATGTATGGGAGAAGATAGGGAGTGAGACCAGAACAAGAACTGGGGTGGGGGGGAAGAAAACCTCCTTCCCAAAATATTGCCTCCTGACAGGTAGAGATTTATATGCCATTATAGATTTTCAAAATAGTGCTTAAACTCTCTTTTTCTAATAGTTCACTTAAACTTTGACATATTTCACAAAATTTGATTGTGATAAGTATTACAGTTTTAACTCTGGTCTTTATCCTAAATTGATTTAAGGCTTACAGAATTAATAAAAAATGCCTTAATGTTCAGTTAAATTATTGTGTTCAATTAAGTAACAGTTCTTTGACTATAGTATTTTATTTTATTAATGTGATAAGCTAATATTATAAAAGGTCTTTAATAAAAGTCCAGAAGCTGAGTTAATGAAATTAACCTTTATATTTTGCCATAGAGACAAAATACGTCTTGGTGTGTAATAATTGTTTTCTTAGTATTATATGGACATCTCTTGGCTTTCAGCATACAGAAATCCTATAATACTAAGAAAATTATTACACACCAAGACATATTTTGTTTTAATTTTAAATATTGACAGATTCATACTTTTTTTAAATTGCAAAAACTTGAGGCAAATGTGTAAAATATGCTAGTGGTTGGTTTATTTAGATTTTAAGTGATTAGACATTGTGGAATAGGAATAAAGCCTGGGATTTTATTTAAGAAAATTAATTTAAAAGTATTAATATTAGCACTAGATAAATCTTTTCAAATATGGTAAATCCATATACATAATTATTTTTAATCACTGATTAGAGATGCTAATATGTTTTTTGGAAGTCATCAACTATTTTTAAAAGTATGAAAGGGGAAAAGTAAACTTCTTTCAGACAGATTTGTATCATTTTGACACTGGATGTTATTCGTGAATTCATGTCACAAAAATGTACATAACAGGTATATTTTAATTCAGTAGGCTGCTGAAGCTGTTGTGGTAAATTTAGAAAATTTATAATTTTTTTTTTCTTTTTTAAAATTTAGTGGTTCATCTTGTAGTTTGTCTCAATTTCAGTCTGCTTAATTTAGACATTGTGATTATTTGTTTAAAAAATTTATTTCCAGTTAAATGTTATTACTTGGATACATTTCACTGTTTCTATTAAATTTTATCCATCTATGACACTATCAGCCAACTATTACTATTTCATTGTTCTTTTTGTGGTGGTGTTGTAAGGTACAGACTTCAGATCTGAGTAAGAGCTAGTGTATATTACAGTGTATATGACCATTTCTAATTTGACCTGTTACTGTAAAGAAGGCTAACAAGTGTGTATGACTGGCCCACCCCTTTTGGAGCAGTTGAAAACAGGCCTCAGAAGACTCAAAGGAATTCTTTTAACTCCTAGCAGGGCCACGGGGTCAATGTCAGATTTAGTCATGCTGTTATTTTAGCCCAGTGGTCCAGAGAGATGACTGAAAAGTGAGTCTTTTATTTCTTTTTTTGTGTGGTTATTAACAGGATTAAATGTAAGCCATTGTGTACTTAGTACCAATTAGTTTCTCATCTGAGAGGTTCATTATGATTTTTTGTCAGCCTTCGTCTTGTAATATTTGTTTCATTGTTTGACTAGTTAAGGGGCTGAATGGACTAAAGAAAAGTTTTATAGCAGTGCTTTTAAATTCATTGAGAATTTTAATAGGTAGTCAACTTTTCAGATATGTAGACCTTGATTAAAAAATGGACCACTTTGAAAATTGACATGGAAGATGGTGAAGTTAAATAACTTGTTAAAAATTTTTCCTTTCCTGTTTTACTTTTCTTTCTTTTTAAAATTAGGCTCTCTTTATTATATCAAGTACTACTTTTATATTTTTAGAAATTTGCTTTGGTTCTTACACATATGTCTAAAAATATGTTCAATTTGCTGTGAATATGTAATTATTATTTGGGAGGCACACACACCAAAAAAAAAAAGAAAAACATACCTTCAAAATTAAAAAACCCTTAAAATTTCTAAATGGGAAACATAAACTGACCTATTAAAAAGAATTCTGAACATAATAAAGATAACTGTCAGACGTAAACAAGCCTTGATTTAAAAGGAAGCAGCCTGGAAATTGATTCTTTATGCTGTTATAAATAAGTAAAAATGCAAAGTTGTATGAGTTCAGAAAAGAGGAGCATACTTAACTTTTAAAATTGCTTATCGATTGGTGGTTTTTTAAAAATCCTTGACTTTAAAAATTCTATTAAGATAAATTTTTCACTGAATAACATCCCTCATTTAAAATATAATATTTCAGTAAAATTTTGGACAGAAATTGTTCTTATAAGTTGGATCGGAGATGCCGATTTCAATTAGAAGCAAGGAATATAACCCAGAATTAAAATAGAAGCATGGTTTTGTTAGTAGGTAATTACCTGGGACAGTAGGTTTTGTACCCCATTGTTTAAGTGTGTAACACACTTTTTCACATGAATTCACCTTTGAATGGAAATGCTTGGAGTCTGGTTCATGTTTGACATTGAGTTCGTTTTTCACACGTTAAAAATGATCAATATTTAAATAAGAGCAATTACTATTTTAACTTACTCTTTAGATGAGTTGCTTGATTTTTCTCATGTTGTTTGATATACTGTATTTAGATATTATACCCTTGTACTGACTTCTTTGCTTATTGCCAAAGTGTTTTGGTACCTAAATTACTTTATTATGATTTTGGTTATTTAAGATTTGATGATCCAGATAATTATGAAGTATATACATCCTGACATTCAGGATTTTTTTCCTCAAAATGATTTTAGGCATAGTGAATTTACAGCCCTTGCTTTTTAGTATTTGTGTATCCAGTTTTCTTAGATACAAGCACAAGTCTATATATGGATGTCATTTTTCTTTTCTCTTTAGTTGTAATTTGGAAAGGATTTAGATTCTCCCAGTGAAAAACCTTACTCTGACCATATGACTATATGACTCTATTACCGAATTACACCTGTTTTATCATTGTGTAGTAGTCTCTCTTTATTCTCCCTACCCCATTTTTAAAACTAAAAATGTGTGGTAACTGTATTAAGTTGCCAGAAGATTTTTAATTAACAGGAAGTAAATCAGTAGTAACTTCCTGTGGTGATTTGTTGTTCATTAAATAGGAAAGTAGTTTCTTTTGAGAGGGAAATGCAGTTTGAGAGGGAAAACAAATGCAAAAAAAAAAATAATGCATTTTTGCTATTTAGCATTCCCACAAGATATTTGGAAAATAAGAGGGAACCCTTTAATGTAATGGGCTTGTAATATGAAAAGGGCAGATTTTAGAATAAAAGTTAATTTCTTCTTTTTATTACTTTGTATTTGACTTCAGAGGAGGATATTAAGTTGAAAATCTGACTCAGTAGCAAGTGCTCTAATAGTCATAAAATTTAGATAATTTTAAATTAGTGAAAATCTTTCTGATTGATCTAGTATTTGAAAAACATAGCTAATAACATCAACTAACTTAATGACTCTCTTAACTTAAAGTTGAACTAACCTTAGATATATACGATAGAGTAGGTCGAGAAATTAGCATTCAGATAACTGTAGACAATACAAGGTAGACAGTCTGTTTTAAAGATGATTTGTTAGGACTTCTGTTTCTTTTAGCATCTTTAGTAAAGCCACTACAGAATATTATTTTGTTATAAAAAATGTTTTAGAGATAATGGACTTTGTAATGTAATTGAAAAATGTTATGTCCCATGAAAACTACATTTAATCATACTTTGTATTTCTCTCTAACTGAAGGAAGCCTAGCAAGTTTAAAAGACAAAACGAAAAACTTTTTTGACAGTCTGATGTTGCATAGTGTAAAGATATAGTTGTGTGATCTTATTTATTCCGTGAAATTGAAATGCAAAGTTGGAAAGAATAAAAATACAACCTTCGAAGTGTCTAAATCCCAAGATCATAAATGGAAGTTGAGTAAATAGTGAAGAGAATAGAGATCTAATTTTTAAGTCAGCTAGATAAATTTTATATACAAAGCATTAATTTTTCAGGCTGTTACATTTTCTACAATGCAAATGACTTTTTTTTTTCTGTAAAAGGCATGACAATCATGATGAAATTAAAAGTAATAGCTTATGCAATGCTTTTCATTAGCAACCAAGGAACCATCCATATTTGACTATTTTGTAACTTAGAATTACTTTTCAGTGGATTTTTAATGTAAAACAAACTTTTGTGGCTTTTGAAAGAAAAGAGGCATTATTTTGTTTTAACTTATTGTATCTGATGAGTTTTATTTCATTTTGCACAAAGGGTACTATATATCTTTATCCACAAAAGTAGTGATGTATATAACTGTGATATTATTGGTTCAGCCAGGCTCATTGACCACTTAAAAACATTTAGGTTTTAAAATTGCTACTATTTGTCAGCTAATTTTTGACACATTTTAGCATATGAGAGTTTGATTATAAAGGGATTTCATAAAGGTGCTCTCTGAGAACATTGATGGTAATGATGTTTGTATCTGTATCTTTTACTGACTTTTACCTGGTATCGTAAATATCAGGAATTGTTTCTTCATACGGACTTACCTGGTGGCTCAGATGATAAAAAATCTGCCTGCAATGCAGGAGGCCTGGGTTCGATCCCTGGGTCAGGAACATCCCCTGGAGAAGGGAATGGCTACCCACTCCAATATTCTTGCCTGGAGAATCCCATGAACAGAGGAGTCTGGAGGGCTACAGTCCATGGAGTTGCAAAGAGTCAGACACGACTGAGCCACTAACACTTGATCACTTGATTGAGGAAATAAGACTGCACTTGGATCTGTTGTGACTTGTTTTTTTAATCTTTTGAGCAAGTTGTAGGAGTTGAAAGTCTGTAAACTTTTGGTTATCTCCTATACTTATTGGTAATAAAGACATAAGTAATCTGAGATAGCAAATAATAGCCAAAGAAATAGATTTCATATCCGTTCATTCAGCCAACAAATAGAGCGTTTGTGAATGACTGTGTAAGGTGTGCTGATCCATACAGAGATGAATCAGGCACAGACCCTGACCTCAAAGATCCTACAGTTTAAGAGAAGAAACTAAGAAATGAGTTGTTTAAGAGAGCAGTTGGGTTGCAGAAGACAAAAGATATTGTTTTGGTGAAGGTGGATGTATGTGGGGGGAGACAGAATATGTCATGATTAGTTGGGCAGCAGATTCTTATTTTTGTTTTGAATAGGGCAGTGTTTTTCAGAATGGGTTCCTTATACTCCTAGAGTTCATGTTGAGGGAATGGACTTTGATCTCTTTAAGAATTGTTGAGATTTGTATTTTTATTTTGATGCTTAAGAAAGGTATTATACAAGTCATAAAGATAGCCCTTTTTTACTGATAATTCACAATTGAAAGACTTTTTATAGAATCAGACTTTAGTCTCTTGAATGAGTGTTTCTCAATTTGGAATTTGTGGGCCAATTTGATGTTCAAGAGAACCTTTCTTTTTTAAAGGAGTTCATATTTCTTAAGTTTGAGAAACAAAGACTCAGGCTATTATTTTGTACTCTCTGAACCACATTCAAATTGATAGCAGGAAGTGACTGGCTTAATGTGAGTAGCCAGGGGAGCCATTTTGGGGTTAATTTTTTTTTTTCTGGAGACAAGGCAATTCAGAAAGGTAGGTTAGAGTTCACTATAAGTCCCCAAATTCCCTGAGTTTCTCTGAGTCACCACCATTTAGGATTTGAATCACAGCTTGTGTGATTTCAAACAGTAATGAACTGTGTTTTTAAACAGAGGGTAAAATATTCTGAACATAAACTAGTCCTGTTAAAATGGTGTCTCTTGTAAGGCTTTTACTCTAAATAGCATACTATACAGTAGTTAAAGTTTTTGTGTAATTACATTTGGAGTCAAATTTTACTTTCTGCTTATAATCTTATAATAAATTAGCAGTTTAATTTCATTAAAGTAAATTAAACCTAGATTATTTGGTAGAGTATGGTATATGATTTTGTTTCATAAATTGGGGTGAGCTCATAAGAAATAAACAAGTACTATATAATTTGTTGCCACTAGATATATTTGGGTTTCAAATTGGGCAAATAGAACATAGATTAAGAGCATCTGTACCAGATATTTCTAACATTGTAGAATTTGGGAGGAAAACACTGAAGAAATTCTTTCCTATTTTTCTCCTTCTTCCCCTCTTAAATATTTTAGGGGTTAAAAACTACTTCCCCTGCCCACAACAAATAAGCAAAACTGATCAGAGCAAGAATTTTAGGTGATAGCTTTCATTCCCTACTTTTTTCTGAAATCAGTCTATGCTTTTATAATAGGATGGGGAGTTTCCTAGGAACTACTGTTTTTACCTGGGAAAAAGACTATTTTAATAAGGAAGAGGAAGCTAGGGTGACATTATTTGTTCACATTATTCATAGAATAATTTTGGTTCATCTGTAGCTTCTTATTTTCCTATAATGTTTTGCATGTAATATATGCTACTTTGAGGATATTTTATTACTGTTGGAGGTTCTTAATAGTTCATGTGTCAGCTTGCCTTTGTGTGAAAGTATATTTAAATTGCTTTGACAGATACTTTAAATAGCAAATGGGAAACACATAAATTCAGCATTGCCATGTTCTCTTTTGTTTTGCCATTCTTATTTTTTTAATCCCCAAGCATTTGTAAGCATTTCTCATAATTTCCTGTGCATAGAAATTCTCTGAAACATTAAGAAACTGCTAAAAGACTCAAGCTCTAAAAGAAGTCCTAAAGATACATCACTGCTTGACTGCAAACATTTTTAAGAAGTCACTGATTTTAATGAACACAGCCTTTAATGGCAGTTTTTCCTCTCCTTTTCATGAGAATGTGACAGAGTGTCATTAAGGTTTTAGAAATGAATGCTCCTGAGGAAAGGAGGATCACTAGGACTACAATGATGCCCAGTAGGTGGCCGTGGGATTCTCAGTTGGGCTCTTTTTAGGTTTTTAATCAGGTTGAAGAAGGGGGATGGAGAGGAAGAGAATGGGAATAGACAGGAGCTTGGGGACACCTGTACACCAGAGCCTTTTACTTTCTTATTGATCCCTTTAAACGTTGAATTTGTAGAGTCTAATGTGGAAAGGTAAGCCAAATTCTAAATGTTTTGACGCCAGTGAACAAGATCAGCCCTGTTACAGTTTGAAGCAGATAATTCTTTTTTTGCATGTAACTTAAACTCTTTGGATATATTAAATCTGAAATTTCATTTAAATTGTAATTCCACTTCTGCTCTGAGGATATTGTTTTAACCCATCGTTCTTTTGTGTGGTGACAGTAATTGCCCTGGATGTATTCTGCAGGGCAATCAGATTGTATCATGGAAGAGGGCAAATAATAAATGTGTGCATGGAACAGCTATGTCTCAGGACTGAAGTAGAAAAGCATATTTTTACATCAGACTTTGGCATGACATCCAGAAGGCATCACGTCATATATGTGTACAGAGCTTTTAGTGGAGTTTAGGGTGGAAAGAGAAGTTATTTTTAAGTATAATAATTTCGCCCTTTGCATTTCTTAACACTTAAAACCTTATATTTAATGCATCCT
Source organism: Moschus berezovskii (assembly GCF_049115385.1). Classification (NCBI taxonomy): domain Eukaryota; kingdom Metazoa; phylum Chordata; class Mammalia; order Artiodactyla; family Moschidae; genus Moschus; species Moschus berezovskii. The sequence continues at coordinate 68,541,718 of NC_142466.1, forward strand.
AACATTTAACATCGGTGAGTTTGTGTGATGCTTCTTTAACATTACAGTGTGTGTCCTGGGCTTGAGAAGTTATTTTTCTGTTCAGTAAGTCTCAACATAGTGTTTCAAACAGCTTTTTTTCCTTTCTTGTGAATCAGTGTAGCGTTGGAATTTATAAAGACCTGATTATTTATCTATTTCTTTTCAGTTGGAATCAGAAAGAAATTTCTAGAATACCACAAGTCTATTTCTCAGTGAGAATAAGCCTTTTTTTTTTTTTTTAGCTAAAATGATCCTTCTGTACTTCATTTTACTTGGGATTTTTTTGACGTTAAAGTTGACATTGGGAAGGTAGCTTTCATTTTACTTTTTGACATAGGTACTTAGCTTTTATGAAAAATTATAAAATGCCCTTCATATGTTAAAGCTTTAAAAATATTCCTTTTCCTTTGACTCTAGGGTAATGTGACTTTTTTGAGCTCTGAATATAAACTTAGCTACCGTGGATTGTTTCTTGATAGGTTTTCTGGTAGCTCGTTGCTACATGAGCAATTCTTTATTTTGACAGGTTATAGCCCCAAATAAAATACAAACCCTCATGAACTCCCTCATCCCCTTTTTTAAGTGAAGAATAGAGACCAGCAGCTCTAATCTCTCCTTAGAAACCTAGATTTAAATTAGAGTAAATGAACGGTGATGGTAGCATACCCTGGGAAAGTTTGAAGATTTCCTTCTCTTGAGTTTTAAAGATTTCCAGTTATCTACAGAAGGTTTAATACCCTTCATTATTGAATTATGTAGAAAATACATAGGAAAAGAGAGAGACCTGAACTTTCCCCTTTCTCTCTTTTTGTCCTGTTTGCCTTTACTTAAAAAAAACAACTTGATTTTAGAATAGTTTTAGGTTTATGGAAAAATTGCAAAGATAGTGCAGAAACTTCTCATGTGTTCTACACCCAGTCTTTCCTATCAGTAACTCCTTACACTAGTGTGATACATTTGTCAAAATTAATGAACAAATGTTGGTACCTTGTTATTAACAAAAGTCTATACTTTATTCATATTTCTTTATCTTTTACCTAATTTTTTGTTGTTGTTGTCCTGTGATTCTATTTAGAATACCACGTTACATTTAGTTATCACATCTCCTTGGCCCCTCTTTCCTGTGACAGTTTCTCAAATTTGTGTTTCATGACCTTGTCAACTTTGAGAAATACTCGTTGGGTATTTTGTAGAATGTCTCCAAATGGGGATTTGTGTGATATTTTTCTTACAGTTAGACTAGGTTTATGGGGTTTTTTGGAGATAGATCACAAAGGTGAAGCTCTGTTATCATCACTTCAAGTGTAAATGCTGTCCACATGACTTAAGATGATGTTAGCCTTGTTTACCTGGCTGAGGGTAGTGTTTATCTCCTTTCTCCACTGTTAAGTTACTCTTTCTCCCTCCCTTTTTTTTCATACTTTACTTTTTGGGAGGGAGTCACTGTGCACGGCTCATACTTAAGGTGTAGTGAGTTAATGCTCTACTTCCTTGAGGGTGGAGTACATACATAAACTTTTGAAAATTCTTCTCTGTGGGAGATTTGTCTGTTCTTCCTCATTCATTTATTCATTCATGCATATCAGTATGGACTCATAGATATTTATTTTGTACTTTGATCCAATATTGTTTTGTTGTTTAAATTATTCCATCTTTGGCCTTTGGGAGCTCTTTCAGTTGTCTCCTGTGTCTCTGTGACATCATCTTATCATCATTATTAGTATTAGTTAAGTGCTTTCTTACTTTCTGGCACTATAAGATGCTGCAGGCTCATCTTAAATATTTCTTTCCCTAGACCTAGAATCAGCTCTTTCTCAAAGAAGTGCTTGTTTCTTTTATTGGAGAACATATTAGGAATCAAGATTTGAGTACTCACGTGTTTGTCTTTACATTTAACATAGTTTTAACATAATGGATTGACTGAAATCAGACATATTTGAATATCTGATCCTTGATAATATTACATAAAATTCAATAACTGATTCAGACTGTAGCCATGTCCCCAGTGGTTCGTAAGAAAGACTGGGTTTACTTAGAGGTTGATCTAGATATTTATATTGCCTATTTAAGACTCAGTGTAAGACTTTGTTTATTTTGTTGTTTTGTCTTGGTTCTTTTTAAAAGTCCTTCAAACTTTTTACATTTGCTTCTAAGGAAACATATTGTCTAAGTTTATTTATTAAGTCTTTTGTATCTTCATAAAACTCATACTATTGTTTGACCTTAAGCCCTTTTTATTATTTTTTTTTCTTAAGCCCTTTTTAAAGTTATCACTTCTCAGAACTTGAGATGTATGTTTTTCCCCCTTTGAGAATGTTTGGACTCAGGGTGGTTTTTAATTGGGCAAGTTACCCAAACCTTTGGTACAGTTCCTCTCTTGAGTATGGCAATTTTTTTAAGCAGTCGTAGTTTAGGCTATATGCATTGTGTGCTAAGATTATATGCGACATATTAACGGATTTTATTTAAGTTAGCTTTTTAGAGAAACTGCCATAAAAAGGAAAGTTACTAGTTAAGCCCTTTTAGGGTATGGTGATGATTTGTCATAAGAGTCTTTGGAGATCTTGCTTACTCTTGAGAGTGGTAGGAGCAGAATTGGTAGCAACCTTCTTTCCTTTAATACTAGTCTCTCTCAGTTTTTCCCTCTCCTCTCAGGACTTTTTTCGTATTTTGTGATTAAATAGAATTTCTCTTTCTCTTCCCTTCCCCAGCCAATCACAATGGCAGAGCAGTTTGGAAGGCAATGAATGGGTAGGTGATTAAGAGCATAAGCTTTGAAATTGAGACCTAGGTTTGATTTTTGCTACTTGTTACTATCTATCTCATTTTGAGCAAATTCCTTAAATTTTCAAGTCTCCTTTTTCCTCATCTGTAATGAAGATAATGGTGTTTACCTTTGGGGTTTGTTGTGAAGATTAAATGCAATAATGCATGTGGAGCACTTACCACAGTCCTTGGAACATTGTAAGAGCTGAATAAACTTAATAACTAATCTACTTTCAGAGATGAACTGTTTGAAATGTTGGGGTGTTACATAGGCAAGAATATAGTATAAATAAAAGATTGTTTAGAATTGTATATCTTTAATTGGATGGTATGTCTTAACAGTTAACTAGAGATTATTAATCTTAGTTGGATGTTTTTAAAAAGTTAAAATGGATGATTATAGCATTTTGTATAATAATCGTAGTAAGTTTTGCATTTTATTTAACTTATTCAGATTTATTAAAGTATAGAGAATTTATAATCTAAAAGTATTGTATATTATTTGACTTTTGGGAAAAAATGAAATTTATTTAGTTTTAAGATGTAATCAGAGGGTATTTACTATTCTATGGATGCACATTTGTGAGTGTTCTAACTACACTGAAGTATTGGAAGATTATAAAAGATGGCTGTTAAGATGACGTTAATATAATTCACTTATCAGTAACTAAGTCAGCCATATTAATTTTATTAGTACGTAATAGCAATGCTTTTATAGTTTTACTGGCTTTAGTAGTCATGATTTATTATTAAATGCATTCTAGTAAATTCTCCCTTTAGAATATATTTTTGTGTGAGTACTATTATAAACTAAGTTCATTGATTGAGTATCTCATGCTTTCAGTTAAGAGCATTCAGTTCTTTGAATGTTCTTTGGTATACTAAGAAGTTGGTTATTAAAGAGTGCCTTAATTTTTTAAAGTCCTCATTCTCAGAGAGCAGCTCAATAAATTTAACCAGATTTCAGATTCCTATCTATTGGTACTTACCTACTTAAAATATACTGTCCTTGTTCTCTTAAGTTCTTTCAAATAGCTTATCACCTGGTAATTGTTAAGGATGTGAGTACAAAGAAAATTTCGTTTTGAGACTGCCTATCATGCAGTGTAGATACCCCATCAGTTCACAGATATTTATTAATTGCTTTCTTTGTTAAGCCCTAGAGGTACCTATAAGGTTGAGTAAGACTAGAGTTCTTGATCTGTCAAAAATATCACCATTTGGTCTACCATCCATCCAGAGTGACCCCAACTTTGCTATAAAGACTCTATTGGCAGTTTGAACATGTTAGTTCATGGTATTAGCTATTATTTTGTTTTTGTTTTATTTTGATGGGAGATATGTTAAAATTCTTACGTAGCTAAACATTGGAATCAGGTCGGCTTCATCCTCATGTCTCTTGATGGATTTCTTTGCTTTAAGCTATGATTTGCTTTTCTTGTTTCTTTTCCAGTTCCATTCTTCCCTCCTTAGTAAAGCTCATTTTTTTCTGAATATTTACTTGAATTAAATTTTCTTTTGATTTAGGCCATTTTTCATGAATTTCCTTCAGATACATTAATATTAGATATCTAATTTTTTTTTAATGGCCATTGTGGTTCAGTATATTTTGGCTATAAAAAGGCTATTTTAGCTTTTCTTGAACTTTTCTACTGACCTATGTGTTGGTTCCAAAGGGAGAGATCACATTTTATCCCTTCCTACATACCCTAAAGCATACAACAAAGTACCTTGTATTTGGCAGATCTTTAGTAAGTATTTGTTGAATAGATTCTCTGAATGGAGTAAACTTTTTTGAAATTCTTCTTTTTTTTGTAATGAACAATCCAAATGACCATAAACAGGTTAAAAAAATACCTTGCATAAATATTTTTGACTTTTGCTTAAGCTATTAAATTCCTTATAAAGTGGGTGGGTCATTGTTAAAAAGATGGCCATAGATAGGCTATAAGCTGAGCTCTGTTACTCTGGTAACTGAAAGTTTGAGCTTTTTATAGTAAATGGATTTCCTGGCCTAAGGAGTTTTAATGGGAATGTTTAAATAGCTAAGCTTTCATTGCCATTTTTTTCTCCTCTGCATTTGTTAAAATGGTAATACTGTCACTTTATTCAGCCTCCACATTAGCTGGTATTTATTTACCTGTGTTACCAATGTTCTTTCATTAATACATTTACTCCTTGTTCCCTCCCTCCCCTCCTCTTTCCCTCCTTTTCTTTGCCTTCTTTCGTCCTACCTTTCACATCAACAGCCTTGTTGTGACAAAGTTAATGAATTTCCTGGTCCAGGGAATTTGTAACCTAGCACAGTATTTCTCAAAATGTTTGGACCCTTGTGGTTCTTGCAAGATTAAAACTATTATTTCTGTCATAATAAGATACTATTTCCTTTTGCATTGTGTTGATGACTTGCTCTGATAGTACAGAAGCGACAGTGGGTAGGACTGCTGCTGCCTCAGTGCGAATCAGAGCTATGGCACCAAACTATACTAGTAATTATATTCTTCACCACCACAAACTCAGTTAAAAAAAAACAACAAAACAGGTTTTGCTCAATGTCCTTGATGAAGCACAGAAAATTGTTTTATTACATTTCTACCCTTACTGCTTTCCTCCATTATTCTGTTATGAATTGAGTACTATAAAGCCACGTGTTGTATCCTGAAATGTGATTGTTGACTGAAAGAGGAGCACTTGTTCAGTTTTACGAGCTGAACTAGCCTCTTTTTGCATGAAACATTTTTACTTCAAGAACAACTAACAAGCTGCCACTATACAGAATTGGGTATTTTATAGACATTTTCTTGAAAATGAAACAAGTAAGCATGCCACGTCAAGGAAAGTAAATGCCAACATTTGTTGCCAATGATAAAAATTTGAGCATTCAAGCAAAAATTAGGATTTTGGAAGAACATATCTAGCCCTGTGAGTTGGACAAAACTTTCCTGTTGTTAAAGACTTTCCTGATGAGATCAGTTGTGATGTTAACAAATGTGATTTTTTTTTTATTATTGTGTAATGAAATGTGTCAACATTTGGGAAATCTTCATAACTTAATGAAGCAATATTTTCCATATGACCCAAAGATGATGTTACAAAATTGTTTGTGTGTTAAAAGATCCTTTCAAGGTACAAGATAGACTAAAACATTTTAATGTTAACGGAGTTCATAAAAGTTCATTGATACAGTTTTATCTTTTACTGCAACTAAGTTTTGTTAGTGTGTCAAAGAAGGATGGTCACAGTTATTTGAATAGGCTATTCCCTTTTCAACTACATCTATCAAACTTGATTTTATTTGTAATATTTCAGCCAGAGTAACAAACCACAACAGATTGAAGGCAGAGGCAACTATGAGAATCCAGCTGCATTTTATTAGGCCAGTCATTAAAGAGTTTTTTAAAACACAGCCACTCTTCCAATGAAGTTATTTTTTTACAAGAAAGTTATGTATATTAACATGATGAATTTATTATGTTAAATGAATTAATGCTTGTTTTCAAAGTTGCTCAGCTTTAGTTTCTAACATGGTAAATATTGATAAATGACCCATATTTCAAAAAGGCTTTTGGAGTGCTTAGTAATTTTTTAAGAGTATGAAAGAGTCTTGAGATCAAAAAGTTTGAAATCCAGTCATCTAGTATAAGCATATAGGACAAATACTTGAAGGTTGTTTGAATATAATGATAATTTGAATATGGTAACTGAGAATGATATAAAATTCTTTGTGTTTAGGGAAGAGAGGGAATTTATCTCTTCCTGACAGGAAACCAAGAACACTTCATGAAGGAGGTAAGTATTAAACTATGTCTTGAAAGAGAATGTGTAGTTTTTCTGGAGATAGAGGGGGATGTAAAATGTAGGGAGAATCAAATGAATCCTGTTCTTTAAAAAAAAATTTTTTTTAATGTATCTATATAGATGACAGATACAGTATTACTTCTTCCTCATCTAGAATTGGTGAATTGATTTGTAGAGATTGACTGACCATTTTTAGAGAGTCAGCTTCTTTGTAATTATTTCTTCTTCATTGCCTGTCATTTCTCCATGCAAATCAGGCTTGGTAAACCTTTGGCTAAATGCAGAGAGTTAATGTTTCTGTTACATCTGTAATTACAAATATATAATGTGAACAATTGTGTTTATTGGCTCTATCCTAAACAGACTCTCACATTTATGAAAATGCCTATATGTTTGTCTACTGTGTACATTTATGTTCTTCTGTCTCCTCCCCCCTCACCCCTACCCTTCTTTTTCATTCTGGTTATATATTTCTTTCTAGTTCGCTTTTGACCTGGCTGACTTGTGCCTATAGTTGATTTTCTTGATTCCCCTCACTTTTTCTCATTTTTCTTGTTTTCTATTTTTTCATTATTGAACTAGAATAGATGAGTAAACTTACTCTTTATATAGTAAATGGGTTTTCTTTTCCTTTTTCTTGACATAAAAATCAGAGTAGTAATGTATTTTACATTTATATTCGCAGAAAAAAAAAATACTCATCAACTTCAGACCTTGAAATGTGTGTGTGTGTATTCATGCACACTTTTTTCTTTAGAACTAGAAGCTTGAGATTTTTTGAGGGAGTCCAATCAGGTTCCTTAATATTTTCTATATTAAGATCTCTTTTGAGGATTGAGGTACTGAAAATTAAATGTGATACTTGCATTCACTAAGAAAATATGTATACTTTGTTGATTAGAGTAGAAAGCTCTTTTTGTCTAGTAGTATCAAAATCTGTAGTCATTTACCTGATGAAAATGAAGAATCATGAAAAATGATACATATGAACATTATGCATATTATTTAAACTTAAAAATTTGCCAGTCTTTTGGTAGGTCAGAACCTTTTTTCCTGAGTATCACTGTCACTCTGCTAATTAAAGTTTTTCATCATATTTCTTTCATAAACCAATGTTTTGGAACAGCATGCATGCCCAATCTACCCCCTACCCTGTATTAGTCTTTTTTTGTTGGCTTGCCTGCTTCTAAGTCGACATTAACTTTGAGCAACTCATTTAAACCACAACCTTTTCTTTTTAATCATTTCATTTGATTTACATAGCACTTAACTACATTGTATATCACAGTGAGAAGTGCAACTGGCAAAATTAGCTTTGGAATAAATAGAGAATATACTTCAACTGGTTAAAGCAGAAGTGAGGAGGTGAAATTTAAGAGTGAACTACTTACTCATGAGCTAGTATTCTGTAGCATCAATATATTTTACAAAATAAATTGAGAGCATTTTAGTTATTGGGTTAAGTAAAGTTTTGTTGTGAGCATTTATTGTAACATTTTGAGTCTAAGCATGTTCCTAGACAGAAACTAAATTTAAATGCTCCAAGGAGTAAAAGAAAAAATGTGTCTTCTATTTCTCCCTTTCTGTTTTCCAAATGTTTAGTTGTGCTAGATTCCCAAAGAAGTTGTTTGGTTTAAGCACTTAGGGTCACAACAAACAAGAACGTGTTAGCAGGACAAATTTGATGAATGATGCAGAAAGGAAGAAACAAATACCAAAAAATTTTTGATTATGAGTGGTGGTGGTTAAGGAGAAGACGATGTAGAAATGTGAGTGTCTAGTGGGAATATAGAACAGAGTAAGTTTGTCCAACAGGTTTGAGAGTTATTTATTTGACATTTTCCCCTTGAGACTTGGACCTTTTATCTTTGAGCAACTCATTTGAGCAACTGAATTTTATAGTAATGGACATAATAAATGCATATAATTTTAGTTAATATGGAAACTAATGTTTCTCTGGAGTGACTTGACTAATGTGCTGTTTATTACAAAGATAGTTAAATTATAAAATTACTCTGGTAGCTTTCTCATCTTATAATTCTCCTTAGGCTCTATCATTTGAAGAATGATTTTGTACAGAATGTGAGAAAGATCAAGGAATATGGGGCTGCTTAGTTTTTATTATAACTTGGTTTTCAAGTGACAACACAATATATTAGTTTGCTGAATAAAATTAAGCTTATTTTTCTTTCTGCAGCGTATTAATTGTATTATAGTATGCCACAGCCACTTTGAATGCAATCCTCCTAGTCTTGGAACAGCAGCCAATTTCAGGAATTAAGAGAATTAGGTTACTTTGCCTAGTGGCACAAAACATACCCAAGGTATTAAATCATTGGCTTGTCTGGGGCACAAACAGAAATAAAGTTTAGAGATAAAAGTTGATTTGCATGCTGTTCACATTTATACAGCTTTAACAGGTATATTTTTCTGTTTCTGTCTGATTCATATAATCCTTTTTGAAACAGATTTTCAGTTGTAGTTATGTCTAGAGGTGTAGAACTTTAATAAAATTTTAGGATAAATACTAAATTTAGAATTCATCTACAATAACTTGATGCTGTTGTTGACTATGAAAATAGTTTAGTCTACCTTTAGAATATTTAAAATATTAAAATATGTGGTTACCTAACATGGCTGTTATTTAAAATTTTTGAATCACCTATTAACCTGTTATATCACTTAATATAAGAAACCAGTTTGGTAAAAGGAGAAATGATAGCTTCATTTGAATTTCAGTATTTCCAAAAAATGATGTTATTTTTATACTTGAAGCAGTTAGAATCAGGGATGAGGTGATAATATGAGAACCTTTTGATTTTGTTAATTTTGTTAGGGTAGAATTTAGCCAACTTTTATAACTGGTATTGTATCTCTATATAATTTTATAAGATTTGGGGGAAATTGTTTTTAACTTTTCACTCTTCAACTCTGAAGATCTTATAGAAATCTTTGCCTTTCTGTACCTGTAACTGTTGCTATTCCATCTAGAAGCTACAAGCATGTGGGACAATGTCTTTTTGGTTCTCTGAATCAAATCTCTGATCTCCACTCTGCTCTAAAATATCTTGAGAATAAGAAAGAATTGCTTTGGAATAACTAATCAGTCCTTAGGGGTCTCTGGCAAGTCTGCAAAGGAGTAAAGATAAAGAATGCAGTGATTAATTAGAAATAGCCTATTTATAATGTGGATCAGGCGTGACACAAATCCTCAAAAAATTTAAACATATTTCTTCCAAATTAGAATTTCAGGGAGTTCCCTTAAACGTTAAACACGAAGGCCTTCTGTATTCAGAGTGCCGCTGTTACACTTTGCTTTGCCCCTTAGTGGTTGCCAGACCTCCACTCTTATTGCAGTGTTTGAAATGACTACTTAAAGAATGTTGCAGCTGGAAGGACCTAAAAGGTAAGAATTTCCCAAATCCTGTTTTATGCCAGAATTTAAGAATATGCCCCCAGGTTCTACCCCATACCTATTGAATTAGAAGCTATGTGGGTGATACCCAGGATTCTGTATTTTAACAAGTTCCCCATTGTTGGGCTGGCACAGATAGATTGGTAATCACTGCTTCAAGGCCAGTGCTCTCATTTTCTAGATGAAAAATCTCAGGCTCTGAGGAGATAAGTGACATGTCAATCTATATTCAGTTTGGTGCTCTTCTCTGCATTGCAGCCATAAAATGCACAGTCATTTGAGGTCAAATCATGACAGCTACAGAAATCCTTTAGTTGGTAGACCATACTCAAATGCCTCTTAAGACCTAGCACTTCTTCATGTGACGCTTCAAGATCCTATCATGGCAGACAACATTTCTTTTGCTATGGAAAGTGGACATCAAATCTTTGGCAGGAGAATGATCCAAGGATCTTGTCCTTCATATTAGTATACTAGAATGAGCACAGTTAGATACTTCGGAAAGTTGTGGAGATGTTTCAAGAAAAAAATATCTCTTAATTAAAACCCACGAATGAAGTGTCCTTAAGATGACTTAGCAAAGCGATACTTTTGTTCAGAAAAAAACAAAATTTTGTTGAGGTATAATTGACATACTTCAAACATTTAAAATACACAATTGAATACATTTTGTTATATGTGTAAACACAAGAAGCCAACATCATTCAAGATAGCAAACATATCCAAAACCTTCAGAAGTTTCCTCCTGTTCCTTTGTAATTCCTTGTCTCTTGCCTCTCTATGCCTTTCTTCACCCCCAAGGAACTACAGCTTTCTGTAATGGTAGATTAGTTTTGTATTTTCTAAAATTTTTTATGTGTGGAATTATAGAGTAGGAACTCATTTTTTTGGAGTGGCAGGGTTGGCTTGTTTTGATCAGCATAATTATTTTGATATTCATCCATAATGTTGCAGGTCTCGATACTCATTTATTATTGCTTTGTGTCTGTTGTATGGATATACCATAGTTTATCCATTCCTCTGTTGATGGACATTTGAATTGCTTCTAGTTTTATTACCAAAAAAAAAAACTAAGAACATTTGTGTGAAAACCTTTATATAGACATATGCTGTTATCTTGAGTAAATACCTAGGAGTGGATTGGCTGAATCATGTGGGTAGGTATATTGATCTTGACTCATAACTTTACTAAAAACTACTTAATAGTTTGAGAAGTTTTGGGCTATTTTCTGTGTTGTTGAACATGTCATCTGTGAATACAATTAGACTTTTGTTTCCAGTTTGGATGACTTTTATTTTTCTTGCCTTATTGCCCTGAATTAGGGGGTCCAGTACAATGCTGAGGAGAAGTGGTCAGAGTGAACATCATTGTCTTGTTCCTGATTTTGAGGAGACGCTGTAGTCTTTAACCATTATGTATAACGTTAATTGTAGGTTTTTTTGTAGATACCTTTTATTGATTTGAGGAAGCTTCCTTCTATAGTTTACTGAGCATTTCTAAAAGGGATGGATATTGAATTTTATGAAATGCTTTTTATATGTTATATTGAAATCATGGAATTTTTGTTAATATGAATTACATTAATTGATTTTCTGGAGTAGTAAAGCAGCCTGTATTTCTGGATTAAGCCATACTTAGTCCTGATATATTAAATCAATCTGCTAATGTTTAGAATTTTTGCATATATATTAATGAAGGATATTTGTAGTTTTCTTTGGTTTTGGTTTGAGAAATACTGACCTCATAGAATGAGCTAGGAAATATTCTGTTTTCTGAAAGAGTTTGTGTAGGATTGGTATAATTTCTTTCTTAAATATTTGGTAGAATTAACTAATGAAACCATCTGGGTCTTGAGTTTTGTCTTTGGGAAGTTTTTTAAACTACAAATTCTTCAGGAGACCTAGAGTTACTTGTGCCTAGTCACTCAGTCGTGTCTGACTCTGCGACCCCATGGACTGTAGCCCACAAGACACCTCTGTCCATGGGGATTCTCCAGGAAAGAATACTGGAGTGGGTTGTCATGTCCTCCTCCAGGGGGTCTTCCCAACCCAGGGATCGAGCCCAGTTCTCCCACATTGCAGGCAGATTCTTTACTGTCTGAACCACCAGGGAAGATACACTTACTTAGGTTAGTTCTGCAGTAAGTTTTAGTGGTTCATGTTTTTCAAGGATTTTAAAAAATTTCATCTGAGTTGTTGAATTTATTGGCCCTGTGTTGATCATTTTATTTCCTGATTATAATATGTTTAGAAGAATGATGCACTCTAGTGATATGACTTTTCTCTTTTTTTTCCCGTTGATTTGTCTAGATTGCGATTAGTCAATTTTGTTGATTTTCTCAAAGAAGTTACTTTTGATTTCTAGTTTTTTGTTTTTAGCTTTGATCTTTTTTCTCTTTACGGTGGATGTTATTTGCTCTTATTTTTGTAGTTTCTTAGGTGAACACTAAGGTTATTGATGTGAGACCATTTCTTTCGTGGTATACATTTCCTCCTAAATACTATTTTAGCAGCATTCTACAAATTTTAATATGTTGTGTCTTCATTTGCTCTCTGTTCAAAATATGTTCTGATATCTTTTGTGATTTCTTCTTTCATCCACAGGTTATTCCGAAGTCTGTTATTTAGTTTCCTTATATATTTTTGGATTCTTCAGAGAGCTGGTATTAATTTTTTATTTAGCTTGTATACTAAATATCAGTATACATACTTTGTATGACTTGAGTCCTTTTAAATTTATAAAACTTATATTACAGCCTGGAATATCTCTCATGGTAAATGATCTAAAAAAGAATGCCATTTAGGTCAAAATTGGGAAGATTTCAGCAATTAATCAGTGTTTTTTTCCTGTCTTCCCACTTTGGGTATTTCAGTTATATGTGTGTTAGCTTACTTGAAATTATCTCATAGCTCACTGCTGCTATTTTCATTATTTTTAAATCTTATTAATTCTTTTTTTCTCTACGTGTTTTATTTTAGATAGTTCTTACTGCTGTGTCTTTAGGTTCACTAATTTTTTTCTTCTGCAGTGTCTAATTTGCCAGTAATTCTACCCAATCTAGTATTTTTAATCTGAGACACTATAGTTTTCATTTGTATTCTTTTAAAATATCATCCACGTCTATACTTAATTTTTGTACATGAGGAATGCAATTGTTACAAGTGTTTTAATGTTTTTGTCTCCTAATTTTAACATCTGGGTTAAACCTAGGTTGGTACATTGATTTTTCTCTTCACTGTGAATCATATTTTCCTGCTTTTTTGTATGCCTTTCAGTCTTTGATTAGATGCCAGACACTATTTGGGGCTGATTACTTTTATATTTCTATAAATATTCTTGACCTTTCTTCTGAGATGCAGTTAAATTACTTTGTAATTATTTGATCCTTTTGGGTCTTGCTTTTAAGACTGTTAGGGGGGAACAGGACAGTATTTAGTCTCAGGCTAATTATGTCCCACTGCTGAGGCAAGACCCTTTTGGGTGCTCTCCAGAGCATCCAATGAATTATAAGATTTTGCATTCTCACTGGTGAAAACAGGTACTATTCTCATCCCCCTGTGGGTGTGTGGTACTAATCTGTCTGATCTTTTATATGATTCTTTGCCTAGACTCAGATAGTTTTCATACACACATGCTGAATACTCTATTAAATACTTAGTGGGGGTCCTGTGGAGATCTGTGTGATTGTTTCTCTCCCCTTTATTACTGTATCTTTTGAACCTAACCTGCCTTGGTCTTCTAAGTTCTTGGCTTTTCTCTTAAACTCTTAGTATTTTTCAGGGTTTTCCTAGGTTCCCATTCCCTGTCCTGTGGCTTGGAAACTCTCTCAAGTCAATAAGCTACAGTAATGGTAGGGCTTACCTACCTGTCTCTCAGTGATTTTATTGTCCTTTATTGCCTGATATCCAGTGTCTTATTAAACACCATTGTTTCATATGTTTTGTCTGCTTATAAAATTTGTTTTGGTGGCTTCAGGTGGGCTGGCAAATCAGATCCTTACTACTTTGTCTTAGTTTGAGGAAAAGGTTTGGTACTTACTCTTGATTTGTATATGATTTCTTGAGGTTTGACTTTGTGCTATAGAGCACAATTGAGCATTTCATCTGTTTCCCTAATGGTTTATATATTTGGATGCCAGAAAGCTTAGTTCTAAATCTGCTTATTGGGAGAATGGCAGTTCACTTTACGTTTGCTCTCTCCTTGTATTTTTGGCATATTCTGCTGCTGCTGCTAAGTCGTGTCAGTCGTGTCTGACTCTGTGCGACCCCATAGACGGCAGCCCAACAGGCTCTTCTGTCTCTGGGGTTCTCCAGGCAAGAATACTGGAGTTGGTTGCCATTTCCTTCTCCAATGCGTGAAAGTGAAGTCGCTCAGTCATGTCTGACTCTCAGCGACCCCATGGACTGTAGCCTACCAGGCTCCTCCGTCCATGGGATTCTGCAGGCAAGAGTACTGGAGTGGGTTGCCATTGCCTTCTCTTTGGCATATTCTAGCATATTCATTATTCCTAATGCCTGGTAATATGAATTACATAAAGTACTGAATATGGATTTATAGACTTAATAAATTAACTTTTAAAAGGCCAGGACCCTTCCTGTATCCTGAGACATCATTCTAATTCTGTGTAGTTTATGTAGCAGTTCTTTGAACTGTTGAAAGATTTTCTAACAAGTTCCTGTTATTGTTGCTGTGTTAAGCAATAATTTTGGTCTTGATGGTCAATGAACTGGAAAGCCTAACTGTAAGTTCCGCTCTTTATCAGGAAACAAAATACAAAGGTTATATAGTCAGGACCCTGCCTATAGTAGACTTTAAATATCTTGTTCTACTAGTATTATATCATCTTTCTTTTTTTTTTGAGATTTGATATCAGCTCAGGGAAACTATTCCATTGATGCCAGGAAGGCAGTTATTTGTTGACTAAAATTCTGTTACTCTGGAATAAGTTCTTTCTGAAAAGACACAAATATTTTGTTATGAGAATGGAGCCTGTTATTTCACTAGAGACCTACCTGCTAGGGGTGAGTTGTCATCCTGAGAAATGCTTGGAAGACTTAAGAGATTGTTACCTGTTTTGCAAGCCAGATGTCTGCCAGTTCGTCTGACCCTAGATTGAGCTCCAGTGGGAATTTCACTTATGGTTGCTTGATCTTGACTCTAATTCCCCTGGTAATCCAGCATTGTTGGTTTTGTAATTAAAAGTCTTCAGAAAGTCTTTAAGATATATTTGCTTTCTTAAAATCATTGCATAGTGTTTTCTGTAATGTGGGGTTATTGTTTCCAAAGAATGTTTTTTATTGTATATATGTACTACCATTCCTTTAGATACAAAGTAGACTATAAAGAAAATTTCTAAATTCTGGATCTCATTTCTCATTAAATTATTGCTATATTCTTTTGAAAAAATTTTGAGGCAATGGAGTATGGAGCAAAAGTCACTGGGGCCCTGATGCTGTCAGTTTGTCTTATTCTGCCTTCTTGGTGCCTTGTTAAGTTTACCTTTCTTGCCAAGTTTAGTGAATTTATTAGTGGTAGCAATTTCTCCTTTGGTGTTCCTGTGTCAGTCTAGTATGTAAATTTGTAACATTGAGCAATTGGTAAATTAAGAAATTTAATGTGTCTGTGAACCATTTGAAAAAGGCCACAAATTAAGAACTCTTGTTCAAATTACATTAAATGTGTCAGTGTCTTTGCCAGTTCTGTTTGGTTAGGATTTCTTTTTGCCCAAAGTGAGAAGTTTAATCTGGCCAATCACTTTTGCAAAGAGCCAGGTATGTCTTTTCCACCAGTTGTCTTATAAATGTGTCTTTGATAGAGGTATTGCTGCTAAGCCTTAAAAAACATTAATGCTGAGGTACCTACCACATTTTTTTCTCAAGCGAAAATAAAAACATATTTGAGAGGAAGAAGGGATACTTAATTCTAAAATTTAGGAATGTAAGTGTTATCCAGTGTGTCTTACAAGTTTGATTTTTTGTTTTATGGAGTGAGATGTTTATTAAAAATGAATTTTTTAAATTACAGAATCTCAAGAATGAAAAAAATTTTAGAAATTTTCTAATGCTACTTAATTATATTAAAAGTAGATTTGCTATTATTGCTATGGTTATTTAGGAAACAATCCTTATTTTTAATGTACTTTTTTGATGGCTCAGCATTAAAGAATCTTCCTACAATGCAGAGACACAGGAGACATGGGTTTGGTCCCTGGGCTGGGAAGATCCCCTGGAGGAGGCAAATGGCGACCAACTCCAGTATTCTTGCCTGAAAAATCCCATGGACAGAAGAGCCTAGCAGGCTACAGTCCGTGGGATCACAAAAAGATAAAACTGAGCAGCTAAGCACATGTATGCTAAAATAGTTTGAAATGGAGTGAAGGTACATTTTTGGTACTGGTGAGAATTAGGTGGTAGAATGCCAACTCAGACATTTTTATTGCCACTGAACTGTTAGCATATTTGTAAATATTGCATTTAAGTGTTGTGAATTTCTATAATACACAAAGTTAGTACAGGTTAATTAAAATCTTTATTTGGCATCTTCTTGAGAGACTTCTTCTTTGGGGACTCTCTTTTCCTGCTGATGTTGCCTCAACCAGAGATCTGGAGTTCTACAGACTAGTCACTAATAAGTTCTAAATGTATTAACTTATACTGGTTTAAGAGGTTACCTTTTTCAATGTAATTTATATTTGATTCATAGCAATGAGTTTTTTCAGGTGGAAAAAATTATTTTTGGGTAGATATATTACTGCTGCTGCTGCTGCTGCTGCTGCTAAGTCACTTCAGTCGTGTCCGACTCTGTGTGACCCCACAGACGGAAGCCCACCAGGCTCCCCTGTCCCTGGGATTCTCCAGGCAAGAACACTGGAGTGGGTTGCCATTTCCTTCTCCAATGTGTGAAAGTGGAAAGTGAAAAGTGAAAGCGAAGTCGCTCAGTCGTGTCTGACCCTTAGCGACCCCTAGTATCTCTTAAATCATACTGATAAATTATCATTTACTCTGTGGATGATGCTGACCTGGTCAATTACCAGCTTCATTAAATAAAAGACATTTGTATATTCAGTTGTTTAATGATATATGATAGCTGTGTTTTATAAGCCTCATGTCTTTTAAAGTTAAAACATGCCTTTCTATATCTATCAGATTATCAGTTTAAGAACAAGATGAAGATTAGAGGCAATGTATGGGCTTCCCTGGTGGCTTAGTTGGTAAAGAATCTGCCTGCAATGTGGGAGACCCAGGTTTGATCCCTGGGCCAGGGAAGATCCCATGGAGAAGGGAATGGCAACCCACTTCAATATTCTTGCCCGGAGAATTCCATAGACAGGAGGAGCCTGGTGGGCTACAGTCCATGGGGTTGCAAAGACTCAGATCTGACTGAGCAACTAACACCTTCCCTTTCACTTCATATAGTAAATGCGATTGTGTGCTTGTTACTTTTACTCATTTGTTTTTTCCTTCTTTTTTTAAAAAAATTTTAATTGAAGGATAATTGCTTTACCGAATTGTTTTTTTCCTTCTTATCCCCACTGTTTCAAGTATCATCTGCCAGTGACTCCAAAATCTTGAGTTACAGTCATACCCTCCAATCATTCCTTTACGATTTCCCTATTTGACTGTCTTAGAGTCATCACAGGAGAAGGCAATGGCAAGCCACTCCAGTACTATTGCCTAGAAAATCCCATGGATGGAGGAGCCTGGTAGGCTGCAGTCCGTGGGGTCGCTGGGGGTCGGACACGACTGAGCGACTTCACTTTGACTTTTCACTTTCACACATTGGAGAAGGAGATGGCAGCCCACTTCAGTGTTCTTGCCTGGAGAATCCCAGGGACGGGGGAGCCTAGTGGGCTTCCGTCTATGGGGTCACACAGAGTCGGACACGACTGAAGTGACTTAGCAGCAGTAGCAGCAGCAGAGTCATCACAAACTCAGCTCAACTCATCTCTATTTTTAAACTGATCTTATAGTGTCTTAAATGTGTCAGTGGTATCATCATTCCTTAGTCACCCAGGAAAACCATTAACTGTTGAAATACACATTCATGACAGTGTTTTAATAGCATTTGTTTATATTTATTAGTTCAGTAAACATTTATTAAACTCCCACTCATATGCAAGGAACTGGAGCTACACAGATGAAGATTTCATCTGTTCTCTCTAGGAATTTGTAGTCACATTGGGTAGAGACAAGTGAAAAATTGTGCAACAGATTGCTAAGCACAGTGGTTAAGCACAGCCTGCATAGGATGCTATGGGGACAAAGAGGGGGCACCTTCCTAAGGATGCAGCTCAGGGAGGGAAGGAGGGGAGCTTGAGTGACATTTTGGAAGCCCACAAAACAGCAAAACAATACATTTGGGAGAAATGTTGAAAGGCATGACTTTTTAGGAAATTGGCATTATCTGAGGCTTTTGGAGAAGGCAATGGCAAGCCACTCCAGTACTCTTGCCTAGAAAATCCCATGGACGGAGGAGCCTGGTAGGCTGCAGTCCATGGGGTCGCTACGAGTCAGACATGAGTGAGCGATTTCACTTTCACACATTGGAGAAGGAAATGGCAACCCACTCCAGTGTTCTTGCCTGGAGAATCCCAGGGACGGGGGAGCCTGGTGGGCTGCCGTCTATTGGGTCACACAGAGTCGGACACGACTGAAGTGACTTAGCAGCAGCAGCAGCAGAGTTTAAGAAAAAAAAACTGCTGTTGCCCAGGAATTCTGATTAACTAGGACCTGGGCAGCAGCATAGAAAAAGCTCCAACATGTTTGAGTCTAATGGTTAGTTCAAATTGAGAACCTCTGTTTTTGACCAACTTTAAAATCAGAGTCAAGTAAGAAATATGTACAGACTTGAAGGAATCACTGTAATGATTCAAAGACTAATCTTTGTGCAGCATGAGAAGCACTAAGTCTTAGTTGAGACACACAAATCTTCCATCTTATGTTGTGGCGTGACAGGTTATGGACATGTCAGTCCAAATCCATTACTCCTAATGGAAAGGTAAAACTGAAAGAAGGAAGGAGGGAAAAAATAGAAAAGGAAGAAAGGAAAGCGAATAATGGTGGCATGTGAGCCTCTGTAACAGTCAGCTGTCCGATCGTCTGTTGTTTGGATATGTGGAAGCCGAATGCATGGATACAGAGGGCTGACTGTACTATGTTATTTTATATAAGGGACTTGAGTATCCATGGATTTTGATATCCTTCGAGGATCCTGGAACCAATCTCCTGTGGATAGGAGGGCCAGCTGTATTTCAAAGGTTATGAGGATGAAACTAAATTATAAGTAAGATGTAACTTGGTATGTGATGTTGAAATAATTCACAGTAAATGTTATAAGTTCAGCTGTTGTAGCAACAGTATTTGAATTTACAAATATAAGCATAGAAGTAAATTTTAGGTTTCAGTGGATAGAAACACCTGAGATAGACATTAGATTTTTTTTGGATGTTAGCATTTCAGTTGTATGGGGAACTACGACTGCCTAAACTGGACTGGAGGTGGGTGAAACTTGAGCCTATTATACAGAGTGAAGTAAACCAGAAAAAGAAACACCAATACAGTATATTAATGCATATATATGGAGTTTAGAAAGATGGTAGCAATAACCCTATATACGATACAGCAAAAGAGACACAGATGTATAGAACAGTCTTTTGGAGAGGGCGAGAGTGGGATGATTTGGGAGAATAGCATTGAAAAATGTATATTATCATATGTAAAATGAATTGTCAGTCCAGGTTCAATGCATGAGACAGGGTGCTCAGGGCTGGTGCACTGGGATGACCCAGAGGGATGGGATGGGGAGGGAGGTGGGAGGGAGTTCAGGATGGGAAACACATGTACACCCATGGCGGATTCATGTCAATGTATGGCAAAACCACTTCAATATTGTAAAGTAATTAGCCTCCAATTAAATAAATTTATATTAAAAAAAAACTGAACTGGGCTTAAGTAGGGTGAATTGGCAATATTTTTAAATGTGGTGTTTTTGTTGTATGTAAATTTAATGATCTTTACTGAGTGATGTCATAGTCATTTTACAAAGCAATGTAATGTTGCTTGTTTTATATACTTCTTGATAAAGTGTTTTATTTCCCCTTCTTGTGTTTGACCACATAATATCAAGGGTATGCCTGTCGTTGATTTTTTTGCCTTTTACTGTAATGTAATGTTTGATTTTTTTCCCTTAGTCTGGGATGTATCTTGATTTTCAAAATAACCAGCCATGCTATTTACATGAAACATATGCATACCCATGTAAATCTTCATTGATTCCCTGAGAGGAGCTGTGCTTTTTCCTTTTTCTTTTTAAAAATGTATTTTTTTATTTATTTTGTTGACAGCCTTAATAATGTTTTCATAAAATATGATGGATTTATAAGTCTGTTTAACATGCCTTTCCCTTTTTGTCTTAGCGCTTTGCTTCTAAGTTGCAGATGCAGTGGCTGAACAATACGCTGTGTGGTGTGACAGGTAAATTTCCCAATTTACCTGCCGTAATAGTGTGATGTGTAATGCCATTCAATCATCTCTGAATTTTACTTGCCTGATTAGTTGAGTGAAGCAGATTTTCAATTTAAATGTAACTTCATCTGCTTGATTAAAAATGTAACAGAACATTATCTGCTGCAAATAAATTTCAGTGGAAGAGATGATTTTCCCTGTTTAAAAATAACATCTGTTTATATTGGCTGGAAGCAGACGATTAATACTTCTCTAATTTCGAGGTTTACCAGTCCAGCTCACCTGTCTCTTTGCATGGATAGTTGAAATTGATGGCTGTCGAGTATAAACATTTACCTGTTGATGTTTAGTTGATGGATTTCTTTTTTAAGGATAATACAGAATCCCATCATTGGGCATTCATTTATTTGCTGCTCATCAAGATGATTGACAGCTTTGCCAACAACATGGAAAAAGGATCTTCCTTCATGATGCATACGAGAAAAATTTTACCCCTCAGTGATGAGTGCCCTACAGAAAAACAGATTCTTGTGAATTCTTCTTCATAGTTAGTATTTATTTGAATTCTGAGTTTGGAGTCCCTGAGTATAATTTAAGTCAAGTGTGTAGTAAATGAGGGTGGGTAGTACTCTCCTGCTGGCATCTTTCATCAAGTGATTATATGTGTAGGCCAAACAGACAAGAAGGGAGAAAGATAGGAAAAATCAGAATGGTTATTTTTTCTCAGTGCTTAGCATAATGTTAGGCATGTAGTAGACCACTCAGTAAATATTTATTGGCTTTGAATTAAGTGTTAGGCCCATGGTATATTCTACACATGAAACAAACTGGACTTAATTGGTTTAAATATGTAGTTAAAAGTTACAGCAAAAAGAAATTATAGAATGCTAGTTTGTCTCTTGCTCATTTTTTAAATGAAACTTCCCTATGGGCGCTTATTAGAAGTAGATTTTCAAATGCACACTTCTATAAATATACTCTAAAATTTTACTAAGTAAAATTCATTAAAAAATATTTATTTGGCTCTGTTTGGGTCTTAATTTGGGCACATGGGGTCTTAGTTTCCAGACCAGGGATCAGACTCACATCCTCTGCATTGAAAGATGAACTCCTAACCACTGGACCACCATGGAAGTCCCAAGTAAAATTCATTTTAAAAAATAGGTATATAAAAAAATTCTAACACCTAGTAAAACAGCAGTACAATTCAATGATTTTTAGTATATTTAGCATAGAGTAAAAACAGTATTTTTAAGAAACTGATATAGTTCCATAATCTCAAAAAAGATTTTTTTTAATGCTTTGAATTTATTTTGATAGAGTATTCTGAACCCGTCACTTACTTGTAGAGAAATAATTTGTGTTGTTTTGATACCATTTTTGTTGTCTTTGTCATAAAGCAAATAAAAATATTATTGGCATAAAAGTTACTGAATTGATATATTGGAAACTGTTTTCAGTTATAATATTAGGGGTTCTTGGCCACATTATATATAATAAACATTCTATAATTTATATTTTCAAATAGATATTGAGATTTATATAAAAATATTTTAAATCAGATAATCAAGACAGTTAATCAGTCTTTGCTTCCAAACAAATGGGGTAAATTTTAACCTTCAGTCAGTTTTTCAACATCTTAGATGATTTGGTTGTTTTATTTGCAAAAAGTAAATATTCGGAGGTTGAATCTTTTTAAATTCATCAGAATAATTCTGGATATTAGTAGAAGTTTTTGCCACAGTGCTTTAGGAGAACAGCTAAAAGTGTAAAAATGTAGATAGTTAAGAAGCATATATATTTGGTATATTCTTAAATTTGTAATTTTATCATTGTAACAAATTAATCTTACTTAAATATTTAAGTGAAATGTGAGACATGTAGGTTTCTTTAAAAAAGCTAGATAAAGTCAAAATAAGAAATTTAGAATATTTTATGCTGTAGCTTTCTTTGTACTTCCTATCTATTTACAAAAGGTAGATGAGGTTTTCTGTATTTCACTTGATTGGATGATATTTAATGAAAAAGAATAAACTCAGAAGAGCAGAATCTATCTAAAGAAGAATCTACTGTTACTTGAAATTGTATCAAGGTCTTTAGAGTCTTCAAAGACTTGTGCTGTAGTACCTTTGTGATTTGTTTTAAACTTTGAAACTTTGTCATGCAGCTGTATCTTAAAATGGGGTGAAATAATAACATTTCATAGCAGCTTTTTTTCATAATAACCAAAACATGGAAATAATGCAAATGTCCATCAGTTGATGAATGGATACATTGCAGTATATTCTTAGACTGGAATGTTATTCAGCCATAAAAAGGCATGAAATACTGAGGAATACTACAGCATGCATAAACCTTTAAAACATGCTGAGTACAAGAAGCTAGACATAGAAGGCTATCTATTCTATGATTTTGTTTATGAAATGTCCAAAATAGGCCAATTAATAGAGATAGAAAGCAGGTTAATAGTTGCCAGGGGTTGGGAGGAGATGGGGGTGGGGAGTGACTTTAATGGATATGGTATTTATGGAAGATGTTTGGAATTAAGTCAAGGTTGAACACCTTTGTGATTGTATTAAAACACAAAATTTTGTACCCTGAAAGGGTGATTTTTGCAGTGTGTGACTTATATCTCAGTTTTTAAAAAGGTGTATGGAAATATATAAATTTCTGGTATATAGAGAAATTATTACCAGAAGAACTTTGTCGTTATTCATATTTTTTTTCATAGGTAAGTTCTTAATCTGATGCTGAGAAGAATAAGAAGTAGAAGTTTGAGGCTGGCCTTTTTTTGAGATTTAAAAAATATTGTAAGATTGTAATTATTCTTTTATAAAACCTTAAGCATAATTTTAATTTTTATTAATCATGAAAGTATACTTTAACTATAAGCTGTACTTTGTATTAGTATTATTTTTACTTACATGCTTTTACATATTATTTAAAGATCCATAGTTAGGTTATACAAATTTAAAGGATGAACATAAGACAGGCGTGTGGAACACTGGCTTTCTTGAAATTGTGCTATCATTTTTTGGGGTTTTAGTGTACTTGTTTCAATTTGAGAGATTGACAGCCTTTAAGGTATACTGTAGACAGTATGTTAAATTGTAGAAACATGCTGTTGGAAATATTTAGGAAAATAAGAGCAACTTTATATTCAGATCACTGTAGATATTTGTGAAACACAAATATATTTTCATAATACATTAGGTTGATTTAAAATGTTTCTTAGCAATTTTGCATTAAGAATCTTGTAAACCACTATTAGCTTTGTAAAATGTTCATATTGCCAAAATTAGGGATTTTAAAAATTTATTAAATTATAGTACCATGTGTACCTTTGAAATTGTGAGAACATTCCTTTTGTGACTCAGAGGAGAGAGACTAGATACTTGAATATAAAATATTAGTTTAGTTTTCGAAATCAATCCACTGTAAAATATAGGTTGTCTTAGAGGTCAGTCATACTGAATTGTCTCCTTTATTATTTGAAACATGGTTTGTTTTCAACATGCTGCAGAAGTCCTTTACCTTCAGTTATATTTTAGAGCTGCTGAGTACATTGCTGGGTTGACTCTAGCTGTTTAGCCCTTGGGTCCCATTGGCATTCTTTTTTTTTTAAATTGAAGTATAGTTGATTTATGATGATGCTCCAATCTCTGCTGTACAGCAAACTGACTCAGTTATATACATATATACTTTCCTTCTTTAAAATATTCTTTTCCGTTATGGTTTATCCCAGGAGATTGTATATAGTTCCCTGTACTTTACAGTAGGGCCTTGTTGTTTATCCATTCTAAATATAATAGTTTGCATCTACCAATCCCAAATTCCCAGTCTGTCCCTCTCCCTACCCCTGTCCCCTTGGTAACCACCAGTGTGATCTCTGTGCCTGTGAATCTGTTTCTGTTTTGTCCTCTGGCATTCTTAGAGACTTAATTTAGTAGCTCGCTCTTTTATATTCAGTTGAATCATTAAAAATTGGTATACATTCAAAGTGTGTTGGTCTACAAAAATAGCTTTGTATGGTTCAACTCAACATCCATTTTTGTTTCAGATTACTAGGCAAGTATGAGTACAATTTCAATATTAATAATAAATATTTATTGTAATTTTCTGAGCACTTTACATGTATTCATTTCATCCTCACAACATCCCAGTGAGTTAGTGCTTGTATCATTTCATTTATAGTTGAGGAGATAGGTGGTATAAAGAGGTAAAGTAATGTCCCTAAGTAAGTGTGAGTCTCAGGATTTCAACCCAAGCAGTCTTAACGACAATGCTGTGTTGCCTTCTACTCTTAACACTTCCCCCACCCTCCACTTCACCCTTTGGCAGTTTTGTAAACTCAAGCCTAGTTTGTTCTCTTGCCTTGAGCCTCTCTTCTTTCCCTACCCAGTGTTAGTTAGATACTGGACTTTTATGTTATTCCAGATGTGTTTTATAACTGTAGGAATAGACATTCAAAGGAGTCTTTTAGCAGAGTTCATTATAATTGTATTGTGCTTGTTATTTTGTAAATTTCAGAAGCCTTCTGTCTTCATATCAGTTCAGCTAACATTTGTTGAGTGCTTTTGTGTCAGATCTTATTATGTGGCAACTTAATATGTGTAATAATGTTGTTAACTGAATTGATAAATCTAGGAATCAACTTAGTCTATGACATCTACAGATTCAGACAGTGTTTTGGATCACTGGTAAGTTGTTTCCTGTTTTATTCAGTCCTTAATGGCAGTTTTCCAGATTCCCATTATTGACTTCCATCAATGGAACAAACGTTTAAAAAAAATATGCCAGAGCTGGGAGAGCAAGAAGCGTTCCATTTTTTACTGATAGGGCTTGGCAGGATTTTGTTTCTGCTCTCCTGGTCACGTACTCATCCTGAATCCCCTGACATCTCTTTCTGGAATTCTTTCCTTTTGTAGTTGGGATTAGAAGGGAAATAGTATCAATACTCTTACCAGAGCAGTTCAGTTCATTTCACTCACTGAGTCGTGTCCACCTCTTTGCAACCCCATGGACTGCAGCGTGCCAGGCTTCTCTGTCCATCATCAGGTCCTGAAGCTTGCTCAAACTCATGTCCATCGAGTCAGTGATGCCATCCAACCATCTCCTTCTGTCATCCCCTTCTCCTCCTGCTTTCAGTCTTTCCCATCATCAGGGTCTTTTCCAGTGAGTCAGTTCTTTGCATCAGGTGGCCAAAGTATTGGAGCTTCAGCTTCAGCATCAGTCCTTCCAATTCAGGACAGATTTCCTTTAGCACTGACTGGTTTGATCTCCTTGCAGTCAAAGGGACTCTCAAGAGTCTTCAGCACCACAGTTCAAAAGCATCAGTTCTTCGGTGCTCAGCGTTTTTTATGGTCCAACTCTCACATCCATACATGACTACTGGAAAAACCATCCTATATGGACTTTTGTTGGTGATGGACTATATGGACTTTTATTTGTAATGTCTCTGCCTTTTAATATGCTGTCTAGATTTGTCATAGCTTTTCTTCCAAGGAGCAGGCGTCTTTTAATTTCATGGCTGCAGTCACCATCACCGGGGCAGTTAGATTTAACATAATATTTAAATCACCATGATATATCCAGACTTATTTAAAATTTTATAGTCCATTACAGCGGTTTATGTATCTGAATTGCTAAAGGGGTAATTTGTAAATACTGCATTTACAAACATCTGATTCTTGGGCTGATAACTATCTGGGGTTGTTTTCTGGGTTTCTTACATTAAATGGAATGACCTTGGACAGTAGACCTATTGGGCCTAGGGAAACTGAAAGTCTACCTTAACGAAATAAACTAAAGCCTAAGGGTTCATTTCAAAATAGGAAAAACTGAGGCCATGTTGAGCAGCTTTTTATGAATGAAATTATTCTTTATTGAATTGCTATAAACATGACTTATTTGCATGTAAAACTATCAGGTCCACTGTTAGACTATCAGTAGTTACTAATATCCATTACAATAGTAGTGGATGGGGAGGGTTGTTCTTAACGCCAATTTTGGTGTTCTAGAGCTTAAGGAAGCAGCCATCTTATATTTAAGTTATTGTTGATTTTACTATTGTTTGCTGTTGCTGTGCGTGTGTGCTAAGTCACCTCAGTTGTATCCAACTCTTTGCGACCACATGGAGCCTGCGTCTCCTCTGTCCATTGGATGTTAAATAAGTAAATCTTTGACTTAAAAATTGAATCAATGATTAGTTATGAATAAATTTATCTAGGCAAAAATTTCCATCATGAGGGACTTAAGTAATACAAGGTGATAAACTTGGTGAAAATTGAGATAAAGTGATCTATACATCGGATGTCTTAAACTGGTTAGTTAAATTGGGTATATTATTTAGATTAGGCCTGGCACGCCACTCCAGTACTCTTGCCTGTAATCCCATGGACAGCAGAACCTGGCGGGATACAGTCCATAGGGTCACACAGAGTCGGACACGACTGAAGCAACTTAGCATACACACAGGCAAGAGTGTCAGTTTATGGTGGCGGTAATATTGTGTTCCCAGTAACTTCTACTTTGTCAGATCCTGTGGTCCATTCTCATTCCTGTTTTGTGTTAATCATCAGAGGTTGACATTTTTTCCTTGGCTTTAAGGTTACCTTCTGTCTTGATTCCTCTACCCGCCCAGGCCAAACTAAGGATTCAATATTTGGTTTATCCTTTCTGTAGGATATATAGTGTGGGTAATGCTTAAGAGTACTGTGTTGTGCTTAGTCGCTCAGTAGAGTCTGACTCTGCGACGCTATGGACTGCTGCCCATCAGGCTCCTCTGTCCTTGGGGAATCTCCAGGCAAGAATACTGGAGTGGGTTGCCATGCCCTCCTTCAGGGGATCTTCCCAACCCAGGGATGGAACCCAGGTCTCCCACATTGCAGGCAGATTCTTTACTGACTGAGCCACCAGAGAAGCCCAGTGCATAAAAGTAGGGGTATAAAATTAATTTGTCTTTATAAATCTTGATTCTGCTGATTATGTAGGCCTTAGGCAAATCACCCCACCCTGTTGTGCTTCAGTTTCCTGAATGGAGGTTTCCAATGGAGGTTTGTTTCCAATGGAGGTTTGTTATGAGGATTAAATGACTTTATATATGTACTGAAGCTTTGAGAACAGTACTTGGTGCGTAGTGTCATGTGTTAGCTGGTGTTACATGTTTCTGATCTTTAAGCTTTGTTGGTCAGAGGACTTGGCCTTCAGGCTTCTTCTCTTCTGTAGTCATTTTTTGCAAGATTTCATTTAATTTCTGTGACTCTCCTGAGAACTTAAACTATTTGCTCTGGCTTCCCCATTCCACCCCGTCTTTACTGAGATGTAATTGACATATTTAATAGACATCCTAAGATATCAGATCTGAAGTCTGGATTTGGCTTCCTTAGTCTCTCCTCAGTCCTTGTACCTTTTCACCTCAGCAAATAGAAGCTCCGTTTTTCCAGTTGCAAAAAACCGCTAAAATAATCTGTCTTCTTTCTCTCACACACAGTACATCATTAAAAACAGTTAGCTTTGGGGTATATCTAGAATCTGACCTCTCATCACTTCTGTAACAGTCCTAGTTGGATATGATTTTTTGATGGATTATTGCATAGCTTTCCAACTGTTCTTTCCACTGATATTCTTGCCCTCTTACATTCTACTCTCCATGAAGCATATTTTCAAATAAGTTCTCATTCACAGGTACTCAGTTAGGTTGCTCAGTCGTGTCCGACTCTTTGGGAACCATGGACTGCTGCACGCCACGCCTCCCTGTCCATCACCAACTCCAGGGTAAATAAACTTGTGTCTATTGAGTTGGTGTTGCCAACCAACCATCTCATCCTCTGTCGTCCCCTTCTCCTCCCACCTTCAGTCTTTCCCAGCGTGAAGGTCTTTTCAAATGAGTCAGCTCTTTGCATCACATGGCCAAAGTATTGAAGCTTTAGCTTCAACATCAGTCCTTCCAATGAATATTCAGGACTGATTTCCTTTAGGATGGACTGGTTGGATCTCCTTGCAGTCCAAGGGACTCTCAAGAGTCTTCTCCAACACCACAGTTCAAAAGCATCAATTCTTTGGCGATCAGCTCTCTTTGCTCTCGCCATCCATACATGACTGCTGGAAAAACCATAGCTTTGGCTAGATGGACTTTTGTTGGCAAAGTAATGTCTCAGCTTTTAGATACGCTTTCTAGGTTGGTCATCGCTTTTCTTCCAAGGAGCTAAGCATCTTTTAATTTCATGGCTGCAGTCACCACAGTGATTTTGGAGCCCCCAAAATAAATAAAGTCTGTCACTGTTTCCACTGTTTCCCCACCTATTTGCCATAAAGTGATGCGATCAGATGCCATGATCTTAGTTCTCTGAATGTTGAGTTTTAAGCCAACTTTTTCCACTCTCCTCTTACACTTTCATCAAGAGGCTCTTTAATTCTTTGCTTTCTGCCACAAGTGTGGTGCCATCTGTATATCTGAGGTTATTGATATTTCTCTCAGCAATCTTGATTCCAGTTTATGCTTCATCCAGCCCAGCATATCTCATGATGTACTCTGCATATAAGTTAAATAAGCAGGGTGACAATATATAGCATTGACGTACTCCTTTCCCAATTTGGAACCAGTCTGTTGTTCCATGTCCATTTCTAACTGTTGCTTCCTGACCTGCACACAGATTTCTCAGGAGGCAGGTCAGGTGGTCTGGTATTCCCATCTCTTGAAGAATTTTCCACAGTTTGTGGTGATCTACACAGTCAAAGGCTTTGGCATCGTCAATAAAGCAGAAGTAGATGTTTTTCTGGAACTCCCTTGCTTTTTCGATGATCCAATGGATGTTGGCGATTTGATCTCTGGTTCCTCTGCCTTTTCTAAATACAGCTTGAACATCTGGACGTTCATGGTTCACGTATTGTTGAAGCCTGCCTTGGAGAATTTTGGGCATGACTTTAATAGCGTGTGAGATGAGTGCAATTGTGTGGTAGTTTATGCATTCTTTGGCATTGCCTTTCTTTGGGATTGGAATGAAAACTGACCTTTTCCAGTCCTGTGACCACTGCTGAGTCTTCCAATTTTGCTGGCATATTGAGTGCAACACTTTCATAGCATCGTCTTTCAGGATTTGGAATAGTTCAACCTAAATTCCATTACCTCCACTAGTTTGTTTGTAGTGATGCTTCCTAAGGCCCACTTGACTTCGCATTCCAGGATGTCTGGCTCTAGGTGAGTGATCACACCATCATGGTTATGTGAGTCTTGAAGATCTTTTTTGTTTAGAGTGTATTCTGCTTCCCTAGTGGCTCAGAGGGTAAAGCGTCTGCCTGCAATGCAGGAGACCTGGGTTCGATCCCTGGGTTGGGAAGATCCCCTGGAGAAGGAAATGGCAACCAACTCCCAGTACCCCTGTCCGGAAAATTCTATGGATGGGGGAGCCTGATAAGGTGTAGTTCATGGGGTTGCAAAGAGTTGGACGCAACTTCACTTTCACTTTTCTGTGTATTCTTGCCACCTCTTCTTAATATCTTCTGTTTCTGTTAAGTCTATACCATTTCTGTCCTTTATTGAGCCCATCTTTGCATGAAACATTCCTTGGTATCTCTGATTTTCTTGAAGAGATCTCTAGTCTTTCCCATTCTGTTGTTTTCCTCTATTTCTTTGCAATGATCACTGAGAAAGGCTTTTTTATCTCTCCTTGCTATTCTTTGAAACTCTGCATTCAGATGGGTGTAGTTTTCCTTTTCTTTTTTGCCTTTAGCTTCTCTTCTTTCCACAGCTATTTGTAAGGCCTGCTCAGACAACCATTTTGCCTTTTTGCATTTCTTTTCCTTGGGGATGATCTTGATCCCTGCCTCCTGTACAGTGTCATGAACCTCCATCCATAGTTCTTCAGGCACTCTTTATATCAGATCTAATCCCTTGAATCTATCTGTCACTTCCACTGTATAATCATAAGGGATTTGATTTAGGTCTTACCTGAATGGCCTAGTGTTTCTGTACTTTCTTCAATTTAAGTTTGAATTTGGCAATAAGGAGTTCATGGTCTTAGCCACAGTCAGCTCCTGGTCTTGTTTTTGCTGACTGTATAGGAAGCTTCTCCATCTTTGGCTGCAAAGAATATAATGAATCTGATTTTGGTATTGACCATGTGGTGATGTCCATGTTTAGAGTCTTCTCTTGTGTTGTTGGAACAGGGTGTTTGCTATGACCAGTGCATTTTCTTGGCAAAACTCTGTTAGCCTTTGCCCTGCTTTGTTTTGTACTCCAAGGCCAAATTTGCCTGTTACTCCCAGGTATCTCTTGATTTCCTACTTTTGCATTCCAGTCCCCTATAATGAAAAGGACATGTTTTTTTGGGTGTTAGTTCTAGAAAGTCTTGTAGGTCTTCATAGAACCGTTCAACTTCAGCTTTTTCAGCATTATTGGTTGGGGCATAGACTTGGATTACTGTGTATTGAATAGTTTGCCTTGGAAACAAAGATCATTCTGTCGTTTTTGAGCCTGCATCCAAGTACTGCATTTCTGACTCTTTTGTTGACTATGATGGCCACTTCATTTCTTCTAAGGGATTCTTGCCCACAGTAGTAGATATAATGGTCTTCTGAGTTAAATTCACCCATTCCAGTCCATTTTAGTTGCTGATTCCTAGAATGTCTATGTTCACTCTTGCCATCTCCTGTTTGACCACTTCCAATTTGCCTTGATTCATGGACCTAACATTCCAGGTTCCTATGCAATATTGCTCTTTACAGCATTGGACTTTACTTCCATCATCTGTCATAGGTACTGAGGGTTATGATTTGGACATACCTTTTTTGAGAGGTACACTATTCAATGTACTTCACAGAATAGGAGTTTGTATTACTTGTATTTAATTTTCAAAATTTCAGTTTGCTTAACATCTTGTATTATGCAGTAATCTGTTGCATGTTTATTTCTGACATTTGGGAGGTTGTATTATTTCTCACCCTTGTTGCTCAGAAAAATGAGCTCTTGCCCTTTTGTGGTGGAATTTTTGAGTGGGAAGGGATATTTTTTGTTAACCTTTTACCTTTCATTTTTCTCACGGTATTAAAAATGTGTTCTAAACATACTGTCAAATACATGTTTAGTTCAATATTTTTTATTTTTAGGTATTCTTTAATTTTATCTTCCTTTCCCACCTCTTGTGGATAGCTCATAACTAAACCTTAAAATTTGGGTTAGGAGAATTGGGTGATGTTAATCCACTTCTAAGATTGACATCATTTTCAAAGTATCTGATTCCAGAGATAAGCAGAATATATTTTATTTAATAGCTGTGAGAGATGGATTTTCATAAACTTTCATCCAAAGGAACTAGATTCACACATTCAGTATGAAAGGGTGTCATGAAAATGTAAAGTTCATTAGTATGCAGTATATTTTTATCCCTTTGAATGTAATTTAGAGATTTATGCTATAATAGGATTTATGTATGACATTATAGTGTTTAA
Organism: Moschus berezovskii; assembly: GCF_049115385.1. Taxonomy (NCBI): domain Eukaryota; kingdom Metazoa; phylum Chordata; class Mammalia; order Artiodactyla; family Moschidae; genus Moschus; species Moschus berezovskii. Next base: position 68,573,630 of record NC_142466.1, read on the forward strand.
TCTTTAGGGTGTTACATCAAGGACAGTTGGCAGTAACTGAAGTTTGCCTGCATTTTAAGAATGTGTTAGTATTATGGAATATCATGAATTTTACTTAAAAGTAAACAAAATTCATACTCTTAAAATATTAACAAAGTCACTTTTTTCTGCAGGCCAAGAATAAAATCTTTAAGAACTAACAAGATGAATTAAAGATGAAATGATTTGTTTCTAAGATTCAGTCAGTTCAGTTCAGTCGCTCAGTCGTGTCCGACTCTCCGCCACCCCATGAATCACAGCACGCCAGGCCTCCCTGTCCATCACCAACTCCCGGAGTTCACTCAAACTCATGTCCACAGAGTCGGTGATGCCATCCAGCCATCTCATTCTCCATCGTCCCCTTCTCCTCCCGCCCCCAACCTTTCCCAGCATCAGAGTCTTTTCCAGTGAGTCAACTCGTCGCATGAGGTGGCCAAAGTATTGCAGTTTCAGCTTTAGCATCAGTCCCTCCAATGAACACCCAGGATTGATCTCCTTTAGAATGGACTGGTTGAGGCTTTAATTAATTCATGGGGGATGATTTTGGCATTTCTTCAAAGTATTTGTTTTTGTGTATCTGAAATTGCACCTCCTCAATAACCTAGGTGGAATTTATAAAATGGAATATCTAGTCTCTCCTCTCCAATTTGGAACTCAAGCTCTGACTTCCAAAAGGTAAGCATATTTTTCTATGAGGAATAACTTGCCATTTTAAAATATGACAAAAGTAATGGGCCAGGGAATCTTCATCAGCTTTTTTCTTTTTGTAAAATAAATACTCTGTTATTTTACTGGCATAAAATGTGTATTTTATTTGACCTCATTTTAGAGAATTTGTTTTAATCTCATTATATATAATTTCTTTTATGTTGGGTTTGAATAGTTTGTCAGCTCCTAAAAGGGCAAAGAAACTCTTTCAGCTTATGGTCTTGACAGTATAAGGCACAAATAGATACTTCAAGCTCTTTGATGTCATTGTTTCTACTTTGGAAGAGGAGAGGGTCAATGAGAATGAGGAAAATGTGGAAAGTGTGCAGTTAAAGATCTATGGAAATCAGATTTTTTTTTACAGTTGCTCTTCTTAAAAGATGCAAGCAGGTATTTTGCAGTCTTTTTGCCCTGTTTTGAGTTGAGGTTGTTTGATATAGTTTTTGTGTTCTGTATTAAATGTGAAAGTGAAGTTGCTCAGTCATGTCTGACTCTTTGCGACCCCATGGACTGTAGCCCACCAGGCTCCTCTGTCCATGGAATTCTCCAGGCAAGAATACTGGAGTAGGTTGCCATTTCCTTCTCCAGGGGATCTTCCTGACCCAGGGATCGAACCCCGGTCTCCCGCATTGCAGGCAGACATGTTAACCTCTGAGCCACCAGGGAAGCCGTAGTAAATGTACAGGCATTGAAAAACCCTTTAATATTTTTCTTTCTATTTTCTAAAATATTTTAAGGTCTCACGGAGAATGACTATTACCATTTCTGTTGCTCATCTCATTCCTAATGTTCAAGTTTTATTCTGCTGTCATATTGTTTCTCTCTGAATAATTTCCCTTAGCAGTTCTTTCCGAGCAGATCTGTTGGTAATGAATTCTCTTAGTTTTCCTTCACCAAAGAGTATCTTTTTTTCTCCTTCATTCCTGAAAGCATGTTTTCCCTGAATATAGAATTTGGGGTTTACAGTTCATTTCTACCAGCACTTAAAAATGTCATTCCATTTCCTTCTGACCTCTGTGGTTTCTGATGAGAAATTCTCACAGTCATTCCAGTTTTATTCTTCTATAAGTAACAAAAGTAAAGATGAAAATTTGAGTTTTCAGCCATTGTTGTTGTTGTTGTGTCCGACTCTTTTGTGACCCCATGGACTGTAGTCCGCCAGACTCCTCTGTCCGTGGGATTTCCCAGGCAAGAATACTGGAGTGGGTTGCCATTTCCTTCCCTAGGGATCTTCCCAAACCAGGGGTGAACTCATGCCTCCCATATTGCAGCAGATTCTTTACCACTGAGCCACCTGGGAAGCCCTTCTCAGGCATTATTTCCTCAAAATTTTAATTTCTGAATATAGATCTCTAGTTAATGCCACGTAATTCACTGAAGTTTTTGGCCTTCTAAAATTTTGTCTGCCTGTTCAGAATGGATATTCTCTATTACTCTGTCTTCAAGGTCACTAGCTATTTCCTCTATTTATTCAGCTATTAAGCCTGTCTGAAGGTATTTTCATATTTGTTACTGTATTTTTTTAGTTTTTAAGTTTTCCTTTTGTATCATTATATCTTTTATTTCTTTGAAGAGATTTTCCATCTTCCCACTCATTTTAAGAGTGTTTATTTTTACTTGCATTTTCATAGCAACTTCTTTTTAAAGTTTTTATCAGATAAATTTATCATTTGTGTTATATCATATTGACATCTGTTAATTATCTTTTCTCATAAAATGAGATATGCTTGTCTCTTCACATGTCATGTTATTTTGGATCATATCCTTGACAATTTAAGTATTACTTATGAGACTGTGGTACATTAAATGGGCAGATTTAGAAAAACATTTGAGAGACTGGAATCCTTTGCAGTTTTTGCTTTGCAGATAAGTATGATAACTAAATCTTTTCCTGTGTAAAATAATACTATTTATTTTTATGTCTTTCTAATTTGTCATAAGTAAGAGTCCAATTCAAACATCTAACAGATTTTCCACAAACTTCTTTTTTGTTTGTTGTACTAATTAGAAGTGCCTTAATATAGGTGTGCTTCTCTTAAGAGTTTAAACTTTGGGAAAATATCTGTGCCCACGCCGCCGCCGCCCCTCCCCCACCCCGCCCCATGCTGTCTGCCTGTGCTCTCTCCTTGGCTAATTAGAATTCCAGAGGGCATTAATAACCATTTAAATTAATCAGATTATACCTGCAGTTGCCAAAGGTGAGGTTCAGATTGTTTAACTCCCTGTTGATGAACCCTAACACCAATCAAAACTGGGTAGGAATTCAACATTTTATTTTCATTTCTGTCCTAAGGAAGAAAACCTGAAAACTCCATGACATAAAGCTTATACAGACTGTTGAACCTATCCACTTGCAGCAGTCTAGTAATGCAAGGAAGCCCTTCCATTAATTCAGCCTTCATTAGGAGACCAGAGCTAAATAGTTTGATCTTGTGAAAATACATTTGCATTGTTAGTGAAAGCCCTTTGGGGCAGAGCTGTGGAAAGCCACCTAATAGTAAATAATCCTTTAGTGTCATAAAGAGCTAAAAATTATCTTAGCAACTGATGTTGCAGCAGTAATTTGACAACAGAAATCTCCCAAGAGACGTTAAGCAGGTGGAAAAGCAGCTATAATTTCACAGCTATAGATAAAAAGGAGTGGAAACTGAATGACCAGTCTTAAGAGTCAGAAGAGACTCTAACATAAGAGAAGAAACTACAGGTTATCTAGTAGTTTCCTCCAGCATGGTGGACATGGTCACCTAGTCCTTGTGCAAACATCTCAGTAGCAACAAATAATAAAATGGCAGCCCATCCATTATCAGATGATTTGTCATTGTCAGAGAATCCTGGTCTGAAATTAATACCTGTTAATTCATAGAGCATTATTCAAATACAGCTGCATGTTGGACTATCTCCCCCACAGTCCGTTCCCTGACCCCACCACTAGATCAGGTATATGTTTTTGATATTTAAAAATATATTGGAGAATAAAATGTTTATAAGTATGATTATAAGAGAGCACTCTTCATACCTGGTTGAAGTTGAAAATTTTTAAACAAGAAAAGGAATCAGATGTAATGTGTATCTCTTTCCATGTAACAGACTATTTTCAAAGAATTATTCTTTTTACTGCTAATCTGTGTATCAGCAATGGAAAAGCCTTGATTCAGGAACTAAGTAAGTAAAATTAGTTGGTTTGAGAAAAAGACATCTACTGGAATCTGTACAACCCTGCTTCAACAAAGATATCTGCTAGTCAATAGATGTCATCCCCTACACCTGTCTAAAATGACTCATTTCTTTTCCTGATTACCACTTATGGATTTTTCTCTTCTTAAAAAAACTTTACACAAAATGTAAACTTCATACATTGGGATTATTCTTTGGTCTGGATCTTTTCTTTGAATGAAATAAGCTTTGGGATGCTTATTTAGATGTTCAATGGAACAGTGTGGAGAACAGTAATTGTGTTTGGGCTAAAGAATTAATCCATTTAGTCATGGGAAGCATTAGCTTTTCCTTAGCAGCTGAATTGTGGTGAAACTTCGGGGCTGTTTTAGAATTTTAGCCTCAAATAGAAACTTAGAAATGAAAGTTTATCTGTATAGATGAACATATGCTTTTGAATAATGAGCTATTGAATTGATTTCAATGAAAGTGAAATTGTTTTTCAATTCGCAGTTCTTATTTTATCTTTGACCATGAACTGAAAGTTACATCTTTGTATTGCCCAAATTAAAAAAAAATTTTTTTTAATTCAGAAAAATACATTCTAACAGAGAAAGTGGTTTGACAAGTAATAAATCAGATGGCTTCAGAAAGCATTTGTAACTTCAAAAATTTCTGATTGTTACTCTTATACTTTTGTACTGTGTTAATCACACATTGTAATAGAACTACTTTTATGAACTAATTAGTCTCTTAAAGTAGAAAAGTTTTCTGCATTTTGATACCTCACAGGCAAAAAAAAAAAAGGATATTGGGAAAGTCATATTTTCATCTCAGAAGGATAATTATCCCAGAGTGTTCGGATGCTCAGTTGTGTCTGACTCTTTGCAATCTCATAGACTGTAGCCAGCCAGGCTCCTCTGTCCATTGGATTCTCCCAGCAAGAATACTAGATTGGGTTGCCATTTCCTCCTCCAGAGGATCTTCCACACTCAGGGATCGAACCTGAGTCTCTTCCATCTTCTGCATGTCAAGTGAATGTAAAGGTAAATTCTTTACCACTAGTGTCACCTGGAAAGCACAGTTATTCCATATATTTGATGAAATATTTTTTAAATTGTAGTTTAAAGGATTCAGTGAGAGGGAACTTCCTGAATGATATAAGCTACCCGCATATAGACATCTCTACTGTAGTCTTCTGAGATCTGTATAGTGAGGATTTTTTTTTTTTAAACCTTTGTGCTTATTGCAGCCTCTCTATTCATGCTGTTGGATTTTCCCCTTTGTTTCATATAACATTTTATATGTACTACCAATTAACATATTTATGGAGCATTCACTGTATGCTGTAATAGTACAGAGTTGAACTGTACTGAGATGGATGGATAAATACTAAAAAAAAAAAAAGAAGCAAGTTCTAGTTTCAGACCAGACTTGCAGAGTAGTAAGTGAAATCTGTTTAGCTTACCTCCAAACCTCTTTATAAGCTTCCCTCAAAGATTTAGCCCTATGTGTATGTATGTGTGGGGAGTAGTCCTGTATCTTTTTACTCTCTCAGTAGAGTTTATTTAAATAACAGATTTACTGAGATATAATTCATCCATTTAAAGTGTACAATTCAGTGGTTTTTAGCCTATTCACAGAACTGTGCAACATTCATCATAATTACTAAATAGCAACATAACATAACAACATAATAACTAAGCAACAACAAGCCATCTTTGGGGTTTCCGTGGTGGCTCCAGTAAGGAAACCGCCTGCCAAGCAGGAGATGTAGGTTCAGTCCCTGGATCAGGACGATCCCCTGGAGAAGGAAATGGCAGCCCACTCCAGTATCCTTGCCTGGAAAATCCCATGGACAGAGGAGCCTGGCAGGCTGTAGTCCATGGGGTCCATAATGAGTCAGACATGACTTAGCGAGTAAACCCCACCACCACGCTGTAATTAATATGAAAACATTTTATCACTCCAAAAAGGAATCCCTATTGGCATCACTCCACCAGCATCCCCAAAACTCTCAGCTCAAGGCAACCACTAATGGACATTTCGTATAGATTTATTTGATACGTGGTTCTTTGTGTCTGGCTTCTTTGACTTACCATGTTTTTAAGGTTCATCCATGTTGCAGTAGCATATTTCAGAACTTAATCGTGCTGTGATTCATGGGGTCTTGGAGAGTCGGACACGACTGAGCGACTGAGCTGAACTGAACTGAACTGAATGCCTTTTTATGACTGAATAATATTTTATTGTATGGGTGTACCACATTTTGTTTAACCATTCATCAGTTGATGGATATTTGGGTTTTTACTTTTTGGCTACTAGGAATAATCCTGCTGTGAATATTTGTGTACAGATTTTCCACCGACTTCTTAATTTTCTTGAGTATATACATAGAAATGGGATTACTGGCTTCTACTCATTTTCTCTTTTTTAGAAAGCATAATTTACTGTAAATTTAGTGTCTATTTCTTTCCTTCCGATCTCATTGTGTCTCTCCAAATAAGGCCCTAGTTAATTCTCTGACTCTCCCAGTCTCTGCCTGAGGAAATTGTATTTATCTTTCAAGGCATGGCTCAAATGTGTCTCCTTTATGAGATCATTTCCAGTCTTACCAACCAAATAATTATTTATTATATTAATCTTTATCACTTGATTAATATTGCTGTTTTATGATGGTTACATAATGTGGTTATATATATTAGTCTCACTAGACTTTGAATTCTTGAATATAGTGATTGCCAGAAATCTTTGTTTCTTTGGTATGTGTATAGCAGAATGCCTGGCACACAGCACTTAGTAAGGATCATTGGCTTAACTTTTTAGTCTTCTGGTTCACTTTTTCCGTGATATAAAATCCATCTCACACAGTACTGATTTTCCTATTCCTTACACTTGCATTCAAGACTTATTGTTTCCACCTCATCAACCAAAGTACCTGTTTCCCCAGAATTTCTTGTTTTCCAGCTTCATCGCTTCATCCTGCTTTTACCCCTGTGCAGAATTTTATTTTCTCTTCTGTCTCAACCTTTTAGTAGCCTTCTTATCTTTCAAGCCATTTGTCAGTTAGACATATTGCTAAATCACCTTTAAGGATGTTCATCTATATTCCTAGGGTTAGCCTAAACTTTAGAATCTGTATTATGCGTTTATCTTTTCTCTTAGGTACAGACCAAGGGACAGAATGTATATTTAGTCAGTCTCTAGTTTTCAGAACCTTTTTAACAAATACCTGGTACCAATAAAAGACCACCAACATCTTCTGTCCACTCAAAATAATTTTTCCTCTCCTTCCTACTCCCCACTTCTGATTTTCTTTTTTACTCTTGTTGTTAAGGTGCTCTTTTTTCCCTTGGTAGGTATATTCACAGTTTTTATGGTAAAGTAGAAGATAATTACTTCATTCTTTGCCGAGGATGGGCCCATGAATGAATGAGTTGTTTCATAAGAGGAACTCATGTGAGTAACTGTATGTTTGCCAGAGAGGTACCTAGGTAACTCAGTGCCTTAGGGTGCCACATGTTTCCTATGCATGTTGTATTGGATTTCTCTTTTTCTGGAGAATGTTTATTTGTTTATGACAGTTTCAGGATACATTTTGAGGCTCCCAGATGGCTCAGTAGTAAAGGATCTGCCTGCCAGTACAGGAGATGCAGGTTCAATCCCTGGGTCAGGAAGATCCCCCGGAGAAGGAAATGGTAACCCACTCTAGTATTCTTCCTGGAATAATCCCATGGATAGAGAGGTCCCTGGTAGGTTGTGATCTATGGGGTTGCAGAGGGTTGGACACAACAGAGCGGCTGAGCACAGGGATACATTTTAGTTTGCATTGATAGAAGCAATATTAGCTAGGTAGTCAGATCCAGTAAATGGGTGACAGTGTGATGATAAAGCCAATCAAAATCAAAGAGATACTGAAGAGTTGTCTTAAGAACGAGGTGTAGAAATATACTCTGACAGAAAGACTATAGTAAGTAGATAGACGGCTGGATTCAGATAGATTACAGGTTTTTCTTTCATTTTGGATATTGTTAGCCTCAGTTTCTCAGCTATAAAAAGTGGAGATTATAGTACAAAGATTATTCACTAGGAGTGAATGAGAACCTTTTAAAATTTACTTAGCACGGTACCTGCACATGGATACTGCTACATAAAGATATTAATTCTTCCCTAGAATGTTTATTAATTCAGATTGTTTCCATTGTTTTACTTTGCTCTCAGGAATTTCCTTCTCCTCCTTCTTAGTCAGTCCAAATCTATCACCTTACCTGAAATCTCATAGTCTCCATTGTAGCTTTTCCTTTGTGACCTTTTTGACCTTATTTTCCTCATCTTCAAATTGAAAGATTGAATTGAAGGCTTAGCCCCTTTCTGCTCTTCATTATGATTCTCAGAATCATACTTAGGCATTGATACTACTCTTTGAAGTCCTCTGGCACTTTACTTGCCTATACCACACGATTAAGCACTCTGATTGATTTTGTAGTTAAGTGTACATTTTCATATGAGTATAGATATATTGAGAACATGCTATAAAAATTGGAGCAGTGCTACTTTATTGGTACTTACCATTTGCATCATAGTGACATTTGAATATAGAGGAGAATACTGCTCTTGTTTGGTCATTATTTTTAATAGAAAATTGAATGATGGTTAGAACTCAGATTGAAATACTAGGTTCTACCTTGATATAGGAAACATTACAGAGGTTGATGAGAGACTTTAAGAGTCTACTTAGTAAGACAATAAGGTAGAGTAGAGTTAAACAGAAAGAACCTTGTTAACTCAGGAAGCTTCAATCATACAGGTAGAGAAACATGCAGGGTGAAAACTGGGGATTTGGTATAGAGAATTGAACTATTTGGAGTAATGGTATTCCAGAAACACATCTGAAAAAGTAATAGTGTGTGGGGTTAGATTAATACAGATTCTAGAGGATGGAGAGGATTGGGGTGGAACTTGGGTTTGCACAGACATTATGCTTAAAGTTTAAATGATATATTTATTATCTTCATTTATTCTTTTCAAAGGGAAGATTTATTTTGGATGTTGTCCTGGTTAACTTTAGGAAGGCTTCTATGTGAAATTACACTGGAATTGGTTTTAAGAATGTAAATCCCATAAATCCACAGCTTCAGTAACGAATGAATCTCCAAATATAAAGAATTTAAGAGAAAAATCCCACTTAGAATGCCTAATAGTATATTACAAGCAGTTATATATATAGATTCTGTATCCAAAGGATATCTTCATATGTGATTGGATTTTTTTGTCCCCGTCTACTCTCACTTCACCAGCTTCCCTGGTGGCTCAGAGGTTAAAGTGTCTGCCTGGAATATGGGAGACCTGGGTTCGATCCCTGGGTCGGGAAGATCCCCTGGAGAAGGAAATGGCAAACCAATCCAGTACTCTTGCCTGGAGAATCCCATGGAGGGATGAGCCTGGTAGGCTACAGTCCATGGGGTCGCAAAGAGTCGGACACGACTGAGCGACTTCACTTTCACTTTCTTTCACTCTCACTTAGGTTTGCAGAACTAGATCTTGAATTTCTTGGATTCTGGTATCTTTAATAAAGGCAAAGCCCTCTTAAAGCACACTGCATTACACACCTAAGTGTCTGCAAGGCTTTGTTGAAAATTAATTTATAAGCTACTATAGGCATTGCAGAAAAACATACAATATAGTTCTTTTGTTTAGTCTCTTCCCACCTTCAGTTCACATCAGTTCGGTCGCTCAGTCGTGTCCGACTCTTTGCGACCCCATGAACCGCAGCAAACCAGGCCTCCCTGTCCATCACCAATTCCTGGAGTTTACCCAAACTTATGTCCATTGAGTTGGTGATGCCATCCAACCATCTCATCCTCTGTCGTTCCCTTCTCCTCCTGCCCTCAATCCCTCCCAGCATCAGGGTCTTTTCAAATGAGTCAGCTCTTCTTATCAGGTGGCCAAAATATTGGAGTTTCAGCTTCAACATCAGTCCTTCCAGTGAACACTCAGGACTGATCTCCTTTAGGATGGACTGGTTGGATCTCCTTGCAATCCAAGGGACTCGCAAGAGTCTTCTCCAGCACCACAGTTCAAAAGCATCAGTTCTTCGGTGCTCAGCTTTCTTTATTGTCCAACTCTCATATCCATACATGACTACTGGAAAAACCATAGCCTTGACTAGACAGACCTTTTTTGACAAAATAATAGATCTGCTTTTTAATATGCTATCTAGGTTGGTCATCACTTTCCTTCTAAGGAGTAAGGGTCTTTTAATTTCATGGCTGCAATCACCATCTGCAGTGATTTTGGAGCCCCCCAAAATAAAGTCAGCCACTGTTTGCACTGTTTCCCCATCTATTTGCCATGAAGTACATGAAAAATACCACCAAGAATTAATATTCGTGATGTGATCTTGCAAACCAGTATATTTTGTGCCTAATGTAATAGTTCGGCAAGTGGGAAGATGACTTTGTTATGGGGTAAATACGGAATTTTTATGGAGAAAGATACAGTTGAGTTGAATTGTGGAGAATCTGGTATAGAGAGACTTTGACTATGTGGAGGAAAAGGAATGGCATGTTAAATAAGGAGAAGTGGTGGTGATGTGTATGTGAATTAGATAGAGATACTACCTGCAAAAACATTAGTTCCGTCCTAAATGTGAGGGGTAACTTATACTAGGTTGGCAAAGGCAGTATTGAAAATAAAAGACTGCCAAAATAGTTTTGAAATAAGAGTCAACAGGGCTTGATGGCTTGACAAAAGGATTGATGAAGAGAGAACTGAAAGAGAGCTTTGAGTTTGTAAGTCTAGGTGATTTTTTTAATGATGATTCTACCACCAATAGAAATAGAAAATCTGGGAGGAAGAGCCAGTTTAGACATAAGGTTGTGAGTTTAGTTTTAGATGTGTTGAATTTGAGTTACTGTTGATTTAAAGGAAGAAATTATCAAGGTACTTCATGAAATAAGACTAGAATGAGCCAGGCTTAGAGATGTAAGTATATGTAGATTTATGGAAGATATCTCAGAAATCTTGTAATCTACAATTTTATCATTTTGCCTCACTCAAACCTGCCTTTTGTATCCCTGGGTCACACTGTCCGCTATGAAATAGGTCTGTTGTGTATTTTGAATGAACAGTGAAAGAATAATTCTTTTTTACAAAGCTATTTATAAGAATGGAGTTATATCTACAGATGCCACATCTCTGCTAGAACTAACAGTAATATTGTCTATCTAACTTGAGAAATCCTTTGCCAAAGAATAGTCACATTAACAAATGTAACTTACGATTCTGTAACAGATAAGAGTATTTGATTAAAAGGGGACTTAATTTTAAGAAACAGGTATATTTTTAGTGGTGCAATGATTTTGAGACTTATGAGAAGAGAACTCTTAGAAAATACATTGTTTTACATTTCCTATTACATTTTTGTTTGATGTCTAGCTCTGTTTCATTAAAACCAGTTTTAGCACTATAAAAATTAAAATATATTAATCAGTTTTAGTAGGTTACTATTTGAAACTGTTTATAATTAACTTTTTCCCCTAGTGTGTTCATTTATGAGCTCCCTATTTTATTAATATATAAATATTTGATTTATATGTATTTAGCTTCTGTGTAGTATATAGTATTATGATTATTTTAATGCCATTTAACTATATTAAAAATTCTTCCAAAATAATTCGGGATATTGTTAAATAGTTAAAATCTAAGCTTTTTGTGAAGGATTAAGCTCTGGTTAATAATGTTAGATAATTGTTGGGTAACCATTAAAATGATTGGATAATTGTTAAAATTCATGTTGTTAAATAGTATAACATGTTAAGAAAATTTAAGTGCATGATGTACTTGTCAGTTGAGTATTTAACACTGTTATAAATTGCTTGTATTTTGTTAAGAAGTCACTTTGTTTTGTTTTATTCTTATAAGGGAAGAGAACAGCAATTCAGAACAAGGGTCAAAGCAAGTTGTTAAACACTTTAGAACTACACTCTTTTTTTTTTTTTGGTCTCTTCTAGTGTGATACTCTGAAGGCAGCTGCTGCAGATAAACTCTAGAGCCCCAGATGGTGGTTGCCTAATCCTCATGAGAATTCATGTCCTGGAAGCAGCTCTTATCGCTCCAGACCTGACATTGTCTGTGAGCTTTCGCTAAGGAGAGAATAATATAAACATACTATGCATGAGTTTCACTTCTTGAATATGTCAAAGACACAGGAAGTTATAGTAAAGTATAACAAGAACAGAGTTCACATTATTGAAAGTGTTACTTAAAGCACTTGATGCTAACTTGTGATGAGTGATGGAATATGGTTTGGGAAGAAAGATACAATGGACATTTTCATGAAACAAAAACACTGCTCTTCCCAGTATCATGAATTCAGATGTATAATTGTCATTAAGTGTGCAGTACCCAAAAGAATACACTGTTTTGTAACTTGCTGTAACAATTTAAAACAATTCTTTGCATAAATGAATGGCTCTATTTCCCACCCAGTAGTCTTCTCTGTTTGGAAAGTCAGAAAAACAGTTCCACTATTCTGAATTTGCTGTTTTGTTCAAAAGATTTCCAGGAATCTTATCTGCATGATCTGGATTCTTGACAAATGAAACTGTTTTTCTCTTCGGCATAGTAGTGAAATGTTTGGAAGTAGGGTTGTGTAGACTTCATCTACTCTAGGCAGTGTCTCATTGAATATGTGAACAGAAATAATTGTTGAATCACCCATCACTTGATTTTATGATTCTGTAGGCAATATGGGGGCTTTTTCTGCCTGAAAATTATAAAAAGTGTAATCAAATTAGAAACTATAGTGTCCCTCATAATATAACCTTAGCCTCTCTTTCAAGTCTTTATTTATGTCTCTTTTCTATGAATACTCTGTTGTCCAGCCACTCTGGACTTTTCATTAGTCCCAGAATCTGTTATGCCTTTTTATGTTATCATACTATGTCTCATTTAGTTTCATCTTCTTGAAGAGCCTTTCCTTGAAGGAGCTTCTACTCATCCTATGAGACCCAGCTCAAATACCACTTATTCGGTGAATCTTCCACCGATTGAATCGTTTCATTTTCTTTTCTCCAGTGGTGTTACAGCAAGAATGATCTTTCTAAGGGCTTCCCTGGTGGCTCAGTGGTAAAGATTCTGCCCACAGTGCAGGAGATGCAGATTCGATCTCTGGGTTGGGAAGATCGCCTGGAGGAGGGCTTGGCAACCCACTCCAGTATTCTTGCCTGGAGAATCCCATGGCAGGAGCCTGGCAGGCTGTGGTCCAAGGGATCGCAAAGAGTTGGATATGACTGAAGCGACTGAGCATGATCTTTCTAAGAGGCAAATTTGAATGTCTCAAAAAAGTTTTAACTGTAATTGCTTTTTGTATCAAACCCAGTTGTATATCAGCCTAGTGATTTCTGTCTTCATTTTTCTGCTCCACACCTTAGCCAGTCTCATCTTCTTGGCTAGTGCCCTGTCACGCAATTAACTTGCTGTTAATTCTCCTCAGCCTTCTTTATGTTCCTTTTTTTTTTTTTTGCAGTAGCGTGCCTCCATATCTGTCCGTTTTAGTCTTTCTCATCTTTTAAGGTCTTTCCCAGTATTGTCTTCTCCATGAAGTCCCCACATTCCAAATTAGAAATCACAGCGTTATTGAACAGACATTATATTGAACAGACATTGTGCTAGATTTGGTTGAGTACAAAAAATAGTCAGAAAAGAGAAATTCTAATCCTTAAAGAGTTTATAGTTTAAAAGGGATATCTATTGTACAAGTTAGAAAGTGATAGGAGCCATAAGAGAGACAGTATTCAGTTGCAGAAATAATTCCAGTCATCCTTTGGTATTGGCAGAGAATGGTTCCAGAACCCATCTCGAGCACCAAGATCTGTGGATTCTCAAGTTTCATAGTTGGCCCTACCTGTCTGCAGATGCAGAACCCACAGATACGGAGGGCCAAGTGTACTTTGAATTGGGGTGCTCACAAGAGTCATATTTTAGTAATTCGTGTTTATGCAACTCATCTGTTTAATTGGGAGCTCCTGATGGCAGATCCATCTCAAACTTGACTGTGTAATGTCTAACACAGTATCTCAGGGGGTAGGGAGAAAGAAAATAAATTTGAAAGATAAGATAGAATTGAGTAAAACCCAAACATGGGTTATTAGATAGGACCAGGTGATTGGGTGAAGCAAGAGGCATCAAAGACCCATGATCAATGTTTTTTTTTTTTTTACATTGAATTAATTAATAACTTCCCCTTGGTGGGTTTGTTGTATTTTCCTTGCTTTATGAAATTCTTTTTTTTGCCTATCATGTGCTTAGTCTGAAACTTCCTGCTTACCACCTGTATCCTATAGCTGTCTACCCACTGGGCTCATTTTCTATTGCTTCCTGTTGCTGTCACATTGGCTTCACAACCCCCCCTCTCCACCCACATTCTTTTTTGGGGGTTCTGTTTCCTGCAGTACATTAAGAGGCCAATGAAAACATGCCCCAGATGGTGCTGTTCTTTATCATGATCTCTCGCCACTTTGTGTTCCTATTTAAAAGAACAAACAAAAAGCAAAACAAAAAGACACATGCTGCTGGTTTGTAACTCAGCTGGCTCCGATTTTTCCTACTCTTGTTTTTGCTGTTCTCTCTCATTCTTGGTTTCTACTCTTTTTCTTTTTCTTCCTTTACTGTGCTCCCATTTCTGCTCACATATTTGTATACCACCGTTGTAAAATCCTTTATATTCTCTCACTGACTGGATTGTACATTCTCTTATTCTTGCTTCCCGTTCTAAATTCTTTCTCTTTTTCTGTTCTGTTTTTTTTTAATTCGGTTTCTATCATCTTTTCTCTCTGTTATATTCTTCACTGTATATCGTTTTAAACAAGTAAAGCAAAAGAAACAGCCTCCCCCCACCCCAAACAGGTAACTTCTCAGCTGTATCAAGGCCTCATTTTCTACTTCATTTCTATATTCCCTCTTGCTTTCGTAAGAGCTAACACCTTGCTTTTCCCTTCATTTATTGCTTTTCATTCTTTTCCCCATATTCCTTTTCCATAATAAATCTTAAACAGTAATACTGGCTCTTCTCCATCATTTTAATTTACTATTCTGTATGCTTCCTCTTTCCATTATTCTGTCTGTTTGTGTAAAGGCTTCCTAAAATGAGGAAGGTTTAGCTAACGTGCAGCTACAATGCTGAGTCCTGCAATACTTGCAATACTGCAATACCTCTTAGATGATTTAGTGGTGAAGGTAGAAGCAGAAACCAAATCAAATGGAAGAACATTAAAAGATTTAAAAATTGGAGAGTGTTTATAGCTGTTTCTGTTAATTATGCTTTTTGGAAAATGGAAATGTAATTGAGGAACAATGGAGTAGCATAAGGACACCAAAAGTGAACAATGGGGTCACTCTCTGTCCAAAGATACATATTGCCCCCCACCCTCACCCTGACTACACCATCCACTAGGTTCTATTCATTAGAAATGCATGTGGCTTACTGGTCTTTTTAAAAATGCAGGTGTCCTATAATACTAAGTCTCATTTAGATCTTGTGTGAGTTACTCTTAATCAGATTATGAATAAGAATTTTAATTTTATTTGAATATGTGGGAAGGCTGGTGGAGGGAAGGCAAGCTCTAATGGGTATAAAAAGGAATTGTGGAGAACAAGAGAATGATTGCATTCTTCTGTAACTTTTGTTTGGAATTCATTGCATTTTTTAACTGAAGGAGATATTAGTAATATTCTAACTTAATTTCTTTGTTTCATAAGTAAAAATAAGAGAAGTTGCGTTGTTTAGGTCTTCTAGCTTCTTAGTGATAGAAAAGAGGCAATTCTACAGTTGTCCTCTTCACATCATCATGTTATTTTTATACTACAGTGGATTCCTAACTATTCTCTAACTTAAAGTGAGGGGAAGAGGATCAAACAGGGACAGAAGGTAATATGTGTATGTGCCTTACCACCTCCTTTTTCCTCCTTCCCCCCTTAATCATTAGCATATTATAACATTCTGGATATGAATGACTGAGGATCTGTTGTATTACCTATAGAAGAAAATAAACAAAAATGTTAGACTTTTATTAAAGAAGAAAGCTAATAGATATATTTAAAAGTCTTTATCTGCTCTTTTGCTTATGTTCATTAAAAACACAACTTCTGAGATACAAGATTGCTTTTTGTCTAGAAATTCTGAATGGGTGGGAGGGAAGCCAAAACTGACTGAAGAATCAAGTGGTCCAGCATTACTTGAAGAGTTGAATGTGTTTAAATCAGCAGGTCCCAATGACATGCATCGTAGGACACTTAAAGATTTGGCAGATATCATTGCAGAGGCACTAGCAAATTACCATGCACAGGATGTGAAAGGGGCAGAGTTATGGTAGTGCTTCTAAGTCACCACTTTTGTTAGTCTAGTGCTCTTCACCGCCTCCCCCCAAAGCTATAGAGACAAAGAAGCTATACAAAACTCACATTATTTGCATTGCATTGGCCCTTGAAAACACAGTTTACTCAGCCAAACCCCATTTTCATTTGTCATTTTCCCAACTTATGCATTCTAAATTATAAATCCAGTATGGGTTTTAAGAATTTGTAATGTCTGTCGAAAATAGAGGTTAAAAATAGCACTTCAGTTCATTAAGTGTTTGTAGAATTCCAGTTTGCAGAGTACTTTTAACAGACTGCTTCATTTTATCTGGCAACCAACTCAGAATGTTTTTGATAAAGATAAAAGATTTACACTCATTGGATTCAATTTGTATTATTAATCCAAATCTCCTTTACTTGTTTATTTATATCTTCTGCCTGCTTCCACAAAAAGATTTGAGATAGATTGAGATAAGGGTGCACCTACAATGGGACAGTTAAATATAAAGTCATAGAATAAAAGATTAGATAAATTTCTCTCTTCTGAGAACCTGAGGTGAAGTTATTACTTAAGCTTTAACTTTAGCTCTCGCTTTGGGAGCCAAAGAAAAGGGAAATACTATGAGGGGTGTGTGTGTGTGTATTTGTTTGTTTAATTAAAGAGAAGCATATTAGTCTTTACTTTATTTCATGGTTTTAAACACAGTGTATTATGTCTGTTAACTTGTTTAGAGTACCAGCCACATGGATCACGTTTCTAGTCATGACAGTATTTATCATGAGTGACCAAGTGGTTAAATATGTTTTCTTAAGAAACACTGAGTGATATAAGTTATAGACAACTATTTAAGCCAAGGTTTTATAAAGGCTGCAAAATAGTTGTTTATATAACCTTTGCTTTTATTGACACCCCTCCGCCTGCCAGAACAGAGTATAACTAGGAAGGGCAGGTTCGGTATTTTGAACAAATCATCAACTTCAGAGTCAGATGAACCCAGATCTAGTCCCAGATCTATTTATTATTTTGGACCCTTGGACAAGCTGTATAACCTCACTGAGCTTTAGCTTCCTGATTTGTAAGATAGTGCTATTAATATTGATACTTTTCTTATAGGAGTTTTGGGGTGTCTAAATGAAGTAATCAACAGTTACTCAACAATTAGTTTCTTTTTAGGAAAAATAATAAATATCCTGTACTGAGCATGGCTTTGTCAGCTGTATAGTTCTGTTTATTCCTTCCTTCTCCTTAGTCCCTTATTCTGTAGTTACCATATACAGTACACGTGTTTTCACTAAAAACCCACAACAAAATGTTATGATTTTTCTTTAACTATAGATAGTTTTTAAAACTTAGGAGGAGAAAATTACTTCACGTGTTTATTTGCAGTATCTAGTGTTCTTCATTGCTTCCTGAAAATCTGAAGTAATATCTAGTTGGTATTATTTCCCTTCAGCCTAAAGAACTTCTTTTATCTTTCTTGAAGTGCAGATCTACTACTGATGAGTTCTCTTAGTTATCATTTATCTGAAAAGGTCTTTTTTGTTTTTAATTATTTTATTCATTTTAATTGGAGGATAATTACTTCACAATAGTGTGATAGTTTTTGCCGTACATCGACATTGAAAAGGTCTTTATCCTGCCTTCTTTTTATTTTCCCCTTTGGGTGTGTTTGTTGAAGTGCAGTTTAAATACTGTGGAATTCACTTTTTAAGTAAACAGTTTGATGAGTTTTGACAAATGTAGGTGGTTTTTATAGCCACCACTAGATTGAAGATGAACAGAATGTAAAATAGCCCAAAACTTGTCCTCTTGCCCCTTATAGTCAGTCCCCTCCATACTCCTGTTGCCTGACAGCTGCTAATGTGATTTCTGCCCTGATAGTTTTGCTTTTTGCAGAATCTTATGTAGAGAACTAGACAGTTTGTAGCCTTTGGTCTGACTTGTTTCACTTAACATAGTGCTTTTAAGATTCAGCCATGTTTCTGGATATTATTCCTGAGTATTCCATTGATTAGTTATACTGTAGTTTATCTGTTTACCAGTTGATGGACATTTGAAGTTATTTACAATTCTTGGCTATTATGCATAAAGTTATTTTAAACATTTGTGTACAAGTCTTTAAGTGATACATGTTTTCATATCTCTTGGGTTAATACATCTTGAGTTAATACATCGGAGTGTATTGCTTGCTCATACTTTAAGTATATATCTAACTATTGAAAATAGCTACACTGTCTTCCAAACTAGCTCTCAGTTCAGTTCAGTCACTCAGTCGTGTCTGACTCTTTGCAACCCCATGAGTCACAGCACGCCAGGCCTCCCTGTCCATCACCAACTCCCGGAGTTCACTCGAACTCACGTCCATCTAGTCGGTGATGCTATCCAGCCATCTCATTTTCTGTCTTCCCCTTCTCCTCCCACCCCCAATCCCTCCCAGCATCAGAGTCTTTTCCAGTGAGTCAACTCTTTGCATGAGGTGGCCAAAGTATTGGAGTTTCAGCTTTAGCATCAGTCCTTCCAATGAACACCCAGGACTGATCTCCTTTAGAATGGACTGGTTGGATCTCCTTGCTGTCCAAGGGACTCTCAAGAGTCTTCTTCAGCACCACAGGTCAAAAGCATCAATTCTTCGGCGCTCAGCTTTCTTCACAGTCCAACTCTCACATCCATACATGACCACTGGAAAAACCATAGCCTTGACTAGCTGGACCTTGGTTGGCAAAGTAATGTCTCTGCTTTTTAATATGCTGTCTAGGTTGGTCATAACTTTCCTTCCAAGGAGTAAATGTCTTTTAATTTCATGGCTGCAATCACCATCTGCAGTGATTTTGGAGTCCAAAAAAAACAGTCTGACACTGTTTCCACTGTTTCCCCATCTATTTCCCATGAAGTGATGGGACCAGATGCCATGATCTTAGTTTTCTGAATGTTGAGCTTCCTCTCCTCTTTCACTTTCATCAAGAGGCTTTTGAATTCCTCTTCACTTTCTGCCATAAGGGTGGTGTCATCTGCATATCTGAGGTTATTGATATTTCTCCCGGCAATCTTGATTCCAGCTTGTGCTTCTTCCAGCCCAGCGTTCCTCATGATGCCATTATACATTTCCAGAGCAAGGTAATGAGGATTGCAGTTGCTTCACAGCCTTGTCTGCGCTTGTCTGTCTTATCGTATTTTAAAATTTTAGCCATAGCAGTAGTTTGTAGTGCTGTCTCATTGTGATTTCAGTTTGGATTTTACCAATGATTATTGATGTTGGAACTTTTTATTAATGTGCATATTTGACATGTGTGTATTTTTGGTGAATTGTCTGTTCACATCTTTTATCCATTTTTAAATTGGACTGTTTGTCATCTTATTGAATAGTAAATATCCTTTACAGATCTGGATAAAATCACTTTATCAGATTGTTTTGTAGTTATTTTCTCCCAGTCTATAGCTTGTCTTTTGATTCTCTTAATTGTGTCTTTCTCAAGACAAAGATTTTAGATTTTGATAACTACTCAGTTTTTTCCTTTATGACATATCTTTTTTGTATCCCATTTTAAAAAACAAAAAACCTAACCTAAGATCATAAAGATATTCTTTAGAGGTTTTATAGTATTTGATTTTACATTTGGGTTTATAATTCATTTTGCACTAACTTTTGTATATACTGTAAAGAAAAAGAAGTTGATTTATTTGCATATTTTTCTATTTGTCCTAGGACCAGTTTTTGAAAAGAGACTCCATCCTCCTTTGAATTACCTTGGCACCTTTGTAAAAATCTGTTGACAGTATAAATTGGGCTCTCTTTCTATTTTTCTACTATGTGAAATTGATCTGCATGTCTATGCATAACACAGTTTCACATTGTCTTGATCATTATAACTATACTGTCTTGCAATTGTGTAGAATAAATCTTCTAATTTTGTTCTTTTTATCCTGTTTTGATTTGTCTTTCCATTTCTATTTTCAAATAATCCAGTTAATTTTTTAAAACTGCTGGGATTTTATTTTTTTGTCATATCTACATTTGGGGAAGAATTAATATCTTAATGATAATCTCCTGTTTTGTGCATATGGTACATACAGCTCTTCATTTAGTTGGATTTTTACTTTCTTAAATCATATTTTTTGAAGCTTTCAGTCTATGTTTCTTGAGTATTAAATGGTAAATTTGTCTTTTAAGTATTTGTGTTTTGATTGTAAGTGGTACTTTTTAATCCAGTTTACAATTTTTAGGTGATAGTATAGGCTAAAAATGAAATTTTGTTTGTCTTTTATCCTATAACTTTGCTGAACTCAGTTCAGTTGTTTGCAGTTTCTTTAAGATTTTCTGCATAAATTATCATGTCTTATGTACATAAAGACAGTTTTGCTTTTTTTTTTTTGCTTTATTGTACTGAATCAAGGCCTCCCAAAAATATTGAATAAAAGTGGGAAAGTATGTATTCTTGTTTTCTTCCTTGTCTTGGAGTGAGGAGATTCTCTTTTACCAATACTTGTGGGCTTAGCTGTAGAGTTTTCTTAGATGCCCTTTATCAGGTTGAAGTGTAGTTCCTTTTTGTTTTTAGTTTGTTGAAGATTTTTATTAGCAATGGCCATTGGGTTTTTTTACATTCTTTTTGTGTAAGTGTGTGTGTACAGTGAGATGATCACATAGTGTTCTTTTTTTTAAAGATTTTCCTAAACATCATTTGGTGGTGGTGGTTTAGTCGCTAAGCTGTGTCCGGCTCTTGTGACCCTATGGACTATAGCCTGCCAGGCTCCTCTGCCCATGGGATTCTCCAGGCAAGAATACTGGAGTGGGTTGCCATTTCCTTCTCAGGGGATCTTCCAGACCCAGGGATTGAACCCCAGTCTCCTGCATTGCAGGCGGATTCTTTACCAACTGAGCTATGAGAGAAGACATCATTTAGGTCATGGTTAAAATGATGAAATACATTAATTAAACCACTTGTGAATTTCTGTGAGCTAAAGTTTACTTGTTCATGATATACACTTTATATATTTCTGGAATCAATTAAATTTTAAAGAGTTTTTGCATTTGTGTTCATGAAGGATATTGGCTGTAACATTCTTCTTGTCTAACATGTTTGTCTGGTTTGCATTAGGATAGTGCTGACCTAATCAAATGAGTTGGGAATGTTCCCTTCTCTTCAGTTTTCAGAAGCGTTTTTGTAGAATTCTGTATAATTCTTAAGTAATGTGTGTAGAATTTTGTAGAATTCACAAGTGAAGTCATCTGAACCTGGAGTTTGCTTGGTAGGAAAGTTTTAAACCATGAATTCAATTTCTTTAATAGATGTAGGGACAGTTGACTTAATCTCTGTTCTTGATTAAATTTTGGTTGGTTGTCTTTCAACAGATTTGCCCGTTTGGTTCTCAGGTTTTTTGGTCATAAATTTGTTTCTAGCATCCACTTAATGTTGAAATAGCTTTTAATGTATGTAAGGTCTGTAGTGGTATCTCCTCTTTCATCACTAACAGTGGTAATTTGCATCTCAGTCTTTTCCAGTTCTTTTTAGCTACTTCTCATTTTATTGAACTTTCTCAGAGAAACAACTTTTGATTTAATTTGTCCTTTTCCTAAGACAAAAGTTCCTATCTTTATTTGAGGCCTTTTTTTCCTTTCGCTATTAATATTTAATGTTTTAAATTTCTCTCTAAGAACTGTTTTAACTTCATCCTCTTAGTTTTCATAGGTTACCTTTTCATTTTTATTCAATTCAAAATAAATATATTCTAATTTATCTTCTACTTTTTGTTTCTCTAGATAATGAGTTATATATTTTATATATATGTGTGTGTATGTGTGTATACATATATATAAAATGAGTTTAATTTTCAGATATTTGGGGATTTACTTTTACTATAGTAGAGACAACCTTTGTATGAGTTAAATTCTTTTCAAATGTATTGAGACTTGCTTTGGTCCAGAATAAGGGTCTGTCTTGTGGGTTGTCATGTCCTCCAGGGGATGTTCCTGACCCAAGGATGAAACCCCAGTCTCCTCGGTCTCCTGCATTGCAGGCAGATTCTTTACCCACTGAGCCATCTAGGAAGCCCCTTGATGACCCATCTCATTCAAGTCCTTACCAAAGGATTCTGCTTTTGGTGAGCCTTTAGATTCATGCAAGTTAATATATCTAAGTTGCTTGATAGTGTTCAAGTCTTCTCAATCTTTACTGTTTTTTTAAGTTCACTTTTTTATTATTAAGAGAGGAGTATTGAAATCTTACTTTAACGGTTGTTGATTTATTGATTTTTTTTCCCGCTTTTGGTCTTCTTGGTTTTCAATTTATGTTTTTAATCCCTGTTCTTAGGATTATTATATTTTAATGACTTGACCCCTTTGTCATTATTAAAGGGAATCTGTCTATTCTTGGCAATGTTCTTTGTTCTGCAGTCTACTTTTTCTGATATTAATATAACCAGCCCCTCCAGCTTTCATTTGATTAATATTTAGATGCCATCTTTTTCACAGTCTTAATTTTTAGCCAGTATGTGTCTTATATTTCAAGTGTTTTTCTTGTGAATACCACATAATTGGGTTTTTACCCTGTCTTGGATAGTTTTCCCACATATAGTTAAATTATTGTTTGACTATATGAAATTAGAAACTTGATGAAAATTAGTTTCTTGATTAATTAGAAACTTGATGAAACCATTCTGCAGAGATGGGGAACTCTCTTTGGGGGTAGCCCCTTCCTCTCTGGTATTTTATCCTGGTTATTCTAGCCAGTTAACTTGCTGAAAGTCTGTGGTCTGTCTTTTCAACTCAGTGATGCAGATAGGCTCTGGTCTAGCTCCGTTCCATTCCGTTCCGTCGCTCAGTTGTGTCCGACTCTATGCGACCCCGTGAACTGTAGCCTACCAGGCTTCTCCGTCCATGGGATTCTCCAGGCAAGAATACTGGAGTGGATTACCGTTTCCTTCTCCAGGGGATCTTCCCGACCCAGGGATCGAACCCGGGTCTCCCGCATTGGAGGCAGATGCTTTAACCTCTGAGCCACCAGGGAAGCCCCTGGTCTAGCTACCCCTCCCTAAATTTTGGCCTAGAAACTCCCAACATGATAAGCCTAGGCTACTTTAAGATTTACCTGGTTTGTTTTCCCTCTCTGGGATCACTATTCTGCTCTTCCTGTTATTCTGTGTCTGAATGTGTTTCATGTGTTGTGTGGGATGGTATATATATAGTCCTTGTTATTCCATAATAGCTGGAAATACAAGATTGCTTTGATTCTTAAAAGATATATTTGGTGTATATAGTATTCTCATTTAACAGCTTTGTTTCTTTCAGTATTTTATTTATTTCTACTGTGTTTTGTTATTTTGATGATAAGTCAGTGGTCTTTTATATTGTTTTCTGTATGTTGTGTTGTTTTCCTCTAGGTTCTTTCAAGATTTTCTCTTTATTTTTATTTTCTAGGAGTTTGACTCTGTGATGTGCCTAGTTATGTTTTTCTTTGTATTTATCCTGGTTAGAGGTCACTGAAATTTATTAAATTTTGAAAGTTTTACTCATTATTTATCTTTTTTTATGCTTCATTTTATGGCATATAGTTTCCAATTACACATCTGTTAGACCTCTTGCTATGTTCCACAGGTTATGTTGCTCTGTTATCTTAAAGTCTTTTTTCTTTTTGTCAGGTTGAATAATTATTCTCTTGATCTTTCTTCATGGCCACTGACTTTTTTTTCTTATTACCTCCAAATTGCTGTTAAGCCTTTTAGGTGATATTGTTTAAAAAATCATGTATTGTGTCTTTCAGTTCTAAAATTCTCCTTTTTGCTTTCTGATTTTTATTTTTGTGCTATGATTTCCTATTTAATTATTTTAAGTATTTAAAAAAGTAATAAGCTTAAAATTTTTTAAACAGCTTTAGGTTCACAGTAAGATTGAGTAGGAAATACAGAGAATTTATACTCCCCGTGCCCTCCCATCCCCCTCCACATATTCATACTCATGACCTCCCATACTTTCAACATCTGATACATTTATTTGGTACATTTATTACCATCAGTGAACTTACACTGGTATATTGTTATCAACCACAGAAAACCCCGTAGTTTACATTAGGGTTTACGCTTGGTATTGTTCATTCTGTGTACAAATGTATAATGATATATATCCACTATTGTAGTATCATACAGAATAGTTTCACTCTTCTACCAAAGTTGCTATGCCATTTTGCATTCCCACCAACAGTGAAGGAGAGTTCCTGTTGCTCCACATTCTTGTCAGCATTTGATGCTGCTAGTGTTCCAGAAATTGGCTATTTTAAGACATGTGTAATGGTATCTTGTTGTAATTTCAAATTTCCCAGTGGATGCATGATGTTGAACATCTTTTCATATGCTTATTTGCCACCTTTATATCTTCTTTGGTGGTATAGCTGTTAAGACCTTTTTCCCATTTTAAAAATTGGGTTATTTGTTTTCATATTGTTGAGTTTCAAGTGTTCTTTACATATTTTTGATAGTATCTTTTATCAGATGTGTCTTTTGTAAATGTTTTTTTTCTAATCTGTGACTTGTCTTCTCATTCTCTTGACTTTGTCTTTTATAGAGCAGAAATTTTTAATTTTAATGAAGTTCAATTAATCAGTTGTTTCTTTCATGGATTTTGCCTTTAGTGTTGTATCTAAAATTTCATTGCTATACCCAAATTTATCTAGGTTTTTTCCTATATTCTAGGAGTTTTATAGTTTTGCATTTTGTATTTAGGCCTGTGATCCATTTTGAGTTATTTATTTTTGTGAAGAGTATAAAAAAAGAAAAAAAACACTCAATGTAAGGTCTGTGTCTCGATTCAGTTTTAGCATATAGATGTTCAGTATTTCCAGGCACCTTTTGTTGAAAAGATTATCTTTGCTCCATTGTATTAACTTTGCCCCCTTGTGCCAGCATGTGTATTTTATACCTTTTGTAGTTGTTCCACAGTTCTTGGATATTTTGTTCTGTTTGACGTTTTTCCCCTCATTATTTCTCTTAGCTTTTCAGTTTTGCAGCTTTATACTGAGACCTCCTCAAGCTCAAAGGTTCTTTCCTTAGTGTGTCCAGTTTGTTAACAACTCCCATCAAAGGCATTCTTCGTTTCTGTTACCATATTTTTTATTGTTAGCATTTCTTGTAATTCTTTCTTAGCATTGTTATCTCTCAGCTTATGTTATTAATCTGTTTCTTGCATGTTGTCTAATTTTTCCATTAACGTCCCCTAACGTATTCATCATAGTTTAAATTTTTTCTAGTCTGATCTGATATTTCCAGCATTTGTGCCGTATCTGACTGTTTTTGATGCTTATTCGGTCTCTTCAAACTGTGTTTTTTTCCTTTTAAAATGCATTGTTTTGAGGACTTCGTTGACAGTCCAGTGTTTCATACTTGACGCTTTTACTGCCAGGGCCTGGGTTTAATTCCTGGTTGGGGAATTAAGATCCCACAAGTTACATGATATAGTAAAAAAAAAAAATTTTTTTAATAAAATAAAAATTTTAAAAGGTTCTCCCTCCACAGAGGTGATATACTGGATTAAAGGAACTGTGGTATATAGGCCTTTAGAAATATAATGATAAGGTGTTCTGGGTGGTGAAACATTCTGTAGGCCTCTGGTTAGATCTCAGTCTTTTGATGAAATTGTCTCCCTGGGTTATGAACTTCACCAGTGCTTCTTTGGATTTTTTTAATCCTTTTAGGTGAAACAGGATGACTAGAGGGGCTTGGAGTTGGCTATTTCTCTTCCCCCTTGTGAAAGACTAGAAGGAGCTGAAGTTGGTTATTTCCCTCCAGGTAAATTAGGCTAATAAAACTCCAGGAGGTTAGACTCTGGTAAAATAGTTTCTTCTGGGGGCAGGTCTTATTAAGAAGAACAGAATGCTCTGGCATATTCCAAAATGGTTCTTTTTCCATTCCCCATGCCAGAAAGGTAAGGGAATTTTCCTTCAGTTTTCACAGTGAGGGTCTGGTTTTACCTCCTAGAGGTAAAACTCACAAAGGTGTGGGAATCTGCTTATGACTTGGTGCCCAAGTTTTTAACTCTCAAACTTGTTTAAACTGAGTCTCCAGGAATTTGTCCATTACAGTATAGGGTTTTTTGCACTGTTACTGGCTCTCTAGAGGTTTCTGCACTGGTTAAATTTGTTAGGATAGAGTGATGACTTTTAAGCTCCTTACATGCTCAACCAAAAACTGGAAGTGTGCAAGCATATTTTGGGTTACTTCAGTATAGTGATAACTACTTTAGGGTTAGGGTTGCTCTTTGGAGTATAGGTTACATTTTCTGTCTAGTAATTTGGGGCTGTTTTGTTAGACAATGTGAATGATACATTGTAGAGACTTTCTATTCTGTTATGTTTCTCTGAAGATGGTTGTTTTCTCTCTCTTTAAATTTCTCAGAACTGACCAGCTACTTTGACAGTATTTAAACTTCACACTTGTTTTTCTTACAGTTGACTACAGATGGTATCCTTATCATTCTACCTTATCTGCCTTAGCTGGGCTGCTTGGAATGTGTTCTGTGTATGCGTAGTTCAGTAGTCAGTTATGTTTGGGCAGACTTTATAGCATTTTGGACTACCTCTCTGACTCTAGTGTCTAGATTTCCCTTCCCACTTTCTAATTACTGTAGTAGCCCCAGTCTCTGACCCCTGATTCTTTAACCAGTAAGACTTCAGCTTTCTGTTAAAACTTTAATTATTCTCTTCTCCCATTCCCACTGCCAGAACTATTGATTGAGGATAGTTTCAGGTGCTGCTGCTGCTGCTAAGTCACTTCAGTCGTGTCCGACTCTGTGCGACCCCATAGACAGCAGCCACCAGGCTCCCCCATCCCTGGGATTCTCCAGGCAAGAACACTGGAGTGGGTTGCCATTTCCTTCTCCAATGTGTGAAAGTGAAAAGTGAAAGTGAAGTTGCTCAGTCATGTCTGACTCGTAGCGACCCCATGGACTGCAGCCCACCAGGTGAAGAGCTATAAAAACCGTAAACTAACCCAATGCTGTTCCTCTCTTTCAAGCATTAACTTAACCTCATTTTGTGTATGTTTTTGATTGTTTTCTAGTGCCTTCATGTATAGTCCTTGTTATTCGCGATTTTGTATTTGGGACTTCACCTACTTGCTGCATTTTATTTATAACCCCCAAATCAATAGTCACTGCACTTTTGAGACTTGTGTGGGGCAGCAAAAAATTTACCTGATGCACATGCTCCCAGCTGAGGTCAAACGGACAGTGATCTGCTTTCTTGTTTCATCTTTCATATGTGCTGATTAGAGGTCGGAGATTGTACGGGGACAGTGCAATGTAGTGCAGGATACTTCAGCTCTTAACTGCCTGTGAACCTTACTTTCTCTTTTGTAAAATAAAGAAGAAAGGATGAGTTGTTTTTAGGATATAAGATTATATAATGTGTGTGTGTGTTTTTTATGTCTTTTGTAAAATAAAGAAGAAAGGATGAGTTGTTTTTAGGATATAAGATTATATAGTGTGTGTGTGTGTGTGTGTGTGTTCAGGATATAAGATTATATAGTGTGTATGTGTCTGTGTGTGTACACGGTTAACTCCTGAACAGCACAGGTTTGAATTGCATGAGTCCACTTATGTGCAGATTTTTTTTCAATAGGAAATACTACAGTTCAACACAATCTTTAGTTGGTTGAATCCACTGATAGAGAACTGTAGACAGAGAGGAACGGCATATATGGAGAGCAGACTATACATTATGTGTAAATTTTCAGCTGTGTGTAGTACGGTCAGCATCCCCACCCCCATGTTCAGAATCAGTCGTGTATTTCCTCTAGGAGCAGCTGCTTAGTATTTGCTAATTCCATGTTCATGACAACTTTATAGTACATAACATTTATGAATAATAACTCTCAAGTATAACTGTTTTTTGTATTGTGTACAGAATTTATAATTGTTTCTACAAGGTAAATGGTCTGATATGAGCTTACTTCATCATTATCAAAAGCAGAACTCTACCTCTATTTCATTTGGTAATTGCAGAATGTTCTATAAATATTTTAAAAAACACAGGAAGGAGAATATGTATCACTGTTGTTGCCACCACATGGAGATAACTACAGTTAACATTCTGGTGTCTGAAATTCTATTCTTTCATCTGTACAGCATGATTCGTGTGTGTTTATGAGCAGGTTGTTAGTTACCTGATTTTAAGTAAATTGTATTTAACGTCTCAGTTTCTCAATCTGTAAAATAGGGATAATAAAATTATATATCATAGGATTTGGGGGATTAAAGATTAGTATATGTGAGGCACTTAAAGCTGCATGGAACTTATTAAATGTGATAGAATTATTAGCAATTAGATATTTTTATAATTGATGTTTTACTGTAATTCTACCATTTTAAATTGAGTATGCGGAGTATAATTGTATCTGTTATTGTTAACTGAACATCAGTGTTATGAGTGAGACTCTCAATTGTTACATTTGAGGTGCAGTTTTGAATTTTGAGATCTGTATTTAATGTTCCTTAAGGAGGAGCTTTTCCTGATTTTTTTTTTTTTTGCTTCTCCTGTTTGAAGTTTTTTTTTGTTTCCCTTGATAACTAGTTTCCTTCTTTTTAAAAAAATATCTGTGTTATATTCTTCTGTCGGTTTATTTGGTTTCCTTTCTTATTTATAACTTCTAATTTGCTGCAATCCTTTGGCCACCTCATGTGATGAGTTGACTCACTGGAAAAGACTCTGATGCTGGGAAAGGTTGGGGGAGGGAGGAGAAGGGGACGACAGAGAATGAGATGGCTGGATGGCATCACCGACTCTGTGGACATGAGTTTGAGTGAACTCCGGGAGTTGGTGATGGACAGGGAGGCCTGGTGTGCTGTGATTCATGGGGTCGCGGAGAGTCGTACACGACTGAGCGACTGAACTGAACTGAACTGAATTTGCTGTCTACAGAGAAACTCCATAATTAAATCTGTTGAGGTAACATCTAAAATAAGAGTGTATGTTAAGTATGTGACTTTGTGAGCGCCAATATCTGCCTTTGTTTTTATTGCATATTAGATGCATTAAGGAGGCAGAAATCTTAAAATTTATTTTTATCTTTTTATTATTTTGGCCACACTGGGCATCATTTGGGTTCCTAGTTCCCTGGCCAGGGATTGAACCCATGCCCCTGCAGTGGAAGCGTGCAGTTTTAACCACTGGACTACTAGGGATGTTCCTAGAATTCATGTTTTTTAAAACTTTATTTTATTAGAAAAATATAGTATGGTAGTTTCCCCCCCACCAAACTAAAGTAATTCATTGGAGTAGATTATGCCAGCAGAAAGAAAAAAATCTCTGTGTTAGAATTTTTACTGAGTTGGATAATTTTTTTCCCTTAAAAGATATAAAGCTTAATATTATAAGGAATAGGTACAGTTTGTTTTTAATAGAATGTGATCAGCATATCTTGAATATAATTTTATTTTTTAATCACATTTTCCTGTTTTTATTTGTGCATATTTCTGTTTCTTTCTTCGGTTGAAATTTAATGAATAGTTTTAAATTTTTATAATTAAGCTCTTAGGCATTGGTACTCCTGGCCTGCCTTTCTGTGTCAGTGGTGTTCACATAAATTTTTTTTCGTGGATGATTTGATGTTCCTGCTTTTTTTATTTTACATTCTTTTTCCACTTCTTAGTGTACTTTCTTTTTAAGTTTCTTAAACATTGTTTATTAAATTCCTTCCCCAGCTCTTTCTCACTTCCAGCTTTAATAGGCATGTGTGCTTCCTGGGAGAGAAGAAGGCTGAAAGGAAGAATAGAAGTGGCAGTGTAGAATGAGACAGAATGAAAATAGAAATAGGAGAGGAGGAGTATGTGAATGTGAAGTCGATCATACTGATTGATAAGGAAGGGTTGGGAGTATCCTTCCTTATCCTGAACTTCTCTTATATCCCATGTCTACATCTACAGCAAATCTTGTCAGTTTCAGTCTGTGAAATATACTTAAGAGTCAGAATCTGATCACTTCTTACCCATCGACTCCATTGCCACGTAGGTTTAAATCAGTGTCATAACCTGGACTATTGTAGTTTCAGAGGTGTTCTTTCTGCTCTGCCTTTTGCCACCCAGCAGTTAGTGTGGTCCTTTTATTCTTAAGTCAGATGATGTCATTCCTTTTTACAAACTCTTTGTTTCACTTAAATTAATATCCAATGTCCAGTCCATGGTATGAAAGGCTGTATATGATCTGGTGTTGTTACCGCTCTGATCTTCTCTCTTGTCTCTGTCACTTACTATTAAACTGCTTCAGCCCCACACTGACCACTGTATCTTGAAAGTGCCAAGTACATTCCTGCCTTAGGGCTTCATGCTAAATATGCCCTCTCCTGGCTATGCTTTTTCCTCAGCAGTTGCCTGGCTCCCTCAACTTCTTTCAGATCTCTGCTCAAGTGTCATCTTAATCTGAAGGATTTTCTCTGACTGTCTTATTATGTGAAATAGCATCTCCTTCTTAATGCCATCATTCTCAATTCCCTTTCCCTTGTTGTATTTTTTTTTTGATAGATTGTATTGCCACTTTACATATTTTATAAGAATGTATTTATTAATACATGCATTTATCTAATGCCTTTACCCTGCCTGCTAAAGTAGAAACCTTCTGGTTCATTGCACTATCCCCTGGACTTAGAATACTGCCTGGCTAGACTCTCAATAAATATTTCTTTGAATGCAGGATAGAATAAATAGGAAAATATAGGCAAGAAACAGTTGTGTTTCTAAGGGAAACCAGTGGCATTTCGAACTGACTCTGTAGAGATGTGGAGAGTGGTTAACAAGGAATGTGCTTAGTAGATAAGGGATTAGAATGGATATATTAGTGCAGAGGATTGTTTGGTTGGCTGATTAGTTGGGCAGATAGTAATATGTGAAATCAGAAGGTTTTTCTAACAAGGACAAGTTTTTCCTATTTGACCTCATATTGTCTGAGAAGCTCTTTTGTTTGTTGGTTGGTGTTGCCTTACAATATGAACAAGATTTCTTTCACCCTTTTTGGCTCTCTGGTTTCTTGTTGTGACCAGTATTCCAGTCCTTTCCTGCCAGCTTGATTGTCTTCTCTCTGGTGGCTGGCCCTCATCTCCCTGGCTTCTTTTTTGTCAGGGAGGGCGTTTTGTATGTGCACTTTATCCCTGAATGCTGAGAGAATACTTGTCAAACTGACAGATGGGGTGACTACAGGTTGCCATTTGACATGGAGAACGACACCTAAAAGTCTGCCTTTGCAGCTGTGGGCCTTTGAGAGACTCAATGTAAGAAGATGTGCTTTATCAAGTAGAAATAACCATGTTGATGAACATTTAGTGTTCATGATGTTAAAATGTATCCTTTCTATAAACTTATACTTCTCCCTCATACTGAACATGCTAGTTTTATATCTTAGCTTTTTCATAGAATAAATAAGAGAATACAGAAAACACCAAGATTTCTAAAAACTGTTGTCTAATAATGAACTGGGTATATTATTTCATTCATTTGCTCTGTATACCACATCATTTATCTCCCTCCTCTTGTTTTGACACTTGCAGTTGCTCACTTATGTCCACTAAATATAACTCTTGAAGCCAACATTTAAGATTATATTAAATTTGTAATATACTTCCAAGCCTACATTTTTATTTCTCAGCTCCCTCTCATATTCCCTATATTCTGGTCCACTAGTTTTCAGGGTTCTTCACAGCTTCTCAGGGATTCCTTTGGAGAGATGGGATTCAGGTTGGTAGAATTCTGTTTCTGTTCTTAGGGTTTCATTTCTTAGAAAACTCTTTCTTAGGGTTTCAGTTCTTTTGTACATTTGACTTTCTTTAAAATAGGGTTCTGTAAGTAAAAGAATATTTGTAAGTGACTCCATTTGTTTGATTGTGTGTTTAGTCTGTGTCTGATAGTTTCTCTGTCTTTCACACACGCACACTCCCCTCACACTTTCTTGTGACTTTCCTGTGGTTCCCTCTTCCTGGAATGTTAATGTCTCTAATTAATCATTTATATAGTGAGTTTTGTTGGTCACCTGTAACAGGATGATAGTTTTACACATTTTGGTTCTAAAGAACTTTAAGGAAACTGGAAATTAACTACTTATATGATCAGAATCCTTAAGGTTTTAATGTATGTTTTGTTAACTTATGGCATTGTATGCATGCTGGACAAAGACAAACTCTTGAGTTTGGGCCACATATTTTTCCATGAATGTATGCTTCTAAAATATTGATGGGGAGTTCCCTGGTGACCTAGTGGTTAGGACTTTGTGCTTTCACTGCATGGCCAGGGTTCAGTCCCTGGTTGAGGAATTGAGATCCTGCTTGGAGAAGACTCTTGAGAGTCCCTTGTACTGCAAGGAGATCCAACCAGTCCATTCTAAAGGAGATCAATCCTGGGTGTTCATTGGAAGGACTGATGCTAAAGCTGAAACTGCAATACTTTGGCCACCTCATGTGACAAGTTGACTCACTGGAAAAGACTCTGATGCTGGGAAAGGTTGGGGGCGGGAGAAGAAGGGGACGACAGAGAATGAGATGGCTGGATGGCATCACCGACTCTGTGGACATGAGTTTGAGTGAACTCCGGGAGTTGGTGATGGACAGGGAGGCCTGGCGTGCTGTGATTCATGGGGTTGCGTAGAGACGGACACGACTGAGCAACTGAACTGAAGCCTCAAGGCACGGCCAAAAATTTGATTAAGTTTAGTAGGAGGGTGTGATTTTTGGCATGTATATTACCTGTAGCTTTTGTTGTCATTTTAATAATGTACCTTGTATATGAAGCCAAGACAAATTACATTCTGATTGACATTATTTTTTTCTGATTTTTTTATTCTAAATTTTGCAGAACGAGGTTTTGTTTTTTTGTTCCCACACCTCCCTTCAAGTGCAATCCAAGTTTTTCCTCTTTAGCTCCTTGATGAAATGGCAAGTTAAACTTTTGTTTTCTTAACTATTACTGAAAACTTTTGTACCATTTACTATGAGAACATAGTACAGTTTTTTAGAGTACATAGTATTTTCCTTCCATCTGAGCCATAAAATATTGATTTCTCTGAAGCTGCTTGATTCACACTAGTGGTACTTATTTTGCATTTACCTAGCAGATAGAAAGAATCTTTCATAATAAAATTTCTTTCATTTCCACATACTTGTAGAGCTAGAGTTTTTATGTCTTGACATTAATGAGGGGATGTTGTTTTATATTTAACATTTTTTCACTATTCATGTTAATATGTAACTGTTACCTAGCAGGCTGTAAAGGATAGTTGTTACTGGTGTAAAATATTAAAAATAATTTCTCTCAGAAAACCTGTAGGTAAAGCAGTGGTTCTCAACTTGGTGCTTTTGCCCCAAGGAGTATTATGGTATTATCTGGAGACATTTTTGATTGGCACAACTGAGTGGAGATACTGTTTAACTCCAGGCATGGTGCTGAACATTTCTACAGGACAGCATCCAACATTGAAGAATTTTCTAGCCCCAAATGTCAGAGGTACTGAGACTGAAAAACGCTAATCTAAAAGATAACCTGAAAATGTCTATTTTACTTTTAAGAAAAATATTTTTATTTTTACCTTTCTGTACATGTGTATAGATTTAGTCAGCTGTTATCTTGATAATATCCTAAAAATGATTAGTACATCTTACTTTAGAAAAGATCAGAACTTTAAAAAAATAATTGTTTTTTCCTAAAAGGTATAATTGTGAAATAGCTGATTTTTGTTTCTTGCTCCCCGCCCTCTTTTGAGTTGGATAATGGTTGTCATTGGGATGAAATAAAAATTAGAGACTCTTAGTAAATATTTCTGCCAGCAGTAGAACTCTTAAGACCATTCTGTTAGTTTAAGTCAGCTCACCTTTACTTTAGGGCCCCCATCTAAAAGAGTAGATCAGTTCACCTTATTGGAAGAATTACTTTCCCCCGCAGATCAGTAAAGAAAATATTAGTAATTTCCTCTCTGTCCTCACCACCTTTACCCTCACACACACAGTGTTAGCAGTTTCTATACTTTTATGCTAACACTGTACCGGGTGTTAACACATACCTTTCTCCATGCTCATATAAACAAAATTTAAACACATAGCAATAAGGGTCATTGTTTTTACATAATTCTCTGAGACAAACTTTTACTATGTAATATTCCTTGGTAATTAATAACAAGCTGAACTTTTCTTCTTAATAGCCAGTTGGTAGTGTATAGAATATATAGAATGAATATTTCAGAGTTTATCAAATCCTTGGATATTTAGTAGTCTTTAGGTTTTTGTTTTACCACTTTAATCAATAACCCAGGTACATACATACCTTCATGCTGAATTTTTTTCTAAAAATCAAATTGGCTTAGTAATGCTTACTGCAGAGAAGAGATAATGAGGATAAATCACAGATTGTTTTACTTTGAACTTTTCTTTTTGAATTTGTATTTGATAGTAGTTTCAGACTGTATGTTGACTTTAATTAAACCACAGAAGATCCTCCCTCCACACCATTTTGAAGCTAAATATCATTATAGCTCAGCTTAGCCTGATCTATGCCTTGTCCTTGTGTAAGGGAGGTAAGCAACTCGTATTTAAAATAACAAAATACAACAGAAACCTGTAGGTCGAGGGGATATGGAAAGAAATGCTTACCAGTTATCTGGGTAAATATATTTATTTTAAGAAGAACTACTTAAAATTTCAGAAGCAGATTGTTTGAAGGCAGAGAAAAACTTGGTAATTGCTTTATTAATGAAAAGATCATAATGCTGTCTGGAAGCTTTTACAAGCTGTCAAATTGAGAATGTGCTTTTTATTATTCAAAATATGTTTGTTCGATGACTATACTTAACCTAGATACTGAATGATTATTTTAGATTATTGATCTCTCTGCAGGCAGAGTGGTATAAGAATAGGTTAGATGCATGGATTTTAGTCCCAGCTTTGCTGTTGTTGACCAGTTGTACAAATATGCCAAAGTTTTCATATCCTAGGATCTTCTTTCCATTCTTTTTTGGAAACTTAATTGTTTCTAAAGTTTTTCAGTTCTAGATGTCTGATTTATTATCGTGCATATTCTTTTAAAGAAATACACAATCATCAGTTCAGTTTAGTTCAGTGGCTCAGTCGTTTCCGACTCTTTGCGACCCCATGAACCGCAGCAAACCAGGCCTCCCTGTCCATCACCAACTCCCAAAGTCCACCCAAACCCATGTCATCCAACCATCTCATCCTCTGTCGTCCCCTTCTCCCTCTGCCCTCAATCTTTCCTAGCATCAGGGTCTTTTCCAATGAGTCAGCTCTTCGCATCAGGTGGCCAAAGTATTGGAGTTTCCGCTTCAACAACAGTTCTTCCAATGAACACCCAGGACTGATCTCCTTTAGGATGGACTGGTTGGATCTCCTTGCAGTCCAAGTGACTCTCAAGAGTCTTCTCCAACACCACAGTTCGAAAGCATCAATTCTTCGGCGCTCAGCTTTCTTTATAGTCCAACTCTCACATCCATATGTGACTACTGGAAAAACCATAGCCTTGACCAGATGGACCTTTGGCAAAGTAAGGCCTCTGCTTTTTAATATGCTGTCTAGGTTGGTCACAAGTTTGCTTCCAAGGAGTAAGTGTCTTTTAATTTCATGGCTGCAATCACCATTTGCAGTGATTTTGTAGCCCAGAAAAATAAAAGTCAACCACTGTTTCCACTGCTTCCCCATCTATTTGCCGTGAAGTGATGGGACCAGATGCCATGATCTTAGTTTTCTGAATGTTGAGCTGTAAGCCAACTTTTTCACTCTCCTCTTTCACTTTCTTCAAGAGGCTCTTTAGTTCTTCTTCACTTTATGCCATAAGGGTGGTGTCATCTGCACATGTGAGGTTATTGATATTTCTCCCGGCAATCTTGATTCCAGCTCGTGCTTCCTTCAGCCCAGCGTTTCTCATGATGTACTCTGCATATAAGTTAAATAAGCAGGGTGACAATATACAGCCTTGACGTACTCCTTTTC
Source organism: Moschus berezovskii (assembly GCF_049115385.1). Classification (NCBI taxonomy): domain Eukaryota; kingdom Metazoa; phylum Chordata; class Mammalia; order Artiodactyla; family Moschidae; genus Moschus; species Moschus berezovskii. The sequence goes on from NC_142466.1 coordinate 68,609,817, forward strand.
CTATTTGGAACCAGTCTGTTGTTCCATGTCCAGTTCTAACTGTTGCTTCCTGACCTGCATACAGCTTTCTCAAGAGGCAGGTCAGGTGGTCTCGTATTCCCATCTCTTTCAGAATGTTCCACAGTTTATTGTGATCCACACAGTCAAAGGCTTTGGCATAGACAATAAAGCAGAAATAGATGTTTTTCTGAAATTCTCTTGCTTTTTCAGTGATCTAGCGGATGTTGGCAATTTGATCTCTGGTTCTCCTTCCTTTTCTAAATCCAGCTTGAACATCTGGACGTTCATGGTTCACGTATTGCTGAAGCCTGGCTTGGAGAATTTTGGGCATTACTTTAATAACGTGTGAGATGTGTGCAATTGTGCAGTAGTTTGAGCATTCTTTGGCATTGCCTTTCTTCCTTTGGGATTGGAATGAAAACTGACCTTTTCCAGTGTGGTCCAGTGGAGAAGGGAATAGCAAGTCACTTCAGTATTCTTGCCTTGAGAACCCCACGAACAGTATGAAAAGGCAAAAAGATAGGACACTGAAAGAGGAACTCACCAGGTTGGTTGGTGCCCAATATGCTATTGGAGATCAGTGGAGAAATAACTCCAGAAAGAAGAAAGGGATGGAACCAAAGCAAAAACAACACCCTGTTGTGGATGGGACTGGTGATAGAAGCAAGGTTCAATACATGATCATACATTTATTCAATAACATTCTCTTTTCAGGCCAAAATTTCTCTGACAGTGCAGAGTAAATTAGCAGCATTGGAAAGACAGGTGGGAATTGGAAATGATATACACTTTTACATGATGAAAGTACTGCTGAAATTTTTAGGTCCTTAACCAATATTTGGTATGAGATTTGTTCAGTAGTATTTGTGTGTGTATATGTGTTAGAATTCGTCAACAAAGTAGTTAAAGTTTGTAAAGAATGATTTTTGCCCCTCCGAAAGACATTTGAAACCCTTATTTGTATATCTAAGTGGCAAAGCGCTAAACTTAAATTATCCAGTGGTTTTTTTTGTGTGTGTGTAATAAGTTTTATTAAAGTATAAAGGAGATAGAGAAAGCTACTGACATAGACATCAGAAGGGGGCAGAAAGGGTACCCCCCTGCTAGTCTTCAGCTGGATGTTATATAGTCACTGCTGCTGCTGCTGCTAAGTCACTTCAGTCGTGTCCGACTCTGTGTGACCCCATAGATGGAAGCCCACCAGGCTCCCCCGTCCCTGGGATTCTCCAGGCAAGAACACTGGAGTGGGTTGCCATTTCCTTCTCCAATGCATGAAAGTGAAAAGTGAAAGTAAATTTGCTCAGTTGTGTCCGACTCTTAGCGACCCCACGGACTGCAGCCTACCAGGCTCCTCCATCCATGGGATTTTCTAGGCAAGAGTACTGGAGTGGCTTGCCATTGCCTTCTCCGTATCCAGTGGTTTAACAAAGAATCATACTGAAACAGTCATTAGCACATTTGAGTATACTGAGTTCAGAAAATAAACTATCTGGTAGTGAGCAGAGCTGCATTAAGATAGTCTTTATGTTGTTGGATTGTTCTTGTGTTAACACATTTTCAAACAAGATATTGTTTCTAGATATACAGAAAGGGAAATAGTGAATGGTTTATTACGTTGAATGAACTGAGCATTTTGAAACTGCTATACACTTTTATGACTATGTAGCCTGATTTCATTATGCTGTATGTTTCCTAAGTGTATTCACAGTACTTTTAAGGTCTTCACTAAGAGCATAGAATTTTTCAGCTATATTTCTAAATCATGTGCTATTTCCCTAATCATTACTACATGAATTAGTTATTTGATTACAGAATGCCTCTGTGCCCCCTTACCACCCCAAGATTTTTATTTTATAACCTCTGGTCTTAGCTTATTAAGCCAACTTTTATTTTCATAATTATATCTGATAATTCTATATAATGATTGCTGAAGGGATTAGTTAGTGAAAACAAATTTAAGGTGGTGAAGATATTCTTCTCCAGCATTAGCAATAATGGAGTTGAATTTCATGTCATCCACTCTCTTTTTCTTATTTAGAGGTTTGAATCATCAGTTTTTGTGGAGCTAATACTACAGCCTAGGCAGTTGAAGAAAGTTTATTTCTGATGTAATTTCAGAAATTAGAGTTCAGGAAAATAAAAACTTTATTTTGTAGATTGACTGTTCCTATGTTATATTAAATTTTAATAACATTGATATTCTGCTTGTTTTATGAAACCTTTTATTACAAACAGTTATGAATATGAACATCTCATTTGACTACTGATGAACAGAGGGAAAAATCTAAATTAAAACTTTAAATACCACTATTTAATTACCCAAATGGCTTTGACTGTGTTAAAGAGTGCCTGGGATTATTCTGTTTTTCAATTTGTTTTAATGCTTCCTTGGTAAAAGCTGATGGATTCCCAGGCCCATTGCTGTCACTGATGAACTATATAAAGATAAATGACATTATGGTAAATTCCACTTAATGACACATTTTTAATTTTCAGAACACAGACATTTTCAGGCTAGTGAATGAAGGCTAATTACCTCAAGATCAGAACAAAATAACTCCTCATTTCGAAAGATAATAGAAAAGAAATGTTGCAGATTAATGATGCTATTTATCTTTAAAGGAAAAAAATTTTATCTTTATCCAGATAGCATAGTTCCCTGAGGAGCATGGTTATAAAATGAATCTGAAGTCGCAACTTAATAGGTTATTAAAATTGTTTGAGTGCAGGCTCTCCTGCTTTAGTCTTTCCATAAATTTAAATTGAAGGTCTGCTGTATTCAAAAAGGAGCAGCTTGTTTATGAGACCAGAGGGAGCAACATAACGTTACTAACAAAAGATGCATTTAACCTCATTCTAGTATCTTGCTTTTGTATTTCTCTGAATGAAACAAAGCTATTTGAGAGAGTATTTTGAAATTTGCTACCATTCTTAATTGATCCTAAGTAGAAAGACCATACTTGAACTTAAGATTAAAATAAAAATGAAAGCTGTAAATGTCCAAAGCCTTTACTAAATATATAAAAATCAGTTCATAATGTGATTTAATTGCATATTTGTGTGTTTATATATACACATATGTATATTAAAACATTTTAGTATTGTTATCTAAGTGAGAGGAAAGTATCTTAGCCTTGGAGGGTGTGATTTTGTGGTCACAGTTGGAATTTATGTAGGAATGGTTCAATAAATCATTGTTCACAGTTACAGGATTAGCATTAATCCTTTTGCTACACTCCCACACAGGTCACAAAGTAGTGACTCAGAGAATGTTACTTGATCATAAAGGCTTTAAACTCTTCCTGACATCATAAACTCTTTAACTCTAGGTAATATAAATTTAAAAAAAAACTAACTGGGGCATATAGCATTTTCTGTAATTTTCATTCTCCTCTCTTTGGTAATACATGATTTGTCTATATATTGATCATGTTTCTGAGCCATAGAAAAATGTTTGTGCTCATGAGAGGAAATAAAGTGTGTTTCTGACCCATCAGAGAAATTTCAGTGTATTATTGTGAGATATTATTTTACCTGTCTCCAATTTTATTTGCTCTAGTTAAAAGCCGTGTTTTAACTCAAAAGTGCAACAGTGTACTGATTGCCCACAGCATCATTTTAACACGATACTTTCTGTTAAGACATTTCTTACAAAAGTTAAGAAAGGAATTCTTTGTAATTATAATTTCAGTAGACATTTGATTTTATGTTAATTGTTATGAAAATTTTTATTTTTAAAGTGTTCTTATTTAAGTAGTTTTGACTGTAGGTTAGGGGTAATTTCTAACAATATAAGTTAAAATTATTGAATGGGAAATCAATATTGACTAAAAACTGAGAGAGAAAGTACTAAAAAATACACTGAGTCAAGTCCTCTATCTCACTGTCTCTAATATTAGTACTTTGTTATTACTATTTATTTTCTTTTTTTTCCTTTTTTTTTATTGGAGGCGAATTACTTTACAATATTATATCGTTTGGTTTTGCCATACATTGACATGAATCCGCCCTGGGTGTATATGTGCTCCCCTTCTTGAATCCCCCTCCCACCTCCCTCCTCCCCTTATCCTCCCTCCGGGTCATCCCTGTGCACCAGCCCCGAGCATCCTGTATCATGCGTCGAACCTCAAAGTGATTCTTTTCACATAGGATAATATACATGTTTCAGTGCCATTCTCCCAGATCATCCCACCCTCACCTTACTGTTTATTTTAAATTACCAACCACAGCCTTACCAGGCTTTATTTATTCACTATAGGTATATCCTTCATACATTGACTTAGGGAGAGAAACTGGTAAGACTGCTGAAAGTTATTTTTTATAGACAGGTAGTTCCTCTGTGTCGGAGAAGGCAATGGCAAGCCACTCCAGTACTCTTGCCTGGAAAATCCCATGGATGGAGGAGCCTGGTGGGCTGCAGTGCATGGGGTCGCTAGGGGTCGGACACGACTGAGCGACTTCACTTTTCACTTTTCACTTTCACACATTGGAGAAGGAAATGGCAACCCACTCCAGTGTTCTTGCCTGGAGAATCCCAGGGACGGGGGAGCCTGGTGGGCTTCCGTCTATGGGGTCGCACAGAGTCGGACACGACTGAAGTGACTTAGCAGCAGCAGTTCCTCTGTGTAAACAAAAATAAATGATACTTTTGTTATTCTCAAAATCATTTCCTTATATAATGATCTGAAAGAAGCAAGGATGTTTCTTGCATATGAGAGAAATTTTAGTTCATTTGTATTCTCCAAAACCATTATCAGTGTGCTAAGCAATGTGTGCAAAAAGCCTGTTCAATCTTTAATTAAGCATATAACTTACAGTTATAATGTGATGCATATAACTGTACATCACAGTAATATAAAGATAGGAACTACAGTATTTTGGCAGTTTTATAATTTTCTTTTTTACAAAATTTATTTTAATGGAAGTTCTTAGAGTGCTTGTAGTGCATGTTCTGTATGTGGTTCTTACCCTTAAATCAAAACATGATCTTGTAATTAGAGTCTTAATAATATTGAGTCCATGCTCTTATCTCATTTTTATCAATTATTGTTATTTTTAAAAAGTTTCCACCATCGTCTCCCACCTAACCTTCTTCAGTGAAGATGAATTCATTCTAAAGACATGGAACTTAGGCAAAGAAATTGTCAGGGTTATATTTTAGAGTCAGCAGTAATCCTACTATGGATATGAAAATGTCATTTTTCTTAACATGAAGATTTTCACTTCCAATAATGATCTTGAATGGATGTTTTGTTTGGAAAATCCCTGCTTATGGACTACCTAGTTATTTCTTTGGGGCATACTTTGAAAATTTTGTTTTAAGGCAAAAACATGGATCCTTCAGACCTCTTCAAAGTTTTTTCTAACAGATTATGATATTACAGTTTAGGAGTGACATGTAAAAATAATAGGTAAAAGGGACAAATTTAGGGTCATTGAATTACTAATCATGGTTTTGTAGCAAGGTTTACAAGCTAGGTACTATCATACCACCTTCAAAATTCTTTGAAAATTGTTTGAATTTTTGTGTGATAACTTCTTGACAGGTTGAAAAAGAAATCACGGTAGATTTTAACCTCAGATCCAATCAGAATAATAAGGCCCTATCAGATGTCCCAAAGCTTAAGTACATTAACTTCCCATTTTATTTCTGACTCTCCAAGTTAACTATCATATTTTAAAGGTTAGGTCATTACCATCAAGAGTTAAGATCTAGATTTTAATTTTAGCACTCAGTTCAGGTCAGTCGCTCAGTCATGTCCGACTCTTTGTGACCGCATGGACTACAGCACGCCAGGCTTCCCTGTCCATCACCAACTCCCGGTGCTTGTTCAAACTCATGTCCATTAAGTTGGTGATGCCATCCAACCATCTCATCTTCTGTCATCCCCTTCTCTTGCCTTCAGTCTTTCCCAGCATCAGGGTTGTTTTCAGTGAGTCAGTTCTTGGCGTCAGGTGGCCAAAATATTGGAATTTCAGCTTCAGCAGCATCAGTCCTTCCAGTGAATATTGAGTTTACTTAATTGATATCTGAGTTTAGTTCTATCATGTGGGGCCCACATTACAAGTTCCAGCTGGGTCCATTACAACTCTAACCAAAAAGAAAGAAAAAAAAAAAACTTATAAGAGTTTATTTAATTGATATCTGCCAGTGAATTTTCAGGACTGGTTTCTTTTAAGATTGACTGGTTTGACCTCACTAACAGTCTGGAAGACTCACTCTCAAGTCTTCTCCAGTACCACAGTCCAAAAGCATCAGTTCTTTGGTGCTAAGCTTTCTTTATATAGTCCAACTCTCATATCCATACATGACTACTGGAAAAACCATAGCTTTGACTAGACAGACCTTTGTTGGTAAAGCAACATCTCTGCTTTTTAATATGTTGTCTACGTTGATCATAACTTTTCTTCCAGGGAGCAAGCATCTTTTAATTTCATGGCTGCAGTCACCATCTGCAGAGATTTTGGAGCCCAAGAAAATAAAGTCTGTCACTGTTTCCATTGTTTCCCCATCTAGGGAAATTTTAGCACTAGCTCTGGTTTTTTTGTGATCATTCATGCATAAATTCTTTCCCCTCTCTGAGTCTGTATTCTTATAGGAGTATAAATGTATAAATGAGGGATTTAAACATAGTCAGATGGTATTGTGCAGACCTTTAGAGGAAGGACTTCCCTGGTGGCTTAGAGTGTAAAGCGTCCGCCTGCAATACGGGAGACTCGGGTTCAATCCCTGAGTTGGGAAGATCCCCTGGAAAAGGAAATAGCAACCCACTCCAGTACTCTTGCCTGGAAAATCCCATGGACAGAGGAGCCTGGGAGGCTGCAGTCCATGGGGTCGCAAAGAGTCGGACATGACTGAGTGACTTCACTTTCACTTCACTTAGAGGAAGGAATGGTGAATGCTAGGAAAGGGAAGGTCTAGCGGGTCTACATATGCCTTCCCCCACTTCTGCTTAACCAGATCAACTCTGTTTTTAGATTGAGGAGAAGTTACTTGTTAAAAAACAAACCGGAAAGAAAATTTTGAAACCACTTCTAGCCTAGATCTAGAGTGGCTAACCATGGCCCATAGTCCAAATCTGGCTGAACACTTTTTTGTGTGTGTGAAAAAATGTTTTATTGAAGCAAAGTCACATTATTTATTTACGTATTGTCTATGGCTGCTTTTGTGGCATAGTTGGTAGATATAGACATTGTGATGTGTGGCATGCAAAACTCAAAATGTCTGGCATTTTAGGAAAAAAGTTTGCTCACGTTTGGACTTAGGAATTCATCAATTTTATATCTGTGAATTAGTTCCTAGACATGGCTTAACTTCTGCTGTGTGCCGTTCTCCTTCCTAGACCGCACACTAATCCTTGACTAATTCCTCTTGTTTTAAAGCATTGTTAAGGACCAATCTTTATGAAACTGTGTGTAAATCTATTCTGTTGCATTCTTTAAGATCAGTTAGTTATTTTGTGCTTATTATTTGTCCTCAATGATATAAAAGGAAATACTGTGTGGGAAGATGCTTCATAGCCCCCCAGGTAATTGGGCAGATAATATTAATACATCTAAAATGATTATAAGACATTTGAGACTTAATTTGGTAAAATTTCAAATTATACAAATCTCAAAGTCGGTAGGAGTTTTGTAAAGGTCAACATGGCAAATATAGTCTATTAAGATTTTTTATTTGTTTTGCTATATATGTATAGCAAAGAAATATTAAGAAATATAAATTGAAGTGGTCTCTGAAGGCTAGACAGAATTCAAATAGATACTGGGGAAGTCAGGGACATCCTTTGGGTGAGGAAGATATAAGAAGGTAATCAACCTATGGGCAGTGAAAGTCATGTGGCTCATTAGAGCAGTCGAAATGAGGCTCTGTTAATAAGGAAGGAAAGGATAAATTACTGATTTATAGAGTTTGATGTGGTAGACACTTGTTATGGTCCTCAGTAAGTGAGGAAATCATGTTCAAGTAATCAATGAGTAACCACTTAGGCAACTATTGATCAGTTATATGCTAAGTGCTCCAGAAGCTGTGTAGGATTTACAATATGATCACATGTTTTCAAGGCGCTTATATCCTGGATCAGTTCAGTTCATAGATTGTTAAAAAAGATAGTCATTAAATGGAAGGGTATCACATGGTACTGTCCAGTGTGAGTTACTGATCACCAAAATCAAATATGTGAATAAAGAATGGCTAAGGACAATCATTTTGGATACTGCAAGAAGAGAAAATAGTAAAGATTATATACACAAAGGCAAAGATAATATATAGAGACAAAATGTGGATCATTTTAAGGCAAGGTTAGTCAATATTGGATACTATAGAGAACATGGAAGCTAATTCTAAAATAAGTCATTGGTTGTCAAGTGCACAATTCCTGAAAGTATGAAATGAGGTTTCTATGACTAGAGAACATGATATTGAATAATTAGATTCAGGTGAGTGATAGTTGAAGAAAGTAAACACAAGAAGTCAGAGGAAAAAATGATGCATTTGTTGATTAATTGAATGTAGAGAATGAATGGGAGGAGAGTGAAACATGACTCCTAAAAAATGATCTGAGTGGGTTTTTTTAAAAATTTGGTTTATTAGGAACTAAAGGTTTATAAACTCAGATAATATGTAGAAAGTCAATAGTAAGTCATTCATTTATTGATGAAATGTGCTGAGTTTGCTCTGGGTAAGGTATTGTACAAAGTTCAGTGAAGGAATCAAAAATGAATCTGTGAACATCTCCCTTAAAAATGTTATCATCTTCAATAGCAAAGCAAATTAACAGAACCTCAGATAAAGTTAACAGGAAACATACAGAGTCCATGAAGAATACTGTAAAAATTAACTGAGTTAATTGTCATATGTGTGTGTGTGTATATCTATATATGTCTGTTAACGCTAGTTTCTAGTGTTCTTCAAGTCGTGTGTATCTTTGTTGATCTTGTGTCTAGTTATTCTGCCCATTATTAGAAGTGGAGTATTCAAAAGTGTATCCATGTTTAATTGACATATAGTTCATTTACAATCTTGTGTTTGTTTCAGGTGTACAGCAAAGTGATCGTTATATGTATGTCTGTTCTTTTTCACATTATTTTCCCTATAGGTTATTATAAAATACTGAGTATAGGCCTCTGTGCTATACAGTAGGTCCTTGTTGCTTATCTATTTTATATATAGTAGTGTTTTTATGTTAATACCAAACTCCTAATCTATCCTTACACCCCCACCCCATCCCGTTTCACCTTCGGTAACCATAAGTTTGTTTTCGATGCCTGTGGGTCTGTTTCTGTTATGTATATAATTTCCTATATCAGTTTTTTAATATTCCACATATAAGTGATATCATATGATATTTGTCTGGCTTGCTTTATTTAGTATGATAATCTCTAGGGCCATCTATTTTGCTGCAAATGGCATTATTTCATTCTTTTTTATGACTGAGTAAATTCTGCTGTATATGTATGCCACATCTTCTTTATCCTTTCCTCTGTCAGTGGAAAATTGGGTTGTTTCCATATCTTGGCTGTTGTAAATAGTGTTACAGTGATCATTGGGGTGCATGTATATTTGAATTACAGTTTTCTCTGGATATATGCCCAAGAGTAGGATTGTAGAATCAGTTATTATTACTAAGTAGTCTGGTTCTGCTTCTCTTAATTTCTTTATCCTGCATATAGATCATATGTTCTTATTTCTTAGTATGCCTCATAATTTTTTATTAAAAGCTGGACATTTTGGATATAATACTGTGGAAGTTCAAGAAATCATTCCTCCTTTCCAGCGTTTATTGTTGCTGCTTATTGTCATTATTGTTGCTTATTTGCTTAGTGACTTTTCTGAACGAATTTTTTAAAGTCTTTATTCATTGTCATTTGTGGCTGCTAAAGTTTCTGTTCTCTTAATTAATAGTTGGTGATTTGACAGCTATCTCCTTGAATGCCAGGAAACCTTCCCCTACCTCTATTACCACCAAAATCCTCACTTTTCCCAGTCTTTGAAGGTGGTCTCTATATGTGTGCTGGGCATACCTTAATGTTGAACCAGGCAGTTTGTACCTCTGCTTTAGCCTTTACTTCCTGCTTGCGTGGAACTTGAACTTCAGCCAGAGGTGAGAATATAGGGCCTTCTTATATCTTTTGGGGCATGTGCTTGGTACTGGGCATGTGTGTTGTGTTCTAAATTCCCCGGAATATGCTGGAATTTTCAAAGCCCTTACTGCTCAAAGCATCTTCTTCTCTAGCCTTTCCTTACAGGCTTATTCGTTCCTACTGTTAACTCTTGCCCAACATGGCAGCAGCTAATACCTGTTCAGCAGATACTGCTGCCACCACCCCCATCCCCACCCCTCTACACACACACCACCACTTCAGACATGAGAAAGTTCTTAGGTGATAGAAAAGTAAGCAACCAGACAAGTCAGCACAAAAAACTACAGTTCTTTGAGAAACAGTTCATTGTTGCTCCCTCTGGTACTAGTAACTTTATCTGATCTAGGGATTGTTATCTCTAAGTTAAAATGAAGCAAAGCTCTCTTACCAAAATTCAGCTGTTTTTTTCTCATTAAGCATTCCCTTTGTTACTGTAAGCTTTTGATTTGATTCCATAATTTGAAATACTTGATTCTGACGGTTGCCTCAACTTCCTTGCTGCTTTTGTAAAAGGATGGACTTCTGGAGTTTCTTCCTCCACCATTTGCTGACACCTTAGGAGGGAAATTTATAACATTATTGTATACTAATTTTAAAAAGAAAGATAACAAATCAGTGATCTAAGCTTCTACCTTAGAAAAGAGAACAAGAGAAAGAAAAGTAAATTAAACCTTGAATAAATAACCCAAAAAAGGATATTTGCTATGACTAGTGCATTCTCTTGGCAGAATTCAGTTAACCTTTGCCCTGCTTCATTTTGTTCTCCAAGGCTAAACTTGCCCATTACTCCAGGTATATCTTGACTTCCTACTTTTGCATTCCAGTCCCTGGTGATGAGTAGAACATCTTTTTTAGGTTTTAGTTCTAGGAGGGCTTCTGGGTCTTCACAGAACTGATCAGCTTCTTTGGCTTTGGTGGTTGGGCCATAGACTTGGATTACTGTGATGTTGAATGGCTTGCCTTAGAAATGAACCAAGGTCATTCTGTCATTTTTGAGGTTGCACCCAAGTACTGTATTTCAGACTTTTGTTGATTATGAGGGCTACTCTGTTTCTTCTATGAGATTTTTGGCCACAGTAGTAGATACAGTAGTCATCTGAATTAAGTTCACCCATTCCTGTCCATTTTAGTTAGCTGATTCCTAGGATGTCGATGTTTATTCTTACCATCTTCTGCTTCACCACATCAATTTTCCTTGATCCATGGACTATATTGTTCCTATACAATACTGTTCTTTGCAGCATTGGTTTTACTTTCATTACCAGACACATCCACAATTGAGTGTCGTATCTGCTTTGGCCCAGCCGCTTCATTCATTCTGGGGCTGTTGGTATTTCTCCTCTGCTCTCCCCAGTAGCATATTGGACACCTGCAGACCTGAAGGACTCATCTTTTGGTGTCATATCTCTTTGGCCTTTTATACAGTTCATGAGGTTCTCATGGAAAGCAAAGAGGAACTAAAGAGCTTCTTGATGAGGGTGAAGGAGGAAAGTGAAAGAGCTGGCTTAATACTAAATATTAAAAAAACTAGGATCATGGCATCCGCCTCCATTACTGCATGGCAAATAGAAGGGGAAAAGGTGGAAGTAGTGACAGATTCCCTCTTCTTGGGCTTCAAAATTGCTGCGGATAGTGACTGCAGCCATGAAATCAGAAGACAGTTGCTTCTTGGCAGGAAAGCAATGACAAACCTAGACAGTGTGTTGAAAAGCAGAGACATTACTCTGCCAACAAAGGCTTGTACAGTCAAGACTATGGTCTTTCCAGTGGTCACGTATGGTTGTGAGAGCTGGACCATAAAGAAGGCAGAACACCAAAGAATTGATACTTTCAAACTGTGGTGTTGGAGGAGACTCTTGAAAGTCCCTTGGACAGCAAGGAGATCAAACCAGTCAATCTTAAAGGAGATCAACCCTGAATATTCAGTGGAAGGACTGATGTTGAAGCTGAAGCTCCAGTATTTTGGTCATCTTATATGAACAGATGACTCATTGGAGAAGTCCCTGATGCTGGGAAAGATTGAAGGTAGAAGCAGAAGAGGGCTCAGAGGATGAGATGGCTGGGCAGCATCACCAATGCAATGAGCATGAACTTGGGCAAACTCCAGGAGATGCTGAGGGACAGGGAGGCCTGTTGCACTACAGTCCATGGGGGTCACAAAGACTTGGACATGACTGGGTGACTGAACAACAGCAAATAACCTCAAGGAAATAAGAAGGATCAAAAGTTAATAAACTAGAAAACAGAAAAACCATAAAGAAAATTAGTGAAATAAAAAATGAATCCTTTGCAAAAATGTTAATAAAACAGAGTCCAGTTAGACTTATCAGGAAAAAAACAAGATAAGACATAAATTACCATTATTAGCAAAGTAACAAGGGATATCACACAGATACTATAGATATTGTACGTGCTGAGTTGCTTTAGTCGTGTCTGACTCTTTGTGACCCTGTGAACTGTAGCCTACTAGGCTCCTCTGCTCCATGAGATTTTCCAGGTAAGAATATTGGACTGTATTGCCATGCCCTCCTCTAAGGGATCTTCCTGACCCAGGAATCAAACCCGTGTCTCTTATGACTCCTAAATTGACAGTCAGGTTCTTTATCACTAACACCACCAGGGGATATAATATCCTACAGATATTAAGGATAAGAGACGTTATGGAGAATCTTAAATCAATAAGTTTTAATCAATAAGTACAGTAAGTTCGATGAAAAAGACAAATTCTTGAAAGACACAACGTTTAGTTAAGAAGAAATAGACCACCTGGATAGCCCTGTTACAGAAGTTCAATTTTTAACTGTTAAAAACCTTCCTAGAGAAACCTCCAGGTTCAGATGGCTGTCAGATGGTAGATTATACTGAAGTTTAAGGATGAGAAAATGTTAATTCTATACAAATTCTTTAAGAATATAGAAGATGAGGTAATGCTTTTCAACTTATGAGCCTTGCATTACCATGACACAGAAACTAGATAAGACAAATAACAAATTAACATAGACACAAAATTTTTAACAGAAATATTAGGAAATGTATCCTGTATAACATAAAAACCTTAATAAGTCATGACCAAGTGACTTATTCCAGGAGCTAAGATTGGTTTAACATGTGAAAATTATTTAATGTTATACAGTATATTAACAGACTAACAGAGAAAACACATATGATCATCTCGGTAAATGCAAATAAAGCATTTTACAAAATTTAACACCCATTCACGACAGATTAGAAAACAAAACTTGGCAAACTAGAAATAAAAGGGCGCTTTCTCAGCCCCATAGACGGCCTCTTTAAAAACCTACAACTAAAGACAGAAAGCCTTTATGCTACAATTGGGAGAAGACAGTCCCTTCTTAGCAGTTCTCTCAACATTATACTAGAAGTTGTGCCTTAAGGCAAGACAAAAGCATACCAGATTGTAAAGAAAGATAAAATTGTCTTTTATTGTGACTGATGTGAAAATTTCCTTGGAAAATCATAAGAGATCTTGAGAGTCCCTTGGACTGCAAGGAGATCCAACCAGTCCATTCTAAAGGAGGTCAATCCTGGGTGTTCATTGGAAGGACTGATGCTAAAGCTGAAACTCCAGTACTTTGGCCACCTCATGCGAAGAGTTGACTCACTGGAAAAGACTCTGATGCTGGGAAGGATTGGGGGCGGGAGGAGAAGGGGATGACAGAGAATGAGATGGCTGGATGGCATCACCGACTCGATGGACATGAGTTTGAGTGAACTCCGGGAGTTGGTGATGGACAGGGAACCCTGGCGTGCTGTGATTCATGGGGTCGCGAAGAGTCAGTCACAACTGAGCAACTGAACTGAATAAGCTTAGCAAAGATGTAGGAAATAATTCTGTTTCTATATATTGCCTACAAACGAGTGGAACTTGAATATTGTAAAAATTCCATTGGAATAGTATAAATAATGTGAAATACATAGTGATAATTTTAACAGAATAAGACCTTTACATTGAAAATTGTAAAGCAATGTAGAGAATAAAAAAGATTCAGATAAATGCTGTGTTCATGGACCAGAACATTCAATTTTTTTGTGTGTCGGTTCTTCCCAGATTTATTTGTAGATTTAGTGCAAAATCAACCAGAATTTCAACAGGCTTTTTCTTTTAGGTGACAATTTCTAAATTGATTATAAAATGTATTTAGAAATGCAAAGAATCTAGAATCTAGTAATTAAAACACTGTGATGTCTATCATTGTAAAGTAGGCATAGATATATAGGACAAAGGAAAAGAGGGTCTAAAGATAAACCCATAACAATGACAAACATTTCACTAGGAGACGTGGATAGGCATTTTAAAATATTGATGTTAGACCAGTTGGATTGCCATATGCCAAAAATGAGGCATAATTCTTACATCACCTGACACATAACTGTTAACTTTCAAAATCAACAAACACAGCTTTATTTAGACCAAAGCCTCATGGTAAATTTTTGTTGATGTGTCAAGAAGTAATTATTTAGAGACTTCTCCTTCTTCATAGGTGTATTTTAAGTCTTCTAATGTAACTGTGTTTTCTGGCAAACAAAAGAACATAAACTTACAAATAAAGAGAAATAAAAATATGTGGACTTAATCACCTCTTATTTCACATCATTTCTTCCTTTTCCATCTGTTCTTTTGATAAGAGTATAAATACATTTTTTAAAATTGCTTTAACTTTTAAGATTGGAGAGGCGAATTGTTGGTTAGATTCACTAATCACTTGTTAATAGTGTGAGGTACTACTGGTATGTGCTTTGTGTTTTGTACTGACCAATGTTAATTCACGTAAGACAATATTCAACTTGATGATGTTGATTTAGGGATTTAAAGTACATCTCTATTCCTGTTCCATTTCCAGATTAAATTTACTATAGATAAGCTGTAGATAAGTTCTCAAGAAAATACCTGTCTTCAAAGTAATGTCATCTCAGATAGTAGAGTACCTTTGTATGCAAACTATTTTAAAATTGAAGGGTATTTTTATATTTGTCATTTTATGAAACACATTCATAGGAGAAGAGATTGAGGGAGGAGCCTTATTCAAGGGAGAAGCCTTTTGTCTCCTGGCTTGCTATTTAATTATTTAGTGAGTTAGGCAATGAAGTTCCCACTGTATACACAGGATTTCTCCAGACGTAGAGCAAGATATAAAACCAGCCCACAAAGTCTTCCACTTTTTGAGAGCCTTATGCTTTGTTTATGATGCCATGTTTTCTGTCCTGTAAGTTTCCCTTGAGTATGTTTTATTTTGTTATTCTTGGTTATAAGATCTGGACAGACTTGGACTGACCAGGAAGTATATCTTGATTCAGCCCAAATAGTCTTGAGAGATCACATTGACCTCATGGTACTTGAGAAGGAATTGATTTAGGTGTCTAGGCAACTATATTGTTCAAAGTTTTATAGTATTTTGTAGAAATGATAAATCAAAATTGCAAGTATTCAACATTCTTTTTTTTTTTCAAGATTTCATAATAACTTTATTTTTTTTTCCTTTTTTAAATTAATTTATTTTTTTATTGGAGGCTAATTATTTTACAATATTATATTGGTTGGTTTTGCCATACATTGACATGAATCCGCCCCGGGTGTACATGAGTTCCCCCTCCTGAACCTACCTCCCTCCTCCCTTTATCCTCCCTCTGGGTCATCCCCGCCCACCAGCCCTGAGCATCGTGTAACATGCATCGACCCTGAACTGGTGATTCGTTTCACATATGACAACATACATGTTTCAATGCCATTCTCCCAAATCATCGCACCCTCACCCTCTCCCACAGAGTCCCAAAGACTGTTCTATGCATCTGTGTCTCTTTTGCTGTCTCGTATACAGGGTTATCATTTGCATCTTTCTAAATTCCATGTATATGCGTTAGTCTGTATTGGTGTTTTTCTTTCTGACTTACTTCACTCTGTATAATAGGCTCCAGTTTCATCCACCTCATTAGAACTGATTCAAATGCATTCTTTTTAATGGCTGAGTAATTCCCCATTGTGTGTATGTACCACAGCTTTCTTATCCATTCGTCTGCAGATGGATATCTAGGTTGCTTCCATGTCCTGGCTATTATAAATAGTGCTGCAATGAACATTGGAGTACATGTGTCTCTTTCAATTCTGGTTTCCTCGGTGTGTATGCCCAGGAGTGCGATTGCTGGATCATATGGCAGTTCAATTTCCAGTTTTTTGAGGAATCTCCACACTGTTCTCCATAGTGGCTGTACTAGTTTGCATTCCCACCAACAGTGTAAGAGGGTTCCTTTCTCTCCACATCCTCTCCAGCATTTATTGCATGTAGACTTTTGGATAGCAGCCGTTCTGACTGGTGTGAAATGGTATCTCATTGTGGTTTTGATTTGCATCTCTCTGATTATGAGGGATGTTGAGCATTTTTTCATGTGTTTGTTAGCCATCTGTATGTCTTCTTTGGAGAAATGTCTGTTTAGTTCTTTGGCCCATTTTTTGATTGGGTCATTTATTTTTCTGGAATTGAGCTGCAGGAGCTGCTTGTATATTTTGGAGATTAATCCTTTATCAGTTGCTTCATTTGCTATTATTTTCTCCCATTCTGAAGGCTGTCTTTTCACCTTGCTTATAGTTTCCTTTGCTGTGCAGAAGCTTTTGATTTTAATTAGGTCCCATTTGTTTATTTTTGCTTTTATTTCCAATATTCTGGGAGGTGGGTCTTGGAGGATCCTGCTGTGATTTATGTCGGAGAGAGTTTTGCCTACGTTCTCCTCTAGGAGTTTTATAGTTTCTGGTCTTACATTTAGCTCTCTAATCCATTTTGAGTTTATTTTGGTGTATGGTGTTGGAAGTGTTCTAGTTTCATTCTTTTACAAGTGACTGACCAGTTTTCCCAGCACCACTTCTTAAAGAGACTGTCTTTTCTCCATTTTATATTCTTGCCTCCTTTGTCAAAGATAAGGTGTCCATGGGTGTGTGGATTTATCTCTGGGCTTTCTATATTGTTCCAGTGATCTATATTTCTGTCTTTATGCCAGTACCATACTGTCTTGATGATTGTGGCTTTGTAGTAGAGCCTGAAGTCCGGCAGGTTGATTCCCCCAGTTCCACTCTTCCTCCTCAAGATTGCTTTGGCTATTCCAGGTTTTTTGTATTTCCATACAAATTGTGAGATTATTTGTTCTAGCTCTGTGAAAAATACTGTTGGTAGTTTAACAGGAATTGCATTGAATATATAAATTATTTTGGGTAGTATACTCATTTTCACAATGTTTATTCTTCCGATCTACGAACATGGTATATTTCTTCATCTATTAGTGTCCTCTTTGATTACTTTCACTAGTGTTTTATAGTTTTCTATGTACAAGTCTTTTGTTTCCTTAGGTAGATATATTCCTAAGTATTTAATTCTTTTCGTTGCAACTGTGAATGGAATAGTTTCCTTAATTTCTCTATTTTCTCATTATTAGTGTATAGGAATGCAAGGGATTTCTGTGTGTTGATTTTATATCCTGCAACTTTACTGTATTCATTGATTAGCTCTAGTAGTTTTCTGGTAGAGTCTTTAGGGTTTTCTGTGTAGAGGATCATGTCATCAGCAAACAGTGAAAGTTTTACTTCTTCTTTTCCAATTTGGATTCCTTTTATGTCTTTTTCTGCTCTGATTGCTGTAGCCAAAACTTCCAGAACTATGTTCAATAGTAGTGGTGAGAGTGGGCACCCTTGTCTTGTTCCTGACTTTAGGGGAAATGCTTTCAGTTTTTCACCATTGAGGATAATGTTTGCTGTGGGTTTGTCATATATAGCTTTTATTACGTTGAGGTATGTCCCTTCTATTCCCACTTTCTGGAGGGTTTTATCATAAATGGATGTTGAATTTTGTCGAAGGCTTTCTCTGCATCTATTGAGATAATCATATGATTTTTATTTTTCAGTTTGTTAATGTGGTGTATTACATTGATTGATTTGCGGATATTGAAGAATCCTTGCATTCCTGGGATAAAGCCCACTTGGTCATGATGTATGATCTTCTTAATGTGTTGTTGGATTCTGATTGCTAGAATTTTGTTCAGGATTTTTGCATCTATGTTCATCAGTGATATTGGCCTGTAGTTTTCTGGGATCTTTACCAGGTTTTGGGATTAGGGTGATGGTGGCCTCATGGAATGAGTTTGGAAGTTTCCCTTCCTCAGCAATTTTCTGGAAGAGTTTGAGTAGAATAGGTGTTAGCTCTTCTCTAAATTTTTGGTAGAATTCAGCTGTGAAGCCGTCTGGACCTTGGCTTTTGTTTGCTGGAAGATTTCTGATTACAGCCTCTAGTTCCGTGCTTGTGATGGGTCTGTTCAGATATTCTATTTCTTCCTGGTTCAGTTTTGGAAAATTGTACTTTTCTAGGAATTTGTCCATTTCTTCCAGGTTATTCATTTTATTGCCATATAATTGCTGATAGTATTCTCTAATAATCCTTTGTATTTCTGTGTTGTCAGTTGTGATCTCTCCATTTTCATTTCTAATTTTATTGATTTGTTTCTTCTCCCTTTGTTTCTTGATGAGTCTGGCTAGTGGTTTGTCAATTTTATTTACCTTCTCAAAGAACCAGCTTTTGGCTTTGTTGATTTTTGCTATGGTCTCTTTTGTTTCTTTTGCATTTATCTCTGCCCTAATTTTTACGATTTCTTTCCTTCTACTGACCCTGGGGTTCTTCATTTCTTCCTTTTCTAGTTGCTTTAGATGTAGAGTTAGGTTATTTAGTTGACTTTTTTCTTGTTTCTTGAGGTGTGCCTGTATTGCTATGAACTTCCCCCTTAGCACTGCTTTTACAATGTCCCAGAGGTTTTGGGTTGTTGTGTTTTCATTTTCATTCATTTCTATGGATATTTTGATTTCTCTTTTTATTTCTTCTATGATTTGTTCATTATTCAGCAGCGTGTTGTTCAGCCTCCATATGTTGGCATTTTTAATAATTTTTCTCGTGTAATTGAGATCTAATCTTACTGCATTGTGGTCACAAAAGATGCTTGGAATGATTTCAATTTTTTTGAATTTACCAAGGCTAGATTTATGGCCCAGAATGTGATCTATCCTGGAAAAGGTTCCGTGTGCGCTTGAGAAAAAGGTGAAATTCATTGTTTTGGGGTGAAATGTCCTATAGATATCTATTAGGTCTAACTGGTCTATTGTATCATTTAAAGTTTGTGTTTCCTTGTTAATTTTCTATTTAGTTGATCTATCCATAGATGTAAGTGGGGTA
The DNA here is from genome assembly GCF_049115385.1 of Moschus berezovskii. NCBI lineage: Eukaryota > Metazoa > Chordata > Mammalia > Artiodactyla > Moschidae > Moschus > Moschus berezovskii. The sequence continues at coordinate 68,629,181 of NC_142466.1, forward strand.
TTAAAATCTCCTACTATTATTGCATTGTTGTTAATTTCCCCTTTCATACTTGTTAGTAATTGTCTTACATATTGCGGTGCTCCTATGTTGGGTGCATATATATTTATAATTGTTATATCTTCTCGGATTGATCCTTTGATCATTATGTAGTTTCCTTCTTTGTCTCTTTTTACAGCCTTTGTTTTAAAGTCTATTTTATCTGATATGAGTATTGCTACTCCTGCTTTCTTTTGGTCTCTATTTGCATGGAATATCTTTTTCCAGCCCTTCACTTTCAGTCTGTATGTGTCCCTTGTTTTGAGGTGGGTCTCTTGTAGACAGCATATATGGGGGTCTTGTTTTTGTATCCATTCAGCCAGCCTTTGTCTTTTGGTTGGGGCATTTAATCCATTTACATTTAAGGTAATTATTGATAATTACGATCCCGTAGCCATTTTCTTTATTGCTTTGGGTTCGAGTTTATACTCCCTTTCTGTGTTTCCTGTCTATAGAAGATCCTTTAGCATTTGTTGGAGAGCTGGTTTGGTGATGCTGAATTCCCTCACCTTAGCTTATCTGTAAAGCTTTTGATTTCTCCTTCATATTTGAATGAGATCCTTGCTGGGTACAGTAATCTGGGCTGTAGGTTATTTTCTTTCATCACTTTAAGTATGTCTTGCCATTCCCTCCTGGCCTGAAGAGTTTCTGTTGAAAGATCAGCTGTTATCCTTATGGGAATCCCCTTGTGTGTTATTTGCTGTTTTTCCCTTGCTGCTTTTAATATTTGTTCTTTGTGTTTTATCTTTGTTAATTTGATTAATATGTGTCTTGGAGTATTTCGCCTTGGGTTTATCCTGTTGGGGACTCTCTGGGTTTCTTGGACTTGGGTGATTATTTCTTTCCCCATTTTAGGGAAGTTTTCAACTATTATTTCCTCAAGTATTCTCTCATGGTCTTTCTTTTGGTCTTATTCTTCTAGGACTCCTATGATTCGAATGTTGGAGTGTTTAACATTGTCCCAGAGGTCTCTAATATTGTCCTCATTTCTTTTAATTCGTTTTTCTTTTTTCCTCTGTTTCATTTATTTGTGCAATTCTATCTTCTAGCTCGCTTATCCTGTCTTCTGCCTCTGTTATTCTACTGTTTGTTCCCTCCAGAGTGTTTCTGGTCTCATCTATTGCATTATTCATTGTATATTGACTCTTTTTTATTTCCTCTAAGTCCTTATTAAACCTTCCTTCCATCTTCTCAATCCTTTTCTCTAGGTTATTTATCTGTAACTCCATTTTGCTTTCAAGATTTTGAATCATTTTCACCACCAAAATTCGAAATTCTTTATCAGGTAGATTCCCTATATCTTCCTCTTTTGTTTGTGTTGGTGGGCATTTATCTTGTTCCTTTACTTGCTGGGTATTTCTCTGCCTCTTCATCTTGCTTATTATGCTTTGCTTGGGGTGGCCTTTCCCTCTTTTGGCAGTTTGTGGAGTTCTCTTTGTTATGTAGTTTCCTCGCTGTGTGTTGGGTTGGACGGGTGACTTGTCAAGGTTCCCTGGTTAGGGAAGCTTGTGTCGGTGTTCTGGTGGGTGGAGCTGGATTTCTTCTCTCTGGAGTGCAATGAAGTGTCCAGTAATGAGTTATGAGATGTCAGTGGGTTTGGAGTGACTTTGGGCAGCCTGTATATTGAAGCTCAGGGCTATTTTCCTGTGTTGCTGGAGAATTTGCGTGGTATGTCTTGCTCTGGAACTTGTTGACCCTTGGGTGGTGCTTGGTTTTAGTGTAGGTATGGAGACGTTTGATGAACTCCTATTGATTAATATTCCCTGGAGTCAGGAGTTCTCTGGTGTTCTCAGGATTCGGGCTTAAGCCTCTTGCCGCTGGTTTTTGGTCTTATTCTTGGAGTAGCCTCTAGACTACTCTATCTGTCATTTCCAAGGTGGTTCTCTCTGTTTTAGCTTCTGTTTGCTGGTCTCTTCAGTTTCTAATTTCCGCCCTGACACTAGGGTGCAGGTGAACACTTTTTAAAGGCTCAGTTGTTCAGTCCTGTTCTGGGAAGGGAGGAACACTGCAGACAAATATCTCTGGCGACTGTGGGGAGTGCTTGCAGCGTCTCGGCCACTCTGGGTTTGCCCCCGCTCACAGCACGTATGCTGTCCCAGTCTACACTGCATAAGCTCTAGGTTGCTCTGCTGGGAACTGTCCGAGGCCGGCGCTGGGTTGTATGCACTTCCCAGGTCTGAGCGGCTCAAGTTCAGGTTCTTGGGTACTCCGCAAAGGCGCAGACTTGGTTGGGCCTGCGTTTTGTGCCTTCCCTGGTCCGAGCAGCTCAGGTGACCAGGTGTTTGGTGAGCGCCATCGCTGCGACTTATTGCCTCCCCAGTCCCTGCCACTCGGTTTTCTGGGTATACAACCGGCGCACCTTCTCAGGCGGATATTGACAGGCCCGAGCCCAAGAAGTCTTGATTAGCAACGAAGCTTGCCTGCAGTTTGGTATTGGATGCCTTTCTGGGACTGCGGTTGCCCCCTCCGGCTCTGGCTGCCCTCCCTTGCCTGTCTCGTCAGGGGGATGGGGGATGGGCCGACCACAGCCGGCTCGCTCTGCTCAGCCCTTTGTTCTGTGAGCGGGGCTGGTGGAGTCTTAGGTTAGAGCTTTCCCCTTTTCGTGGGGAAGCTATTCCAGTCTGCTTTGCTATCCCCAATTCGCTCAGATTGTTCTCGAGGCATTCAAGCCCAGTCCTCTCTCTAAGCAGTTCAGCCGGCTCCTCCCTGCCCAGCCCCCGCTTGCTAATGCCTAATGCACTGCTTCTCCGCTGGGAGTTACCATTTGGCGGGTAATCTGTGGGTTTTAAAAAAATCTTAAAAAAAAAAAAAAGAGGGTTTTGTGGCCCTCTGAGATTCCAAGACTCGCCACAGATTCGCCAGTGAGAGTGTTTCCTGGTGTTTGGAAACTTTTCTGTTTTTAAAGCCTCCCTTCCCAGGAGGAGCTCCGTCCTTACTTCTTTTGTCTCTCTTTTTATCTTTTATGTTTTTTCCTATCTCCTTTCGAAGACAATGGGCTGCTTTTCTGGGTGCCTGATGTCCTCTGCCAGCATTCAGAAGTTGTTTTGTGGACTTTACTCCGTGTTCAAATGTTCTTTTTGATGAATTTGTGGGGGAGAGGGTGGTCTCGCCATCCTATTCCTCCGCCATCTTGTTCCTTTTTCAACATTCTTAATAGACAGCATATTAAAAAGCAGAGACATTACTTTGCCAACAAAGGTCCATCTAGTCTACTGGTTTTTCTACTGGTCCATTTACTGGTTTTTCCAGTAGTCATGTGTGGATGTGAGAGTTGGACTCTAAAGAAAGCTGAGCGCCGAAGAATTGATGCTTTCGAACTGTGGTGTTAGAGAAGACTCTTGAGAGTCCCTTGGACTGCACGGAGATCCAACCAGTCCATCCTAAAGGAGATCAGTCCTGAATGTTCATTGGAAGGACTGATGTTGAAGCTGAAACTCCAATACTTTGGCCACCTGATGTGAAGAACTGACTCATTGAAAAAGACCCTAATGCTGGGAAAGATTGAAAGTAGGAGGAAAAGGGGACGACAGAAGATGAGATGGTTGGATGGCATCACTGACTCAATGGACATGAGTTTGGGTAAACTCCGGGAGTTGGTGATGGACAGGGAGGCCTGGCATGCTGTGGTCCGTGGAGTCGCAAAGAGTCGGACATGACTGAGCGACAGAACTGAACGGAATAGGGAGACAGAGACAAGAAAGTCAAGTGTTTTTTTCATCAGTTAAATGAAATCTTTTAAAAATATTTATTTTATTATGTTGTAAAATATGTAAAGGTACATCCTTTTGTCATTTGATCTTAATGTTTAGAATATGTGTTTAGAATGTTTAGAATGTCTCTTTCAGAAATGAGTTTATATAATTTTGGGGTATGTTTAGACTATTACATATTTGTAGAAAATGCTTTTTACTCAGAAAAAAATTTTTGCAGTCCTTTTATTTCATTTTGCTTTCTTTGTCTTGTTCTGTTGTATAATAAAATAAGAACAAGCCACTTGAGAGTAATATGTTTATCCATTCTGGGTAAATATTTAGTTCTATGAAAGAATTCATTCCAGGTAATTAAGTTTGATATTAGTCTGTATTCAAATTTATGTTGTAGAAAAACAGTAAGGTTTTTAAAGTATATCAAATTGATATTTTTGTAACTTGAATGATAGGTTACTTATTTGATCAAGTTTATTCTTTGACATATTTTATATAATTAATACATTCATATTTTTAGAAATAACATTTTAAAATGAGTATTTTTACTAAAAATGCTAATATATTCCTTATGTTGTTAACTAAATTGCAGAAGAGCATATAAAAATTATATCTTTACTATCACAAATATTCTAAGCAAGTACTTAGAAATGGCATTTTCTCACATTGGTAATTTTTTTTGTGTTTAACCATTACTGAGTATATAGTATTAATGGCATACAATACATACTTCATTTTTATCTGAAAGCATATCAAATGTTCAAGCCGCCAGGTTTCTTTTGTTTTTTTTTATGTTTTTTTTTTAAATATTTTAAACCTGTAGAAACTTACAGGAATAATACAGTGAACCCCATTATACCTTTCACTTAGATACTGAATACTGTTAACATTTTTGCTATAATTGCTTTGTTACTTAGCCTTCCTTCCTCTCCTCCTGTACACACAGACACACACATTCTATTACTGTTTTTTTGGATTAATTAGTTGAGAATAACTTGCAGACATCAGGCTCTTTTACCCCTAAATATTTCAGAATATATATCCTTAAGTATCCTGCACTATCTTACATAGCTACAGTATAGTTAACAAATTCAAGAAACTTAACATTTGTAAAATTCTTTTATCTAATGTAGTTGTTGTTGTTCAGTCGCTCAGTTGTGTCTGACCCCATGGACTGCTGCACGCCAAGCTTCACTGTCCTTCACCATCTCCCAGAGCTTGCTCAAACTTGTCCATTGAGTCGGTGATGCCATCCAGCCGTTTTGTCCTCTGTCGTCCTCTTTTCTTCCTGCCTTTAATCTTTCCCAGCGTCAGGGTCTTTGCTAATGAGTCAGATCTTCACATCAGGTGGCCAGAGTATTGAGTTTCAACTTCAGCGTCAGTCCTTCCAATAAACATTTAGGATTGATTTCCTTTAGGATGGGACTTCCCTGGTGGCTCAGATGGTAAAGCATCTGCCTGCAATGCGGGAGACCCAGGTTCGATCCCTGGGTCGGGAAGATCCCCTGGAGAAAGAAATGGCAACCTACTCCAGTACTCTTGCCTGGAAAATCCCATGGAAAATCCCAAGAGTGTGGTAGGCTACAGTCCATGGGGTCGCAAAGAGTCAAACACAACTAAGCGACTTCACTTTCCTTTAGGATGGACTCTTAAGAGCCTTCTTCAACACCACAATTCAAAAGCATCAATTCTTCGGCACTCAGCCTTCTTTACGGTCCAACTCTCACATCCATACATGACTTCTGGAAAAACCATAGCTTTAACTAGATGGACCTCTATATTTATCTAATGTAGAGTCCAAATTAAAATTTTCCAGTCATGTTCCAGTCCTTATGATCTAATCCAGGATCAAGTATGACATTTAGTTGTCTTTTGAGTCTCCTCAATCTTGAGCAGTGTTTCAGTTTTTCTTTGTTTTTCATGTTATTGACATTATTGACATTTTAAAAGAGTTATCAGTGAGTTTTGTAGAATGTCCTGTAATTTGGGCTTGGCATGATATTCAGGTTATATATTTTTGGCAGAGGTACTATGTAAGTAATAATATGTTCAATTTCATTACATCAGGAGGTTCATATTTCAGTTTGTCACTTTATTGGTGTTAACTTCTATCATTTGATTAGGATGGTTTCACCATAATTCTCTATGTAAGACTTTTTCCCTTTGTAAGCAGTCTGTGGGGAGATACTTTGAAATGGTGTGATATTCAGTTTTCCAACTAACTTTAACCGTGTGTTTTTAATATCCATTGATGATTCTTAACCTGAATCAGTTAAGCTTGTTGTGGTTTAATTTACCAAATTTTGCATGCACAGTTCTTAAGAACTGCTATTTTAAAATACTGTATGCATGTGTAAATGTAACATAATCAAATATTTTGAAAATTAGAATATCTATAACATAGTTTTTGTAATTAGTTTGCTGGTAGCTGCTCTAAAAAAGTGTTCACAAACTTGGCTACTTAAAAAAAACAGAAATTTATTCTGTTATATAAAGTTCTGGAGGCAGGAAGTCCAAAATCAGTATCACTGGGCAAAAATCAAGGCTCCAGGAGGGCTCTACTCTTTCTGGAGACTCTAAGGGAGAATCTGTTCCGTGTGTCTTCTAGCTCTGTTGTCTGCTAGTGTTCCTTGGCTTGTGGCTGTATCACTTCAGTCTTCAAATGCAGCATTGTCAGATCTCTTTTTGTTCCTTCTTACTGCCTTCTCTTCACTGTCTCAGATCTCCCTCTTGAAAGGATATTCTTGATTGCACTTACTTGTGTTATTTATTCCAAGGGGGAATGCTGGATTCCCCTAAATGCAACCCCAAAAGCTCTTTGTTTGTGTTTTTGTTTAGATTGTGTCATTTTTCTGTAACCTCTATGGATAGAAATTAATGTAATTCTGAATGCTGTCATTTTTCTCAGCAAATTTTAAGCAAATGGTCTGGGATGAGTACAGACTCTACCAGTACAGTTAGTCCTTTGTGTCCACAGGTTCCTCATCCACGGATTCAGCCAATCACTGATTGAAAGTATTTATGGGGAAAAAGCTCCCTCAAGTTCCAGAAGGCAATATTTGAATTTGTTCATATGCAGGCAACTGTTTATTTGGCATTTACATTGTGTTTACAGCTATTTACTTAGCATTTACATTGTATTAGATACTGTAAATAATCTACAGATGATTTAAAATACAAAGGAGGATGTGCTTAGGTTATAGGCAAATACTATGCTGTTTACATAAGGGACTAGGTTTTGGTGTCTGCAGGACTTCTGGGACCAATCCCATCAGGATCTTGAGAGATGACTATACTTTCTCTTTTTTAGCTTTTGGACTTCCTGTTGAATTTAATGGTATAATATGCTTATAAAGATTGCTTTTTATTAATTATGATTGGACTTCTTACTGAGAGACTTGTTTTTCTTTCTTTTTTTTTCTACAGTTCATAACTTTTATAAATAAAATAAATGTACAGTGAATAAGGTCTCTGAAATATTTCAATATTTCTGCAGGTTTGGTAACATCGTAAAATACATTTCAACTAAAATTCACAAATCTAAAAACCTGTTAGGCATTTTTAGGCGTTTTAAGTTGGAAATGAAGACCAATGTTACATTGTAATATGCCAATTACAAATAGTACTTCAAATAGCAAATACTACAGTTTGTCCCAAACTTTAAAAACTATTCATGAACTCAACACTGAACTATTGATGGCTATGAGAATTGTTTCCTAGCCTTTTTGAAAATTTCAACCCATTTACGTTTAAGGTAATTATTGATAAGTACGATCCCGTAGCCATTTTCTTTATTGCTTTGGGTTCAAGTTTATACACTCTTTCTGTGTTTCCTGTCTATAGAAGATCCTTTAGCATTTGTTGGAGAGCTGGTTTGGTGATGCTGAATTCCCTCAGCTTTTGCTTGTCTGTAAAGCTTTTGATTTCTCCTTCATATTTGAATGAGATCCTTGCTGGGTATAGTAATCTGGGCTGTAGGGTATTTTCTTTCATCACTTTAAGTATGTCTTGCCACTCCCTTCTGGCCTGAAGAGTTTCTGTTGAAAGATCAGCTGTTATTCTTATGGGAATCCCCTTATGTGTTATTTGCTGCTTTTCCCTTGCTGCTTTTAATATTTGTTCTTTGTGTTTGATCTTTGTTAATTTGATTAATATGTGTCTTGGAGTATTTCGCCTTGGGTTTATCTTGTTGGGGACTCTCTGGGTTTCTTGGACTTGGGTGATTATTTCTTTCCCCATTTTAGGGAAGTTTTCAACTATTATTTCCTCAAGTATTCTCTCATGGTCTTTCTTTTGGTCTTATTCTTAATTGTAGACGTGTTAAGTGTGAAATAACAACTTTGAATTTTTAGAGATTATTGTTTCTTTAAGGACTGATTCTGTAGTCTTTGTCCATAAATCCTGCAATACTTACCTTGTTTAGTGGCTAGGTCAAGTAATAGTAAAGTAGACAGAAGCATCCCCAGTTAAGCATTCTATTACTGTTGAAGTGGAGGCAGGGAATTACTTGGAGGAGCAGAGTGACACTGTATAAAGGAATGACAGGAAGCTGACAGGATCAGGAGTGGGTGGTAGAGGCTTTTAATAATCTGAGCTCTTAGTTGCAATAACTAAAATCCAACCCTAAGGAAACAGGGTGGGAGGGGAAGGATGGTGAGTGGAAAGGAGTAAGAAAGGGAGCCAGGATAATAAAACCAGGTGTTTATCTAGCCTCAGCATAGTTCAGTCATTCTAGGTCTATTCTAGAGATTCAAGAATTAACACTCTCTCCCCATTTCTCAATTCTACTTTCCTCAGTGCTGGCTTCGTTCCTAGGCAGGCTATATAGTTGGAGGAAAATGACCTTGGGCAACTTAAGATTTAAATGGTTCTTAACTGAGACAGTGCCTCTTTTCTAATAGTTCTTTAAAAGTTCAGCAGTGGGATCAGGTATTCACTCCTTATATGGGAGTGAGATGGGGAGGAGTGCTTGTCACTCATCACTATCCAGACTATATGCATAGAATGATTTTCCAATAAGAGAGTGAAAGGAATGAAAGCTAAAGAGGTAAAATAGTTATCTACTATAGGCCAAAATCTAGCATCTGATTCAGGATCCCACATGTATTGTACGTGCAATAATTTTTAAATATGCTTAATTAGTCTTCTTAAAAACTTCAGAGTGTCTTTCAGGGCTATTTGTCATTTGTCTCACAGTAACTAGATGGAAATGTTTCAGCCATTCTTTCAACAATTATTTATTGAATGTCTGCTACACTGTTTCATTTAATCTTTTCAAAAGTTATATATAATTTTAAGTATCATTTAATCTTTTCAAAAGTTATATATAATTTTAAGAATAACTTTATGTATAGAACTAGATTTCAAGACAATTTTAAAGTGATTTTTCTTTCATATTTTATCACAGTATGTCAACTAACCAGGCTAAAGGATTTATGTAAGCCAAGGAACACCAAGTTATATTTTAAAACGTATTTTAACCAAGGCTTACAGGCTATCTCTTTACCTTTTATTTATCTAAAGTGCTATGGGATTTTTAATGCCTACACGAAGCATACAGTAAGCCTCTTCTGGAGGACCCATGCATAAGCACAGTGCAGCTACTCAATTTATCTACCTTGGAAGGATGAAAGACTAAGTTGAAAAATCATTTATCAGTTCCACTTCAGTTGTTACATTTTTGCTTCAGAAACATCCTTCATCTCCTGAGTCTCATAATCTCTTGCCTTTGAGGTTGTTTCATAGACATGCTTTCACTCAAACGCCTTCAATTTGAACTTCTTCGAGAGGGGTACCTATCTCCTAGAAGATGCCTCCTGGGACTATTTTACTGCTGTTATTTCAGCTCCTCCCACCTAGCTTGTTGAAGAAAGTTCTCTCACCAAAGGCATTTCTAATCAGAAACCTGTGCTAGTCAAGCAGTATAGCAGCTTTTTGGAAACTGAGTACCCAACCTGGAGTTCCTTAAAATGAAGACATAACAGAACCTACTAAGAAGGCCCAAGACACCCTTTTACCCTTCAGAATGAACTTAAGATACCCTTGCTTTTATGCTTTCAATGAATATGTCCCACTGAAACATGATTATACTTTTGGCTTTAAATGATAATAATTCTCTGAGAAATGTATGATAAAACCATATTTCTTTCAAATTTATAAGCCTTAATTGGAATTACTCATTGTGCTGTTTTTCTATCAAGACTTAAATTTTCATGAATAGGTAGTGATTCTATCCACATGTTCAGGGTTCTGTTTTCTGTTTATATTCTTCCTTTCCCGAAACTGCCTTCCCTTTGACTATATCACTTAAAAAGCTATTGTTTAAAATGATTGTTGTATTGCTTCTTATTTAGATGTTCAATCCTTAAACATCCTGTACATTTCTCAGAGTACTCACACATGAACTCTGTGTGTGTCCTGTATTTGTTTTATATGTTCATACAGAGGTCATGTTAATATTGTCTGGTAATATGGTACTTAAACAATCCATAATTTTTTAGTATCTAGGTATTCAATATCATGGCTGACATAAAGATTTTAAATAAGACATTGTTCCTGCTTTCAAGGAAATTTTAACCTTATAGATGCCATAAGGTATACATACAGGTTTAATGTAGTAAGATCATTAAAGAGTGAGCAATCAGTTTTTCCTTAGGAAATCAAAGGAGGCTTCGTGATGGAGCTGGTATTTGAGTCAGCATTAGATTTTTGGGATATTTTGATTGAATCTTCAAATTCCTGGATTACAACATTATATAGATGAGACATTTAAAGGGAAACAGGAGTGTCCCTCATGCATATTATTCTCGGTGTTTGTCAAAGCTTTTTTGTATTTATTTCTCATTTGTGCTTCCTAACCCTGTGAGTCTACAGAGAGTATATTTTTTACTGATGTGTAAAAATCTTACCTTTCAGAGTTTACTTTGTTTTCTGATTGCCTTGATAATCAAAAAACAGAATTATTAATCTTGACTCTTTCTGCCGTGGTCTTTTGTCCTTCAGATTAGGTAGGACTCTAGAAGAAAAAAAGAGATTTCTTGTTCCTGGTTTCTTCCCTGAAAAGTCAATATTGATCCTATCCTGCTTGACCAGATTTGTCAGTGATCTCTTACAATATAATACTATTCCAACATTACTTTTGGCTCAAAAATTTTAAAAAGGTGGCAGGGGATGAAGTAGGAACTTTTTTACCAATGAATTTGAAGTATTCTTGAATTTTCTGTGTTCTCATATCTGTTTATTTGTTTCTGTGAGGTGTTTCTGGATAATGTACCAGCTACAATAGTATAAAATGTTAAGGTTGTGCTATATCTTGCTACATAATTTTTGTAGCAGAACTGCACTTTTTCTTTGTGTTTAAATACTCTTTGAGGAGAAGGGAAAATGGAAGAAACCTTAGCTTAGTGTAGTAGTGAGTATTTTTGTATGTTACTGGAAAACTGCTTAATAATAAAATTTCCCCTGTCTACTTGATATTCACCTTTTATAAAATGGCCTTTATTAAAGGAAAATTTGGTTTTGATTCTGCCAAAATAAAATTTCATTCCTTAAGCTATTATTCAGAAGCCTGTGTCTCACCTGATTGATCATTCCAACTATTTCTCTCTGTGCTTCAAATCATCAAAATCCCATTTGCCCCACTGCAGGGTTGGCATAAGAATGACTGTGATGGTAGCAATTAACATTATGATCGCAATGAAGACTTTAAAAGGAAATATAGAAGCTTCATTAATATCTAGCAAGTTTTTTTGCCCACAGCTATGTAATTAATAAGAAATGATAGTTGGGGAAACAAAAGCAGGGAAAGCTGCTTTTTGTAAATAGTTCTGAAAATATTTTCATCCTTCCCTCATAGGATTGAAAAGCAAATTCTATTATTATTTTCTATGTTGATCGTTTCTACTATGTAGCTTATAGTTGTGGTTAATTTTGCTTTTAACCTTTAGAAACAACACATCAAATTGGAGAAGTTGGTGTTCTACATGGAGTAATAGAAATTCATTGTTAATTTAAAAAAGGCAAAGGACTTATAGCATACTCTCTCTCACACAAAGATTTAGGCAGAATGTTTCCTTAGTTAATACAACATTGTGTATTGCATTCACTGCAGGACTAATTTTACTTGAATTTGCAAATAATTATTTAATGTCTTGGGTTGCAATTCTTACTTAAAAAGAACATGTAAGTACTTATATAAGGCAAAGCAGCTGTTCTTGGCAATATCCAGTGTTTACTATTTTTCATAATTACGACTTTATGTAGACTTTTCTTTTTGTTGTAATTAGATTCTTATTGTAATGCTTTTGCTCTTTGCCCTGCAATGTTGCTTTGTTGGTTTGTTCATCTACCTTGTAGACCTTGATGACCTTCATGTTCTAGTCCTTTGGCTTTTTACTAGGCTGAACCAAAAGAAAGAGCTGAACAAAGGCAGAAAGGGAGGGTTTTAAGCATGGGATACTGCCATAGAAAAAAGCAAATATATTTCAGCTCGGTCTGTAAGAACCACATTCTGTAAGTCTAGGTACTGCTGTTATTTCATTTTTATTACTGATCATCCCTTAGCCTCTGTACATTGTTAAAAAGTTGTGTTTTATCACAGCAAGATTTGACAAAATTGCCCAGTTTGAACCTTTTAAAGTTGAAGGAAGTTGGTTTTCTACATGATATAACTCTAATGCGGGAGGGGTGGGGGGGAGTAGTGGTAGCCTGCCCGTTGCTTCATCTGTACATTTAGCTCAGAGTGAGATTTATTTATAAATCTTTTAAACAAATTTTTAATTTTTACAGCCTTTTCTTTTAATATCAATATTGAAGGAAAATGTATGGGAACCATTAAGAGATAGTCAGTAGACATTAAAATAAAGAGGGAAATGTTTGACAGTTTCCTTGGGTATCAAAGTAGAAAGAGGCATACATATTTAACTATGTTACCAGCATTACTGAATGACAGTAGTGAATTTTCCAGTTCTAAGGTGGCGGGAATAGCAGGTTTAAACTAACAACTGCTTAAAAATATAAGCTATCTGGATACTGATAGAGTGAAATGATCACATTACAAGGAAATTATTAGAATAATGGTCAACATTTGCCCTTGGTTTTAATTTCCATCATTGAAGATAGCATTTGCTGGTGAGGTTTTGGGACCTAAAGATCATTAATGTCTTATAGTATATATGTGAGTCTGTGAATGTTACTTGTATGTAAGTAACTCATTATGTGAAAAGAATATAGGAAAAATTTTTAAAGCTCATCTTACCTGCCTTTTCTATGGTTAGGGTTTATTTTTTGAAGGCTAGTTTAGGTTCCATTTCCATAGTAATCAGTATATTTTTTGCTTTAGTATGTTACAAATTTAATTCAGTTTCTAAGAATACTAAATTTATATTTATCAAGGCCTATATGTCAGTTAAGTATTGCTAGAGAATTTGTTTTATACAGATTAAAGATAGGCAAATTACCCAGAACCTAACTTTGTCAACCTGATTTTTATGTTAGTTGTGTTAAAAGCAAATGAAATTTTAATTATGATTAAAGGCAAAATTCTTGTAAAGTATTATATAAAGGTCAGACAAATTAAAGTATTGATGTTTTAAAAGTTTATGAATAAGAAATCCTTTAAATTACTTTCATATCACTTAAGAATAAACCAAAGAATAATTTTTTTACATTCACCAAATAAATTCATTGAAAACAGTCCTCACATGGGGGGAGAAACACATTTCATACTTTGTAACTCCTAAACTAAAGGAAAATAAGCTGTAGGAATAGCCAAAGTAAGGATTAAAGTAGACAACATAATTTCTTTCAAAATAGATGGAACTGAACAAAATTTGTTCCTTTTGTTAACAGGCCATCATTTTTTGTGTATTATTTATAAGAAGAAACAATCCAAGTAGGCTTAAACATATTTAATGTAAAATAAATGTTGATGTAAAGAAAATAGCCAAGAGATATGTATTTGTCAACAGTTTATATATATTTTCAGATTTTAATATTAGTACAATTAATAGAAATATATAGAGTTATAAAGCATTGGATAAAGTTTACATTTTAAAAATAGTTCATTTAATGAGATAATTTCCAAAATTTATCAGTGCTTCTTAACACACTTGGACTTCTCATTCATTTTCTTAAAGAATGCACACACTTAATAGTTGTATATACATGACAGGTATCTGGATTAAAAATGCTTTTCTTGCTTTTTATATAAGTCTTAAGTATTTAGGAATTTTGCTTCTAATATGCCAAACCATAGCTATTTAGATAGGTCCCGATGATAGCTGAAAGTTTTACTTTATAGATGGATGTTTGGCTTGGCTAATGAGTCTGTAACAAAATGCTGTAAATGGAAAGCTATTTCTGACTTAAACTCTTGATTCTTGTACATTGGTGCTAGTAAAATTGATGTATTCTTAGTTCCAAGTAGTGGTATTTTATAATGTCATAGCAAAAGCATGGTTGGAAATGAGAAGTGCTGTCTCTTAGAAGTTCTCTCATATTTCAGCTGAAACATACTCAGCAAAAAAGATATGTAAATTAAAAGAAAATCTCCAATTTCCTATTCTGAGTAAAGCTTTGATTTTTGCTGATTCAGGAAGTAAGGTTGACATTGGAGCTTCTCATTTCATCTGGAATAATCACTTTTGGCTTTTGAAAAGTCTTTCATTTTAGCAGCAATATCTTCTAAAACAGTCCCTTTTGCATGGATGAACCTGTTTTTCTCTAGATAACACAGAAAATACAACTATCAAAAATGGTAACCTGCTTTCTATAGTATTGCTTTCCTGAGTGCCCAGTGAGATACTAAAGTGCCAGGCTGTTCATTCTGGAGATTTCACTGATTTTCTTAGCTGCTTTCCAACCCCAACCCCCCAAGTAACAACCCCAAACAGAAGAATTTTTATAACTTCCAAATTGACTACTGCAATAAAATGTTTAATACCAGGATTAGATAACTAAGTTGCTGACTACCTAACGAAGGTGGTTAATATCAATAGAGCGTTCTCCTAAATCAGCTTAGGATCATTCAGAATATATAATTCCAGTTCTTGAAACATAGAACTTTTTTTTTTCTGTTAAACTAGCTGTCGGATTGTTATCTTACTAATTCTGATATTTTCTCAGAGTTTTCCATTAGTATTTTTTTCTTCCATATATCAAGATATACTTACCGTCTGAATAAATCATAGTGAACTTGCTTTTGTTATGAGGTCAGTACATAGGCTTTCCAACTGAATTCCAAATATTTGCCTGTCAAAATAAGGAAAGCATAAACTACTGATTTGTTTAAATTATTATTAACAAAATGATTAGCATTTTAAATATATTTTCTGGTGTAATCTATATACAGTCTCTTAAAATTTCCAAACAGAGGTCAAAATTCTGTATTGGTTGGATTTCTGCCAAATGATACTAAAGTCAAATTTGAGTTTTTCTTTCGCCTCTGTGGTAAATAGAAATGTATAATCAATGTTTTATTTGCCTAGAGATTTATAAATGGACCCATTGTGTTTCAGGTATATAATTTCCTTGCTGTATGTATGGAGGTACTTCCTTGCTTCCCACGGTACTTGACAGTGCTCTCAAAGGATAAAATGTGTGTGCACGCAGTCCTGGACACACTATGTATTTCTCTTGCTATGTGGACTGTTAATGCTGTGTGATAAATGTACTTATATCAGGTTTTGTGATCTGTGCAGACAGTGCTTTTAAACTTCTTCCTGATAGCACATTCTGTTGTGTTAATGCAGTAAAGCCAAGATGACAGGCTGACACAGTGAAACTCTTATTAAAAACATCTTCTAATTGTTACAGAGATATTAATGGAATTCTAGAGCTTGCTGCCTCGAGTTATTTTAAATTGTGTATTTTATATTTACAGTTTACATTTACATATTAATTTTATCTATTAAGAATTGCTTTCAAATTAAAAGATTTACATATACTTAAACAAAAGCATGAAATTAGATTTTAACTCCAGAAACCAGTTCATTGTATCAGCACGCTAGGTGGGTTTGCATTAAGGAAAGCCAGATTCAGTGACAAGTTTGACCCTCACACTTGAAAATACCATGAAGGAAAAGCAATCATGGAAGTCATGTATGTATATTTATTATGTAAAAGACATGTCTTTTACTTTAGATCATGAAAATGCTCAAATTATGATTAATGTTTAAGCTAAACCTTAGCCAAAACATAGGAAAGAATTATGGCAGGAAATTTAGAATTATTTCTGAGTGAAGTTTCTTACATAAAAATTATACAACTTTTAAAGGAATTGATGAGTTGTCCAGTTGAACTGTATATGTTTGTTTTCATCTTGATGTCATAAGGTAGATATCTTTTAAAATTTAAGAATAGTATAAAAACAGATTTTAAGATTTTAATGAGACCTTCTTTGGAAAATTGTAAACCTATATGTAAAATGGGCAGATCATCTGACCATTCTCACCCTATTGGGATTATTTCAGCACTCTATATTGCTGGGTATAAGTACTTTGGAAACTCTTTAATCCAGCTGTTTTTCTTTGGCAAAATATTACTTGCTCTTTAAACCAGCTTATGTTGGAGGGAACATCAACATTGCTTCCTCCTTTATTCAGTCTTTATAACCATTTGGAGTTATAAAATCATTTTGGAGTTCATTAGTAAATTTTAAGTATTGCCGAAAGCACTGTGCAGTGTTCAAGATTCATGTTCTGGGATTAAAACTGAATTTATATACACACATGCTACATACTTCTAAAGCTGTAGGACAGTTATTCAAACCGCACTGTGAACTATGCTGGAGGAGTTAGCCTGCTTTGTTTTTAGACATGGTTGATTGGAAAATAACAACAACAGAAAAATTGTCCAGATTGGCTACTGAAATGCTTTTCAGTCTTTACTGTACAACTGTATCAGGAAAGCATTGATCAAAGTTCAGATGAAAACATTAAAAAGTCTAGCTAGGATTCCAGTGTTTTCATTAGTTAATGTTCACAAAGAGAATGGCACAATAGACTGGATTTTTGCATAGTATAAGCAGTTTGCATAAAATTATGTGATATAAGGACATGAGGATAGAGTTTTGTCTTCTGTGTCTCCAGACTTACTATCTTGCACATCTTGATTCTCATTGTATTCATTTTAGAATCCGTTAACCAATAAGGACTTACCTTATGCTTATTGTCTTGCAGTTGTGCTTTGTAGTGCCATATGGTTGCTGCTCAGCTTGACTTACAGTCTTAGTCCTTTTGCTTCTTATTCTCGCCATTTTGCAAAGATAGCCTGAGCTGCTTTATGGTACAGGTCAAGTACTTGTGAAGTGAACTCTAAGGAAGTGAACTTCCATTGTGCTCGAGTATCTTCTTAAAAGAATAAAGGCTACCCTAAACCATAGTTTTTCAATACATAAATTTCCTGTTTAGAGCAACCTGGATTTTCTACAAAATATACCATGATGTAATAACAGTTATGTTTTATTTTAGGCAGAGTCTTTAAAAAAAAAAATAGCTCTTTATAAGTGAGTATTTATTTATGAAATGCTTACTTTTATTTATTTTTTTAAACTGGTTAAATCTTTTTTATAATTGCAGTATAATTGCTTTACAATGTTGTGTTAATTTCTGAAAAAGGATACTTTTTAAAATAGGTTATTCATATAAGTTCTTCAGAAGACAATTCTTAATGTATTTAAACGTGATTTCATTTATAATGACTTCTAAAAGTGAGGGAGAACTTTAATCTTCATGTTTTAAGGGGCAGTGAATGATAGTTATTTTTGCCAAGATTGTTTTCCATCCTAAAACCTAACTAGTCTTATAATTTTCACTTTTTCTTTTCTCTGATAAAAGGGATGGTGGATGTTTTACTCTGCTTGTTAGCTGTAGTGACTGTGCCATGAGTGTTCTGCCGTGATTGATCAGTGAGGACCACTATGTTTTTTTCATATATATTCACTGTGGAATAGAATCCAGTGTTGGATGTTTCTTTTCTTTCACTGAGTAGTGAAGGAAGGGGATGGTGGTGGAGGGGGGAGCATTTGTTCCATTGAATAATTTATAATAGCTAATTTCTCGGTAAGAATTCACCAAAACATGATAGCTATATCTCACTTAGGGAAAAAAGTCTTCTGTAAGATGAATCGAATCCCACTTGATATATCCAATAGGTATATAAATTCTTGGCACATCAAACCATTTTTTCTCAATTATTTTATAGTATAAAATTAGAGATGAGTTACTCTAAAAAACAAATTAATGTTTTAGACCCTCCCCCCAAAAAATCAAATTTAAGATAACTTTTTAGAAGAATCACTTTCAGACACACAGTACTGAGTCGGATTATGAATGCCATGTAGAGAAGTTTGTTTTATATTTGGCATAGTGACTTAAATATAAATATCAGCAGCACAATTAAATAAGCGAGTGGTTTTCAGATTTTCATCCTCTCCTTGAAATACTCTAATGAAATGCATAGCTCTTCTTCATTGTTCAGTATTCTGCCTTCTAGTATTTTGGAGAAGTAGCTGTTTCAATCACCTTCACAATTTATGCTCCAACCACATCTAATTATACATAAAATTTTGAGCAAACTAGTACAATTGGGCTATATACCCTCTCTCCCTACTCCATGCTCACATCCATTCAGCTTGCTTTTTATTTATCCCAGTCTTGCTTTAGTTTTCCTCCAGGAAGTCTTATTTCATCCCCCAAAACTGAGTTAGGAATAACTACTATGTGCCCCTGTGATGTCCTGTATTTTCATCTATCCAGGCAGTTTCTTTTTGTACTGTTAGTACCCATTTATGTGTTTCCCTCCCTGCCAGACTCTGAAGTTAGCCACTTGAAGGCAATAACCATGTCATCCACACTGGTAGGTGCTCAATAATTTTGTTGAATTTTGGTTCACCATTAGATGTCTTCCAAGGAGTTATTTTCTTATTTAGTAATTTACTACTATATTTTAAATTACAGTTTCAACTGTTTGATGTGAGATCTTCTCTTTTTGTTTATTTCAGCCTGCTAAGTGAAAGAGTGGATTTTGACATGTAACTTGCTAAATAAGTAAATAATTCTTTGGAAGACATCTAATGGTGAACCAAAACTCAACAAATTAATATTGAGCACCTACCAGTGTAGCTTCAGAGGTTGGCAGGGAGTGAAACACATAAATGGGTACTCAAGATACAAAAAGAGAAGTGCCTGGATAGATGTAAATACAAGATGTCACAGGGGCACATAACAGTAATTCCTAATTCAGTTTTGGGAGATGAATTAAGACTTCTTGGAAGAAAACTAAAGCACGACCTGAAGGATAAATAAAGATAAGCTGAATGGATGTGAGCATGGAGTAGGGAGAGAAGGTGCAGGTTCTGGGAACAGCAAGTATGTAACCCATCTGCTATTGGTTTGCTCAGAAATTTATGTATAACTAGATGTGACTGGAGCATACATGGTGAAGATGATTGGAAATAGTGAGAGATTAGTCTAGAATGGTCAATTAGGATCAGATTATGAATGGCCTTATACATGTGATCAGAAAATTTAAGGATTTCTAGAAGAGAAGGAAATGGCAACCCACTCCAGTGTTCTTGCCTGGAGAATCCCAGGGACAGGGGAGCCTGGTGGGCTTCCGTCTATGGGGTCACACAGAGTCGGACACTACTGAAGTGACTTAGCAGCAGCAGCAGCAGAAGGGATTTTGCTTAAAATAGTGAGTGACATGATCATATTTGCAATTTAGGAAAGTCAGTCTGGCAAAAGACTGGAGAGTAACAGAGTTGGGCAGGCAAGAGTAATGTTAGGTACAAAGAGTACTGGCTGCTTTTTAGAACAGGTAGGAGTAGTGATTCCATTCTTCTAGGTAATGAATGCTAGAGGAGGGTCAGGTTTGAGAAAGGAAAGAATAAAAGTGCTGTGGTAGAGGTTATGCTTTCATGTAGAATCAGTTCAGTTCAGTTCAGTTGCTCAGTCGTGTCCGACTCTCCACGACCCCATGAATCACAGCACGCCAGGCCTCCCTATCCATCGCCAACTCTCGGAGTTCACTCAAACTCATGTCCACAGAGTCGGTGATGCCATCCAGCCATCTCATTCTCCATCGTCCCCTTCTCCTCCCGCCCCCAACCTTTCCCAGCATCAGAGTTTTTTTCAGTGAGTCAACTCGTCGCATGAGGTGGCCAAAGTATTGCAGTTTCAGCTTTAGCATCAGTCCTTCCAGTGAACACCCAGGATCGATCTCCCTTAGAATGGACTGGTTGGATCTCCTTGCGGTACAAGGGACTCTCAAGAGTCTTCTCCAACACCACAGTTCAAGAGCATCAATTCTTCGGCGATCAGCTTTCTTCACAGTCCAACTCTCACATCCATACAGGGGGTGTTAAATGTTACCTTGGCTCTGTCACTGATGAGGCCCATGATAACCTTAAACAAATCATTTACTCCCCAATATCTTCGTCTTTGGCATCAATATATAGTAATGCTTTGATGTCCAGTTCTTGTGTTTCTATGGCCATGCAGAAGACTGTTGTGAATATGTTATGAAATATTTAGTGTATGATAGCAAAATATAGGATATTATTTAGTGTAATGGAGAATATGTTTACTAATTACATTGCCATGGTTCCATAAAACTGGTGTAGTGAACTGTGCATCAGTGTCCACCATCATTTGGGGTAGGAAAATAATTTGTTAGGGTGAACTTTTGGCTGTAATTTTTTTTTTAACTTAATTCCTTTGCTAGTGATTTAATAAGGAAGGAAAGAGATCCACCTATTCTGTGCTAAGCACTGTATTTTACATATATTCTGTGTATTTTATAAGTACTTTGTATATGATATGTTCTTTAGATCATTTAATCCTTCACAACTCACTTCACAACCTTATGAATGTAGGTAGATATTATTATTGCTTTCTTCCAATTAAGAAAACAAGTGATATCGAGTAAGTTTCCCAGAGTCTCATTGCTCACTTGGAATGTTAAATTACAGTGTTGAAAAGGGACCAAGGTAGATCGTGACGGGCAAAAAAATAGCAGTGAAGTAGGGGTGACATTTCTTCATTTAAGTATACTTAGGAATTAAACATTTTTTTTTGTATTTATTCAATTGATTAGAATTTTGAACGCCTGTTATGTGCCTGTCCCTGTTCTAGGTGCATTAATATCTGTACCATTGTGTTGTTTTGAAAATGGTTTCCAAGATAGCAGTTAAGGACATTAAAACTTCAAAGCCGTTGGCCCAATACTAATAAAAAATAAATTTGGGAACAAAAGATATTTTATATTTTCTTCATCATTTTGCTTGGCAATAAGTCATAAGCCTCTGAAATACTGCAGAAAACAAAAGCTTTTTTCTCAATTTTTCTCTTGGTATGAATCTACTAAAAATCAGTTTTTAGTACATAGGCCAGCATAAATAGTAGTAGGATATGTCTGTAGAGTGCTTTAAGATTTAAGTGCTTTCACATATTTTCTCATATAATTCTCTTGGGTCTCAGAGGAGGTAGTAAAAAACCAGTTACTAATCCAGCTTTGAGTTTGAGGAAATAGGTTCTGAAAGGTGAAGTTTTGGATCTAGTGCTGTTCCTGTTATACCATACTGCCTCTAGATGTGTGGTCTATTTACAAATTTAAATAATTTAAATTTTAAATAATGTCATTGCAACTTTCTTATTTTCCTACCCAGAGTGTCTCAGTAGAGATTTCTGTATTGTTTGGGAAGTTAAACCAAATGTTCTTTTGTAGCCTTTTGGATTTTACAACAGTTAATCCATATTTTTTAACAGCAGTGTTGAGGAGCCAGGGATCTTTGGTTCCTAGATCCCTTCTAAGTGCTTAGAAGCTGCTTGGAGAGAATACTCAGTGAAAGGAAGGAAACAGCCCTTTATTGAATACCTTTATTGGATAGCTAGATACTGGCAGGTACCTTTATCCGAGTCCTCTAAGGTAGTAATACCACAGTGGAATCAACAAGCATATCATAATTCAAGTAAAAGCTTGCTATTATGAATGCTAGATTATAGCCACATACCGAATACTTTTCCATTTGTACTGCTCTGGCTATTGTTCACAGTTCTTTACCTGGAATGCTTTGTCTCATCTCAGTCTGCCAGAATTCAATTCAACCAGTCTTCAAAACCAGCTCAGCTGATGCTTCCTTTGATGATCCACATCTTTATAGCAGATGTCACGTGTAACTATTATTTCAGTCATTTGTGTCTATCTCTTACCTTTTTTGATTTCTTTATTATAGAACATTGTCTACCCATATCCTTGAATATTATCCTTTCCCTTAGGTCTCTTGGTCAATTCCTTCCACCAAAGTCCCTGCCCTCAATCTATTATGCATCTGCTTTTTTCTCAGTGGGGGGCAGGTTGAGGGTGAGGGCGTGGCAGGGAGATTGTTATACCAACAAAAGTTTTGTTTTTTTAATAGTAGTTTTCCATGATACAACCTCTATTTTTTCTTTTTTTGTCCATCTTATTTTGGAATCATGGTAAGGCTCTTACTATTTGAGTTTAAACAAACTATTTTCTGAACTTTGGATCACCTAGCTAATAAATAGTGGAGCCATTTTGCCTTCATTGTTTACCTGGAGTAATTTTCTGTGTGGTTCAGTTCAGTTCAGTCGCTCATTTTCTGTGTGGTGGTGGTGGTTTAATCACTAAGTTGTGTCTGACTCTTGCGACCCCATGGACTGTAGCCCTCCAGGTTCCTCTGTCCATGGAATTCTCCAGGCAAGAATACTGGAGTGGGTTTCCACTTCCTTGTCCCGGGGACCTTCCCGACCCAGGAGTTGACCCTTGGTCTCCTGGATTGCACGCAGATTCTTTACCGACTGAGCTACAAAGGGAAGTTGCCAATTTTGTATGTGTTTAGGACAGAATATAAAATCAGGTATTCAAAAAGAAATTGATACCAAAGATTTTTGAGAAATAATTTTGTGAGAATATAACCTGTTACCTGTACTATGACTCTATTTCTATTTATGATAGCCAGGTTAATCTTTTAAAACATTGCCTGAATAGATTTTCTCCTCCTTTAAAAAACCTTCATGGCTAACAGTTGCCTAAGAAGTAAATCTTAGCTCTGGTTTGCTTAATCCCTCAGTACTTCCTTGTACTCTGGTTGGACTGCTTACTCGTTTACTTTCCACCAATCTAGATTGTTCTCCTATTCCTTCTGTGGTTACCTGAGTTCTGTTCTTTTCTCAAGTCCTATTGGATCCCCCTCTCCCTCCCCGATTTTTTCCATTCATTAAGGCTTGTGTAACTTTTGCTGTATTATAGCATGTGCTTTTCTTTATTGTTTCTGATTTTTTAATGTTTCTGAAACCTTCCATTCCCCCTGTAGTATCTCTCTTCAAAGAGAGAACCATGGTTTACTTTACCTTTCCAGGGCCTATTACATGGCACATAGAAGGCATGTATTCATTAATAGCTGGTAGCAATAATGAGAAAGAGAATTGTTGATTGCTTTCATTTGCCTATCCAAACACTTGTAATTTGACCCAGATATTATCTGAGTAGATTGGGTCACTTTTACTTGTTACCAGAAGACTCCCCTAACATATTTGATTGATAAGGTGGCCTCTTGGAGAGAAGAGTGACCTATGGACCTTCAGCCAAGTTGGTACTAAGATCCCATCGATTGTAGTGACTGTTTTGAGTACCTTGGTAGTGGGAACTATTGGAGACATTAAAGAACCTTAGAAAGAGAAAATCATATATTCCTTCCAGTTTTATATCTGAATCCTTCTTTGGAGCACATTTCTGAAAAGTCTCTACCCCTGACCCTACCCTCTGTACTACATCCACAGTTTACCTGTTCTCTTAGAAATCAGTTCCAAGCCTCAGTAAATCAGAAAGTATAGCAATAAGAAATTGTTCCCAGCAGAGGAGAAATGTTTGTGTACAGTTTTTCCAAAGTGTTCAGGTATCAGCACAAATGCCACAGTTTAATTCATATGATTAATCAAACATTGTTTTTCTGTAGCTCTCTTGGACTGTATAATCAGAGATGTGTAGAATTTGAGCCTCCTGAGTTTGACAAGTGCTGTGCTTTCTGAAGTAAAATGATAGCTCCATCCCCTCTCTCCCTTCTGCTTAACTCCTGAGGAGACGGTGTGGGGGAATTATGGCTTTGGAGACAAGCAGACAGATGCAGATTCCTATTCTTCTAACAATGTAACCTGTTGAAATTGTTATTGTTCATTTCACTAAGTTGTGTCTGACTCTCTGAGACCCCATAAACTGCAGCACCCCAGGCTTCCCTGACCTTCTATATCTCTCTGAGTTTGCTCAGACTCATGTCCGTTGAGTCAGTGATGCCATCCGACCATCTTATCCTCTGTCATCCTCTCCTCTTGCCCTCCATCTTTCTCAGCATTAGTTCAGTTCAGACGCTCACTCATGTCCAACTCTTTGCGACACACCAGGCCTCCTGTCCATCACCAACTCCTGGAGTTTACCCAAACTCCTGTCCATTGAGTTGGTGATGCCATCCAACCATCTCATCCTCTATTGTCCCCTTCTCCTCCTGCCTTCAATCTTTCCCAGCCTCAGGGTCTTTTCAAATGAGTCAGCTCTTCGCATCATGTGGCCAAAGTATTGGAGCTTCAGCATCAGTCCTTCCAATGAATATTCAGAGTTGATTTCCTTTAGGATTGACTGGTTTGATCTCCTTGTGGTCCCAAGGACTCTCAAAAGTCTTCTCCAGCACCACTAGTTTGAAAGCATCAATTCTTAGGCGCTCAGCTTTCTTTATGGTCCAACTCTCATGTCTGTACATGACTACTGGAAAAACCATAACTTTGACTATACAGACCTTTGTCAGCAAAGTGATTAGTTATCCTCATAGTTAGCTAGACTTCTTTACTTAAATTCTTTCCTTACAGTTTTCTAATGACAATTACATTCTGTGAAAAGAATTGGGCACAGTGTTTATTACTGCATAATAGTTTCTCAGAATATGGGATGCCCTTCCCTAGGGTGACCAACTTGTCCTGGTTTGTCCAGGACTTTCCCAGTTTGAGCTGTGAGTCCCATGTGTCCTGGGAACCTCTCCACCACTCCTCCCTCCCTCCTTCTCTTTCTTTTTCCTACACCATTTGACTTTTCTAGGTGTATTGACCATTCTTTGAATAAGTGTGGTCAACTTTTACTTTATAGGTTATACTTTTAGGTTGTATGTATATATGTGTGTGTGTGTGTGTTTCAAGGCGTGTATGAGGTTGCATTATTCAGTTAGTTTGTTAAGTGTTTATTGGTTGGCCTGATTTGGAGTCAAGGAGGTTTGTGAGTTACTTGGTAAAGTGGTGGTATAGTTAAAAGTGGTGACTTGGATCTTTTACCCTATTGGTGGGTACTGACTTCCTTAAGGAACTGTAGATCATATGCACAAGCTTCCATGAGCCTAGAAAGTTCTTTGTCTTAAAGCATCTCATCCTGTTAAACAGTTTTTTTAAATTGAAGTTCTCTTGGTCTAGATATGTTAGGTTATAAAATGTTTGTAGAATGTTGCAATTTTCCACCTTTATTTAAATATTTACTTAAATATTTGAATAACTAATGTGAATTTAATGCATTTAATGTTTTCTAATGAGACAGTATATTGCAATTATAATTTTGCACTTTTTTTGCATTTTCTCTTTGTTTCTTATTTTGCCTTCATGTTTCCTATCTTCAACTCTAAGATTTCTTTTTTAATTAAAAATAATCAAATAGAAAACAAATATCTGGTGTTTTTGTCAGTGTCATGGCCTTATGTCAAGATGGTGAAAGGTATCTCTCCAAATTATTGTTATGCTATAGTCATTTCTTTCAAAGAAGGCCTCTTGTATAGCTATTTGTTGAATTGTGTACCTACTGAATTAGTCAAAGCTCTAGCTAAAACCATTTTTTTTCTTTACCTCTCCCCTCCCCCCAAACTTGCTTTTGTTATGTATTGGCTTGCTAATCCTTGTGTTGAGCAGTATCAGACATCACCTTTCTTGGGGGCAGTTAGTCCACTCTTCCGCTTTCTTTGTCAAAGGGCTCCCTTAATAGGAGAAGTCAACAGGGAGGACAAAAAGGATTGAAAGTTGTATTTAATCAGGGTCAGAGAGGTGGTGTTCAGAGTGACGGGCCCACAGGCAGGCTGGCCTTTTATGCTTGCCGACGCAGATGGTCCCAGAGCATTCAGCTAAGTGAAGAGAAAGCTGCCCAGTGAAAGCTATTGTAGGGTAGCATCGTTACAGTTGAGAAAGGTTGCCAGGGGTAACTAGAGAGTATCACCAGTATCGTGTGATCACTAGTCTGTGCCATTGAAAATGTTAGACTGAGGATTGTATTGGGTCCCTTGGCATCTTGATGTTCATATGTAAGCAGTATTAGCTTACATTAGTGTTTTTAATTTAATTTTTCTGTTTTCTTCCCTTTGTTCTTGCCTTTTTTAGTATATAAAGCATAGATTTATTTATATTTGTAATTTTAAAAAATCTGCTTCTACAAGCATGTAGTTTTTTGATAATATGTCTATTATAGTTTAGTATAGACTATACCAAATAGTTTAAATTTTTGCAACTACATTGGATTTATGGAAATCTAATATTTCTCATTTGAAGAGCTTGTAGTTAATTTTCCATTCTTCTGAAAGTACCCCAGTATATCCATCATGGATAGGATTTTTTTATCTTCATGATTTTAAGTAACTTATAAAAGAATTTGTTGAAATATTTATCTGAAAACAGTAGATATAACCTTGAGTGAAAAATTGTGACGAAGAGCTTCCAAATGTGTATTAAATCTATCTTTAATTTTTTGCCAAAGGCAAAAATAAAAATATGCATCCCAAATGAGCCAGAGCCAAGTAGCATAACAATCATTGGTCTTAATTTAATATACTCTGAATATGATTTTAATAGCCAATTTTGAATTTCTTTAATTTCAGCCTTTCTTGTTATCTGGATATTTTTAAAAATTGCTTATTGTCACATACAAAATATAAACACAGTAGTCTCCTGCACTCACTAGAGGAAAATGCATAGACATTTCTATTTAGGGTAAATGTGAAATTTGAACTGTAAGTAAAATTCAGTGTGAAATAATAATAGCCTTGCAAATAAATTTTTTAAACTCAGTCAACCCAATTTAAGTAAGCTTTATGCTAGCTAGAGCTGATTTTGACTTCATACCTTTCACCCACCTGTTGATGTAAAATTGAGTGAAGACACATCTAAGACCATACAGTAATACACACTGATGTTTGAAAGCTAATAATCACCAGTAGAATTATTTTCTGTGAAAGGTTATTTTTTTTTATTAGTCTGTTAAAAGTGGAGTCAGACTTTTTATCAGTCTTTTAGTATTCCTGTTTAAGAGATCGTACTCTAATCCTCAGAATATTACAGAAAAATCTTAGATTTATAAATTTTATAAAATCTCAAGTTTACACTTGTTTCCTTTTTCATGTTAAAGTATGTCTAGATCATTTTTGTTTTAGCCAACTATGTTCCCTTCCATAAGTAAAAGCTTTTGTCACCAAAAACTGAGGGAATCTAGTAAAATTTAGAACAAGCATGCTGTCTTCCATAGTCATAAGACACAGAAGGTCCAGAAGATCTACAGATAAGGTAACAAATCACTGCAAAATTCAACTTTTACATCATTAAAAGTTAATAGAGAGTGTGATTTCTCTTTATTTCCTAAAAAACAAAATGAAGAATAGTAACCAGATTGTGCTATCCTTTTAGTATTATAGTTCTTTTTTTTTTTTTAAGAATCAGGTATGATTATTTATAAGTCTAGTGAAAAAATGTTAGTTTCTATCATTTATGGTGAAGTTTTGCTTTTAAGATTTATGAATAAAGATGGCAGTGTCCAAGCAATTTTTAATTATGTACTTCTTTAATGAACCTTGATGGGTCAAAGATGTTAATGTTACTGCAGTTTATAGCCCTTCATCATTTTTATTCTAGTGATCCAGTTTTTCTTCATCTGTGTACATGATACGGGTTTGTCTCAACACATGATAAATGAAAGAACTTGAAGAATTTTTTAAAATGAATTTAAAATTTATGCTCCATGTATTTTCATTTAAATTGACCATGTGATGTAAGTATCTATATAGTGGGACCAGGGGAATTGACATCAGTGATTTACATTAAACTCCCAACAGGAATTTCTTATCACTTTGGGCTTTGAATCACTACAGGTGACATGAATATGAAAGGAAATATGGCTACCTATTGGTAATCATCTCAACAAAGATTAAAAACAAAATTTCTTTTAAGATTAGTAGATACAGGTATACATATCTTCCTTGATACAGCTTAAAGTAGACTTTTTAAAGGCAGACTATGAAGTTAAATATTTTGTCAGCATATATTTTTGAAAAGTAAAAATTGAGGTATTGAATGTTCACTTACATTTTTAGACTGGAAATCAGGAGCCAGAAAACTAATTTAGATTTTGCCCATTTTAAAAATTTTGCTTAAATGTTAATCACAGTCTCTGTTCTTTGATCCCTTTATTAGTAATAGTAATATGTGAGTATTATTGGAATGTTAATATTTGGAACATTTTAGTTCAGTTGCTCAGTTGTGTCTGACTCTTTGCAACCCCATGGACTGCAGCAAGACAGTCTTCCCTGTCCATCATCAACTCCCAGAACTTGCTCAAACTCATGTCCATTGAGTTGGTGATGCACTCCAACCATCTTGTCCTCTGTTGTCCCCTTCTCCTCCTGCCTTCAATCTTTCCCAGCATCAAGGTCTTTTCCAGTGAATCAGTTCTTGGCATCAGGTGGCCAATGTATTGGAGTTTCAGCTTCAGCATCAGTCCTTCCAATGAATATTCAGGACTTATTTCCTTTAGGATTGACTGATTTGATCTCCTTGCAGTCCGAGGGACTCTCAAGAGTCTTCTCCAACACCACAGTTCAAAAGCATCAATTCTTCAGGGCCCAATTTCTTGATGGTCCAACTCTCATGTCCCTAGATGACTACTAGAAAAACCATAGCCTTGACTAGATGGACCTTTGTTGGCAAAGTAATGTCTCTGCTTTTTAATATGCTGTCTAGGTTGGTTGTAGCTTTTCTTCCAAGGAGCAAGCATCTTTTAATTTTATGGCTGCAGTCACCATCTGCAGTGATTTTGGAGCCCAAGAAAATAAAGTCTGTCATTGTTTCCACTGTTTTCCCCATCTATTTGCCATGAAGTGATGGGACTGGATGCCATGATCTTTGTTTTTTGAATGTTGAGTTTTTTGGAATGTATAATAGAATTCATTAATAATGGTGGGTCAGTGGAAGGTCTGTCCGTGTATTTTAGATATATGGGAGTTATGAAGCGAAGTAGAACCAGAAAAATCATGGCTAACTGCAGTGAATGCCATTGTATCAACAATTGGCACATTTCTTCAGTTTGAAGAATATTCATACCAACTATATGTAGTAGGTACTCAAATCCTTGCTGAGTAAATACATTTAGTTTAAGACAGTAATTTTAAAGTTGGCTGGCAGTTAAGTAAAAGGGCTCTCTTTCAGGGGAAATTATTGCTTTTGTTATTAAGTTGCAAAGAATTGTGAAATTTTAAAACGCTATTAACCTTTTATCTTTGATTTTAATATTTTCTGGGAAGATTCAGAAGGTTCATTAAAATTTTGAGGATCCCAAGTTCATTATTTTGAATATCAGTTGTTTTTTGTTTTTTTCTTTTTTCAAAAAAAGTGGAGCAGGAAAGGTGAACCGTCATGACCAGAATTTCAAGTGATGGAGTCAAAGAGTCCTAAATGGAGTCAGAGGGTTAGGTCTACTAATATGTGAGTTTATTGCTTATCCATAAAAAGCTGATAATAACCTCTACCTACTTCAGGAATTATTATATACTTGAAATTAGATAAATAAGTTGCAAGTGCTTCTAAAACTGAAGAGTGGTATGCAAAGGAATGATGATTCTGATAATCACCAGTACTACTCATTGCTTCTGCTGTCCTATAGTGTCAGACCAGCTTGCTGCTGCTGCTAAGTCACTTCAGTCGTGTCCAACTCTGTGCGACCCCACAGACGGAAGCCCACCAGGCTCACCCGTCCCTGGATTCTCCAGGCAAGAACACTGGAGTGGGTTGCCATTTCCTTCTCCAATGCATGAAAGGGAAAAGTGAAAGTGAAGTCGCTCAGTTGTGTTCAGCCCTTAGCGACCCCATGGACTGCAGCCCACCAGGCTCCTCCATCCATGGGATTTTCCAGGCAAGAGTACTGGAGTGGGGTGCCATTGCCTTCTCCATACCAGCTTGCTGGTATGTTTATATTTTGATATTTGCCATCATTGGGCATTTGTATTCAGCTACTTCAGGGCTTCCCTAGTGGCTCAGAGGTTAAAGTGTCTGCCTCCAATGCGGGAGACCGGGGTTCGATCCCTGGGTCGGGAAGATCCCCTGGAGAAGGAGACGGTAACCCACTCCAGTATTCTTGCCTGGAGAATCCCATGGATGGAGAAGCCTGGTAGGCTATAGTCCATGGGGTCGCAAAGAGTCGGACACGACTGAGCGACCGAACGGAATGGAACTTCAGGAAAACAGAATTATAAATAATTGAATAGGTATTAATGGATGAGCATCATGGCAGTACTCTATTCTCTGGAATCCATATTGGTTTGCATATTATCCAGATTTATCTGTCTTCATTCATGTCATCAAAATAGAACTGGATGACTCATGGTAGGTTCTGTAATGGAACCTGAATAAAGGAAGCCTGAATGAGTGTGCTTTTTTGCCTAGCCAAATACTGTTGACAGAGATAAGGGAAAGATCTTGAGATCTTTGTAAAGTCTTAAATTAATAAACACCACTGTGACATATATTTTCTTATAAATGTTATTTCCTTATTTTCTTCCATGTAACACATAGTTCCTTCCAAAGAATATTTTTCATTGACCTGTTCAGATCAACTGTAGCCAGGTGGCTTTTAAATACAGGCTGATTTTCACAGGTAGAACCAGGGTGAGATGCCAGTACCGACTGTGTTTGTGGAACACGCCACTGAGATCTGAGTCAGCAGCACTTTCACGTCATCATAGGTCATAGATCTCTGCGTTTCTTCCCAGAGTCCCAAAAGCACCACAGGCCTGTCAGCTTTATAGACTCTTTCTGCCCACAGCAGTGGTTCTCAAAGTGTGGTCTGTAGACCTCTGGGAGTCCCTGAGTGCTCTTCAGAAGCTCTTCAGGGTCAAATCTGTTTTCATAATAATACTAAGAAGTCATTTGCCTTTTTCACTGTGTTGACATTTGCACTGACGGTGCAAGAGCAATGATGAGTAAAACCACTTGGCCCCTTTGCACAAAACAAGGCAGTTGCACCAGATCATAATGTTATTATATTCTTCACTCCAATACACTGGCAATTAAAACAAAAAAAGGTTAATTTCACTTAAGAATTCTCTTGATGGATCAATAAAAAGAATTAATTTTATAAAATCTGAATGCATCAGTTCATGTCTTTAAATATTCTGTATGATGAAATGGGAAGTGCACTCAGAGTATAACTTAGTGAGCCAGTGTTTTCCACATGACTCATATCTGATGTTACAAAATCAGCACAGATGAAAAATTTTTTCAAAGTGCAAACGAGACCAATTTTAGATTTTTACATAGTAACTAACCTTTGAGAAGCTACTGCTTGTCGACTTTGGTACAGTATTAAATAATAATATCCCCAGTTATCTTAAGAGACTGTTGAAATATAGTCTTTATTTCCTTTTTCAAACTGCATATCTGTATGATGCCAGATCATCTTAATTTACTTCAACCAAAACAACATACCACAACGGATTGGGTATTCAACTAGATATGAGAATCCAGCTATTTTCTATTAAACCAGGCATTTAAAAGCATTTCCAATACAAAGCAATTTCACTCTTATTTCTTTCTGTTTTGAAAAATACAGTTGTTTTCATAAGAGTGTTATTTATATTAACATGTGATGGGTGTACTTATTTTTAAATGAGCTGTGAGCTATTTAAACTTTTTTTGGTTTTAGCATATAATAGATATTTATAGATATGACCCACATAAACAAAAGCTCTTTCGGGGTTCTTCACAATTTTATGAGTTTGTACAGGTCCTGACACTAAAAAATCTGAGAACTGTGAATCAATAGTAATGTTTAATCAACTATTCACAGCAAAATACAAATAAAAATTCTGAATACCTTTCTGTTTCTTGCTAGTTAGTTAGAATCTGTAGTCAGTGCTTACTGTTTGCAAATTTTAATATAGAGATTTTGGGATCAGTGAAGATTATTTTAATATTTCACAAATTGCATGAAATTAAAAAAAATACAAAACTGAAATGACTGGAACATTGGCAAAGTGCAAGCAGTGGCAGGTAAAATGGTTTGGGCACAAACCTGTCAGCAGAGCTGATTATACAGACCAGTTTTGTAGTTGTAAGTAATTGAAAACAATTCTGACTAATTTTAGCAGAAAGAGGTATTGGATCACTCACAGAATTTCTGATAGAGTTGGATAAACAAGCTTGAAGATTGTTTCTCCAGGAGTAATGCATACCGCCCTGTAGAGCTAGTCCAGGGCAGTCGCTGCTGTGGCTTAGCTCATAGGAGTGACTCGTGCTGTTGACATGACCAACATCACTGAAGCTGGAAACCTGATGCTGCTGCTGGAACCTAAAAGTGGATGTAGCTGCTGGCCCCCACCACCGAAAGTGATTTCACATGGTCTGTGCTGTGTCTTCTTTCCAGATTCCATTTCAAGAGTGTGGCTGCTATATCTTAATTGTGGAGGTGTGCAAGGGAAGAAGCAGATATCTGACTTTTTTACAACTTCTCTAACAGGAAGCCAGCTACGCTTCATAAGATCAGGGCTTTCCCAAGCATTGAAAGGAGGTTCAATTTCTGGGCAGTTAAAACACAACAAAAAGCTCCTCAAACTTACTTTTACTTATAAAGGAGATCCTATCTCTGTATTGTTGATTTAAGGAATATTTATTAAATAACAACTCTGTATAAATTGCCAAGATCTGTCAAAGGTGAATGAGACAGGGTAAATGTCCTTATAGTTCATTGCTCAGCAGGGAAAATAATGATCTGTACATAGATGTTCTGAATATAAGGCAGACTATAACAAGTACTACTGTAGATACACATATAAATTACTGTCATAGAACTTACCAATCTGTGTTATAATTATCAGTTTATATGTGTGTCTCTCCCATTAGAGTGTAAGCCCTATATAGCTTAATTTTTTTTATCAAGTTATATTGCACATAACTTTGAGAGTCAGTAGTTTCCAGTTTTGAAATGAAAAACAGCATTCTGTCACTAGTCCCCGCAACAACCACCACTGTTTCACCCTTCCTCAAAGTCAATATGATCAGTTATTTCAGCTGATTCTTTTAATGTTTAGCTCTGTTGCTCTTAGTTACATTCTTGCACTGTTGCCTCTTGATTTTTCAGTTTTAGAATTTTCAGTACACTTCTCATCACAGAAGAAAAGATTTATCTTTCTCTACTTACCTCTGTTCTCAGTGCTCCACAGTCACTCTTACCATCGTCTGTGTATAATTATATTGTCATTTTGGTTAGATCAAATGGTGTTTACATTATTATGATTATGAAAATGTTATTGAATAGCTAAATAATACAGATAAAATCACAAATTTTTCTTTCCTCTACTGTTCCTACCTTCCTGCTACCCCACATTATTGTTTTAGGTTTTGTTGTTGTTGTTATTTACCTAGTTTTCCATGTTCAGTTCAGTTCAGTCGCTTAGTCGTGTCCGACTCTTTGCAACCTCATGAACCGCAGCACACCAGGCCTCCTTGTCCATGACCAACTCCCGGAGTTCACCCAAACCCATGTCCATTGAGTCGATGATGTCATCCAACCATCTCATCCTCTGTCATCCCCTTCTCCTCCTGCCCTCAGTCTTTCCCAGCATCAGGGTCTTTTCCAGTGAGTCAGCTCTTCGCATCAGGTGGCCAAAGTATTGGAGTTTCAGCATTAACATCAGTCCTTCCAATGAACACCCAGGACTGATCTCCTTTAGGATGGACTGGTTGGATCTCCTTGCAGTCCACGGGACTCTCAAGAGTCTTCTTCAACACCACAGTTCAAAAGCATCAATTCTTCGGCACTCAGCTTTCTTTATAGTCCAGCTCTCACATCCATACATGACTACTGAAAAAACCATGTGCTTATCACTAAATCAACTTAGAATTCTTTTTAAAATATCTAAATTTCTTCCCAGTATGCTCACATACTTTGACATTTCCTTTGGTTTTCATGTTTGGAGAAATTCTGACTGTTTCATCCTGGTCTTGTTGCTCTGTTTACTAACTGGTGCACAGTATTGCTCTGGGATTTCCTTTCACTATCATCCTAGGAATTCATTTGCTTTTCTCCTGTGGTGGAGTTTCTGTTTTTTACATCCCATTTTATCATCTTCCTTGGTTTACTTACTCATTTTGAAGGAGTTCACCCCAGTAATGTCCTGAGAAAGAATACAGAGGTAGAACTCTTTTAAGTTGAAAATGCTTTTCCTTGAGAATTTTGATAGTATTGCTTCATTGTGTGCTAATTTGCAGTATTTTTGTTGAGATGTCTAAAACTACTCTGTTTTTGATCCTTTGAATGGTCCTTCTTAATCTCTGGAAATATGTAAGATTTTCTTTGTGCCTTGGCTTGAGATTTTTTTCATCTACTATATAGTGCTCAGTAGACCCTCTCAATAGACACTCTAAGAAATTCATGTCCTTCCTCTGTTAGAAATGGTAGTTAATTATTTCTTTGATGATTTTTTCACCTTGTTTTTCTAGAACACCTATTTTTCATATATTGGACCTTTGGATTTTGTGCTTTGACTTTCTTACCTTTTGGGTAGGGCATCTTATCCATCTCTTCATGTTCTACTTCGTTGGAGATTTCCTCAACTTTATTTCCCTACACCTCAACTGAATTTCTTAGTTTTTTCTATTTAAAAAAATTTTTTTCTAAGAGTGAGTGGTTATGTCTGTCTCTCTATTATCTGAATGCTCTTTAAGGTGTGTGTGTGTGGAAAATTTAGATAATGGAGAAGATTTGGGTTTGATTTAGTGATAGGTATATAGGAAACTAAACCAAAATAAAAAAACGTTTTAAACCAGTTTGGGGGGGCTTGTACCTTATTGTGGATACAATATTTTATGTCTTGGAGAATATTCATGATAATTTTAATTTTTCTTATTTCTGAATAGTGTGTTTCCTCCAAGTTGCCTTTTCTGGTTTTTCTTTCTTTTGGTCTCTAGCTTTCATTCTGTGTATTCATCAGATACTTGATAATCCTTAGTTGTTTGGTCATGATAAAAAGTGTGATATTTAACAACTGACTGGATACTGAGAGCTTGTCAACATAACCATCTAGGGAAATTTAGCTGAGTTATTTTCCTGGGGATCTTTAGGACTTTCTTCTAGGCAGCGTTCTTGGAAGAGAAAAAAGAGAGTATTTGGATCATCTGTCTGGAGAGCAAAGGCCTGGTTGACAGTGTTCTGGAGGCAAGTGGGAGAAGAGGGCTGGAGATCTCAGAATCCGTTATGTATATTTCCACTTAATCTTTCAGTTTATACAGGTTCAGTTTATATCCTTGTCCCCATTCCAGAGAACTTACTTTTTACTTACTCTCTCCAAAAAATAAATTTCCCATCATTTGCTGAAGTAGAGAAAAGATAGTCACCTAGTTGTATGTTTTGTGAAGAGTAATTGGGAGACTTTTGATTCTTTAAACTCCCTTAGTAGGATATGAGGAAGGAGGGATATATGCATATGTTAGTCCTACATCTTTATCTGAAGCACCTGGACTTTATATTTATGCCTCTACAGCATTTAGTATTATACACACACAGTTCAGTCAGTTCAGTCATTCAGTCGTGTCCGACTCTTTGCAACCCCGTGGACTGCAGTATGCCAGCCTTCCCTGTCCATCACCAACTCCCAGAGCTTGCTCAAACTCATGTCCATTGAGTCAGTGATGCCATCCAACCGTCTCATCCTCTGTCACCCTCTTCTTCTCTTGCCTTCAATCTTTCCCAACATCAGGGTCTTTTCCAATGAGTCAGTTCTTCACATCAGGTGGCCAGAGTATTAGAGTTTCAGCTTCAGCATCAGTCCTTCCAATGAATATTCAGGACTAATTTCCTTTAGGATTGACTGTTTGATCTTGTAGTCCAAGGGACTCTCAAGAGTCTTCTGCAACACCAGAGTTCAAAAGTATCAATTCTTTGGTGCTCAGCTTTCTTTATAGTCCAACTCTCACATCAATACATGACTACTGGAAAAACAGTAGCTATGACTAGACAGACTTTTGTCAGCAAAGTAAAAACACACAGTAGATAGTAAATTGTTTGAATGAATGGGAAGATTGTATCCTGAATGAGGACAGTGAGATACTGATTCCTTGCTAAGTTATAGGAATTTCTTGCTAAGTTATGATGTTATAGGAAAGGATCTTTTTGGAGCCCCCCCCTTGAAGGTAAGGATATGGCATATGCTATGGGAACGTTCATATCAATCTGTAGAAATTCAGAGGAATGAAGGTCTGTTCCTTGATGGGAAAATTCAAGGAAGGGATCCTGAAGGAGGAGGTATCATTTGATATCTAGCAGTCGTTAGGTATGTAAAAGGCCTTGGATGAGAAATTGATTTGACCAAAGTTTTCTTGCAAATTGGAAGACTCGAGCCCCTGATAACATGACATAATGGAGGATTCTGATTAGACTGCCTCCATAGCTCTAAGCAGTTAAACTGGAGTGACTTGGAATAGAATCTTTACTTCTCTATTGCTCAACTTCAGTTTTAAAACAGGATGATTTTTACATCAGAATGTGTTTACCTGTCTCGCAGGGGTTTTAGAAAGATTAGATGAGATGGTGTTAAAGGTCTGTGTAAATAAGACTTCTCTTCCCAATAGAGGGTTATGAGGACTTTGTCTAGGATAATCAGATGAGCATGAGGTTAAGGAGAGGCATATTGAAAGAGACCCAGTGAGATTTAATCATTGGTTGAATTTAGGGAATAAAGTGAAATTAGTTCAAGATTATTATGAAGGTAACATATTGGAGAGTTTGCAGGGAGGAAGTATCAAATGGGTGCTTAAAAATCTGGGCCTTTGATATCAGGCTCAGGAATCATAGCACAGAAGTTAGAATAGAGAAAGGTGGCCAGAGGTACGTATAGTTATGACAAAACAGGAAGAGAGAACAATGAATCGGTGTTTAAAGTTGGCCCTTGAGAAGCAGAGGAATTTGCAAGACAACAACCAAAGCTAGAGAAGACTTGGTTTATTATTGGATTAGCCTTCCAGGATAATACATAATCTGGGACTTAGTACAAAATTAAAATGAGAGACCCTTGTTCAAAAAGCAGGAAAAAAGTGCAGTTAACACTTTTTCCTTTAAACATATTAGAAGTAATAGCAATGCCTGAATAACAATATAAAGTTACAAATTACCAAAAAATAATTGGGGCTTATGATTTTTTTTTATTGGAGGCTAATTACTTTACAATATTATATTGATTTTGCCATACATTGACATAACTCTGGGGCTTATGATTTTAATACTATAATAATACTTTATCAGTGTGATATCTTGATCAATCATGTGATTTTTCTGCCTTTTTCACAAATTCATTTTTCAGGTCATCAAAATTTATACTTTATCAACTTCATTTTTGATTGATATAATTGACAGTAATGTCAGTCACTCAATTACAAATAATTTTTGATAATTTTGAGAAGGATCTTTTTCTGGTGTAATTGTTACTGGAGCTAGTAAGAGCATTTTATAGATTTTGACAACATTGGCATACATTTCTGATAATTATTTCAAGATATAAACTTTGAACATCTAGAGCCGATGATTTTTACACAGCAATTTTTCTAAAAACATCTAACTTTGTATAATCAACTTTTGTGAATTTAATTTTAAATGTAAATTTATATATTGGCATTTAAATATTTTTTCTATTTCCTTTTTTAACTTCTTATTTTATATTGAAATATAGTTGATTAACAATGTTGTGATAGTTTCAGGTGTACAGCAAAGTGGTTCAGTTATACATATACATGTATTCAACCTCTGCTGTTTCTTATGATCTGTGGAGGCAGGCAACCAAAAATGGTTTCATGAGTTGATAGAATTCACCATGTCTGGTTATGTATTCTATCACTATATCTTCAATGATAAGGAAAAATAATTTTTAAGTTGTCTTCTGTGTTAATAATTGGTTCATCCAGAGCATCATATGGAAATAATATTCTTTTCCATCAAATGCAACAATCTTTAGTTTCTCTTTTTAAGCCCGTGGGTTGCAGTGTTGTAACGGTTTTCCAAAACTAAATTCTTTGAAGTCTAATAACTCCCAAACATGCTAATAACCACGTATTATGATTTTACTTTGCAGTAATTTAGTGAAAAAAGTTTACTAATAAGCATTGACACATCCTGTCCTGGGCACTCACACTGAGAAGTTAATATTTGTGCATACACCACTGGGACAGGTTTCAATGATAGATGGGTAAGCAGGCTTTCCATTGCATAGTCTCATGAAGAGCCCCTCCTCTTTCCTGGGGCCACTGCCACTATTGTTACTGCCACTGTAGGCTCAGTTCTGGCTGACCCAGAATGCCTTGTACCCACGACTGCCTTGGTTATACACATTTGGGTTGGTAAGCCATGGCCAACTGCTTGGTGGATATGCTTACACTTGGCATATTTCCTCTTCTAGTGTTCCATTGTTCCATTGATCTTCAGTTATAAACCATAAGTTCAAAGATAAAATTATTAAGAATTTCAGGATGGCAACACAGAGCATTCAGCCAAGCACAGGCCCCTTCTGAGAGCAGGCTCCTGTGCAGCTGTGAAGTTGCACACCCAGTAAACTGTCCTTGTCCAGTTTTACTAAAGAGTTTCCTGCCAAACTGCATTTAGATTGATTAGTCTATTTGACTTTAATAGAGCCCCTACCCTCATTAGGGGCAGAAACTGGGTTGTTTTCATGCAGGTGTTGGGTGAGTTTCTTCTAAAAACTTGTGTCCTTTGTAAAGACTTACTGCTCCCCTGGGGGCCTTTGGAAGCTGAACTCCCTAGCAGCCAAACCTGTAACAATTTAATCATTTGGGGGTTCTCAGAGGCAGGTCTTTGCAGTGGAATTCGGACGAATCACTCTATTGATTTACTTTATTATTTATCTTTTAGTTACCATTTGAATTTTGAAAATTTTGTTCTCTATTTTTTTATTAAAGGGAGAGACTGTGGATTATTATTTAGTTCTGACCCTGGTGACTTGATTAATTATATATTCATACATCACCTACAGGTCCTCATTGCTAGAAACTAGAGGTTTGGCAGATGCTGATACCATGAATTTCCTCTGTAAATCTTTTACCCACGTGAGAGAT
Source organism: Moschus berezovskii (assembly GCF_049115385.1). NCBI lineage: Eukaryota > Metazoa > Chordata > Mammalia > Artiodactyla > Moschidae > Moschus > Moschus berezovskii. The sequence continues at coordinate 68,668,332 of NC_142466.1, forward strand.
TTTTACAAAAGACAATCAAAAATATCTCTAATAACTTTATTATTTTTTTCTTCTTTAAAACTACAGCAGTATTTTTAGAGGAAATTTCTCTTAACTAAATGCCTTTTGTCTTTGTTAAAATGAACAGGCCTTTTCAAAAAAGGTAGGAGAGACTTCCCTGGTGGTCCAGTGGGTAAGACTTCACCTTCCAATGTTGGGGGTTTGGATTCCATCCCTGGTCCAGGAGCTGGGATCCAACATGCCTCGTGGCCAAAAAACCAAAATATAAAACAGAAGCAATAATTGTAACAGATTTAATAAAGACCTTAAAAAAAAATGGTCCAAAAGAAAAATAGTGGAAACCGTCAGTGTGTTTAAAAGGTGAAGAAATCAACCCACAGACCCCATTTACACTTAGTTGCTGCTTTGCTTCCCCCAGTACTCTTTCTGTATTGTAAAACAATATCTTTGATGAGTTAGATTTGCAGCTACTCCTTCATTCTCTCCCTAGCTCCTTACATTTGTTCAGAGATACTTAGAACTCCCTAACTTGTGTGGCAGAGCCATTGCTGTGACTGAAGTAAGTTACAGGTGAGCAAGATACCAACTCTCTCTGTCCCCAGAGTGGCCTGTTAGGACCTGGGGCGTTTGGAGCTTCTGGACTAGTGTTTTAACTGAAAATTCCCTCCTCCATTTAACCTAACGTGCTGTATAAACATCATTTTCTTTGAACACTATGACATAAAAAGGGCTTGGAAGTACTGCATTTAAACTTCAAATCAAGAAATTCACCAAGGAAATGAAATTCCAGGTTTAAATAGTTCTTAACCATTTATGTAATCAGTATTGCCTTTGTTCTTTTTCAGTATTTCTTCTCATTTGATTTAGGGTAAACATTTAAACAACAGGTAATACACTGATGAAATAAAAAATATTAAGAGACTTATAGTCTAATTACTTTTCTTCCAGTTATTGTGTTCATAGGAACCAGAATTTTTTAGTAAATGAAGGAATGTGACTCTTAAAAGATAAATTATTCATGATGCTCAGAGTGTTTTACTCCCATACTCCTTGAGTAGCTTTCAGCCCAAAAGGAAGAAATTATGCCAGTCTATACAGTTTCCTGGGCTTCCCTGTAGCTCACTCGGTAAAGAGTCTGCCTGCAGTGCAGGAGACCAGGGTTCGATCCCTGGGTTGGGAAGATCTCCTGGAAAAGGAAATGGCAACCCACTCCAGTATCCTTGCCTGGAAAATCTCATGGACAGAGGAGTGTGGTGGGCTACAGTCCATGGGGTCGCAAAGAGTTGGGCACGACTGAGTGGCTAACACACATACAGTCTCCTAACAATTAGAAAAGTTTCAACCCTTTGTCATTCTTTTGATGAAAACCAGAGAGGTCTGTTTGATCACAGCAATCCATTTTCTTTTTCTTTTTTGACAATACAAATCTTCAAATTTATGCTTGCAACACAGATTATGAACAGAACGTATTTCAAAGATATGTATAATTCAAGAGGAAGTACTGGGTTTTGTAATAGGTTAATGTAAAGTGGTGATTTTTCCCCCCAAATCCTTTGATTTATGAGAGAGTATATTTAATTGCATTCATTGTGTTTTTATGAATTTATTTTGGTAAAAAGTTTGGATACCTGAAAACTTAGATAAACTGTAAGAAAGTGGTTGTTTACAAAAAGTACATTGGATTATAAAAAGATAGTAAATCTACACTATCATAATGAGTGTAATTGCCAGTGCTATTTATTCTATCTGAGAGGGACAGGAACTTTAGGTTCATCTTACTTTATTAGTTCCAGCTTGCTTATCAGAAATTTTTCTTACTAGCTACTCATTGTAATGACTTGTGCTATTCTATTTTATCTGTTGTTTAGAGTTTTTAATAGCAGTATCTTTACTTCTTCATTATTTGAATATGGAAAGTGTAAGTAAGGTAGAGTATCCCCTTGATGCCAAATTCGCATCTTTACTCACAGCTGCAGTGGTGAGCTGCCCTCTCCTGGTCATCTGTGCCATCTAGAACTCCCAGTGGGTCCTAGGAAAATCAGTTTTTTGCCAAATCAATATTTTAATTATGTCTTTGATACGAGCATTGTGTTGTTTTGTGACTCTGCAGCTTTGTAAAACTCTGCTGTAGTTTCATCTCTTAGAAAAAGACATTGTTGACAGAAAAGATGGGGCCATCTTGTCTCTCCCACATATTCTTGTGGACTTTCTTCCTACCATAGATTTTTTGCCTGTTCAGTCTTAATGGGCACACTCTATGCTGTTTCTTTCTTAACTAAATTCTTAAGATTTACTTTGAAGATGTTCTTTTGTATGTTCATCCCTCTTTAGGAAAAAAGATTTTCAAAAGTACTTAAATACCTGGATTAACTAAGATGATCTTTTCATGGAAGATATTTCTTACATATTTTCTTAAAGATTTTCATCAAAATTTCCTTAATCCATTTAATAATTTCATGTTGGAAATGATTTTACAAAAGATTCTTATTAAAACCAGTGCTTCTGTTCTTAATTTCTCATTCTAGATTTTTTGTGACGTATTTCTTATAAACCCATTCATACTTATTTTACTCTCCAGGCTTGTAAATCTATGGGATTAGTGTCAACTTTGGTGCTCACCTAACTATAATACCAGAATAGTGAACAGAATATATTTTAGCATTTCAGTCTCTTGTTAAAAATAGCTGTTTATTCCTGCCTTAGTTTTTGATTTACCAGATCTTTCTATATACTCTTTTTATTTCATATTTTCAAAAGAAAAAGCGAAAAATGTTCTGGCTTTTATTATATTTCTCAGTTAAATTTATAGCTTGTCACTAGTGGATATTTTTTGTAAGACTTTTTATGACATATGTTATTTCTAAAATTCATATATGCTTTAATGACTCAGTATATATTAATCTTTACATATCATATATCCTTCTAAAAATTCTACAGTTAAGAGCAAAAGATTAGAGATGAAAGTCTTTAAACCTTTTCATTTACTAATTGCTTTATCTTTCAGATCATTTTATGTCATCTATTTTGCTTGGCCAATTCCATTGTGTATTATAAATACACATTTGGAGAGGACTATAGATATAAAGATTAATTGGGATATTTGAAGATTCCTTCAGGAATTAGCTAGAATTTGTCTCCAGTTTCAAGTAAGAACAAAAAGCTTAGCCAGTAAAGAGAGATTTTAAGACCCTAATCCATACTTTAAAATAGTTTCTAAAAGCAGATTATCTGAAAAAGTAACTTATAAATTTAGAAAATTTGAAAATCTAGTCAAAATTGTTGGAGGTAGTTATTCACAGTTAGGAACAGATCATATACCATCTCATCTCAGATGATAAAGAATATGCCTGCAATGTGGGAGACCTGGGTTCGATCCCTTGGTTGGGAACATCCCCTGGAGAAGGAAAAGGCTACCCACTCCAGTACTCTGGCCTGGAGAATTCCATGGAGATGCAGAGTCAGACACAACTGAGTGACTTTCACTTTATACATAGTTAAGACCTGACATGAGCTTGGTGACCATGGAAAAATGTGAGCCCAGGATTCTTTAGTTGATATAAAAAATCTCAAACCTTATAAAATTTCTATTTGTCTTCAGTGGTGAAATCATTTAAATGTTTCAACACCTGATTTTGAGCACCTGCTGTGTCACTTACTAGTTTTGTGACAAACTTGTTCAGTTTCTTCTATAAAATAGAAAAAATAGAAAATACTAATCTCCTTAATGGATGCTTATGAAAGTTGGAGTATTAAAAGCATTTTGTGAACTGTTAAGTGGCACACAAATGTAAAATGGTATTACTTGTAAAAATGTACTTAAAATTTTTTTTTTAATCTATGCTTGTTGATGCTTAGGATCCCTTAGGAAAACCTGCTGTTTTCTTTAGACCTCTCCATGACAGTTAGTCTTGAACTCTCATCAGAGAAGAAGAAATTGCCTGTGAAAAATGGTGTTAAAAGACATGTTTGAGGTACAAAACCAGGCTCTTCTAATGTTTGTTAAGTTGTAACAAAATAAGCTTTGATTTGTGTATTCCCACATTTGAGTTTGTGTTTCTGAATTGTGTATGGAAGTGTAGGGTATAGGAATAGGATAAATTTGGTAGCCTAGGAAACCTGTATCCCATCAGGAGAGAAAACAGATGTTCTTCCTCCTGGTAAAGAACTGCAGCTATCCATTTAGCAATTATGAATCTTTTCCCTAGGTGATACCCTTGAGAAAGGAGCCTTTCAGCAGACAGAATTAAGAAACATATGACACTTTTTTTTTTAAACTATATGAGACTGAATCTTCTTTTATTTGCCTTCTGCTTTTCATGCCCATAGTTTTAAAAAGGAAGGTAGAGTGTTCAGTTTGAATCATGTGACTACTTTACAGGACTAAATTCTTTACTTCTTAAGATCAGAGTAGAAGAAAGACATTGCCAAAGATCCCGAAAGAATGTTCCCCATTCCCCCGACCCCCAATTCAATTCACCTTAGTTGTTACTAGGTATGTTTTTACTTATTGTTTTCTAATTTTGAGTTATTTTTAATGAAATGGTGTTATTCAAGTCTTGTATATGTTTCTATGGAAAAGGCCAAATCCTACCGATTCTACTTAGATAATGCCCTGCATCTTTTACCTTCCCCATGCTACTGCGGTGGTAGACTATTACAATGATAATTGGTCACTTTGCTACTTTTAAGTTCTTTCCACATTGCTATTGGACTGACCTTCCTATGGTAGAGATATCATCATTCCTTTCTTGTTTCAAAGACTTGCAGTGGCTTCCCGTTGCCTGGAAATTAAATATAACCTGTTCAGCCTAGAATTTAAGCCTCTCAGTGATTTGGCTCTGGTCTGTTTTTCCAACCTGTATGCCAGAGCACTCTTCCATGAGCCAAACTGTTTCTTCCATATTTCTCTACCTCTTTGCTTATCTTCAAATCAGTCTCTCTTTCTGGGATGCCTGTCTTTCTCTCACCCCCTCCCAAATCTCCTGCCATTTGGATATCTTGAAAGTGAGACTTTAGAAGAAAAGAGTAGGAACTGTTGCTTTCTACAGCAATATGATAAAAAATAATGCCTTAATTCCTTTTTTAAACTGAAAAGATTCAACCTATTTCATTTATATAGTTCATCCAAGAAAATAGGAATGATCTTCCCAAATGCTTATATATTTAAGAAGATTTGGGGGGCGGCAGGGTTACATGTCAGAATGTACCTTTATTATAATGAGGGGAAATCAGAGTGTTTTTGTAAGTTTAATATAGATTGATAGAAAAAATACAAAACCACAGATGAACAATCCTTAGGTATAGCATATATTAGAAACTATATTCCCCAAATTATGATTAACATTGAGCAACTTAAATTCACCATCTTAAAAAAGAGAATTTGTAGATTCCAAATAATAGAATTAGAAAACTTTGGGTATGATATGGGTAGATTATCTTTCCTATTACTTGAAATAAAGCTGCTAACCAATGTATGCATTTTCTAAAGGCGGATTTTGCCCTATGTGCTGCTTAGGTATCATAATAGAAATGATTGGTGCCATTAGCTTGCATCCAAAGCAAAATTCATAGCCCACCAAGGCTCTAGGAGATACCATTGCTTTGTAGTTTATATAAATATTTGTAGAGCAGCATATACCTTGTTGAGACAGGAAGATCTTTCAGCTTAGATTAGGGTGTGTGAACTAATAAAGATCTATGTATTCTTACATTTGGGAACCCTTTCTTTGGGAAGAAAGATAGTTCTAAACCTTAGCGTGTCTACATACAACATTTTCTGTGACACCATTAGCCAAAGGAACCATTGAGTATTCCGACATGGCCCCCAAATCTCAAACTGGAATAAAAAAGAATAACTAGCCAAACACATATTCTATAGATGTTTACAATTCTCACTAAGGAGAGGAGAAAATCCTCCTTCAAAAACCTGAGAACATTATTGGAATATTATTCAGTGCTAAAAAGAAATGAGCTGTCAAGCAATGAAAAGACATGGAGGAACTTTAAATGCATATTACTAAGTGAAAGAAACCAACTTGAAAAGGCTACATACAAACTAAATGATTCTAACTACATGACATTCTGAAAAAGACAACTGTAATAGGGAAGAAATTTTGTATTCTATTACAAGTTAATCACTAAAGGGATGTTGCCTCAAAAAAAAAAAAAAAAACCTGAGAACAGTAATCTGGCATTGGGAAATTGGAAGTCTGTGACCACCTTCTTTCTCTCATGTGCTTACAGTCCATTTCTAAACATCCAGCCCAACACCCTCACATTTTGGTGGGCTGCTGTATATATGTGTGTGTATTTTATATATATATATATGTACATATATATATAATGTAATTTTTAAACTTTTTGTTTTTAAATACATTGGACTTAAACCAAAAATTCTTATTTACCTTTCACCCAGCTTCCCAATTTGCTATCTTATTTACCTCCATAGTACTCAGTTCACATAATCAGAAAATTAACAGTGATATAATACTGTATACTGAGATAATAATATCAGATTTTATTCAAATGTCATTAATTCTATAACTGCCATTCTTCTTCCAAGCCTGGATGAATCCAGAATCCAGGGTTATATTTAGTTATTGTAACTTCATGGTCTTCTTTAGTCTGGCACAGTTTTATTCTTTTAAATAATCTTGCCGCAATTTAATAATCTTGCCACTTTTAAGAGTACCAGCCAGTTATTTTGTAAAATGTCTTTCAGTTTAGGTTCGTCTTATGTTTCTTCATGTTGTAATTTCAGCTATGGTTCCTTGGCAGGAATGCTATGGGACACAATAATATCCTTCTTGGAAGCATACAAATAAGATATTTATACCCTTATTTCACACACAAAAAATTTAATATCACGAAGCTGAAATCTTAAAAATCAGTAAGTATTTTTAAAAGGTATTCTGAGAACTCTAGGAATATGTAAGTGTGTTTCTGAGAAATCAAAGTATGAAACAGGAAGTGTATTTGATTTTACTGCTTTCTGATCATGAAAGAGTTATCTATCATTTTGTTTTCTATAACAAAGGTAGTAGAAATTTTCCCATTTGTTCCCCAGAAGATATGATAAGAATATATTGGAAAATAAAATTTGTAATTAATAAAAGGTAAGATCTTGGTTGGAGAGGGACATCATCTCATTTTAAAAAATGGTTTCATTGACTTTCTTCTTGAAGATGAAGATTTCCTCTCTGATCACTATTAACCCACATCTTTCCTTCTTTCAACCTTGTTAACCTTTCCTGTAGGGTAGTGTCATTCATTTAGTTTTCTTCATGTATTGGTTTTGTCATTATCATTTCATGTGTGCTATTTGTGCCCCAACTTGATTGTAAGTTCCTCAGAGCAGAAACTGTGTTTTAGACTTTTTTGTTCCCCACAGGGCTTAGCACAGCAAACTCTTTTGTGAATATTTTTTTAAAACTCCTAGCATCTCTGAAGTGCTCTCAGAACTGCTGCTGCTGCTAAGTCACTTCAGTCGTGTCCGACTCTGTGTGACCCCATAGACGGAAGCCCACCAGGCTCCCCCGTCCCTGGGACTCTCCAGGCAAGAACACTGGAGTGGGTTGCCATTTCCTTCTCCAATGTGTGAAAGTGAAAAGTGAAAGTGAAGTCGCTCAGTCGTGTCCGACCCTTAGCGACCCCACGGACTGCAGCCCACCAGGCTCCTCCATCCATGGGATTTTCTAGGCAAGAGTACTGGAGTGGCTTGCCATTGCCTTCTCCGGCTCTCAGAACTAATAGGCTACTATTACAAAATAATGAGAGCTTACTGATAAACCATAGTTTTCCACCTGGTCAATAAAGTTAGGTATACATAGGTTCCAGATCTATCAAGTTTTTGTTTGCTCAGAGACAGAAAGTAGTAAACTTCAAAAATCATAAATGCCCTCTTGAGCCCTGTCCTCCTCCCATTAGAAAATCAGCAGAATTTCTGCTACTTCAAAGGATTAATCCTGTTCTCATGAAACTCCATAGTTGTCAACTCTAGCATCATTGTCAGTACCCTGTTTATTTGGTTTTTAAGCAAATGTGTTGTGTACTAACTATGTGCTAGATTGGGCATACAAAATGGCCAAACTGTTCTAGAAGAAAGAGAAAACAGTGCTGAGAATGTGCAGTGAAGATCCTAACCAAGTGTGGGGTCCAAGGAACTGTTTGGTGGATATTTAAGCTGAAATCCAAAAGATGAGTAACAATCAGTTATTTGAAATAGTGGTACGAACATTGTTCTGAGCAAAGGAAATAGCTTGTGCAAAGCCCATCTCATGAATAATGGTTTGTTTGCTGTCCTGAAAAAAGGCCAATGTGGCTCAAGGGGAAAGTGTGAGATGAAACTGGAAAAGTAAGATCAGAAATTGCAGACATTGTAGGCCATGTTCTTGGTCTTTATTTTTAAAGCATTTGGAAACTGTTGAAGTGTGTAAATCAGGGGTTACGGGATCAGATTTGCATTTTGAAAAGATCTCTAAGCTGCAGGATGGAAATTTGGTCAGAAGGCCTTGAGTAGATACAAAAAGACCAATCAAGAAACTATTACAGCATTCCTAGAATAAAATGTAGCTAACTTTGGTTAGTGAGGTGGCACTGGAGAGAAAGAATTCAATTTGATACAGTTTTGGAAATGAAAATTAACAGAACTTGGTGAAGAATTCTATATGGAAGCTGAAGGAGAGGAAGACAAGGAAAACAACACCCAGGTTTCTAATTTGTACACTGTATATATGGGCACACCATGTACTAAGAAACACTGAGAAGAAATGTTTTAAGAAGATGAGTTTGGCTGGGAACCTGTTGAGTCTGAGGTACCTAGGCAGTTGGATTTACAGTAGTGGTCATATGAAGAGAGGTTTATCTCTGAATCATAAGCATAGCTTGTTAGTCTCACTTAGACTTTTAGCTACTGAAAGAGAATATAGAACAGTGTTGTGTAATATGGTAGCCATTAGCTACATGTGGTTATTCTGAATCGAAATATGCTATAGTCTAAAGACAGCTTGAGAAGAGATGGTGAAGTATGTCATTGGTAGTTTTTCTATATCGAGTACATGTTGAAATGATCTTTTAGATAATTAGGCTAAATAAATTATTAAAATTAAAGTGTGATATTGTATTACAGTTAAGTTTTAAAGGGACCTTATCTTTTAGAGATAGTATGCTGAACTTTTTACAGATGAAATGATATGTTTGGGATTTGCTTAACAATCATTCATTAGAGAAGCAGGGGAACTGGTTAGGGTAATAGATAAAATAAGATTGGCCATGACTTAATAGATCATTGAAACTGCATCCATGGGGCTTCTTTATACTGTTTTCTTAACATTTGTATGCTGGAAAATGTCCAAAATAGTGAATGAGTAAGAAAGAGCACATACAAGCATAATACAGTAGAAAAATAAAAATCTTTATTGAGGCCTTTAATGTAACTCATGTATCAGAAGTTCTAAGGGAGAAACAGAAATTTAAAAGTTTATTCCTATTATTTACCTTTTACTTTCTTAAGTTTCTGCTAGGTTTGGTGATTGGACCTAGTAAACAGAATTTGTATTTCCAGATAGCCAACAAGTTGACTTTTTAATCCTCTCCCAATCATTTGCTCTTACTGTGCAAATTATGTTGAATTCAGTTTCATCATTCCTGTTAGTTTGGAGGTGGGGAAGAAAGCCTTTCTAAAAATTATGAAATACATAGATAAAACATGAAAGGAAAAGTATGAAGTGAACATTTGTATAGCCATCACTCAGGTCAAGAAATAGGACTTTGACAGTACCCCTGAAGCATGTCCCTTCTGTATCATACCGTTATGTTGTCCCTCCCCCATACATATATTCATTACTTTAATGTTTCTAATAATTACTTCCTTGCTTTTTGTTTTTTAAACCTTTTTTAATGATCTAGTTTATCTTTGCTCCATGCATTCTTCATACTTTATATTTGTGTGTGTGTGTGTTAGTTGCTCAGTCATATCCAACTCTTTGCAACCCCACAGACTGCAGCCCTACAGGCTCCTCTGTCCATGGGATTCTCCAAGCAAGAATACTGGAGTGGGTTGCCATTTCCTTCTCCAGGGGATCTTCCTGATCCAGGGATCGAACCTGAGTCTCTTGCATTGTAGGCAGATTCTTTACCATCTGAGCAACCTGTATATTACTTTGCATGTTTTCAAACTTGATGTAATTGGCACTATCCTATACTTCTGAACTATTCTTTAGTCAGCATTATAATCATAAGATGCATTCATGTTGATATATGTGGCCCTAGTTCATTTTTAACTGCTGTATAATATTCTGTTATATGAGTGTACCACTAATACATCCATTTTGTTATTGATGGACAGTTAGATTGTTGGAAATTTTTGCAGTTACCAATAAAGGTGTTATGGATATTCTTATACATATCTCTTGGTACACATATATAAGAGTTTCTCCCTGAACTCCTACGTGTGTAGCTAGGAGTAGAATTACTGAGACATGGGGTGGTCTTCAGCTTTACTAGATTTTGCAAAGAATCCCTACAGGCATGATTGTGTGAGTCCTTCTTCACCTCTGTCCTGGTCATATTTGGGATGTCAAATTTTCTGTTTTGCGGTTGTATCTCATAGTTTAGATTGTTGAATCTCTGATTATTAGTGAGGCTGAGCATCATTTCATATGTTTATTGGATCTTGCATCATTCTTCATGTTTACTCTGTTAATTGTCTGTTCCTATCTTTTGCCAGCTTTTTCCCTATGTGTTGTCTTTTTTTTCCCTTAATGATTTATAGAAATGTTTATATTTTCTGGATATGAACCCTTTGTCGGCTACATTCATTACTAACATTTCCTCCCAGTCTATGGCTTCTTTTTATTTTTCTTAAATGATGTCTTAAAAAAAAAAAGGCATCACTTTTTCTTTGGAAGTAATTTCTAATTTATAAAAAGTTGCAAAAATAAAAATAGTATAATACAAAGAATACCTCTATACCCATTATCCAGATTCAGTTATTTATATTTTCCTCCAATTGTTTTACTAATCACACTGTCTATATGTTTATGTATCTGTATATCTATGTATTGTGTGTATATGTATATTCTGGACCTTTCGTAAGTTGAATACATCATGTCTGTTCTTTTATCCCTGAATGCTTCAGTGTATATTTCCTGAGAATGGAGATCTTCTCTTATGTAACCATAGTGCTGCTGTCAACTTCATAAATTTGTATTGATACAATTTTATCTAAACTACCAACTATACATCATTTGTTAGTGATGTATGTCTTTTGATATGTAAAAGTTTTAAATTTTAATGTAGTTATTCTATTGGTCTTTTCCTTAATAGTCTGTTCTTTAAAAATCCTTCCCATTTCTGAGGTTTTAAAATATATTTTCTATTCTTACACAATTAAAAAATTTTGCTCTCCTTATTTAGGATTTTAATCCACTTGGAATTTTTTTTGTATATGCTAAGAGATGAATTTTGTATACGGTGAGAGATAAATTTCAATTTTCTTTTTCCCATTATCTCAGCACCATTTATGGAATAACTTTGGTTCCCCATGCAATGACACTAGTGTCATATATCAAGTTTATGAATGCAAGTCTTTCCATGAACTACCTATCCATTCATGTACCTGAAACCCACTGTCTTTAAGTATTAGAACATTATACTAATAATTAATAACTAAGGAAGCAGGTCTCTCTAGCATGTTCTTCTCAAATTTAATATCTACTTTGATGAATGGTTATACAGCAAACAACTCATGTCATCATCACTTCAACAAAATATAGGATATTACTAACAGAGTGAAGCCCTTAGTATCCCCCTCCCTGATCATAACCTTTGCCTTCTTCCAAAAGATTGCCTGACTTTAGAGATAATACTTTCCTTGATTTTCTTTACAGTTTTATCACTGCTGTAATCCCTGAACTATTATTTGGATTTGCCTGTTTTTGGAGGTTTGTATTCATGGACTTTAGGATGTATATTTTGTACATAGCTGCTTTCTTTTATATAACATTATGCAGCTGTGGTTCATTTTGTTGGTTGTCAGTTGATGCAAGATATGTCATTTTATGACCATACCAGAGTTTTATCCATGTGCTGTAAATGGAAGTTTTGTCTGTTGCTAATAATATTGCCCCTAATGTGTGTGTCTTGCGTTTCTTTCAGGAATATACCTAGGACTAGAATTGTTTTATTCTATGGTATGCATATCCTCCACTTGAATAGATAGTGACAAACATTTTTTCCAAAGTGGTTGTACCTGTTTACATTCTAATCATGAGATTATGAGAGTTCCCATAGTCTGTATCCTTGCCAACACTAAAGATTGTTAGTGTTCTCATGTTTGTTGGTATTTAGATACCCTCGTTTGTGGAAGGGCTTTTTTTCTTTATGTAAGTCTTGCTCAGTTCAGTCCCCCAGTCGTGTCCGACTCTTTGCGACCCCGTGGACTGAAGCACACTAGGCCTCTATCTATTACCAACTCCCAGAGTTTACTCAAACTCATGTCCATTGAGTTGGTGATGCCATCCAACCATCTCATCCTCTGTTGTCCCCTTCTCCTCCCACCTTCAATCTTTCCTAGCATCAGGGTCTTTTCAAATGAGTCAGCTCTCCGCATCAGGTGGCCAAAGTATTGGAATTTCAGCTTCAGCATCAGTCCTTCCAATGAATATTCAGGACTCTTTTCCTTTAGGATGGACTGGTTGGATCTCCTTGCAGTCCAAGGGACTCTCAAGAGTCTTCTGCAACACCACAGTTCAAAAGCATCAATTCTTCGACGCTCAGCTTCCTTTATAGTCCAACTCTCACAGCCATACATGACTACTGGAAAAACCATAGCCTTGACTAGATGGACCTTTGTTGTCAAAGTAATGTCCCTGCTTTTTAACGTGCTGTCTTGGTTGGCCATAACTTTGCTTCCAAGGAGTAAGCATCTTTTAATTTTATGGCTGCAGTCACCATTTGCAGTGATTTTGGAGCCCAAAAAAGTAAAGTCTGCCACTGTTTCCACTATTTCCCTATCTATTTGCCATGATCTTAGTTTTCTGAATGTTGAGCTTTAAGCCAATTGTTTCACTCTCCTCTTTTACTTTCATCAAGTCTTTTGTTAGTTTTCCTATTTTTTTGTCCTGACTTGCAGGAGTTTATTATATATTATATATTCTGGATGTGAATCCTTTATGTGTTGGACAGATATCTCCTGCCAGTCTGTGGCTTGCCTTTTTACTCTCTTAATAGAATGTTTTGTTTTTTGATGAACAGAAGTGCTTGATTTCAGTATAGTCAAAACTTATCAAATTTTAATTCATGCTCTGTTCCATACCTACTGTGTGACCTTGGCCAGCTTTGAGCTTTAGTTTACATATCTGTAAATAGTTGGTAATAATATCCATGTCATAGGGTAATTGAGAAGATTAAATGAGATAAAGCACTTATTATAGAGCTTTTCACCTAGCAGTGCCTCAATAGATGGTAATTGCCTTCCCCATCATTTAGGGTGTTCATTTTCATACTGTCTTTTGGGAAATTGGGTGGTATTCATGAGCTATTTGCAAATGAATGTTTTGAAAATTAGAATCTCATTAATTATCCCAGGAATTTAGAAGGTGGCCTAAAATAGTAAATCATAATTAATTTGCCCAGAGAACTAAAATGTAACATTTTCTCTGATGAAAAGGATTTATATTCAGTATGGGACCCCTGAATAATAAAACTCGTGACTGGAGTTACCCAGAAAACAAGAAGCTATGGTTTAAAACAATCTAAATCCTATAAATAATGCATCATATTTGGAAACTAGGGGTAGATTTCTTTGCATCCAAGAAGAAAGCCAGGTCTCTTAAATGATGAGAAATTGCTAATTATGCCAACCCAAAGTACCCTCCTCCTTGGAATTTTCTGATGGTTATTGATAATTTTCACTTTGACCTATTTCCTCATCCATTCATTCAACAAATATTTATAGAACACCCCTTATTATGTGACAAGGCCTTTGCTAGGGGAAAGGGACAGAGCAGTAAAGAATATAAACTCAATCCTTACCTGAATAAAGCTAAGAAAAAAAAGATTAAAAAAAATATTACAATACCATGCTAAAAAAGCAGTCCCATAGTTCTGCTTCCGGTAATGGCAGAACTGTTCATAATGGACCAGCCTTCCCATAGATAATTATACTCTGGACAAAATAATATAAATGTTTATATATATAATACAGTCTTTACACACATTCATCCCTTTAAAGCGTACCTTAATACTTAAAAACATAAAATATCTAAAGGTACTGGAGACCAGCCAGAAGCAGGTAGAAACTGATAGGGAGTCAACATTTGGGGTAAAGGAATAGCATTGGGTGAGTTTCCTGTTTTTATGGATTTTTCCCTGAGGGCAGTCACTAATTGGTATAGCATGGGAGTGGCTAGAACTCTGAAAGAAATTCAGTCTTACTGATGTTGGGAATCAGAAGAGAGAGGCTTCTAGAACAGCTGAACCATGAAGGGGAATTCACAGAGGGGAAAGCCCAAATTATGCATATAAATATTTGCCAAATTTTTGATCCTTGAACAGACAACAGCTCTCTTCAAGGGAACCGAGCAGAATCCATAGTCTACAAATTGTCATTGACAAGGTTCAGAATACCATCCAAAATTACCAGACAAATGGAGAAACTGAAGAATTTCATGCATACTTCAGTTCAGTCGCTCAGTTGTGTCCGACTCTTCGCAACCCCATGAACCGCAGCACATCAGGCCTCCCTGTCCATCACCAACTCCTGGAATCCACCCAAACCCATGTCCATTGAGTCAATGATGCCATCCAACCATCTCATCCTCTGTCGCCCCCTTCTCCTGCCCTCAGTCTTTCCCAGCATCAGGGTCTTTTCAGAGGAGTCAGCTCTTTGCATCAGGTGGCCAAAGGATTGGAGTTTCAGCTTCAACATCAGTCCTTCCAATGAACACCCAGGACTGATCTCCTTTAGGATGGACTGGTTGGATCTCCTTGCATACCAAGGGACTCTCAAGAGTCTTCTCCAACAGCACAATTCAAAAGCATCAATTCTTCGGTGCTTAGCTTTCTTTAGAGTCCAACTCTCACATCCATACATGACCACTGGAAAAACCATAGCCTTGACTGGACAGACCTTTGTTGGCAAAGTGATGTCTCTGCTTTTTAATATGCTGTTTAGGTTGGTCATAACTTTCCATCCAAGTAGTAAGCATCTTTTAATTTCATGGCTGCAATCACCATCTGCAGTGAACCGAGAAAAATAAAGTCAACCACTGTTTCCACTATTTCCCCATCTATTTGCCGCCATGATCTTAGTTTTCTGAATGTTGAGCTTTAATCCAACTTTTTCACTCTCCTCTTTAACTTTCATTAAGAGGCCCTTTAGTTCTTCTTCACTTTCTGCCATAAGGGTGGTGTCATCTGCATATCTGAGGTTATTGATATTTCTCCTGGCAATATTGGTTCCAGCTTGTGCTTCCTCCAGCCCAGCATTTCTCTTGGTGTACTCTGCATATAAGTAAATAAGCAGGGTGACAATATACAGCCTTAACGTACTCCTTTTCCTATTTGGAACCAGTCTGTCGTTCTATGCATAGTTAAGGCAATTAATGAACGCTGATTCTGGGATGACCCAAGTGTTGAAATTAGCAGACAGGGATTTTAAAGAAGTCATATTGACTGTGTTCAAGGATGTAAGATACATTATCTGACATACAGAAGTTAACTGGATGAGCTTAATAACAGATTGAAAATGTCAGTGAACTTGAAGACCAAAATCATGTAGTCTGTAAAACAGAAAAAATATTCTGAAAATAAATTTTAAAAAGCAGGACCTGAGGGAACTATGAAACAATAAAAGATTTAAAACAATATAAAAAGTGTCATTGCTGTCTCAGAAGGAAAGATGAACAAAAATGGCCAGAAAACATATATAATGGGAAAGAATTCCCTAAATTGGTGAAAAATAAAATTGAATATGTTCAAGAGACTCAGTCAAATTGTTAAAAACCAAACATGAGTAATTTTTATAAATACAGGGACGATAAAAAATGTAACATGCTTAAAGTAAGCACATGAAAACTGTAGTGGTCATATTAATATCAGATAAGTAGACTTCTGAAACAAAGAGTAGTATTAGAGAAAAAGACACATCAGGAAAATTAAAGGATCAAGTCATCAGGAAAGGCACAAAAATCAAACAAATCTTCAAAATAGATAAAGCAAAATTTGACAGGATTAAAGGGAGTTAGAGAAGTCCACCGTCATAATCAGATATATCAATACATATCCCATTTCTCAGTAATTGATCGAAATGCTAGATTAAGAATAAGGATATAACACAACATTGTAAATCAACTGTACTCCAACAAAAAAGGATAAGGACATAGTTCAGAATGATACTGTCACCCACCTTGATCTAATGGACACATATAGACCACAAAACCCAGTAGCAGAATATGTGTTCTTTTCCAGAGTCACTATAACATTCTAAGAAGTTCTTTAAATGCTTGCTTTTGCTGTGTTATTTCTATACCACCACTGCCACCAGCTGCTTCCATCTCATCCACTTTTAATTCCATGCCACCCCTGGCTCAGAAGTCTTACTGGAGTTCTCTTGAATTTTTATCAACTGTTTATTTGGACTTTATGATCCAGACTGCCGAAGTATTGTTACTTTTATATCAGTCTGTTATTCATTCAGTCTGCTGTATGGAATCTTTGGAATTTTGGAATCTTCTTACCCATGGAAAGTTATCTCCCGTGGATTCTTCTTTATGACCCCATGGACTGTAGTCCGCCAGGCTCCTCTGTCCATGGGGATTCTCCAGGCAAGAATACTGGAATGGGTTGCCATTTCTTTCTCCAGGGGATTTTCCTGATGCAGGGATCAAATCTGGTCTCCTGCATTGCAGGCAGATTCTTTACCACTGAGACACCAGGGTTCATTTCAGAGCATTTACCATTAGAAATGCTGTTGTGAAAACAAAGAACCAAGCAGACTTGTATTTTTGTTTCTGAAGAAAACAGTAACTACAGACTGTTACATCGACTATGGAGTGCTTTATTTATATATGATGTCAAACTGGTAGGTAAAGAGTCTGCCTGCAGTGCTGGAGACCTGGGTTCAATCCCTGGGTTGGGAAGATCTCCTGGAGAAGGGAAAGGCTACCAATTCCAGTATTCTGACCTGGAGAATTCCATGGATTATATATAGTCCATGGGGTCGCAAAGAGTCAGACACGACTGAGCGACTTTGACTTTTTCTGGTACAGAGAATCGATTTTCAGAAAAAAAACTGGTAAAATATCCTCTAGGTATTTATTGACTTATTTATTCATTGATTCAGTCATGCTGTGCTGGGTCTTTGCTGCAGCACGTGGGCTTCTCTAGTTGCCCCACAGCAAGTGACTTCGTAGTTCCCCAACCAGGGATTTAACCTGTGTCCCCTGCGTTTGAAGGCAGATTCTTAACCTCTGGACCACCAGAGAAGTTTTCATTTAGGCCTTTAAATATATCTCTTACCACATGTAATTGTACTTAATCTCACATAGACATTTAGTAATCATTTCCCCTCAGTTCCCAGTAACCAATCTACTTATCTAGCTTGTTCTGTTTCCTAGACTAAGAATGCTGAGAGAACTCTTTGACAAAAGAGATGAATTATGACTTCTTTTGGTTATTGAAATGTGCAAATATAAGTAAATATTCTTTAATATTCTGTATTTAAAGTCTTGCTTTGTAATAAAGACATCCACTTTGTTCTTGATCCAGTGTGTATATCTTAAGGTCACAGGTTTCCACTTTCCTTCCAACTTTTAAGTCTCTCTCTTCTGTCTTAACCCTTTTGAGCAAGATGTGTGATAACCATCTTATTTCCAGTCTCTTCTGAATGAATTGTGATATTATGAGCATCAGCTGCACTTTCAGGAGCAGAGAACTTGTCAGTAGAACAAGAACATATTTTCCAATTTCTCCATCAAAAATTGGTAAAATATTGTTTGATGGATATAGAGTTTCACTTTTGCAAGATTAAAAAAGTTCTGGAGATGGGTGGTGGTGATGGTTGCACAATAATGTGTACTTCATGTCTACTGTACACTTAAAAATGGTTAAGATGGTAAATATTACATTGTGTGTATTTTATCACCCCCAAAATGTTTTCAAAAAAAGATGGTAAGAAAATTTAAGCAAGAAGGCCTTGAGTCATGACATTAGTCCCAGAGGCAAAATGCATCCTACTGTTGTTTTTAATAGCTGCGCTGTTTGTAGTTAAGGTATAGGAATTATACATGATAATATGTATAAAAAGTTGATAAAACAATGCTTTTTCTGTTCCATGAGGTTCAGAAATCATTTGCAAGAAATAAAGACTAGGTAGCCAGTGTATATCCTCCCTATCCTAAAATTTATATTTTTAAAAAGTATTTTTATAATTTTATATATCTCTCTCTATATATAAATTCTAAATTATCATAATTTCAGGGAAAACAAATTTGATGTTGTTTTCTTTGTCTTTATTCCTCGCCACAAGATTTCACATCTAAATCTTACTGAAGCTTTTCCAAATACTCCCATTGTTTAAAAACAGAGAACTTTATAGTGGAAAAATTGTCTTCTTTTTTGGCCCTTACCCACTTGAATTTTATTTTAAAACAAATAACAGAATTTAATAAGAAGCTGATTTATTCTATCCCTACTTTCCCCTTCTCCCCATTATACTACTTTATTCTTGAGTTACTTTTTTGTTGTTTTAAGAAAATTGAGGATGCAAACTTTGTTATAGGCACCTCAGTCAAATTGTAGGGTAATGGTGATAAGAAAAAAATAACTGATTCATAAAATTATCAGAAGGGGAATTTTTCAGGTTTATTAAACTGAAAAAGGACAGTTGGTTTGGTTTAGTCATCAAAATAAATTGGGACCTACTGGTCTCCAAGCCCCATATTGTGCTCAGATTTTCCATCGGGAAAGAAACATTCCGCTGTCCCTTTTTACTGTTTAACTTAAGCTGCAGTGAACACTAGGAGAATGGCCCAGTGGCTGAGCTGCTTATTTTTTTTTTTTTAATCTATTCATTTTATACTTTCAGACAGATTTTTCCCTGGGGTGAAACAAAGGTTAACTGAAATTTCCTCTGTTGTGTACCTGAACGAATCAGCAGTTTGAGAAGGAAATCCCATTGATGGGCCAAGAGAGTGACAGGCTCTATTTAAAAAATTCCCCCGACTGTGTGGTAGACCAGCCATGCCATGAATTTAACTGTTCCTGTGGTCCCCATACTTGTACCCACCAAAAAAAACAGAGAGAGAGAAAGCGACTTTGTTCTGCAAACGTAGCCCTAAGCTTTGAAAACCACGAGCCATTGAGTTTTGTGAATTCAAGTTAGAAAGCCACAGAGGCCAAGACTCTAGGGGAACAATATCTGAAAGGGAGTACACAAAAACAGGTAGAAACTGTTTAACTGTTTTCTCTGTGTGTATACAGATTTATGTGTGTTTATACACACACTCCAAAAAACCTGTACCTTCTTCTCATTTTATGTAGTTAGTCCTAATTATATTTAAGCAATGATGTTTGTTTTGAAATCTGCTAAGTTTCTTTTTTTATATATATGTAGCTTTTTTACTTCATTAAAGTATTTTGGTTTTAACAGGACATATATGTTTTGGAAATGAAAGTAAACACAGTATATGTTTAAATGGTTTAAAAAAACTGGACCTTTACATTACCTCTGTAGGAGCTTTGCTGTCAGAGCCAGCTCATGTATTTTGTATTTTTCCTGTTTAAGGGAAGCTGCTTTAAATATGAAAAGATGGTATCTTAAGTTGGATTAAACATCCTTAATTCATGTGTATTTAACCTCAGGACTTGTGAGCCTTGTTGAAAATCCCACTTTAACCCTGCCTAGTAGGCCTCAATAGTGCATACTGCATAGAGATTGTATACAAATAGTCATGGTCTTTCTGAGGTGGAGAGTAGTATGTATTCCCAGGGGGCATGAACTGTGTACGTTTCTAACAAATATTTCACATATGTTGCTAATTTGTATTTCTATTGACAAGTTTAGGATTTAGTTTTAAAGAAGATTTTATTATCAAAACTTTCTTAAGTATTTCCATCTGTCTAATGTGGATGGGAATTTATGGAGATTTTGTAAAACACTAGAACTCATAGAGAAAATAATCCGGAAGGATTGGTTTCTGACAAGGACTTTGAACAAGCAGGTACCATTTGAGTTGGTTCCTGAGAGAAAAAAGTAAGAATTTATTTTAAAAGGTCATTCAGGGGCTAGGTTCATGCTCACAAATGAGAAAATGAAGTTGAGAATTAAAATGATTAATACAAAATTATTCGGTATGTTTTGGAAGAACCTAGATTTCAATTCATATCTGATGTTTACATGCACAATAAACTGCTTCTCTTTTATTCTAAGATGGGTATTTTTAAAAGATCATTTATTTCCTGTTAATTATACCTCAGTAAATCTGGGGAAAGAATGATTTCTTTCTTTCCCTTTTCCTTTTGCTATTTTCTAACTTTTTCTTCTCTCACTGTTTTCTATTCTTTGTCTTTTCTTCTTCCTCTCTTTATTTTTCAGTATTGATCCTACTACAAGTAGATTGTGGCATTATAAGTTTAGAGCAGATTCTGGGGGAGGATCTGTTCAGATATTCCATTTGGCCTATAAAAAGCAACATTGTTCTTTTTGGCTGTAATTTTTTAAAAATCAAAATCATTCATAGCTAGCTGAGCAAGCTATGAATCAATCAGCTACTCATTAGTTGATGCTTATATGTAAATAGAAGAGCTAACCAATGCCATGAATAGATCTCAGTTAATTTTTAAAGATCAATAGAACAGATGACATCTTTTTTTAGGGATCACTTGGTTTTTCCAATTTTATTCATTAAATATTTATTGACTTTCTACTATGTGCCAGATACCATCAGGGCTATAGAGGTACAAGTGGTACTGTGATAAGAAAATGGTTCCTGCCCCCTTACAGACCACAACTGGAAAGTTGGGACATTATTTTTATCAAATTTCATAAAGGACCAGCATTGTTCTTCAGATACCATTATTCCTCTCAGAATACAGTCCTGTATTAAAAAGTGGAAGGGTGTTGTTTTCACATTGATTGCTATGTGCTACATGATAAAATGATAATATTGAGATTTTGGTCACAATTTTATTACTAAATAAACCAGAGACTCATCATAAAAATAATGTAGGGGATGATAAGAGCATCTTGGTTAAAAGTATGGTTTAGAAGTGAGCCACTTAGAAGTTTTGTGGCACTAGACTAATTATTTAAAAACTCACATAAATCTCACCTTTTTTCATTTGTGTAGTGAAAATAATAATAGCTGCCTCTATAAGATTGTTGTGAGGGTTAAATTAGAAAAAAAGTGTAAAAATGCTTAATACAGTACCTAGGATAGAATAAGCTCTTTATGTATTAGCTGTTCTTATGTTCTATATTTTTTTATTGGAATATAATTTCTTTACAATGTTGTGATAGTTTCTACTGTACAATGTCGTGAATCAGCTATATGTATACATATATTCCTCTCTCTCTTGAGCCTCCTTCCCACACCACTATTCCACCCCTCCAGGTCATTACAGAGCACTGAGCTTTTCTGTGTTTTTTATAAAGGATCTGGATTTTCTTTCTGTGGAAGGGTCTGTTAGTGGAATTTGGAAAGGAACATTCTTTTTGTATTGTGCGTGTTTTCTTTGTTGGAGATAATGCACATTAGCATTTCCTCAAAACTCAAGATGAACATTTGTTTTTAAGTATTATCTATCCTGAAAAAAAATGGGGAATAAAAGTATTAACAACTAAAATGGGTTTTTAAATTTTGTTTTCTTTTGAATTCAAAGTTTTTTGTAATAATATATACATAATAATATCTCCATAACTTCTTGCTGTTCTCCAGCCATCTCAGTTTTGAGTAATAGTTGTTGTAAGTCCATTGGTGAATATTTGTGTTGGATTTAAAGACAATTCTGTCAGCAATCTTTCTGAAGCTAAATCAAAACTTGGGTAGCTTATGGGGCTTGTCTTCCACATGATACCATAATTCTCCCCGACATACTGAGTCACCTGGTGTCATTAGATGGTAAAAGTTTTAAAGTAATAAGTTATCATGTTTTAGATGAGTATTTTATAGTCAGATTGCTCAAACAGTTGTCTCTGTTTTCTGCCTCGAGTCTCTCTCCTCTACTTCTCTTCAGTTCAGTAGAGTTTTTGCCTCAGTGCTTCATTCAAACTTCTCTTATCAAGATGAACAGTAATTTGCTAATAATTACAAGAGTCAGCTCTCAACCTTTATCTTACCCCATTCTATCATGGCATTCCCCATAACTGACAGCACCTCTTCTTAGATACATTTTCTTTAACTGGCTTACAGGGCATTTACCCTTCCTCCCAACAGATTTCCTCCCACCTCACTGATTACTGCTTCTAAATCCTTGCTCCTTTTTTATTCTTTTCCTGTACTCATTCCCTTGGTGCAACCACCCAGTCCTGTCTCCATGCCACAATCAACAAGTTTATATTTCCAGTTCAGGTCTATCTCTTAAACTTAAGACTGGTATATCCAGTAGCCTATTCAGTATTTTAATTTGGATGTTTAATAAGTATCACAAATCCAATCTGTTCAAAATGAAATTCATCTTTCCTCCTAAGCATCTTCATCTACAGGGTTTGGTTGCATCAACTGTACCCTTTTAGTTGCGTGGAGTAGGAGTCTTCCTTGACTCTAGTCTTTTCTTACATTCACATCCAGTTCATTAGGAAATCTCATTGACTCTACCTTCAGAATATATTCAAAATTCCTTCACTTCTCAGCACATCTTATACTGCCATCCTGGTCAGAGGTATCGTCATTACTTGACTGAATTATTGCAATCGCCACCTAATTGGTCTTCCTACTTCTCTACTTGCCTTCATTTTTTAATCTTAACAGAATGATTCTTTACATTGTCAGTCAAATCATATCATTCCTCTGCTCAAAATCCTCCATTGACTTCCCATGTCACTTAGAATAAAAGCAAGTATCTTTATAAAGCCTGCAGGGCCCTTCATAAACTGGCAACCCTGTACTTCTTTGACCTCACCTTCCTCTCCTTTACTGCTTTAACCACACTGGCCTCCCTGCTGTTCATCAACCGCAACCCAGAATATCCTTGCCTTAAGGACTGCTTTGTCTGTTACTACTGCCTGGGATATCCCGGAATTGCATGGCTAATTCCCTGGTCTCCTTTCTTTAAGTTTTTGCTTAAATATCAATGAGGTCTATTCTGTCCACTTTATGTAAAATTATAATTTATATCCAATACTACCAATTCCCATTACCATGGTCTACCTTGTCTTTTTTCAAAAGCACTTATTACTAACATACATCATTTATGTTTGTTGTTTATTGTCTCTCTACCCTAGAGAGACAGTAGGATTTAAGTTTTATGGGGGCAGCAATCTCTATTTTGTTTATTTAGCTCAAGGACCAGAATGGTGCCTCAGTATGGCAGTAATTCAGTATTTATTGAATGAATAATGTTTATTATTATAAGAGTTGAGAATAATGTTTATTAGTTTAACCCTCAGTATACCATCAGGTTCATTAGGCCTGGTTTTAGTTTGTTTCTTTTGTGAGCATTTTTAACTATTTCTAAGAATGTATATTTCATGACTTTTATTCTTTCTTAGAGGCCTTCCAGAGAACAGAGAAAAAATTTACTTTTCTTAATAGACTAAAACTCATTCTATCTCAGAATTACTAGATGGATCCATTGGTTCTTTTTGTAAATCTAAGATACATCATAGAATCCTAGTGATCTTATTTTTCCCATATCTTAAGACATTTTACTATTTCATCATTCTAAGAATAATTTTATCATACTTATCAATTATTCCAACTATGCATTAGAAAAAAGTTAAACTAATTAAAAACAGCAGAATGAGAGAATTGCCTAGAATGATTAAGTAATAGTGAAATAGATCATCCTTCAGTTTCCTTATTTTGATGCCCAGAGTACTGCATTATCTTTCATGAATGTATAAAAGAAGTCTGAAGTCACCTTTTTTTTTTTTTAGCTTTCATTAAACAAAGTTAAAAAATCCAGAATTTTACATTTTCTGCCCAAAATGGCAAATAAAAGAAAATTAACAGAGAAAGACATTTCACAGTTATTAGATGGATCAGAACATGAACACAAAGAGACAAGTTGTAGTATCTAGAGTTTAATAATGTGATGAACTTCACCTTTTAAGTGCAGAAAGGAAATAGGGTATTCTCATCTAGTCATTCAAACAACAGGAAGTTCTTTGCTACACAGTATTTTATGACAAGAATCTGTACCATCCAGCATTGATAAAGGGATGTGTGGCAGTATTATTTCACATTTTTTGATACTTGTGTACCAAAATTCTCTTTATATGGTTTGTTTCAAATGGACAGATGCTGAAGGCATATGTGTATGCAGGGGTGATTGGAAGGAAATAGATAATATGGAAGTGAAAAAAAATTAACTGGATTGCTCATTCTAATTGGTGTTTATAAATCAAAAAATAAAAATATTTTGTAATTATGGAGCAAAGAATGGTTTGCTCCAAATGATTGTGCTCCGAGTTCATACACAACAACTGACTAGCAGTTAGTTGTATTCCAGGATGTTATACATTTCAGGTATATTTAACTTCAAAAATAGGAATATATAAAATAATAATTTGGATTTGCCATGTTTAAATTCTTCTTAAAATTTCTGATCATATTTTTTTATTTATTTTTATTTATTTATTTATTTATTTGATCATATTGTTTTTCATTATCACTTTTTATTTGTGAAATGACTTTATTAAAGGGTCTGTTGGACCCAGATGATTAATGTTAATGACTGTTTTTCTTGTGTGTGCGTGCTAAGTTGCTTCAGTTGTGTCTGACTCTTTGCAACTCTGTGGGCTGTAGCCTGGCAGGCTCCTCTGTCCATTGAATTCTCCAGGCAAGAATATTGAAGTGGGTTGCCATGCCCTCTTCCATGGAATCTTCCCAACCCAGGGATCGAACCCGTGTCTCTTATGTCTCCTGTATTAGCAGACTGGTTTTTTACCACTAGTGACACTCTGAGCCACCAGGAAAGCCCATAATACTGGAGATATTGAAGATAACTAACTGTCCTAATACTGGAGATATGAAGATAGCTAAATATGAGCCTAATAGAGAGATGAGGTGCTAGTGGCTGGCATAGTAGTAAGTAGACTTTTCAGACTATGTAAATGAAACAGGGACGGGGGAGCCTGGTGGGCTTCCATCTATGGGGTCACACAGATTTGGACACGACTGAAGTGACTTAGCAGCAACAGCAGCAGCCTGGTATTAAACAGGAAAATTAAAGTAGAATTGTATAAGAGGAGAAACAGTGTATCACTGGTGGTGGTGGTGGTGTTTAACGGCTAAGTCATGTCCAACTCTTTTCTGACTCCATGGACTGTGGTCTGCCAGGCTCCTCTGTCCATGGGATTTCCCACACAAGAATACTGGAGTGGGTTGCCATTTCTTTCTCCGCGGGATCTTCCCGACCCAGGGATCAAACCCACATTTCCTCCTGCACTGGCAGGTAGATCCTTTAACACTGAGCCATCAGGGAAGCCCAGTGTACTACTATATAGCCATAAACTGAATATTGACCTGAGAGGGGAGATGGAGGAAAAAGAGATTCAGATAGATTGTTATTAGAAAGCTGAATCCCCTTTTACTTTATTAGGAATTTAGATATTAACGCATGGAATAGATAAGTCCATAAATATCAGAATGAACATTATTTAGAAGTATACAGGTAAATATCAAAAGAAATAGAACTAAAACTGTTTGCCTCTGAGGAGTGGGTTTAGCACAGGAATGGGCTCAGCACTTTCCTCTCAGCACAGGAGAGAACTGCTATTTTTTTCTTTTACGCTTTTTTAGTATTATAGGAACTTTTAAAACCATGTGCTTGTATTTCTTGATAAAAATTAGCAATAAAATGGTAAATTACGTATTAAAGAGAAAACTTAGCTGGTATGTATCATCTGAAGTTGAAGGCACAGGGACAGTACAACAATCCTAGATCTGAGGTGGTGAATGTATGGTGATAACTGAAAGGAAACTGGAATATTGGCTTAGAAAGACATTGTAAAGGAATATGCTGTAAAATTTAAGACCTGGCCTGACTGGATAATGGGATAAAACATTGGCTTAAGATAAAAATAAACCTACATTTTGAGTCATTAACAACAGCAGGGAAGCATTTTGAGCCAGTTTCAAGTGGGGTTGTAAAGATGAGTTTTGCTTTAGATATGTTTTATTGCAATGACTGTAATATAAATGTGATATATCCTATAAATAATTATAAATATAAGCCTGGACATATTTGGTCTTAAGGTCTGGAGAGAGATTTGAAGAATATATCAGCCCCCAAAAATAATAAAAATGAATTGGTTTGAAATGACTTACTTCACCAAGGAGAAAGTGAAGAGAGAATCAGACATTGAAAACTATACATATGCCCACATACAAAGTTAATGATAGGTAAAGAAAAAAGATTGCCGGGAGAAATATCAATAACCTCAGATATGCAGATGACACCACCCTTATGGCAGAAAGTGAAGAGGAACTCAAAGGCCTCTTGATGAAAGTGAAAGAGGAGAGTGAAAAGTTTGGCTTGAAGCTCAACATTCAGAAAACAAAGATCATGGCATCTGGTCCCATCACTTCATGGGAAATAGATGGGGAAACAGTGGAAACAGTGTCAGGCTTTATTTTTTTGGGCTCCAAAATCACTGCAGATGCTGATTGCAGCCAGGAAATTAAAAGACGCTTACTCCTTGGAAGGAAAGTTATGAGCAGCCTAGATAGCATATTAAAAAGCAGAGACATTACTTTGCCAACAAAGGCTCGTCTAGTCAAGGCTATGGTTTTTCCCGTGGTCATGTATGGATGTGAGAGTTGGACGGTGAAGAAAGCTGATCGCCGAGAATTGATGCTTTTGAACTGTGGTGCTGGAGAAGACTCTTGAGAGCCCCTTGGACTGCAAGGAGGTCCAGCCAGTCCATTCTAAAGGAGATCAATCCTGGGTGTTCATTGGAAGGACTGATACTAAAGCTGAAACTCCAATACTTTGGCCACCTCATGCGACGAGTTGACTCACTGGAAAAGACTCTGATGCTAGGACGGATTGGGGGTGGGAGGAGACGGGGACGACAGAGAATGAAATGGCTGGATGGCATCACCGACTCGATAGACATGAGTTTGAGTGAACTCTGGGAGTTGGTGATGGACAGGGAGGCCTGGTGTGCTGTGGTTCATGGGGTCGCAAAGAGTCAGACACGACTGAGCGACTGAACTGAACTGAAAGAAAAAGGATTTGGGAAGTAGACAAAGAAGTGTTAAATAGAAGGATGGCTGAAAGAATATAGCTTCCAGATTGGTATTAAAATTTTGCCAGCAGGTTGATACCAAATTTATATAGCCTTTAAATCTTCTCTGCTGCTGCTGCTAAGTCACTTCAGTCGTGTCCGACTCTGTGTGACCCCATAGACGGAAGCCCAGCAGGCTCCCACCTCCCTAGGATTCTCCAGGCAAGAACACTGGAGTGGGTTGCCGTTTCCTTCTCCAATGTGTGAAAGTGAAAAGTGAAAGTGAAGTCGCTCAGTCGTGTCCGACCCTTAGCGACCCCACGGACTGCAGCCTACCAGGCTCCTCCATCCATGGGATTTTCTAGGCAAGAGTACTGGAGTGGCTTGCCATTGCCTTCTCCGAAATCTAGAAACCTATAATATCTTCTAAAAAGTAGCCTCTTCATTAAATTTGAATGTTGTGTGCTTGTCATTATACAAATGTTTGAAGTGTCCATATTGTATATTTTGCCTTTTGGACAGAACAGGGTGAAAGTTAGGAATAGGCACCATAGTAGATACTATTAAAAGAACAAAAAACAACTTGCATACTCCGACTGTGTTTACTGTTTCTGTTGATAGTTTTTCCTTTTCTGTGCTTGTTAGTGTAATTTGAGGCATCTTTTGTTTCTAAACAAATATTTCTTAAACAGGTGGTTTATTTTCTAAATCCTTGGGAGTGGCAAGAATAGGTGAGAGAGAACTCTGTGTCTGTCTGGATTTTTGGGGTTACGCAAAAGCTTTTATATGACTTTATATGACTGATATGCTTTGCAAGAGCTCTGTGCTCATAAGCACCTGTATTTATTTCCTCTTTCTTCTTCCTCCTCTACCTCTAAAAAAAGAAAAGCTAAATCCCCATTTATCACTGACACACTTAAAAATATAAAATTTCTGGTAAATTTAATTTGATTTAAAATAAGACGAACAATTTGATGCCTAACTTGCAAATTCTTCCACTAAAATTTTTTATTTAAACGATTGCCAGTTATACAATGCAAAAATTTAATGACGAAATGGTTTTGTGACCAGTGTTAAATGGAAAAGTATAAATAAGAGAAAACTAAGACAGAAATAAAGAGCAGTTTGAGAAGAATGCTTGTGAATAAAGTGGCTCAGCCCTCAGGGGATTTGCATGTGGCATTGTGTGTATTTCAAAAGTTTCCGTTGAAATAACAGATGCTACTGATGAAGTTGGGAATAGTAACTTCATTTGTGGCTGGTTCGGTTGCTTATTAAAAGTGAGAAGATCCCAGGGGGAAATCTGGCATAGTGGAGTTAGACTCAAAAAAAGATACAACATGAATATCTTGCAGCTTTATCTCTGTGATCTTTAATCCATGAATACTGGGTAGGTACAGGCAAGATTATCAATAAATGTCCGATTATCTTATATTACATGTGGAACCTGTGTTTGCCCAGTAATTTTATTTGATAAGTGATTTTTTTAATTTGTTTTTTAGTTTCTAGAGTTGCTTGCTACAGAAATTCCAGATTTTTTTCCTTAGTCATTGATAATTTATCCTGTTGAGCTTTTATATGTATACAGTGAGAATCTGTATAATTATTTATTGGCTTGTGTACTCCAGAACAGTATTTAATGAGTAAGTGTACATATGAATGTTTCCTTTTTCTTTTAAATTTTTTCCTAATGTAATTCAACGTATGCAGGATGTTGTACTGATAACTGGATAGATAAATACAACTTATGACTTTGTAAGGGAAATAAAATATTTTTTAATGCAAAATTTTCTCAGTAGCTTAAGAGATACAAGTAACCTGCTTTAGACTATAAGAGAGTGAGAAAATCAATAGAATGAATTCAAAAGAAGAAATGTTATTTAGGTAATTCATTCAATAAACATGAGTACCTGTTATAAATACACAATCATGCTTTGATGTGTGGAAGATAAAAAAGTAGAAGGTTAAATCCAGGATGTTACAAATTTGAGAGTGATCATTTCTGCTTTTGAGGGGTTATCAGGGCAACATCAGTGGATGAGGTAACACGTGATTCGAGACTTGAAGACCAAGTCTCCCAGTTCCAAGTGGTTAAGATTGGAGTTGGCTTGTGTTTCAAGGAATACATGCATAAGCAAAGTTGCAGAGGACACGAAGACACTTTAGGGAAATTACTAGGCATAGATGGAACACAGGAGTCAAGAAGGTGAAGCCAGAGAAATAGATGAGGACCAGATCTTAAAAGGCACTGTGTGGCACACAGAGGAGCTTTACATTGATTCTGCAAGCATTGAGGGATCATTCAGGGCATAATGTTTTCACATTTATGTTTTAGAAACATTATTTCATTCACAGTATACACAAATTATCATATTCCTGAAACTCATGTGTATCAGTTACACCTGGGGTGGGGGCAAGGGGGACTCCCTAAAAAAAGAAACATTATTCTGGTAAGAAGGGAAGGCAGAATGGGTTGTGGTACTAGGGATAGAAATTCTAGGTGAGAAATTAAGTGTCTCTGGGTCAACCTAATGGCACTGAAGTTATTATGAATAGATTTGGTGAGCAACTATTTGAAAGGTGAGAGAGAAGAACTGAGGTTTCAATTTGGAAAATAAACTAAGTTATTGAGAACTTACAAGGAGGAAGAGTAGGGTTATTTGTTTTTAAGAGAGAAACTCAAGGAATGGGGAAAAAGTAGAGAATTTATTTTTAGTGATTATGATTTTGAGTTGCCTATAAAAGGTCTAATCCAAATAACCCATAGATCAAGAGCTCAAGAAAAGAAATCGGCCTAGAAATACAAATTTGGTGGTTCTCTCAGCAGGCTTGTGTGACATAACCTGGGACAGAGAATGTAATACACTAAGTGGCCAGTGAAGGAAGAAGCTGTCAAGGGGAAGAAGAACTAGGAAAGTAGGTTGTGCTATAAGCCAAAAAATTGTTAACTGCTCACAGAGGTCAAATGAGAAAAGTACTGAATAAAGAACTGAGCTGTCATATTCAGAGGTTATAATCACAGGAGTTCCCTGGCAATCCAGTAGTCAGGACTCAGCTGTTACTGCCAAGGGCCCGAGTTCGACCCTTGGTTGGGGAAATTAGATCCCACAAGAAAGTAAGGAAGAAAGAGAGAGAGAGAGACTGTGCTGGCTTTGAAGTTGGAGGCAGCCTGTAGAAGCTGGTGAAGGCCAGGAAATGGATTTTCCCCAGCCTCTGGAAGGAAAGCAACCCTACAGGAAAAAAGAATTTATAGTCATGGAAATTGGGCTGGGTTAGGTGGAAAACAGGGCAAAGAGCGAGATGGTGTTGAAGATCAAGGGAATAAAATGGCCAAAAGTACAGAGAAGAGAAAGCACCGGGAGTGTTAAGTTATAAAAAGTAAGACCTTTTAGTTTAAAATATTAGGTATGTAAAAAGGGAGTGTGGGCAATACATTAGAAATCTAATGTTGTTGATTTGTCTTTTGTGCTGTAACTACCAAATTACTTAACCTCAATTTTATCTTCTTTATGTTTTGTGGTTGGTTGGTTGGTTTGTTTGTTTGTTTTAAACATTTCAGTGTGTAAGATTTGTTAAAGTAGGAGTTAACAAAATGTTTTTCCAGAGATCACCAAAGATAATAGAAGATTTCAGTTCAGCATATCCAGTTGAATAATGCCATGTCATATGAGTCATAGTTTGGGCTGTGTACTTCAAGGGAGAAAAGGTTTTGAGAAGGCCCAAAATCTTGGTTCCTTAGGGATTGCAGATATTTAGCAACCATTGTTTCTTTTTTCCTAGCCCCCATCTGTGAGCCTGTCTATAGACTCACAGATATTTGGAGAAAAAACAGTTGCTAGAGAACTTAAATACTTAGTATTGTATGAAGACTATTTTGATCATGCAGTCAGCATGAGGTAATTAATTGATAATTGGTAGAATTGAGAATTTATTGTTAAATAACAAATATCCCAAATATAGAGGACTTTCAGCCTATTTGGGGGCTTCCCTGGTGGTTCAGATGATAAAGAATCTGCCTATGCAATGCAGGAGCCTCAGGTTCAATCCCTAGGTCAGAAAGATCCCCTGGAGAAGGGAATGGCAGCCCACTCCAGCCTGAAGAATTCCATGGACGGGAACCTGGGGGCTACAGTTCTTGGGGGTCAGCAAAGAGTCAGACACAACTGAGTGACTTCAACGTCAGTCTTTTTAAAAACTTGATGTTAATTAAATCATCCTATATTTTTAAAAATGAGATGATTGTGGTTATTTACTGAACACAGTAATGCATTTTGGATTCTTTAGTCCAGCTGCTGCTGCTGCTGCTAAGTCACTTCAGTCGTGTTTGACTCTGTGTGACCCCATAGACAGAAGCCCACCAGGCTCCCCCATCCCTGGGATTCTCCAGGCAAGAACACTGGAGTGGGTTGCCGTTTCCCTCTCCAATGTGTGAAAGTGAAAAGTGAAAGTGCGCCCAGAGATACGTGATAAGTTCCTTGAAGGCAAGCACAATGTCTTAGTCTTCTTTCTGTCTCCTACATTGTCTTTTACATGAGGAATTTTCAGTGAATATATGTTCAGAATTAACTTGACACTACATTAAATGAAAACATTTTACACTTGGAGGAAAGTTGCATTTTACATTCTTAAATAATTAGTAGTGGCAGAGTCAGTTTTTATATCTTCTTTGCTGAATATTAAATTCAGGTCCACTGTTTGCAGAGAAAATCATATATATACCTTTTCACTGAAATGTAATGAGACTTAAAATTTTAGATGTTAGAAATTAGGATTTCTAGAATTTTTTATGTAAGGCACCTTGGGCTTCCATACAAGAAGGGATTATAGGGTATTAGAATCAAGGAAAGATTTTTCTTAGTGCCTGGCTCCTGCACTAAAATAACCAACTGGATATGCTGAACTGAAATCTTTAGTAATCTTTGGTGATCTTTAGAAAAACGTTTTACTAACTCCTACTTTAACAAATCTTGAGTTGATGATGGACAGGGAGGCCTGGCGTGCTGTGATTCATGGGGTCACAAAGAGTCGGACACGACTGAGCGACTGAACTGAACTGAACTTTTGTAAAAAAAAAAAAAGAGAGAGAACCAGCTCTATAATTGTGGCTGCTTCCTCAGCACAGAAATGATCTTCACCTATTCCCACCCATCAGAATTTAGGCAGGCTAGGTATAATTGAAGTGAAGCATGAATTGGCTTTACTCCTCAGAAATTAACCCAAACTCTTCCTTAGTTCCTTTGAAAACTTGAGTATAGTCTTATGGGTAAAAATAGCTGCATTAGCACTACATATCACAAAAGCAGCAATTGCTGTTTTTTGTAGCAAGCACACATTTTAAAAAATGAATATTTATGTGACCATAGTTACAGGATTGTTCTGAAGGTATAATATGTATTTAAAACAATTTACAGACAGTGAGTCACCATCCCCATGTAAATAGGAAGGATGTTTATCTTTATGCATGAGAGAAAAAGAGAGAAGGAAGGAGAGAAAAGAGGGAGGGAAGAATAAAGATAGCAGAATAGTTCCAGAAATAGAAAATGTGTAAAATGTGTAAGGTTATGGGTTCACTTTTCTTTGGGGTTTGCCTTTTTGTTTTGAAGGTTCTTTCAGAAGACAGGAAATACAAAAGCACCCTGTAATGCTGTTGGACTATCTCTGCTTTCAAGAGTACTACTCTGGCAGAAAGAGACCTGTTGTACTGTTTCTTGGAGCGCTCTACACAATAGGAAGTCAAGACTTTTAAACTAAAAAAGGAAGGACATAGGAAATTTCTTAGTTGGAAAAATAGATTTAACATTCATAAGTCCTCATATGTGTTAAAGGTGAAAATGAAATGAAAAGCTTCCTGTAAGTAATAATATTTTAATGCCCAATATTTGTATGTATAAAAAGGTGAAAATTCTTAGTAAAGGAATTATCGCAGCATTTGTTCCAGGCTTCCCAGGTGACTCAGATGGTAAAGTGTCTGCCTGCAATGCGGGAGACCCGGATTCGATCCATGGGTCAGGAAGATCCCCTGGAGAAGGAAATGGCAACCCACTCCAGTACTCTTGCCTGGAAAATTCAATGGACGGAGGAACCTGGTAGGCTACAGTCCATGGGGTCGCAAAGAGTCGGACACAACTGAGTGACTAAACTGCACTTAGTTCCAGTCACACTGTATTGTTTGCTGTATCCTTTTAGCTCTTTCATTATGTCGCTTGTGCCTTTCCTTAAACTCATGTCCTTCATCACTTGTTAAAATCCTACTTGAGATGTTTGCTTCCAGCCATATTTTGTTAACTTACACCAGACTTGCCCTCCTGACAAGATATGATGAAATTAGCAGACAAGGACTTTAAAACAGACATTATAAATATGCGGAGGTTTAAAGGGAAAGAGGCATATAAGAGAAATGGAAGATTTAAAAATGAAGCAAAGGAAAATTACAGATCTGAAATATATAATAGTTTGAAACAAAAAAATGAAATGAAAAATTATAGTGGTTTGACTTAACTGCAGATATATTAACACATTTTCAGACATTGAACAACAGGCAGCATGGGACCATGATTCTTGAGAATGTGGAAATGAATGAGATATGCCTTATAATCAACCTGCATTGTGATACTAAGAAAGGGAACCCAGGCATAGTGGCCATCTCATTAAGAGGAGAAGACAGAAATCAGAGTTCAGAGAGACTAAAGTAGCTGTAATTTATGGAGCAGAGTACTGGAGACTGGAATTCCTAGAGCTTACCAAACAATTCCCAGAACTTACCTGAGTTCTTACGTGCCAGATTGGACAGTATTGAACACCCAAGATATTCAATAGAGACTCCAGAAGATATATCTTAGTAGTAGGGATTCAGTTCAGTCGCTCAGTCGTGTCTGTCTCTGCGACTCCATTGACTTCAGCACGCCAGGCTTCCATGTCCGTCACCGACTCCCGGAGCTTACTCAAACTCTAACTCTAAGTAAAGGCTACTCTGGACCACCCTGCTGCTGCTAAGTCACTTCAGTCGTGTCCGACTCTGTGCGACCCCATAGACGGCAGCCCACCAGGCTCTCCTGTCCCTGGGATTCTCCAGGCAAGAACACTGGAGTGGGTTGCCATTTCCTTCTCCAATGTGTGAAAGTGAAAAGTGAAAGTGAAGTCGCTCAGTCGTGTCCGACCCTTAACTTTCTTGAAAGTCACAAATTATGAAAACTGTCCCAAGAAGAAACTGAAAATGTGAATGACTCCGTATCTACTAAAATAAAAGAAAAGTAGAATACTCTTTTAAAACCTTCTACAAGTAAAATTCTTGACTCACAAACAAGGAAAACTCCAACCTAGATGACTTCAGTGGTGAAGTCTATCAGATATTTAAGGAAAAAATAATACCAACTCTTCCCAACACTTCTGAACTCTTGTGAGGCTAGTTTTATACCAATGTCAAAACCAGACATTTTAAGAAAAGTATAAATCAATATCCTTCACGAACACAGATGTAAAAATATTAATAAAATAATAGCAAATTTAATTCTGCAATACATTTTAAAGAATAATACATCCTAACCAAGTGGAGTTAATCCCAGAATACAAACTTGGTTTAATATTTGAAAATGAAATCACTGTAGTTTACCATATTAAGAGAGGAAAAGCCGTGGGCTTTCTCAGTTGATGCAGATAAGGTACTGATCGATTTCAGCACACATTCATATTAAAAACCCAGGAAACTAGGAATAGAAAGGAATTTCTTAAACCTGTTATGAAAGATCTACAGCAAAACAGAATACTTGATTATGAAAAAATATATTTTTCCCTATAGTTGGGAAGAAAGCAGAGATTATTTCCTGTCACCACTGATACTGAGTATCATAATGGAGGTCCTGTATAATACAGTGAGGTAAAGAAGGAAATGACAACCCACTCCAGTATTCTTGACTGGAGAATCCCATGGGCAGAGGAGCCTGGCAGGCTACAGTCCACAGGATCGCAAGAGTCGGACACGACTTAGCAACTAAACCACAACCACCACCACCACAAAGAAACAAAAGGCATGCAGGTTGGAAAAGAGGCAACAAAACTGTTTTTTATTCACAGTATTCATCAGCGTAATGACCATTAAAGTCATAATGAATACTACTTCACACCCATTCTAAGGTTAAAATTTTAAAGACTGACAGTTTTTAAACAGGTACAACCACTACGGAGAACATGATGGAGATTCCTAATAGAAACTAAAAATAGAACTACCATACAGTGCAGCAATCCTACTGCTGGGCATACATCCAGGAAAAAAGAATTTGAAAGGTTACATGCACCTCAAATGTTCATTGGAATACTGTTTACAATAGCCAAGACATGAAAGCAAGCGAAACGTCCATTGACAGATGAATGGGTAAAGAAGATACGGTACATATATACAATGGAATATTACTCAACCATAAAAATGAATGAAATAATGCCATTTGCAGTGATGTGGATGGACATAGAAGTTAAGTGAAGCAAGTCAGACAAAGACAAATAAATATCATAGGATATCACTTACTTGTGAAATCTTAAAAAATGGTACAAATGAACTTATATACAAAACAGAAGGAGTCACAGCTGTAGAAAACAAATTTATGGTTACCAAGGGGGACAGTGGAGGGAGGGATAATTTGGGAGATTGGGATTGAGATATACAGACACTATAAAATAGATAATAAGGACTTACTGTATAGCACAGGGAACTCTACTCAGTGCTCTGTAATCTATATAGGAAAAGGATCTAAAAAAGAGAGGAGATAAATACACACATATAAGTGATTATTCACTTTGCTGTGCAGCAGAGATCAACACAGCATTGTAAATAAGTTCAGTTAAGTTGCTCAGTTGTGTCCGACTCTTTGCAACCCCATGAACTGCAGCACGCCAGGCTTCCCTGTCCAACACCAACTCCCGGAGCTTGCTCAAACTCATGTCCATCAAGTCAGTAGTGCCATCCAACCATCTCATCCTCTGTCATCCCCTTCTCCTCCCACCTTCAATCTTTCCCATCATCAGGGTCTTTTCCAGTGAGTCAGTTCGCATCACGTGGCCACAGTATTGGAATTTCAGCTTCAGTATCAGTCCTTCTAATGAGTATTCAGGACTAATTTCCTTTAGGATGGACTGGTTGGATCTCCTTGCAGACCACGGGACTCTCAAGAGTCTTCTCCAACACCACAGTTCAAAAGCATCAATTCTTCAGCACTCAGCTTATAACTAGGTTACAAGCTCTTTACTCATTTTTGTTTACCCTGTAGTACCTTCCCTGGTGGCTCAGAGGTTAAAGTATCTGCCTGCAATGCTGGAGGCCTGAGTTTGATCCCTGGGTCGGGAAGATCCTCTGGAGAAGGAAATGGCAACCCACTCCAGTATTCTTGCCTGGAGAATCCCATGGAGGGGCAAGTCTGGTAGGCTACAGTCCACGAGGTCGCAAAGAGTCAGACATGACTGAGCTACTTCACTTTCACTTTCATAGCACCTTGCTTATTGTAACCTTTCAATACATGTTTGTTAAACTGAGTTAGTTTAATGCAAAGACAGAGTTACCAACTATTGCTTTGATTATCATTCTAAAGTCTGAAAAGAATCATAGTCCCGGATCTTAGCACAACAAGGCTAACAGGTAGGTAAGAGTCGAAATTAGGCATCTTTAGGACAGTCCTAATTTTACACTTCAGGGCAATCCCATTTTATATTCTGTGGTGGTGGCGGTACACACAGAGAAGATGGGTGCTCCTCGGCCCTGTGGGACATTGTCTTTAAGGCAAGACACTGAGTCGGTTGCAAAAGTCTGGAGGATTTAGGTTATGTAGACTTAAGTAATAGTGTATTTTATTCCAGTAATGAATGAAAGTTGATAGAATCACAGAAACTCCGTGCTAGAAGGTACCATCAGTTCAGTTCAGTTGCTCAGTCGTGTCCGACTCTTTGCGAACCCATGAATCACAGCACGCCAGGCCTTCCTGTCCATCACCAACTCCCGGAGTTCACTCAAACTCATGTCCATCAAGTTGGTGATGCCATCCTGCCATCTCATTCTCTGTCATCCCCGTCTCCTCCCACCCCCAATCCCTCCTAGCATCAGAGTCTTTTCCAGTGAGTCAGCTCGTCGCATGAGGTGGCCAAAGTATTGGAGTTTCAGCTTTAGCATCAGTCCTTCCAATGAACACCCAGGATTGATCTCCTTTAGAATGGACTGGTTGGATCTCCTTGCAGTCCAAGGGACTCTCAAGAGTCTTCTCCAGCACCACAGTTCAAAAGCATCAATTCTTCGGTGATCAGCTTTCTTCACAGTCCAACTCTCACATCCATACATGACCACGGGAAAAACCATAGCCTTGACTAGATGGACCTTGGTTGGCAAAGTAATGTCTCTGCTTTTTAATATGCTGTCTAGGTTGGTCATAACTTCCCTTCCAAGGAGTAAGCGTCTTTTAATTTCCTGGCTGCAGTCAGCATCTGCAGTGATTTTGGAGCCCAAAAAAATAAAGCCTGACACTGTTTCCCCATATATTTCCCATGAAGTGATGGGACCGGATGCCATGATCTTCGTTTTCTGAATGTTGAGCTTCAAGCCGACCTTTTCACTCTCTTTCACTTTCATCAAGAGGCTTTTTAGTTCCTCTTCACTTTCTGCCATAAGGGTGGTGTCATCTGCATATCTGAGGTTATTGATATTTCTCCTGGCAATCTTGATTCCAGCTTGTGCTTCTTCCAGCCCAGCGTTCCTCATGATGTACTCTGTAGTTAAATAAGCAGGGTGACAATATACAATCTTGACATACTCCTTTTCCTATTTGGAACCAGTCTGTTGTTCCATGTCCAGTTCTAACTGTTGCTTCCTGACCTGCATATAGGTTTCTCCATTGATACTACTTAATCCGATTCATTATTAAACAGACCCAGAGAGGATAAATAACCTGCCCTTTGGCACATAACAAGTAAGAGATAGAGTTAAGCCTGGAACCCAGGTTTCTGACAAAATCTGTACCAAAAACTTAATGAAGTGGAGAATGGCTGCCTGTGGAAGTTCTAATGAGTTGCCCTTAGAAAAACCTTGCATTAGGTTTGTATTTGAAGTTAAGAAGCAAACAGGATAGGAATAAGAGTCATCTGTCATTACCAGGATAGAATCAAAACTGAACCATGAATAGGGCCAAGAGTTGACTTGTATGTTCCTGGTGATGTCTTTGCTTCATTACCGCCAAGAAGTCTGATTTCATTTGTAACTTAAGCCTGTTTTGTGTACTTGTTGACAACTTTTCTACAGTAAGAATATTCTGTAGCTTGTTGAAGAGGAGTTAGTATATAACCTGGATATAGTTGAATTCCACGGGTATGTTAAAACAATCTAAATGGAGCTGATCTCTCTCATAACCCTTCCCTTTTTTCTATATTCTCTCTCCATGTATAAATTTATTGGGGTTTGGGGCTGATTAACAGTTGCCATTTTGCATTTCCTTGATTTAGGAGTTCATTTTTTTAAGGACAGTATTAAGTCAGTTTTGTAATTAGTGATTTTCAATGGTCATTTTGAGTTTTAATGATGAAACACTGAGGTACAAAGGGCAGCTTTGAAAGTTACAGCAGAGCATGCTCCTTAGATGA
Source organism: Moschus berezovskii (assembly GCF_049115385.1). NCBI lineage: Eukaryota > Metazoa > Chordata > Mammalia > Artiodactyla > Moschidae > Moschus > Moschus berezovskii. The sequence goes on from NC_142466.1 coordinate 68,707,333, forward strand.
ATCCTTTGAATGAAAGAATAATAGCATGGATCGTGATGATGAAGGAATAGAAGCTGCAGCTATTTAATGTATTCTCCACTCTCAGTATATGGATGCAGCCTCCAAATTTTATAAAGGAAATAATCATCTGCACACCATCTCTGCTCTCCTATGGATTGGTCTTTTTGTTAAAGCAACCTCTTGGTTTTCTTAGTAAAAGTATTTTATTTTAAAATATATCTCTAGACTCTTAATCCTGGTTCAGTTCAGTTCAGTCACTCAGTCGTGTCCAACTCTTTGCGACCCCATGAACCGCAGCACGCCAGGCCTCCCTGTCCATCACCGACTCTCGGAGTCCACCCAAACTCTTGTTCATTGAGTCAGTGACGTCATCCAACCATCTTATCCTCTGTTGTCCCCTTCTCCTCCTGCCCTCAAGCTTTCCCAGCATCAGGGTCTTTTCAAATGAGTCAGCTCTCTGCATCAGGTGGCCAAAGTATTGGAGTTTCAACCTCAACATCAGTCCCTCCAATGAACACCCAGGACCGATCTCCTTTAGGATAGACTGGTTGGATCTCATTGCAGTCCAAGGGACTCTCAAGAGTGTTCTCTAACACCAAAGTTCAAAAGCATCAATTCTTCGGTTCTCAGCTTTCTTTATAGTCCAGCTCTCACATCCATACATGACCACTGGAAAAACCATAGCCTTGACTAGACGGACCTTTGTTGGCAAAATAATGTCTCTGCTTTTTAATATACTATCTAGGTTGGTCATAACTTTCCTTCCAAGGATCAAGCGTCTTTTAATTTCATGGCTGTAATCACCATCCGCAGTGATTTTGGAGGCCAGAAAAATGAAGTCAGCCACTGTTTCCACTGTTTCCCCATCTATTTGCCATGAAGTGATGGGACCGGATGCCATGATCTTAGTTTTCTGAATGTTGAGTTTTAAGCCAACTTTTTCACTCTCCTCTTTCACGTTCATCAAGAGGCTCTTTAGTTCTTCTTCACTTTCTACCATAAGGGTAGTCCTGGGAAAATGTAGATTACTTCTGTTGACACCTTAGCTTCTGCATTAGTCATATGTCCCTTCCTCCTTGGCCATGGGTGGACCAAGGGAATAGCAACCATTTGCAAGTTTGTAAAGGGACAGTGCAAGGAGAAGAAAACAGCTGATAAAGGGAAAGGTAGAGCTCCCCACCCTACTAGGTTTTTACAGTTGTATTTTTAAACCAATCACCAGCTGCTAGATATTTGACCTCTCTTATTTCACTATTTTTGATGTTGTAAAATACAGTGCTAACTTCCTAGCTCTAATCATGAGATAATATTCAGAGTCCAACTTTTTAAAATATTGCAGTGAAAGTCAACTACAATGAGAAGCTGGTGGACACAGTTAATAATGATATTGGAAGGAAAAACCTTTCTTCTGCTTACTTGGGTCTGAATGGTGGGGAGGCCCGCGAATTAACTGACAGTAGAGAGAGTAACAGGAGAAAAGACCAAAGGTGGAAGCACTCAGTAATGAGTAACTGGCTGAAGGGTAAAAGTTTGTATACCAACTTAATAGAAGGCAGAATTTAGAGCTTCCGAAGATACAAGGTTGTGGTGTGCCTCTTTACACAATTTTGGAGGAATGTCCTGGTACCCACGGTCAGTGACTTTCCTGATTAGAGACCTCTGAGTTGGGGAAAGGGGCTGTGGCGGCTAGCTCATGAAACAGGCTTTAGTCAGATAAGGGAAGTTCAGATAAGATTTCTTTTTTGCACCTGCTGTTGGGTTTTTGGTCCCTTCAGAGATTTACAGTTTGGTGATGTTCAAAGCATTTTCACATATCTCATCTGATTCGCACATCTCATCTGATTTTTTAGGTATACTATACAGGGAAAATACTGTTACTCCTATTTCACAGGTAAGGAAACTGAGATTAAGAGAGGTTAAGTATTTTCAGAGCCACAGGAGTAGTAACAGAGTCAAGATGTTAAGGGATTTACATTTCTCAGTATACCTTTGTAGTTCAATATCAGTACTAACAAATTGAATACTTTTTGTCAATCAAGTGTTTTAAAAGTGTGAAGATTGAGTAACATGTTTTATTTGTTTTGTAGGAGAAGATGATGTGAACTGGTTCATCAGTGACAAAGACATTGAGGTAAAATCAAAGTTATGAGTAATAGATTAATAATTTCCTTTGATTCATAGTTTCCTTTCACTTCATTGTGATGACTTAATAAGTGTTTTAAACGTAGCAGCAGTCCCAGTATCTTGTAAGAAAAAGTTTAATTTTAGTTTATGGGTGGTTGAATTTTTCAGAAGCATGGTTGAGCCTTGATTTTCTCCAGTCAGTTAATTGCCATAATGATTTAGTCCCCTATCCCTTTTGCTTCTTCTCTGCTATGATGAATGCTCTCAGCCCATTTTGCCTGGTACCACTAAAGATCAACACCGGAAATAACTGCTTCTTCTGTGTAAGGAAATGGTTAGTCTATATTTAGGTTGTGGCAGGTGTTTGTCTTTCTCAATTATTAGCTTTAATTGTGACAGATGGCTAGAAAAGAGAATAATTTTACAATTTGGTATAAGGAAAGTTTTAAGAGATAATTACAATGTGTCTCCTTTTGAGACCTACTTGGCTAATTCAGTAGGATAATAAGTGAAACATGAACTTTTTTTCAAAAATTAAACCAAACAAGATGAAAGCATGGTTGACATTTAGTTTTTCCTCTTTAGATAGTCCATATGATATGTTTTGCTAATACTCTCTTGCATGATATTGGATTTTGGCTAGAATATGGGACATCTAGAATTGGATCAGTCTTGGAAGAATAGATCTTAAAAGGACTCTAGGGGGAGAACATTATCTTTTTCTCTCTTAAAAGTTAAAATCCAGTTTGTAGGGATTAACCCTGGGCTGTTCAAAAGAAGGAATGTATTTGGTGGCTCTGTGGTTTTATAACTTTGTAAAGGGCTAAATCATAAAAAACACCAACCCCTAACTAAAAATTTAAGCAAGCTTCTCATTCAGAAAAATGTGGTATACATTCAGATTTATGTCAGCAATATCTTTGACTCTGAATGCCACTGTAATGTCTAAATGATGCATCAGCACCCTTACTAGACCTGAACTATAAGCAGAGAAAGATAAAAAAGAAATGGAATCATATGGAAAAGTATAGAAGAATACAAGAGATGGGCAAACAAAAAGTAGAGTTGTCTTCATGGCACCCTTTTTAATTTTTCTAACTCCTTTAAGAACATAAAGTTCCCTGTTACTAGCTTCTAAATTGAACAGATTATGATTGTTAATTCTGTTGAACAGAGTGAAATAATTTTAATTCTTGATCTCTTTTTCCCTTAGGCACAGATAGGTAATAAAAGATCATCTGGAAGATGGACCCATCGATACTATACAGCCAACAAAAATGTTACCTGTAGAAATTGTGACAAATGTGGCCATTTGTCAAAAAACTGCCCCTTCCCGCAAGTATGTGAAATAAATGTTTCTTTCCATAATGTTAAAATGGTAGGGTTGGAACCCTTAATACCTTCTAATTCAAATGTTATGTAATATATGGGTTACGTTTCATGTTAAATGTTCGTGTAGGTCACAGCCTCGAGTAGTAGTAAAGGATAATAAATCTACAGCCAGAATCAATTTCAGTATCCCATTAGCAGTTGTACATCCTTAGGCAAATCATTTCACCTTTTGTGCTTCTCTTTTCTTTCCTATAAAATGAGGAGGTTGAATCAGATTGATTCTTGAGACTCGTTTTTTGTTCTAAGTCTTCTACTTTATGACACAGCTTGTTTCATAATGTGGGATAATTTTCATTGCTAGAAAATTATAATTTTAGGCATTTATCAATGTTTATCGATGTAAATTATGTTCAACAGATACATTAGCCTTTGAAATAACACAGAACTCTTAGACATTTCTTGACACTTAGTGAGTCCTTAACAAATATTTCATCCCTTACCTACTCTTCCAAATGATCGTCTTTTAGGTATTTGAGGTGGCTCTCTTGTTTCCTCTTTCATCTTTGTTTCTTCAGGCAAAGCAACCTCTGTCTGTATCTTTCTCTTAAAACTTAGCTTCCAGATCCTCATCATGCTACTTTCCATCTTAGATACATTCAACTTTGTCAATGTTCTACAAAACAAGGCATAAGAATAGATGCCAGCTAATAGTATACATGAGGACTAAGCCTTTGTGGCAGCCACAGAATACAGGTGGCTTTTGTTAAGACTCTGACTTAAGATATTTTGTTCGATTTTACAATTATGTTTGATTTGACCTTCATTGGGTTCCCAAATGGAAATAAGTTTTTAAGCAATTATACTGAAAAAGAAGTATTCTATTTGAGACTGAAGTATTTTGCTAAAGAGATTTTTTTGTTTGTCTGCCACATAGAAAGTCCGCCCCTGCTGCCTTTGTTCCGAGAGAGGACACCTCCAGTATGCCTGTCCGGCCCGCTTTTGCTTAGGCTGTTCTTTGCCTATGTCTTCCACTCACAGATGCCTTGAAAGAGCTTCCTGGAGAAAACGCTGTGACCGATGTGACATGATAGGCCACTATGCTGATGTGAGTATCTAGCAAATGACTAATTTGTCAGGTTTTGGGGGCATCATGCCAATTTGTAACCATCTGCCAGCCTACTTAAAAGAATGTTTACTCTGCTCTGTGTATAATAATGTCCCTTTGGCCACAGTATATCAGTACTATAATACCTCAGGATAGGGATCCTACTGAATGGTTCATCCGGACGCAGCATTGACAAAAACTGTAAACCTGTGCTAGCCTCTTTGGCATAATGTGTTTGCCAAAGTAAAGGTTCACGTTAAAGAGGTATGTAATAAAAAACATGTAAAATTCATGCACCTATTCATATTTAGATGAAATACATGCATATAAATACTTAACAGTTGCATGAAAAGGTCTGTATGAAGCCTGCTTATCGATGGCTCTTGGTGGTACAATAGTCTCATGCAAGAAAGACAAGCCACCAACACTTTGAATCTGCTTATCTTAGAGCTTCATTAGATTTAAAAAGACAGAGTAACTTACAAGATATTTCAATTACTTGTAACACATTGAATTTTAGCACATTGTTGTTTTAGATGTCATTTTGTGTTGTGTTATAAATGTCTGTGGGGTTTTAGTCACAATTTCAGCCAGAATGGCTATAGAATTAAGTATGCCCTCACAGAAAGTAGGAACCTTTTCCTTTAATTTGTTCTTCCCAAAGACATGATACAAAACATGAATATTTTTTAAATTTTGCATATATTGAATTATGTCTAGAGCCTTTTGCTTAAAACATTAATATGACTGTCTGTTGGGATAAATGTGTGGTATATGTGTTTCCTATGTAAATAATGTAACAGTTATTGATTGTAACTGTTGATTGTAACAGTTACTGATTTCTAAAGGGCTTTATAAACAAAAATAGGGTCACTGTCTGGTAAGTTAATTTTTTTCCAGTTAATTCTTTCTGAATATGTCTCTGTATCAGTTCATAAAGGCTGTCTTTCTCATGGCTAACCTTTATTCCATTTTTACCAGTTACCCAGCTATTTCTCTACCAATACATTTAGATTTTTTTAAGCAAACAGTGCTGCTATAAACATCTTTTTACCATCTTTTTATATCTCTTCATTCGTGTAAGAGTATTTCAGTAAGTCATATTCTAAATTTACTTGTATTATTAAAGGATATATACATTTGTTGTTGTTCAGTCACTAAGTTGTGTCCGACTATTTACGACCCCACAGACAGTAGCATGCCAGGCTCGTCTGTGCTCCACTATCTCCCGGAGTTTGCTCAAATTCATGTCCATTGAGTTGGTGATGCTATCTGACCATTTCATCCTCTGTCAGCTGCTTTTCCTCTTACCTTCAATCTTTCCCAGCATCAGGCTCTTTTCCAATAAATCAACTCTTCACACCAGGTGACCAAAGTATTGGAGCTTTAGCAACAGTCCATCCAATGCATATTCAGGGTTGATTTCCTTTAGGATTTACTGGATCTCCTTGCTGTCCAAGGGATCCTAAAGAGTCTTATCCAGCACCACAATTTGAAAGGATCAGTTCTTCAGTGCTCAGCCTTCGTTATGGTCCAACTGTCACATCTGTACATGACTACTGGAAAAACCATAACTTTGACTATATGCACCCTTGTCAGCAAAGTGATGTGTCTAATTTTTAATATGCTATCTAGGTTTGTCATAATTTTCCTTTCAAGGAGCTAACATCTTTTAGTTTCATGGTTGCAGTCACTGTCTGCAGTGATTTTGGAACCCAGGAAAATAAAAACTGCCACTGCTTCCACTTTTTCCCCTTCTATTTGCCACAAATTGATGGAGCCAAATGCCATGATCTTTTTTTTTTTTTTGAGTTTGAAGCCAGCTTTTTCACTCTCCTGTTTCACCCTCATCAAGAGGCTCTTTAGTTCCTCTTCACTTTAGTTCATCAGAGTATATCTGCATAAATATTGCCAGATTACTCTTCTAAAAGATTGAACCAGTGTATCCATTTGCTAGCAGTGTCCGAAAGTACTCTCAACCTTGGTTGCAATCAATCTTTAAATTTTTTGGACATTCAGATAAGGAGAAAATGATATCTTAACTGTTTCAATTTTTATTTCTTAGGCCCTAGTGAGGTTGAATATGACTCTCAAGACAAAGTATAGAGATGGATGTTGTCATTTCACTCCAAAGTAGTTTTAAACTTATTTTTCAATATTTACTAACTCTTAAAAATAGTAAATTTTAAGTTGTCTTAGATTTATTCTGTTGTTCTCTGCATTAAGTTGTCAATTATAATTTCTTAGCAAGATTTTCTAGTTTGGCATATTTTTTAACTTCTTTCTTCCATAGAGCTCTTAGAAACATGGTCTAATTTGTCTGTGATAACAGAAGAGGCTCAGACATTGTCATGAGCAGTTTTTTTGAAATAGGAAAGCACAGTACAGAACAGTTAAGAATGGTTTGTTAAAGGTTATGTAATTAGCTATGATTAAATCTGTAGCTCATTCTGCTTAACTTCTTAATTTTGGCCTCTAATGTATGTTAAACTCCTTATCTAAAATGGCCTTGAGGATTAATAACCCCAGTTATTATACATTTTTAGATAGGGTTAGACTGTGGCTGGCTTCAGAGAAGACATCACCTTTTACCCTAAATCTGCAAAGATCTGCCGTTGTGTTTTGTTTTGTTTTAAATTACATGGTGAAAGTTCTGGACATGAATTAATCTTTTCTCAGCCTGCCCACTTGGTATAGGATTCCCTTGGAGCCCCATCAAACCTGAGCTTTATTGACTTTTTGTTTTTTTCTGCACTAGGTCTTCGTTGCTACATGGAGGCTTTCTCTAATTGTGAAGTGGGGGGCTACTCAGGATTCTCATTTCAGTGTCTTCTCTTATTGTGGAACATAGGCTCTAGGCACACGAGCTTCAGTAGTTGCAGCAACTTCGGCTCAGTAGTTGCGACTCGTGGATTCTAGACCTCAGGCTCCGTAGTTGTGGCTCATGGGCTTAGTTGCTCTACGGCATGTGGTATCTTTCTGGACCAAGGATTGAACCCATGTGCCCTACATTGGCAGGCAAATTCCTATCCACATTACCACCAGGGAGGTCCTCCACTGACTTTTTTTGAAGAAACTTAAACATCCTTCCACTATCCCAGAAGTTCTTCATGAGGATTCACTTGGAAACAGTTTCTTTCTGGCCCCAGATTGCTGAAACTATTCAGCTAATCCCACACTTGCTTTAAATCTGTCTTGAAACCTGGCCCTCCACAGAAAATATTGTTTCCCCTGAAGCCTTCTCAAATTCTTGCTGCTCATTCTTTCTTGACCCACATACCTCTGATTAAGCTAATTAGGATCAAGCTCTTTCTCACTGGCTGTTGTTGTTTGGTCACTAAGTCATGACCGACTCTTTGTGACCCATGAACTGCAGCATGCTGGGCTTCCCTGTCCTTCACCATCTTCCAGAGTTTGCTCAAACTCATGTCCATTGAGTCAGTGATGTTATTGAACCATCTCATCCTCTGCCACCCGCTTCTCTTGGCCTCATTTCCAAGCTTCAAGGTCTTTTCCAATGAGCCACTTGCTGCTGCCATTTCTAAATCATTTCTCCTCCCTCTTTCTGTATATATCTTTTACTTATTTAAGGCTAAGACCCTCTGACCATGATGTTCTCCAGCCTTCTTTGTCATTTTCATCTTCCCACCTACTGGGATTTATGAAGCCCTAGGTAACTGACCTGTATGCAGGTCAGGAAGCAACAGTCAGAACTGTACATGAAACAACAGACTGGTTCCAAATAGGAAAAGGAGTACGTCAAGGTTGTATATTGTCACCCTGCTTATTTAACTTATATGCAGAGTACATCATGAGGAACGCTGGGCTGGAAGAAGCACGAGCTGGAATCAAGATTGCTGGGAGAAATATCAATAACCTCAGATATGCAGATGACACCACCCTTATGGCAGAAAGTGAAGAGGAACTAAAAAGCCTCTTGATGAAAGTGAAAGAAAAGAGTGAAAAGGTTGGCTTGAAGCTCAACATTCAGAAAACAAAGATCATGGCATCTGGTCCCATCACTTCATGGGAAATAGATGGGGTAACAGTGGAAACAGTGTCAGACTTTACTTTTTTGGGCTCCAAAATCACTGCGGATGCTGATTGCAGCCATGAAATTAAAAGACGCTTACTCCTTGGAAGGAAAGTTATGACCAACCTAGATAGTATATTAAAAAGCAGAGACATTACTTTGCCAACAAAGGTCCGTCTAGTCAAGGCTATGGTTTTTCCCGTGGTCATGTATGGATGTGAGAGTTGGACTGTGAAGAAAGCTGATCGCCGAAGAATTGATGCTTTTGAACTGTGGTGCTGGAGAAGACTCTTGAGAGTCCCTTGGACTGCAAGGAAATCCAACCAGTCCATTCTAAAGGAGATCAATCCTGGGTGTTCATTGGAAGGACTGATGCTAAAACTGAAACTCCAATACTTTGGCCACCTCATGCGATGAGCTGACTCACTGGAAAAGAGTCTGATGCTGGGAAGGATTGGGGGCAGGAGGAGAAGGGGACGACAGAGAATGAGATGGCTGGATGGCATCACCGACTTGATGGACATGAGTTTGAGTGAACTCTGGGAGTTGGTGATGGACAGGGAGGCCTGGCGTGCTGTGATTCATGGGGTCACAATGAGTCAGACACGACTGAGCGACTGAACTGAACTGAGGTAACTGTACATGCCCTAACCTCTTATAAATTAAGGAGATCAAGAAACTTCCATCTTTACTTTTCACACTCCTATTGCCACACCAGGATCTGTGTAATACCAGAATACCAGTTAAATGTATAAAGACAATTATTAATGAAAACTCATGAGTCATATTCTTGCTGTGACTCCTGTATTCTGCTCGGAAAGCTCTTCAGTTCAGTTGCCCCATCGTATCTGACTCTTTGCATCCCCATGAACTGCAGCACCCCAGACCTCCCTGTCCATCACCAACTCCTGGAGTTTACTCAAACTCATGTCCATTGAGTCAGTGATGCCATCCAACCATCTCATCCTCTGTCGTCCCCTTCTCCTCCTGCCCCCAATCCTTCCCAGCATCAGAATCTTTTCCAGTGAGTCAGCTCTTCGCATGAGGTGGCCAAAGTATTGGAGTTTCAGCTTTAGCATCAGTCCTTCCAATGAACACTCAGGACCAATCTCCTTTAGGATGGACTGGTTGGATCTCCTTGCAGTCCAAGGGACTCTGAAGAGTCTTCTCCAACACCACAGTTCAAAAGTATCAATTCTTCGACACTTGGCTTTCTTTGTAGTCCACCTCTCACATCCATACATGGCTATTGGAAAAACCGTAGCCTTGACTAGACGGACCTTTGTTGACAAAGTAATGTCTCTGCTTTTTAATATGCTGTCTAGGTTGGTCATAACTTTCCTTCCAAGGAGTAAGTGTCTTTTAATTTCATGGCTACAGTCACCATCTGCAGTGATTTTGGAAAAGCTCTTCACTTGTTAACTATTGTATAAAAGTATTGGTGTGAACTTCCAGAATTTTATAATGTAAAGGGTAGAAAGATGGCTCAAGGCCTTTAGAAGTCAACCTACATTATTGGTGCCTTCCAAAGGAAGAAAATCTGAGTGTAGAAAGAATCTAAATTTTGAATCTGCCAGATTCTGTCTTCTTGCTGATAGCTTGTACAAAAAAAGAGAATTTAAAACTGTCTGTATACATTGTAAAGTTAGGCTTTGCTGAAGGTCTGAAAGTTAAAATGATGCTGTACTTCATGAAAGTACATGGAGAAGATTCACTTACTGACAGTCTAGATGTTGTCAGTTTAACTCCTCCTCAGAATATCCTCTCAAGTTTCTGTCTTAAACGTGCAGATATTGTGGATATAATAGACACTTTTGATAATAAACTTATTTAAAATATCATTGGCTCAGATAGTAAAGAATCTGCTGCTGTACAGGAGATCCAGTTCGATCCCTGTTTCGGGAAGATTCCCTGGAGAAGAGAATGGCTACCCACTCCAGTATTCTTACCTAGAGAATTCTATATAGAGAGGAATGTGATGGGCTGTATTATACTCCATGGGCTTGCAAAGAGTCAGACATGACTGAGCAACTAACATTATAAACTAGATGAAAATATTTTCCAAATAAGAATCAGTTCAGTTCAGTCGCTCAGTCGTGTCTGACTCTTTGTAACCCCATAGACTGCAGCATGCCAGGCTTCCCTGTCCATCACCAACTCCCTGAGCTTACTCGAATTCATGTCCATCAACTTGGTGATGCCATCCAATCATCTCATCCTCTGTCGTCCCCTTCTCTTCCCACCTTCAATCTTTCCCAGCATCAGGGTCTTTTCCAATGAGTCTTTTCTTCGCATCAGGTGGCCAAAGTATTGGAGTTTCAGCTTCAGCATCAGTCCTTCCAATGAATATTCAGGACTGATTTCCTTTTAATTGTTTGATATATGCATTCAGTTAAATATGTGGTTCTGCTGACACCTGACTATTGAACTGACTTTATTGAGAATAAGGAAAATCAGGTTAGATATATTTGTTATTCTCACTTTTCACAGCATTTCAATATTTAAGCATAATGTTGAAGGAAGGAGTCATGGCTGGGGTTGATTGTTTTACTTAATTTAAAAAAAGGTTGAATAAGCTTATAAAATGCTTATTTACCTGGGAGACAACACCTAGCCTAGGAAGTTAAGTAGATTTCTGTGCTTAGAGGTCTCTTATTTCTTGATGGGTGTTTGTAAAACTCATGATAATGTGAGTGAAAATTCATGTGTTTTCGTTGTTCAAGGAGTATATCCCAGAATTAGTCATTAATAATTCGTTGGAACTGTTCCCAAACCACCTAATAAATGAATATGTAAACTTTTTGTGGTTAAAATTATGTTTAACTTTATGGAAATAACCTTAGCAGGGAAAAAGTTCCACATTTTTAACTGAAGGAGTGTAATTTAGCACAAAGTCTGAAGAAGAGACCAATCCTTATTTTGAAGTTCAACTGAATGGTATCCTTTCTAGTCATATCTGACTAACCTGATGAATTCCCCCAGCCTCCCCAAGTCTCCCTGTAGCGCATGCCTCATGGCTTAGTATTAGTCACTTTCAGTAGAACTAGCAGATTGAGAGCAGGTTTATGTGTTTTTCATGAAAGATTTAAGAATAAGTTTGTAGAGGATAGAAATGGTTCCTTTTCCAGACCCCCCTAGCTTCCACCAAAAGAGGAGAAAGATTGTCCTTGTACAGTATCTAAAACGAACAGCTCTAAAAATGAAAAGATAAGTAAACTTTAGTATTTTATTGAGAATTTTGTGGAACTTAGGAATGAATTTAATCTTTAGTGCAGTCACATTGAGAAGACATGAGCCTTTGATAAATAGAGCCAGCAGGCCACTGGGAATTTTGTTAAATATCTAATACATTCTAGTTCTCACTTTGCAGTTAAATTTAACTTTTAAGTCCAATAATAAGGACAAATTCTGGAGCTTAGTTATTTAAGCTATGAGTTTGGAAAATGAAATTAAGGAAGTCAGATCCTCATTAACACTTGGAAGCTAGAAGTTTTATTTATTAAGCATTACATGCTAAGGTCAACTCCCCTGAACTTGATAAGTCCCATACAACTTTTTGATTGCGTTCTGGTCATCTACCTTAAATAGTACACAGTGAAAGAAAATAAAACAATTGAAAAAGATTTTCAACATCTGAAAGTACTCAAGTCTTAATAATGGACATCATCTTTGTTAGTTTACTCATCTTTGAAAAAACAGCACTCTTCTGATCCGTAAACATGGATGTCTTTCCATTTGTTTGTGTCCTCTTATTTTTTTCAAAAAAATTCGTTTCACTGTACAGATTTTTTACGTCCTTGGCTCAGTTTATGCTGACTATTTTATTATTTTGAAAGCTGTTATGAATGGGATAGCTTTCTTCACTTCTTTTTTTGATACTTCATTGTTAGTATGAAGGAATGCCAGTGATTTCTATAACTTGATTTTGTAACCTGCCACTTGATTAGTTGCCATTAACCAACTAACCATTGATTAGTTCCAAGTGTTTTTTACTAATTCTTTGAGATTTTCTTTATAAAAGATCATATTGTCAGCAAATAATGACAGTTTTGCTTCTTTCCAATTTGAATGCCTGTTATTTCTTTGTCTTGCCTAATTGCTCTAGCTAGGACTTCTAGTACAGTCAGCTCTTCATATCCATGGGTTTCACATCCAGGGATACTAAGGGCCAACTATATTTATTGAACTATACCATTTTATACAAGGGACTTGAGCTTCTAAGGATTTTAGTATCCACATGAGCTCCTGGAACCAGTCCCCCGCAGATAACTGACAACTATCTGTGACAACTGAATAGGGGTGGTGAGAGTGGGCAATTTTGTCTGCTAGCTGATCTTAGAAGAAACCCTTTCAGTTTTTCTTCAATGATTATAATGTTAACAGTGGGTTTATCATATATGATCTTTATTATGTTATCTTGAGGTATGTAATGAATTATACTTACTGATTTGCGTATGTTGAAACATTCTTGCATCCAGGTATATATACCTTGCACTTGGCCATGGTGTATAATCCTTTTAATGTGTTCTTGAATTTGGTTTGCTCATATTATATGATACACCTCACAACTGTTAGAATGCTTGTGAAGGCAAGTGCTTGTGAAGACATGGTGAAAAGGCAGCCCCTTACGTACTGTTGGTGAGAATGTTAATTAGTTCAGCCACTGTGGAAGACAATACAGAAATTCCTCGAAAAATTAAAAATAAAAGTTACCATATGATCCAGCAGTTCCACTTCTGAGTATATGCCCAAAAGAAATGGAATCAACGTTTTCACAAGATACCTCACCCGTGTTTACTGCAGAATCATTCACAATAGCCAGGGTATGGAAACAACCCAAATGTCCATCAGTGAATGAGTGGATAAAAAAGATATATATATGCAATGAGATATTATTCAGCCCCATGAGAAAGAAAGATATCTTCTCATTTGTGACAACATGGATATATCTTGAGCATTATGCTAAGCAAGATAAGTCAGACAAAGACAACTATTACATAGTATCACTTAAATGTGGAATCTGAAAAAAAAATGTAAAACCTATAAAAAGAAAAAAGAACAGTAAAATGGAATTTACCAGGGGATAGAAGTGTGTGTTGGGGGGGTGGCCGTTGGGGAAGGCAATGGCACCCCACTCCAGTACTCTTGCCTGGAAAATCCCATGGGCGGAGGAGCCTGGTAGGCTGCAGTCCATGGGGTCGCTAAGAGTCAGACACACTGAGCGACTTCACTTTCATTTTCCACTTTCATGCATTGGAGAAGGAAATGGCAACCCACTCCAGTGTTCTTGCCTGGAGAATCCCAGGGGCGGGGGAGCCTGGTGGGCTGCAGTCTGTGGGCTCACACAGAGTCGGACATGACTGAAGTGACTTAGCAGCAGTAACAGCAGAAGTGGGGGTATAATATAGATGGTATTTAAGGGAACAAACTTGAAACTAGCAGTAAATAAGTACAATATAATGAATATAATCTATAATACTGTACAATAATGATGTAGCATGATAAATATTACTTCTTTGAGAGTCATAGTATATAAAAGTATCAAAGTAACACGGCCATGCACCTTAAATTTACAAATTGTAACGTGTCAATTCATTCATTTCAGTTCAGTTGCTCAGTCGTGTCTTTGTGACCCTGTGGACCACAGCACGCCAGGACTCCCTGTCCATCACCAACTCCTGGAGTTTACCCGAACTCTTGTCCATTGACTCGGTGATGCCACCCAACCATCTCACCCTCTGTCGTCCCCTTCTCCTCCTGCCCTCAAGCTTTTCCAGCATCAGGGTCTTTTCGAATGAGTCAGCGCTTCACATCAGGTGGCCAAAGTATTGGAGTTTCAGCTTCAACATCAGTCCTTCCAATGAACACTCAGGACTGATCTCCTTTAGGATGGACGGGTTGGAACTCCTTGCAGTCCAAGGGACTCTCAAGAGTCTTCTCTAACACCAAAGTTGAAAAGCATCAATTCTTCGACAGTCAGCTTCCTTTATAGTCCAACTCTCACATCCATACATGACTACTGGAAAAACTATAGCCTTGACTAGATGGACCTTTGTTGGCAAAGTAATGTCTCTGCTTTTTAATATGCTGTCTAGGTTGGTCATAACTTTCCTTCCAAGGAGGAAGTGTCTTTTAATTTTATGGCTGCAATCACCATCTGCAGGGATTTTGGAGCCCAGAAAAATAAAGTCAGCCACTGTTTCCAGTGTTTCTCCATCTATTTCCCGTGAAGTGATGGGACCAGATGCCATGATCTTCGTTTTCTGAATGTTGAGCTTCAAGCCAATTTTTCACTCTCTTTCACTTTCCTCAAGAGGCTTTTTAGTTCCTCTTCCCTTTCTGCCGTAAGGGTGGTGTCATCTGCATATCTGAGGTTATTGATATTTCTCCCGGCAATCTTGATTCCAGCTTGTGCCTCATCCAGCCCAGCGTTTCTCATGGTGTACTCTGCATATAAGTTAAATAAGCAGGGTGACAATATACAGCCTTGACGTACTCCTTTTCTGATTTGGAACCAGTCTGTTGTTCCATGTCCAGTTCTAACTGTTTCTTCTGACCTGCATACAGATGTCTCAAGAGGGAGGTCAGGTGGTCTGGTACTCCCATCTCTTTCAGAATATTCCACAGTTTTATAATCCACAGTCAAAGGCTTTGGCATAGTCAATAAAGCAGAAATAGATGTTTTTTCCAGAACTCTCTTGATTTTTCAATGATCCAGCACGTGTTGGCAATTTGATCTCTGGTCCCTCTGCCTTTTCTAAATCCAGCTTGAACATCTGGAAGTTCACAGTTCATGTATTGCTGAAACCTGGCATGGAGAATTTTGAGCATTACTTTACTACCATGTGAGATGAGTGCAGCTGTGCGGTAGTTTGAGCATTCTTTGGCATTCCCTTTCTTTGGGATAAATTTGGAATGAAAACTGACCTTTTCCAGCCTTATGGCC
The DNA here is from genome assembly GCF_049115385.1 of Moschus berezovskii. Taxonomy (NCBI): domain Eukaryota; kingdom Metazoa; phylum Chordata; class Mammalia; order Artiodactyla; family Moschidae; genus Moschus; species Moschus berezovskii. The sequence continues at coordinate 68,722,873 of NC_142466.1, forward strand.
ACTGCTGAGTTTTCAAATTTGCTGGCATATTGAGTGCAGCACTTTCACAGCATCATCTTTTAGGATTTGAAATAGTTCAACTGGAATTCCATCACCTCCACTAGCTTTGTTCGTAGTGATGCTTCCTAAGGCCCACTTGACTTCACATTCCAGGACGTCTGGCTCTAGATGAGTTATCACACCATCATGATTATCTGGGTCGTGAAGATCTTTTTTGTACTGTTCTTCTGTGTGTTCTTGCCACCTCTTAATATCTTCTGCTTCCGTTAGGTCCATACCATTTCTGTCCTTTATTGAGCCCATCTTTGCATGAAATGTTCCCTTGGTATCTCTAATTGTCTTGAAGAGATCTCTAGTCTTTCCCATTCTGTTATTTTCCTCTTATTTCTTTGCACTGATCACTGAGGAAGGCTTTATGATTTCTCCTTGCTGTTCTTTGGAACTCTGTATTCAAATGGGTATATCTTTCCTTCTCTCTTTTGCTTTTTGCTTCTCTTATTTTCACAGCTATTTGTAAGGCCTGCTCAGACAGCCATTTTGCTTTTTTGCATCTCTTTTTCTTGAGGGTGGTCTTGATCCCAGTCTCCTGTACAGTGTCACGAACCTCCATCCATAGTTCATCAGGCACTCTGTCTATCAGATCTAGTCCCTTAAATCTGTTTCTCATTTCCAGTGTATAATCATAAGGGATTTGATTTAGGGCATACCTGAATGGTCTAGTGGTTTTCCCCACTTTCTTCAATTTAAGTCTTGAATTTGGCAATAAGGAGTTCATGATCTGAGCCACAGTCAGCTCCCGGTCTTGTTTTTGCTGACTGAATAGAGCTTCTTCATTTTTGACTACAAAGAATATAATCAGTCTGATTTCGGTGTTGGCCATCTGGTGATGTCCATGGTAGAGTCTTCTCTTGTGTTGTTGGAAGAGGGTGTTTGCTATGACCAGTGTTCTCTTAGCAGAACTCTGTTAGCCTTTATCCTGCTTCATTCCGTGCTCCAAGGCCAAATTTGCCTGTTACTCCAGGTATCTTTTGACTCCTACTTTTGCATTCCAGTCCCCTGTAATGAAAAGGACATCTTTTTTGGGTGTTAGTTATAGAAGGTCTTGTAGGTCTTCATAGAACTGTTCAACCTCAGCTTCTTCAGTGTTACTGGTTGGGGCATAGACTTGGATTACCATGGTATAGAATGGTTTGCCTTGAAAACGAACAGATCATTCTGTCGTTCTTGAGATTGCATTCCAGTACTGCATTTCGTACTCTTTTGTTGACTATGATGGTTACTCCATTTCTTCTAAGGGATTCCTGCCCACAGTAGTAGATATAATGGTCATCTGAGTTAAATTCACCCATTCCAGTCCATCTTAGTTAGCTGATTCCTAGAATGTCAGCGTTCACTCTTGTCATCTGTTCGATCACTTCCAATTTGCCTTGATTCGTGGACCTAACATTCCAGGTTCCTATGCAAATTTGCTCTTTACAGCTTTGAACCTTGCTTCTGTCACCAGTCCCATTCACAACTGGGTGTTGTTTTTGCTTTGGCTCCATCCCTTCATTCTTTCTGGAGTTATTTCTCCACTGATCTCCAATAGCATATTGGGCACCTACCAAACTGGGGAGTTCATCTTTCAGTGTCCTATCTTTTTGCCTTTTCATACTGTTCATGGGGTTCTCAAGGCAAGAATACTGAAGTGGTTTGCCATTCCCTTCTCCAGTGGACCACATTCTGTCATACCTCTTCACCATGACCCATCCATCTTGGGTGGCCCCACACGTCATGGCTTAGTTTCATTGAGTTAGACAAGGCTGTGGTCTGTGTGATCAGATTAGCCTCTTGTCTGTGATTGTGGTTTCAGCCTGTCTGCCCTCTGATGCCCTCTGTCAGTGCGTACCATCTTGGGTTTCTCTTACCTTGGATGTGGGGTATCTTTTCACGGCTGCTCCAGCAAAGCGCAACCACCGCTCCCCACCTCAGATGTGGGATAGCTCCTCTCTGCCGCCGCTGTCGCCGGCCTCAGACCTCGGGTAGCTCCTCTCAGCCACCACTGCCCCCAGCCTCAGGCCTGGGATATTCAGCCAATCTCATGATCATTTCCTTGATTAAAAAGTAATACAAACAGTAAGCTATTTAAGAAGTTCAAGAAATAAGTAAATTATATAATAAAATGAGGTAATCAAGCTTTCAGTTATATAATACAAAGTAATTCTGTTTCTGCTGCTGCTGCTTCTGCTAAGTCGCTTTAGTCGTGTCCGACTCTGTGCAACCCCATAGACAGCAGCCCACTGGGCTCCCCTTTCCCTGGGATTCTCCAGGCAAGAATACTGGAGTGGGTTGCCATTGCCTTCTCCGGATTCTGTCTGCAGTTACTGATATTCAGGGAAAAGTACATATTCTAAGAATACTAATCATTCTAGGGTGGCTAATACTAATCATAATAGGGGAATTTCGAATATATAGGAAGACCTGACTTAAGTTTCAAATAAATTATGTCATCGGATATTATTCTACACTTTTATTATTTTTCCCTTTAGCCAGTGATCTTTTAGGCAGGAATCAATAATGAAGTAAATGATGCTGTCTATTAAATCTTTTTCTCTTACCCACCTCATCACCCCTTCTACCTCCATTGCTTTACATGGTTTAGGGATGCCTATACAGAACTCTTATTGCAGCCATGAAATTAAAAGACACTTACTCCTTGGAAGGAAAGTTATGACCAACCTTGATAATATATTAAAAAGCAGAGACATTACTTTGCCAACAAAGGTCCGTCTAATCAAGGCTATGGTTTTTCCCGTGGTCATGTATGGATGTGAGAGTTGGACTGTGAAGAAAGCTGATCGCCAAAGAATTGATGCTTTTGTGTTGAAGAAGACTCTTGAGAGTCCCTTGGACTGCAAGGAGATCCAACCAGTCCATTCTAAAGGAGATCAATCTTGGGTGTTCATTGGAAGTACTGATGCTAAAGCTGAAACTCCAATACTTTGGCTACCTCGTGTGACGAGTTGACTCACTGGAAAAGACTGATGCTGGGAGGGATTGGGGGCGGGAGGAGAAGGGGACGACAGAGAATGAGATGGCTGGATGGCATCACTGACTCGATGGACATGAGTTTGAGTGAACTCCGGGAGTTGGCGATGGACAGGGAGGCCTGGCATGCTGTGATTCATGGGGTCGCAGAGAGTTGGACATGACTGAATGACTGAACTGAACTGATACACAACTCTTAATATAGTTGTAAGAACCTAGGACAATGGGAATGTCTTTTAATCGAGTTGATAAAGATTTTCAGTGTAATAAAATACCCCTACTTTGCAGATCCATATAATTATAACTCCTTCCCTCTTCCTCACAAACAAACTGAACATCTGATTGAGAAAACTAAAACTTGATCAAATCTAAACTTTTCCATAAATAAATTGATCAAAGACCTGTTGCATTCCTTTGCAGATAACACTTCAGTTCCCACCATTAGCAAGATTCACATAAACCTTTTTTTTTTTTTTAAGATGAAGCAGTAGAAAATGACAGGCATATATGAAGAATTGGTAAATTAAAAATGGAATAGAAATAAACTCACTAAACAAAATAGTAGGAAACTGAGAGAATCCTAACTCATTCCTTACAGTGTGGATACAGAAGATAGAGGGAAAGCAATCCAAAGCAAAATGATCAAAGGAAATTCTCATCAAAAGAGCACACACTCAATATGTGGGAGAAAAAAGACCCACATCTAGACATATCCTAGTGAAATTTCTGAATATCAAACAGAAATCATGTAAACAAAGAAACACATTACACAAACACACATACAGTCAAGTTTGCATCAGACTTCTCCCATGCAATACTAAACACCAGGAAGCAATAGAGAAATCTCTGGAGGCTAAAGCATTCTCAGAAAAATAGGTGATACAGCCAAGCTCTTGTGCATTTGTAAATTTATTGGAAAAGTCAGAGAATAAAATTAGCAGCAATGAACAGTGAAATCAGGAAAGTATACAGTATATGTCTGAATACCTCCTCTTAATCTGCTTTTAAACTTAATACTAATTTTGGAAAAAAAAACTTAATGTATAAAAAAAGTTTGACAAAATAGGACCAAATATATTGATTATCACAATAAATGAATGTGTTAAATGCTCTAACTAGAGACAAAGACACCAATATCAGAAACCATAAATTAAATAAAGAATAGATTTAACTTTAAAAAAAGAGACACTTTATCTAAAGAGACCGTTAATGAAGCTGAATAACACACCACAACTTGAAAAAGATTATTAATAAATATATGATGGGATAATTACCTATAATATAAAAAACTCTTACAAATTAGTAGGAAAAAAATGCCTCAATAATGGTAGTCAGTGTTAGGTTGTGCTAGAAAAGTATATTTGAATAACTTTTTTGGAGTTAAGTGATAGATATTTGCAAAGATATAGCTACAAGAATGTTCATCTCAGCATGCTAAGTTGCTTTAGTCATGTCCAGCTCTGTGCAACCCTATGGACTGCAGCCTGCCAGGCTTCTCTGTCCATCGGATTCTCCAGGGAAGAATACCAGAGTGAGTTGCCATGCTCTTCTCCAGGGGATCTTCCCGACCCAGGGATAGAACCCACATTTCTTCTGTCTACCTGCATTGGCAGGTTGGTTCTTTACCACTAGAGCCTGGATTGTTTGTAATAATGAAAATTAGAAACAACTCAAATATTTAAGTTTGAATTGAAGTATTCCAAACTGCTTACTGTAGTTACATCAAGAATTATAGGTGAAGATTTTTAAAATTTCTATTCATCTTTATTTTCTGTTTTTATAATGAGCATATATTCATTTTATAATTTTCTTATTGTTAAGTCTCTGAGGCATTCCCGACTCTTTGTGACCACATGGAGTGCAGCACACCAGGCATCCTTGTCCTTCACTATCTCCCAGAGTTTGCTCAAATTCTTGTCCATTGTGTAGGTGAGGCTATCTAACGATTCATCCTCTGATGCCCTCTTCTCCTTTTGCCTCAGTCTTTCCCAGCATCAGGGTCTTTTCCAATGAGTCTGCTCTTTCATACCAGGTGGCCAAAGTTAGAGCTTCAGCATCAGTCCTTCCAGTAAATATTCAGGGTTGATTTCCTTTAGGATTGACTGGTTTGATCTCTTTGCAGTCCAGGAAACTCTCAAGAGTCTTCTCCAACACCACAGTTCAAAAGCATCAATTCTTTGGCACTCAGCCTTCTTTATAGTCCAACTCTCACATCGATATGTGACTACTGGAAAAACCATAGCTTTGACTAGACAGACCTTTGTTGGCAAAGTGATGTCTCTGCTTTTTAATATGCTGTGTAGGTTTTCATAGCTTTCCTTCCAAGGAGCAAGAATCTTCTGCAGTGATTTTGGAACCCAGGAAAATAAAATCCATCACTGCTGTCACTTTTCCCCCTGCATTTGCCATGAAGTGATAGGATTGGGTGCCATGATCCTAGTTTTTTTAATGTGTTTCAAGCCAGCTTTTTCACTCTCTTCTTTCACCCTTATCAAGAGGATCTTTAGTTCCTCTTCACTGTCTGTCATTAGAGTAATATATTCTACATAACTGAGGTTGTTTATATTTCTCCCAGCAATCTTGATTCCAGCTTTTGATTCATCCAGTCCAGCATTTCACATGATGTACTCTGCATATGACTTAAATAAGCAGGGTGACAATATACAGCCTTGTCATACTCCTTTCCCAGTTTTGAACCAGTTGCTCCATGTCCAGTTCTAACTGTTGCTTCTTGACCCACATATAGGTTTCTGCCTTGAGATTTAATGTTCACTATTCTATTGCCTCTTATAAACATTTTAGGAATAGTATGGCAAGTAATCTTAAGTATGGTAAGTAAGCCAATCTAGTCATCCTTTTTTTTCCTTTACTAATAAATTGATTTTTGTTTTGATGTCCAGTTTATGAATATATATAGATTTATGTAAACACCACCACAACTAGGATACGAAACAATTTTACCGCTCTGAAAAGCTTCCTCATACTTTATAGTCACACCCTCCCCTCAACCTTAAATTCTGGCAACCATTAATCTGTTCTCTATTACTATAGTTTTATCTTTTTGAGAATTTCATGTTAATGGAATTATACCATTGTAAACTTCGAAGACCAGCTTCTTTCACATATTTGAAGACTCATATGAGTTATTGCATGTATCAATAGTTTGTTCCTCTGTAATACTACATTTTATGAATGTATTGTAGTTTGCTTATCCACTGAGGAACATTTGGATTATTTATAGCTATTGATTATCACGTATAAAACTGTAGGGAGCATTTGTGTACAGTCTTTGTGTGAACATGGTTTTCAGTTCTCTGGAGTAAATTTCCAAATGGAGATTTCAGATCATATGATAAGTGTATACTTAACTTTATAAGAAATAGCTGTATTGTTTTCCAGATTGTCTGTACAATTTTGCATTCCTACCAGAAAAATGAGACTCTCAGCACAATGAGAGTTCTAATTGCTCTCTATTCTCACCAGCATCTGTTATTGTTAGTATTTTTTATTTTGGCCCTTTAATGGTTGAATAGTATCTATCTCACTGTGGTTTTAGTTTGCATTTGCTTAATGGCTAACGGTATTGAATATCCTTTCATATGCCTGTTTGTCATCCTTATATCATCTTTGATGAAGTGTCCAGATCCTTTCTTGACTTTTACTTAAAATTTTGAGATTTTTTTTCAATATTTAGTTGTGTCTTTCACTGGAAATATGATTTCTATAAAGTTTCTCCTAGTTTATGGCTTGTTTTTCATTCTCTTGACAGTTTTTTGGTTTTTTGTTTTTGTTTCTTGTTATTTTGGCAGAGAAGAAGTTTTTAAATCTGGTGAAATCCAATTTATAAGTATTGTCTTATATGGCTCAGGCTTTTGGCACCGTTTTCAAGAACTTGTTACCCAACTGCAGTTAAAAAAGTGTTCTCTTGTGTATTCTTCCAGACATTTTATAGTTTCATGTTTTATATTCCAATCTATGATGCATTTTGAGTTCATATTTGCATAATGTGAGGTTTAGATCAAGGTTAATTTTTTTACATATGGGTAATCACCTGTTCCCTATTTTTTTAATAGACTGTCTTTTCTCCATTGAACTGCTGTTGTATCTTTTTCAAAGATTCAGTGGTCACATTTGTGTGAACTGATTTCTGTACTCTGAACTCTGTTGTGTTGCACTTACTTAGGTATCTGTCCCATCACCAATACCACACTGTCCTGATTTCTCTATCTTTATAGTAAGTGTTAAAGTCACATAATATGGTTCTTTAAACTTTGTTCTTTTAAGAAATTGCTGTAGCTATTCTAATTCTTTTCCCTTTCCATTTAATTGTAGTGAGTTGTCTGTACTTACAAAAAAATCTTGATGGCACTTTGGTCAATATTGTGTTCAATCTGTAAATCATTGTGGGGAGAATTGAGTCCACTGTTTTGAGTCTTCCAATCCATGAACATGGTATATATACCTCACAATTTTTTTAGATCTTCTACAGATTCTCTTGTCAGAGTTTTGTAGTTTTACATATACACAAATTCCCTCATATTTAGGTTTATACCTAAATATTTCATCTTCTTGTAAATGGCATTTTTTTTTGTTTTAATTGTTATTGCTTGTATATAGGAAAAAATTTGGAGTGAAATATTCTGAAATGTTTGCAGTTATCTCAGGTGGTAATATTATAGGTGGCTTTTATTTTTGTTGATCTGTATTTTCTATTCTTATGGTGAATATGCATTACTTTTATAATGTTTAATATTATTCTTTTATTTTAAAAAAATTTTCTAGGGGCTAAAACTAGTAGAGCTTCAGAAAACACTTTTGAACCTAAAGGGGATTACTTGTATACTTGACATGTTCTGGATGCTATAAGATTCTTGGAAGATGAAAAGGAAATTTTCCCAGGAAATTTCTGTGAGAATCAGAGAACTAGAACTGAATGACAGGGCATAATTATAAATCAAAAGAGTATAATGTGGTTGACTAAAGATGAATTAGGATTACTTCAGTAGTTTTAAACAATTAAACAGGTATTTCTTTGTAGCTGTTACCTGTGATCGACTTTGTGCAGTTGGTTTGTAAGGAAAATTCTAAATTTTCATTTTAAAATCATTTTACCTTTAGTTTATCTCTTATTAATCTATTTTAAAACTTTTGGTGCCTACTAGTGAGCATGTTGGAGAAGGAAATGGCAACCCACTCCAGTGTTCTTGCCTGGAGAATCCCAGGGACAGGGGAGCCTGGTGGGCTTCCATCTATGGGGTCACACAGAGTCGGACACGACTGAAGTGACTTAGCAGCAGCAGCAGTGAGCATGTAGGATGGAAAATATTTGGGAAAAAAAATTCCATGAAATTCCAAAAAACACAACTTGAATTTTCCACTCATCTTCAACTATTTACATAGCACTTACATTATATTTGGGCTTTCCTGGTGGCTCAGACAGTAAAGAATCTGCCTGCAATGCAGGAGACATGGTTTGATCCATGGATCGGGATGATCCCCTGGAGAAGGAAATGGCCACCCACTCCAGTATTCTTGCCTGGAGAATTCCGTGGACAGAGGAGCCTGGCGGGCTACAGTCCATGGGGTCGCAAAGAGTCAGACATGACTGAGCAACTAACATTACATTACATTAGTGAGCTTAAGAGTCGGACACGACTGAGCGACTGAACTGAACTGAAGTGAGCTTAAGGAAATAGGGTGGTATAGCGCCTTTGAGAACTAGTTTACAGTTATTCAGAACACAAGCACCAATACCAAAGGGGTAATTAAATCAGCTTCTAGCAGTTATAATTAAAGGATGTCATCAACATAGAGTTTAAATTGTTTTTCGGGGGATGTTTTTTGTTTATTTGTTTAAAAATGGGAGGTCTCAGTTTGCTGAAAGTTACAGAGTTAAGATGCTAGACAGCAAGAAATAAAACTTCTATTTTATCTTGTGTACGTAGATTATAGGCTGGATAGGTTACCAAAATAATAGGGATCTAGCAGCAGCAGCAGCCCTCTAAAGTTTCTCCCTCCTGATGCCTACTTTGCTAGCCTTCAGGTGATAGATCTCTGGTTACTATAAGAAAGAAAGGCAAAAGGGAAGGGCTAGTGAGGAAGCTGGGATTGTTATTGTTTAAACATTGTTGAAGAAAGGAATCAAGTAACTGAGTAACCTGAAGAAAGTATGTCCGCTTTGAGACTGATGTAGAGGAGTACTTTTCTTTTATACCACTGATGAAAATATTTTAAGGTTTTTTAATTCCATCGGCTACCGTCTATGGGGTCACACAGAGTCGGACACGACTGAAGTGACTTGGCAGCAGCAGCAGCTTAACTATAAAATACAAAATCAGCTTTATCTGATCAAATATTCTTTTCTATGTATTTTCAAACAACTAAAAACATTACTGAGGAGACCTCAGTTGAATATAAAAATAAGTACTTGCTCATAGTAAATG